>NC_081828.1:60143933-60768933 GCF_030867095.1 Alligator mississippiensis
AAATAATACTTCATGACCAGTATTTAATACTGTATATTAAAACTGGGCAAATAGCAGGCGTTTAGGCATGCTGGTATGCATAAATGTGCTATATCTATAGATAGACAAATAGATTTTAGAGAGACAGACAGAACAATAATGCAAATATCGAGATATATAAAATCAGTCAGAATTTTAAAAGTTGTTATCAATGACATCTGGATTTCATGGTCTACATTATTTTTCCTTATTCAGTAGTTTTTGGCACTCCAGAAATAAAAACTAGTATGGTATGAAAGTGTTAAAATTCCAAAGCTAACCTTGTAAAAATGTCTGTCCCCTTACAAATGTTCTTTATTTCATACATCAAATCAACCAGAGAAATCAACAGATTTTTAGGTGAAAAATCCTCTTGCTTCCGCTGCCAGTATTCTTACTCTAGAGCAGTCAATATAACAGCCAGTATATTAACATAACAGAATGAAAAAAAAAATAGAATTTGGTAACTTTGGGTACATCTACACATACAATTAATGTACTTAATGTTATTGCACAGTAAGTTCAGGAACATTCAAATTTTCAAGGGAATGTATCTACACATGCACTCATTGGGAACAGATTTGCTTCTGACAGGAGCAGTTCAGTCCACAGCTACTTCTGACCTGCTCTGTCCCCACTGAAAGCAGCCAGGAGAGAGATCTGGGCTCCCTCGGGTGCCAGCCCCAGGCTGGCCAGGGGCACATGGGTAAGGCCTGGGCTCTGGAGAGTGGGGGGAGCTGTCCTGGACTTGGGCATATCTCCCAGCTGCATGGAGCTCAGGATCACAGCCTGGCTCGGCAGCACTGGCTTGGGGCCTCTGCAGCTCTGGGTCACTCTGCCTACTAAGGCGCTTAGCCAGAGGGAAGGCAGCAATGATCTGGGGTCCCACAGCCCAAACCCCAGCTCCTGTCCAGTTCAGAGAGGAAGCAGGAGCGGAGCAGCACTGACATTGGGTCCACATCTCAGAGACCACATCCACTGAGACCACATTTCCCCACTGGCACAGGATGGGGCATCTGAGGGTGCTGTGTTGTGCTGTGCTATCCAGGGACCTGCCACCCCTGTGCGTTTCTCCCACCAACACCATTTTGGACAGAGTCCAGGAGTTGCTGGAGAGAGGCTTCATTTTGGTCCCATTAGAATTTTGGACCATTAGAATAATTAAATGTGCAGTAAGTATCACTTACATATAGACACTGATGTTTAACTGCTCATTAAATTAATCTAATACACATTAAAGCATCTCATGTAGGTGCACCCCTTGAAAACACTTTGTTTCTTACGTTCTGCTAATGACTTAGTAGTTGCCCTTATGTTAGCAGATCATTTTTTCAAAAGCTTTACTTGCATATTTCTTGTTTAGTTGGGCCCTGAGTTAACTTTTCTCCCCTTTTGAATAGAACCTTTCTTGTTGATGAGTGCCACATCTGCTTATTGGACACTGTAAAATAAGACACTAATCAGTGTGAACAAGGTAGTAGAATCTTGTAGTGATGGAGTGAGACTGGACATCTGAAGAAGAAAAGTTAGTCTCCAAAGAAGCAAAATAAATATGGTGAAATGTATTTATTTATTTGATTTATATGCTGCTCTTCCCAGCAAAGGCTCAGGGCATCTGACAATAAGAAAACACAAAAATGTCAAAACAGGGAAGTGACAAGAGAACCAGAACAACTTACAAGGGAACTAGAATATGAAGATAAAATACAGATCCCCTGAACAACATCTTGGCTTTGTTTGGTAAATGGCTGTCCAAATTCTAGCATTTCTGGAAGATATCCAGGTTCGGACCCTGGTGAGTCTCAGATAGGAGCCACTTCCAGAGCTGTGAAGCAACTACAGAGAATGATTTTCCATATGTTTTTTTTCCAAGTGGACTTTCTATACTGATGATACTGGCTTATGGAACCTGTTAAATTTAATAGAATTAGGAGAAACAATACAACTGTCAAATAGCTTTCCAAAAATATTCCCACTGGAAATGGGTAAATCTGTATCATTTCAGTTTTTAGAGTTTGCAATATCATTTTTTAAATGCTTTGCTACTTGGGTATAAACTGATATATAAGAGTTCAATTATACCTGGTAATTTTCAAACCAATATATACCATAATACCACAAGAACTTCATCAACTATACTATATATATTAAAAATAGGCAAGTAACAGGTTTGCAAGTATGTTGACTGTTTAGTAGTAGTACATAGGCAGACAAGGTTCTTTGGGTGAATCTGATATCTTTTATTAGACCAACTTAAGTTGGTCTAATAAAAGATATCAAATGCACCCAAAGAACCTTGTCTGCCTATGTCCTTAGACCAACACGGCTACAACCTACACCCCTAGTAGTAGTATGAGTATAATTGTTGTTGTTATCAGTAATATTAATTATTATTGTTGTTGCTGCTGTTAGTATTGCTGTTATTGTTAGTATTCATAATAGCAGTAACAACAATAATAATAATTTCACATTACTACTTACTTATTTTGCTTCCTTGGAGACTTACTTCAGCTTTTCTTTTTCACATTCTGCTGTGATATAAAATTAAATAATAATAATGACAAAAACAACAACAACTATTACTAGCACTACTTGGGAATATACCATTTTTTATGGCAAAAAAAGAAAAAATCGTTATGACAAAAAAGGGTTCTGTATTTAATTCACTTGAAATTTATAAAGTGTTGCAATTAAGTATTTTAATTTTTGAAAATTTTACTTTTAAAATGAATGATTTCAAAATAAATAATTTTCACACAACTTGTCTGCATTGCCAAATCTTCATTTTGGTTACAAAAAATTGTACTTGTTTAGGTAAAAAAAAATATAGCTGAAGTTTGTAGAATATAGTATTTGGATAGTAAAGCACTAGGAACTAGCAGTGGAAAAGTATTCTGATTCTTTCAAATGTCTATTTGTATTCTGAAATACAATGTCTGATAGTTCATTTGATATGGTGAATGCCAGGTGATGGGAAACCTTATAAGAACTCTTGGCTATATGAGGACAATGTGCTGATTTAAAGCCTATGATAATTTACCGGAAACTATGGCTGCCTATACATGTGCTCAGAGGGTGGGGGTGGAGGGTTTAATTAGAGCAGTTCCTGAGCACCCACTCTAATTAAAACACTGCAGCATCATGTGTATTCACCCCCCACACATTTAAGAATGCCATGGGATTCTTTATCTAAACCTCACTTGACAAGGTTTAGTTGAAGCTGCCCACGGCCATTTTAATACCTGCAGGGGCTGAATACATGCAAGCTTACCCAAAGTCTACCAAAAATAATGAAAAAGCTCTGGTAATCTGAGGTAAAGCAGTGTGGCAATAAAGCTTTTAGCCTGCCATGTACTCTGGGTTTCTGCCAAATATGTAGTTTAGTTATTATCCAGCACAGTTTAAGAAATTAACATTGACCCTAGCAAAGAGTTTCATACATTAACCAAAGACTATTCATTAACAAATATGATATTAACCTACCTTCAGATTGACATTTTTCAGTGGAAGCTGCTCTATTGCTGCAAATTGTTACTAGATATATATTTAAAAACTGTTAAAGTCAGTTACAACTTTATTGAATTCTTTTTATGTTACACATGGTGAAATTGAGGCAGAGAGGGATAAAGTGTGCCACAATTATAGGGAACTGGAAAGAGAATCTAGATGACCTCCAGTCAAGTGTTATAGTTACAAGACTGACATATCCACAAGAGTACCTAGACCAGTGCTTCCCAAACTTTCCCTCAGCATGACCCCATTTTCTCAGCATGGCCCTCTCTCCCAGTCCACAATGCTCCAATCCCTCTTGTGCCCCTGGGCCAGGGCCTGCAGCCCCCTGATCCCCCACCCCAGCAGCACCTGAGATCCACCTGCCACCCACAGGAAACAGCAGCTGCTGAGACTGGAATGTAGACTTTGGTTCCCTGCCCCCCTGACTTCGTTTCCTTCCCCACGAGTGGCATGGCCAGAGCACAGCCCATGGTTGCGGGAAGGATGTGGGCTTCTCATTGTGGACTTGGGGCTCTCTATCCTGCTGCTCTTCCCCTGGCCCTGCGCAGCCCATCAGGAAAGACCTGACACAGAAGAGAATGCCACACTGTGACCCCATCCACTGATGTTGCAACCCCATTTGGGAACTGACCAACCTGACGGTGGGTGGTTGGACTCAGAAAAGTGCTGCGCGAACAGGCCGGGGACGGAAGGGTTACAGGACCTTGTTTCTCCTTCTCTTGTCTCTCTTCCCATTGACGGAAAAACAATTAAGGAGGCAGTGTAACAAATAAATGCTTTACTCACACTTTCATATAGGTGGTTTCCTTTACAGCAGTTTCAAGATTAAACTCGCTGTTAACTCGAGAGCTCTAAACACATTTGAATGATATACTTGGTCGTGATGGGGGTGTGATGGGGGAAGGGATTTCGTGGACTCAGGACCTCCAGTGAGGGTGATCAGGCCTCTCCGATATGGCATGGGTCCCTGTTTTTTGGCGCATGTGCTTTTCCTTTTAAACAGGCTGCATCCGCCCGCCCCCTGCCAATCAGCGCAGGCCAGGACCGCCGATCTCGCAGCTATCAGGCTGCGCCCACTACTTCCCCCACGCCACGAGCACAACTTGCTCTCATGTTGGCGTTTGGTCATTTATTTATTTTTTTTCTTTATCACAGGAACCACTGACCTAGACTCCAGGTGTATTATCTTTCCAATGTAGATTATTCTCAGTTTTTAGTATTTTTTTTCAGAGGGCCCATGACAAATTAATCAAGATTTTTGTTGCTTTCTGATATCTTATGGGATCATCCTGTTTGTGTTAAAACTTTTTAAATTAAATTTAGTTACAGGTCCTCATCTATGAGGGTAGGGGGGGCTTTTTTTCCCTATAGGAACAGGCACTAAACATCTAATAAAACCATCTGAACTCAGAGAAGCACTTCTTTGCCTGAATATTTGGTTCTAATCCTAAGGGCTACCTTGAGTCCATTTACTAAGGCAGCAACAGCTGCAATTTCACTGAAGATACACAACTTTCATGCAGCTGTCATATGATTTTATTTTCTTAAGAATAACCGCTTCCAGTTTATGCCAATAAAGTCCATGCCTATATCTGGTATGTTACATGTTACAACAACACACATTTTCTTGCAATATTATTTTTTATGTTTATTATGGAGGATACATTATTATATTTTCCTCTCCTAAATTCATATTTTGTTAAGGATGTTCTACCTGAATTCACTGAAAACACAAGCAAGGCACACATTTCAAGGTTCGTTTGTAGCCTGCCTTAGTAAGATAGATTTTCCTTAGTTTCATGATTGAATGATGGAACATCTCCACACATCATAGCCCAGATAACATTGAGAACTGTTCAGGTTATATAGTACCTATCAATTCATTAGCAGTAATAACTGCTAGAACTAACCAGAAATTAAATTTCTCACCCTTGGACCTGTAGATTCCACTAATATCCCTTGGAGAAAAGAATGAATAGCTTGGCACCCAGAATGAGTATCTGTAGACTTCCAATGGGATAGATGTAGTCATTCATATTGTGGCATGCTTGCTGGCAGCAGCCCATCTTGCTGGTTTGAAAAGACTTTAAATGATTGGTGGGGCATTTCTCACCAATCAGAGAAGGCCAGGGGGAGGCTTGCCCCTCCCCTATCCAGGGGTGAGGTGAAATGATGGACCAGAGAGGGGACTAAACCGCTCTTTCTCTGATTGGTCTGCTGGTAATCTGGGGGCAGAACCTCCGAGGGGAATAAAAAGGCAGTGTGCCTAGCACATGGGTGGTTGCGATGAGGGATTGAGAAGAGGGTAAAGAATTGCTGGAAGAGTGGGATGGAGGTTTTGCCCCAGAAGAGCCCAGAAGAGAATTGTTGGACAGGGAGCAGTAAGTGGCTACGTCCCCCAGCCCCACTGAGAGGGAGCATGGTGTTGGTGCACAGTCGGTGCATGGAGGGTCCAGGGAGCGGACTGAGGCCCCAGAGCTGCATTTATCAGTCAGGATCTCCAACCCTCTATAAAAGACAGAACACCTGGTGCACAGCCAATGCATGGAGGGTCCAGGAGCAGACTGAGGCCTCAGAGCTGACAAGGCAGCTCGGGTCTCCAACCCCTGGAACAAGACTGGGTACGTGGTACACAGCCAGTGCATGGAGGGTCCGGGAGTGGATGAGGCTCCAGAGTTACATGAGGTGGCTCAGGTCTCCAACCCCTGGCACAAGGCCAAGTATGCAGTGTACAGCTCGGTACGTGGAGGGTCTGGGAGCAGACAGAGATCCCAACGCTTCACATAGCAACTCAGGTCTCCAAGTCTTGCACGAGTCAAGGCTGTTGGTGCACAGGGTCAAGAGAGGGCCAGGAGAGCCTTGAGCAGCCGAAGACCCCCTGCTGAGGGAAGAGACGCCTTAGCCTGGGGAATATGAGCGGGCCTTAACAGGCCTTGGAGAGTTGTGAATTGCCTGGGAAGGGAATTCCCACAGGGGAGGAGGGTTCCCCCTGCCATTTCCATGGCCAGCTGCTGGGAAGCACCCTGAATAAGGAAGGAATCCCGGGTCTTTTGGTCAGCCTAGTGGGTGATTCAAACAGGGTTACACGGGCCCCCCTAGGGCAGTTCAGGATCCGTTCCCTTTGCTGTGGCTCCAGGGCAATGCGAGGTATTGTTCTGGTTTTCTCTGAGATCTGTGCCTTTTTATTTTTAAACCCTCCATCTCATATTTTGTGAACTTGTGCCTCATGCTTTGTAACTTGCATTTCATTAGAGTATAAGCTTGCATGACTGTTAATGAGATCCTTGCTGTGACCCCCCTTATTCCTCACTGGTGATCGAGTGTTTGTATAGCTATATATACCATACCTTGTTTATAGTTTGCACGGATGTTGCAGCAATGTCTAGAAGCAACCTGCTCAGGACTCCATTGAGTTAAATTTAGGTACATATTTCAGCTGACAGTCCATCTTCTAGAAAACTTACTAAAAGTTTTTAAGGGAAGACCAAGCCTCCCCTGAGGATTGTGAGGGGGCATCACATGCCAAGAAAGCTGTGGACAAATTAGGAATAATCCAGGGAAGAGCAATAACAATTATTAGAAGTCTAGGAAACATGATTTATGATAAAAGTTTGGAAGAACTGGATTTATTTAGTCTGGAGGAGAAAAGATGCAGCGGGGGGGGGGGGAGTGTCAGAAATTTCATAACAGTCCTCAAATACCTATAAAGGATGGTTAAAATAGGATAAACTATAACTATACTCTGTATCTGTAGTTGAGAAGACAAGTCAACAAAGGAAGTTTAGATTGGATAGTGTATTAGGAAAACATTCTTACTATGATTAGATGCATTAGAACAGATTGGTTATAGAGGTTGTGGAATTCTTGGAATTTTTTATAGCAAGTATGATAAACACTTGCCTAAATAGGATAGTTTAGACTAGGATGATCCTGCTTTAAGGAAGGATTGGACTACATGGCCACCTCAGGCCCCTTCCAGCCTACTTTTCTATGATTCTCTGAAATCCCACAAATTATTTAGGAGTGAGACATGATTGCAGAACTGCTAAGACATCTCATTACAGCCCTGAAGATGTGTTTTTAAGCCCTGTTTTAGACTTGAGGCCAAGGTTGTTCCTAGTTCACCCAGTTGCATGTAAATAGCTGCTTTATCATTTGGACTGGAGAGTTAAAGGTGGCTATCTAAATCATTCCCATGTGTGCGGTTGTCTATAGAATTTGGTGTGCTTTAATTACACTGGCCTGATAAGCTTTAAGGTTTGGTAGTAACTTTGACTTAGCTTTTTCTGAACATCAGACTGGCATCATTCTGGGAGCAGATAATGACAATTTTGGAAAAAAGAAGAAATTATCTTTAAAAAAAAATGTTTTCAAGTTGCACCTATTTGAAGCTGCTCTATTACTAGACCAATGGAGAGGGGTTAGTTAGCTGATACAGTAAAAATGTATGTTAAATGGCATTTATCACATGAATATATCCATTCTGCATAATATAAGTATTATTTCACTTTGCATCCATCGCCCTCTAGACCTGAGTTTCTTTTCAAGAGGTAGATACAATGCTGCAGGTAAACAAATGAGCAGGATAGCATAAAACACTGAAACATATTTACCTTGCAATTTTAGTTATACTTGGGGAGTGGATGATTCCTTTCATTTCTTACACATTCTTATCAGCAGGAGTCTGAATGTGCTGGAAATACAGATCTTGTTTTTTGCTTGTTTTTGTTATATTGAACTACACCTTTGTTTTCACCAACTTGTAAGTGTAGAAGCACAGAGAAATAAAGAATCAGCATTCATCTTTTTAGTTAAAAGTTGGTGAGGAAAGAATAATTTTAACAGATTCAACATATGCTTATTTAGTTGTCATTTTGATTCTATATCATTTTGTTTGAGTTGATAACTGCCTGCTATTATATAATGTTTAAAAACACTCTGCTTACCAGGTATTTGATGTGATTAAAATCTGGCAATTGTTTTATCCAAATGTTGCATAGTCAGGGTTTGGGTTTTTTGGGTGTTTTTTTTTTTTTTTTTTTAGAAAAAACAAACGTATTGCAGTAAGTTATGAAAGATGGCCTGGCTTTGATGGCTTTACTGTATTAAACAAACACAGAGGTTCAATTTCACTATATAAAGTTCAACAAATAAATAAATTTGAAGCAAACCTTCCACAAGGGGGCTCAATGTTTCTTAATCAGCATTACCATTCTCATCTGGGAAGCTACTCAGGAGAGTCTATAGTGTTACAGAACTAGAAGAAATCTTTCTTCTCCTATACTAACACAATGTTGTAGATGTTGAGAGTTTTAATATATTTAAATGTGTCTAGACACAATCACTCATCATATGTATATCTATCATAAATAATTTCAAACAAAAAGTCTGTTAAACTTCTTGTAATTAATATGCAAACAATATAAATATAATCAACCAGGCAATCTCTAGTGAGTCCTTACCCATCCCTTCCAAGTGAGAACATTTTTTCATTTCCTAAATAGGTAACATATACTCTTCTCATTCCTACTGTATAAAACATACAACCTCTCCCTCAGAAAATAGAATTAACTGATGGAACAATTCTTAGCAAAATGTAACCAATTTGAAAGCCCCGCCCCCTCAGAAGAGAAATGCTAAGCTATGCTATTTGGTGTTTTTCTCTTTGATCCATTCATTCATTTTTACAATTTTAGTAGTTTCAGAATCAGACTTAAGACCATTTTGAAATGTTGGGCCCATTTCTCCTTGTCATGCAAGCCATGAAATGATTATTTCCATCTTAAATTTAGAATATTACTCTTGATTTTTGTTATTACCAGAGAAATAGCCAAGTCCCTAAGTCATTTTTAGACATAAAATGGTTAACGCAGAATTCCTGAAGAATTTTTAGCCACTTTCTGGGAGGCAAAAAATGGATGTATCCAAAATCTTTCCAATGCTTTGTTTACTTTTCTGTTTCTAAGACTGGTGGCAGACATGCAGATAAAAGTGCAATGGGATTTGATGCGCAATCCAATAAAAGTGTGGAATAACTTTGTGGCTGGTTCCTATGACACCATTAATTGAACATGTGACCAGGTGCATCCCATGGTGCTTCCCATGGTGCCCCATTTGCTGCGGACTCCTAACTTCAGGGGTGCAGGTATTATGATGTTTGTCTATAAGTGCTCATTATTGATCATATACTGATAAAAGGTTGTTGAAGAGTTTCTTGTTATGAATTTATGTGTGACTACTTTTTTATACTTAATTTATTTTTTAGGGTTGTTATATATTGTAAGAAAAGTATGAAGGGTCTCTTGAACTTGGATAAACATCCAATACAATTCACCCAATCAGAAACCCAGTCCTCTCAGCTCATATGAAGTTATGCATTGACATTGACGTTAATGGAGCTAGGGTGATTTACAGTGCTAAGGATCTGACTCCTCCAATAAATTGTACGAGGTCTGATTTTAATATCACTTGTAGCCCTATACCACTGTTGAAATCAGTGGCTGTCAGAGTTACAGAGGGCAGAATCTAGTTCTGGATATCTTTCAGCTCTGCAAAAGTGGCCATTAAAAAATCAATAAAGAGTAGGTCTTGTTGTGAAACACCTTGTTTTTTCTGGACCATACAGAACTGGAATGATTGCAAGAACAAATTATGTGTTTCTTCTGGAGCCCTGAAATGCAGGAGTATCTGAAAATGAAAAATAATGGGAGAAAAGGAAAGTGATCCAATTGATTTCAATCCTAATAAAATAAAACACCACAATACAACACAACAAATAGCCAAAATAAAACAAAATAGCATAAACCCCTGATTTTGTGAGAAAGGTAATATTGGATGTTATTGTATCTGAACAAGTTTCTTTCTCTCTACCAAATAGACTTTAGAAAATTTCACTCAAATAGTTGCCCTAAGGCAGTGATTTTGGATAATGTGAAGAAATGGAACTCTTTCTGTTGTATAGGAAATACATGTTAATACCTTGTGCAGTTGTGTATTTTAACTTTTGTAGCAATTTCTGTTATGCTGCATCCAAAAATGGTTTTCATATTAGTCTTTGCCAAAAGGCTTTTGAGATCAGATGAAGCTAGAAAGAAAATATTGAGTTAAACAGCTTTTAGGGGTAAAAGTAATGCTAAAGAGCTTCATATATTACTTGCTTCAGAAACATGAAGTCCTCAGTGTTACTAGCTGAGTCTTTGATAAATTAAAAATATATGCCTTTTCCTTATCCTGTTTCCTTATTCTCATGATGAGAACTAGTTTTAGTCAGGGTGTTTACATTTTCTGTCCCTCATAAATCAAAATGAAATTCTGGACAAATTTAGTTTCAAAAAGGGCTTTCAGGAAGTGATGTCTAATGTGTAACAAAGATTTTCTTAAAACAAACGTCTGCTTCACAATTTAGGAAAAAATCAGCTGGAAAGAAAAAAACAACAACAAATGAAAACACAAACTCCATTAATCACTCAGAGTATCAAATATTTAATAATTAGCTGCAGCTCAATTATCATTGGCCAAATCCTACTCTCATAAACCAAAGTAAATGACTTACTTCATGGAAGTGAAGTTGAATTTATACCCAAAAGAAGAATAAGATTTGCTTCAGATCATTTAAGCTTTTTAGAGTTCTTCCTATTTTAAAAAAGCAGGAGATACTACTACTACGCACATAAGAAAGGAAAGACCCACCTAGTGCTGAGGGAAATATCCTCTTTTATCTTTTCTATTTAAGAGGATGTAACTTTATAATACCTGCAAAACATTTTCTATCATATGCATATTAAATTTGGGTACACTACATAATGGTGCCCTTACAAGGTAATTTTACAGCAGCAGAATTCACTTTTAAATCACTACAAATTATAGAATTTATTTTAATAGATACATATAAGTCTATTTAATGAAAAGACATACAACGTGATAAAACCTTGTAGACAAAAATACACGGTATGATAATTCACTGAGAAATGGCTCTTCATCTGAGGAAACAGGAAGATTGTTAGAAAAAACTTAGCAATGGTTAACTTCTAATGGCTTCAGTACAAAAAAGATTTAGATTAAGACAGAACACACTGGAAATAAGTGTGTGTATAAATTATTTGTATATAAACAAAAGTCACCCTCCCTGCCAACTGCTTAATTGATAGGGATACCCAACATCCTCTAAAATTAATGAGAAACCTTAACCTGAACTCTGGGTTTTGTTGTTTGTTTCTTTTAAATATTTTTCCCAGCATGCATTTCAGGGACTGGCCTTTGAAATCTGGAGGATAAAGCAGCTGCAGTCCTACAGTGGCCATTTTATGATTTACTGCTGTTCATTTCATTCCTTCTTTTTCTCACTGGTAATTCATATTTATAAATTTTTTTACACTTTCTTTTTACTGTTTATTCCTGAGGAGGAGCATTTTTACACATAGCACCACACACAAATTTTCTGATTCCAATTCAATAACATTTTATCCTGTGCAATGCAGAATTAACTCTTTCTTTAATAGACTGTGTGTGTTCAACCAAAGAGGGAGAAAGCAATCCCCTCTTTAAAAATTATTGTAGTATAATAAAAGGAAGGAAGAAAGCAATTGGGGCAGGAGGAATAGGGGAAAGAAATTCATTCCCATATTTAGATGCTAATTTACATTAAGTCCTGTATTTATGTGATCATACAAGACTCTTGACATTTTTATTTAGGCAGGGTTTTTTTTCCCCTTGTGGTTGCAGATAAAAGCTAGAAAATCTGGTACCTGGTGACTCAATATGCAAGAACACTAACACTTAGGATTTTTAAAATTATTTTAGATTCATTGAATCATAGAGATTTAAGGTTGGAAAAGACCTCAGGAGGTCAGGTAGTTCAACCCTGCTCAAAGGAGAACCACCCCCACATACAGCATCGCAGCCAAGGCTTTGTCTATCTGGCTCTTAAAAACCACTAAGGATGGAGATTCTGCAACCTCTCTGGGTAGCTGGCACTTTAGTATCGTCCTAGAAAGAGTTTTTCTTAATATCTAACCTAAATTTCCCTTGCTGCAACTGGAGACCATTGCTCCTTGTTCTATTATCTGCTACCACTAACAGTTTAGCGCTATCCTCTTTGGAACCACCCTTTAGGTAGTTGAAGGCTGCAATTAAATCCCCTCTCAGTATTCTTTTCCCCAAACTGAATATGCGCTGTTCCCCAGCCCTCTAACCATTTTCATTGTCCTCCACTGGATTCTCTCCAGACTATTCTCATAGTTTCATAGTTTCTAGGATTGGAAGGGACCTGAACAGATCATCAAGTCTGACCCCCTGCCATGGGCAGGAAAGAATGCTGGGGTCAAATGACCCTGGCAAGGTGTCTATCTAACCTCCTTTTGAAGACCCCCAGGGTAGGAGTAAGCACCACTTCCCTTGGAAGTTGGTTCCAGATCCTAGCCACCCTAACTGTGAAGTAGTGCCTTCTGATATCTAGCCTGAATCTACTCTCAGTCAACTTATGGCCATTATTCCTTGTTACTCCCAGTAGTGCTCATGGCAACAGAGACTCTCTCATTGCCTGCTGGTCCCTCTTGGCCAGTTTATAGATGGCCACCAGATCCCCTCTCAGCCTTCTCTTGTGGAGGCTGAACAGGTTAAGGTCTCATAGCCTCTCCTTGTAGGGCCTGCCCTGCTGCCCCCTGATCATGCCAGTGGCCCTCCTCTGGACCCTCTCAATGTTGTCCACATCCCTTCTGAAGTGCGGTGCCCAGAACTGGACGCAGTACTCCAATTGTGGTCTGACCAGTGTCGCATAGAGGGGGAGGATCACCTCCTTGGACCTGCTCATGATGCATCTGTGGATGCATGACAAGGCGCGGTTAACCTTGCTGACTGCATCCCCACATTGGCGGCCCATGTTCATCTTGAGTCTATAATAACTTCAAGATCCTTTTCTGCCTCTGTGCTGATGACGGGAGTTCCCCAGCCTGTAGGTATGCTGATGGTTCTTTCTCCCTAGGTGCAGTACCCTGCACCTGTCAGTATTGAATCCCATCTTATTCTCATCTGCCCACCCCTGTAACCTGTCCAGATCCAATTGCAGCCTATCCCTCCCTTCTAGCATGCCCACTTCTCCCCACATCTTAGTGTCATCCACGAATTTGAACAAGGTCCTTTTCACCCCCTCATCCAAGTTGCTGATGAAGATGTTGAACAGTGTGGGCCCAAAGACTGAGCCCTGAGGCACCCCACTGCCCACATCCCTCCAGGTCGAAAATTACCCATCCATCACCACTCTCTGGGTGTGATCCTCCAGCCAATTGGTGACCTATCTGACTGTGTAGGCATTGACACAACAATCTCCTAATTTTTTAATGAGAATGGGGTGAGAGACAGTGTCGAAGGCCTTCCTAAAGTCCAGAAAGACTACGTTCACCAGCAGAAAGACTCATGATTTTGCGGAGGGCAATTCACAATTATTTTAATGCTACATGGCAATGTCTACATGAGATGCTGACCACACAGTTGTTATTGTGCAGTCATTTAGTACTTGCATACCCAAGTACTAAATGACTGCACTGTAACCCACGTTACTGCTCAGTAGCGTCTCCACACATTTTCTTGGTGGTGCTGACTGCATAGTACCTTGTTACTACTGAGCAAGTAGCTTGTTACTACTGCACAGTAATGTTATGTCACAGTAGTGTTCATGCCACATAATGCTACTGCACAGTAGTAATGAGCTACTGAGCAGTCAGCATCTTGTGTAGACACGGTCTGTGTTGACAATACTGAGAAGTGGGAGAAATCTGGCTTGTTATGCCTTTCTTCCAGTAACTTCAGAATTACTTTGGGCTGTATCACCTGAACTAGAGTGTTAATATGGACTGGGTTGAAAAAAATAATTGAAAAATTTTAAAAGATACATAAGAAATTTTAGCAAGTTTTGCCAGTGTCAATGGGAATCATTTAGTGTGCAGCACAGGGACCTTCATTTGAGCTTAAGCTAAATAAGTACAAAATTAGTTGTAAGTTGGTTATGTCATAATACTTGCAATTCTTTGTTAGGATTTTAGTTGAACTACTCCAGTATACATAATTGGTATTTTTAGAGACATAGTATTTTATAAAATATATTTAAAAAAAACCCCACCTGTCTAAAGATTTGCTTCACAGGTCATCTACCAGGCACCTACACTAGTCCCCACAAAAATTGTTAAAACTTAGCTTTTATAAATAGCTAAATCAGTGCAGGTTTTTTGCACTGAGTATTGGACTAAAATGTGCCTGTTAAGAATACACTGCAACAAGGCACCGTGTAGGCTGTTATTATCCAGAAGCAAAATGCCACCTGGGTCTCCTTAATTTGTATTGGTGGTGAGAAAAAGATTCAGCCAGTGAATTACTGTCTCCATAATAGCCATAGACGGTATAAACTATAGTTTAGTTCAGAGTGAATACTGTAGTAATACAAATTATTTACAAAGGCATTTGTAAAGATTTTTAATGGGGACTGTTTTAGATCAGCCTTGTACTAAGTCATCCATGAAAATCCCAGATTTAGTGAAATGTAGGCAATTCTCCCATAGTTGCATAGGTTTTCCATCTCCTAGTCAGACTTGTATTTTGAAACCATATGCCAAATGGTAAAATGTGCAGCATTTAGCCATTTTTTATGGACTAACAATCTACCATTAGGAGATAAATTGCTAGATTTGCTCTATTTGTTTTTGCCCTGGGAGAAGCATAGTAGCTTAGACATACATATTGCACAAAGCTTATAATGTTTAGAATTCTGGCAAAAAATGAAATATGATCACTTTTTGTTCACTGTTTCTTCAGCAACTAAGTCACAGCTCTTTGATTTGAGAGTGTCATGGAAGAAATATAATGAAGTCTTTGCAGACATACTTGCAAACAGCTTTTCCTGGAAGGAGTCTCACTGAAGTCAATGAGACCCAAATAGACATTT
Organism: Alligator mississippiensis; assembly: GCF_030867095.1. Taxonomy (NCBI): domain Eukaryota; kingdom Metazoa; phylum Chordata; order Crocodylia; family Alligatoridae; genus Alligator; species Alligator mississippiensis. Next base: position 60,159,397 of record NC_081828.1, read on the forward strand.
ATAAAGCTTGCCCATATGTTTGCCCTGTAACACTCTCTGCATGGTTAGGTTCTTTCTTTGCACCTGTGGAAAAATTACCAAAGTGAAAATACTGTATATGCCTAAAGCTAAAGTACTCTGAGGCCTGGATGGCTCCAGGGATTACCGTATTTACTCAAATCTAGAATGACCATGCATTTAAGATGACCTGCCAATAATTAAATTCTATGTATGAAAAATTTATAAATTGGTTATAAATTTTCAATTACGGAATCTAGTTACCTGAAGTTTGTTTTAAATTAGTCCCCCTCCCACTACTACAACAGGGATAATAGTGACTTTGGGCTCAAGTGGCCCCCTTGCCTTCTATACCCTGTACTTCTTCCCCCTACAGCCCTTCCCTCAGGCTGTTTCTTCCCTGAGCATGTGGAAGTAAGGAACACATTTGAAATGCAAGGGACTACAAAACACTAACTTTGAAATGAACATACCTGTGATAATTTGCATTTATGAAGATACCTATAGGCTTGGTTCATCCAGAATTGATGTATTTTGCCTATTTTGCAAGCTGCTGCAAATTTTAGCACAGGTACTCCATAAACACATGTTTGACAACACCTTTGTATGTATTTATACATAGTATAAAGTATGCAAGGTATTAGTCCAAAGCCAAAAGGCTTGTGATTTATCATATAGTTCATTAGGCTGAGCCCCAGCAGAGACAACAGCATTTCAATTCATTGTGACCCCATAGCCCACTATTGCTCGGTGGGCATGTCTACATGAGACATTTACTGTACAGTTGACTAATTAACTATGGAGTAAACATCTCAGCCTCTACAAATGCACCCCTACTAGGGCACATGAAACTAATATGTTCTATAGCAGGGTAGTATTTGAAAATACAAGTAATAGCCTGCTGCAGAATTTTTTTGTGTGCAACAGTGCACATGTAGATGCTGCCCTGGTGGGGGCACAGGGTGCTTCAGTGAGGAGCTAGCTGGAAGACAACCCCCATGCTAAAGCACCTTCAAGCACCAGGCAGCTTCTCCTTAGCACATGTATATGCAGATGAGATACGGTCTGGCTCTACCTCATACATGGTGGGGCCACACGAAATCACATATAATGGGCCAAGAAGGAGTGACAGTGTCTTATCTTCTCTAGTGTCATCTAATGTATAAATGTTTGCTAGACATTAAAGGCTGGTTAAGAAACAGGAATTAATGGAAATGGAAAAGAAAGATGCTGTGGGAGTGAAGAGGAAGTCAAAATGTATTCAGCGTAGTGGTTCACCATGAGTTGAAAAAAGGTAAGTGCTGAGGGGAACTGACTGCAACAGGTACTATCGTATCTTGTTCAGATAGCCTGTACTACCAGGGGAGGGTGTTAGAGCTTGCTCCAGCCTCTAGTATGCAGTATTGCTAGCCTAGTATTGCAGTAACTCTAAGCCTGGTGCTTTTTTCCCACTGGGAAAGCAAGTACCTATTTTAAGGGCCACACGCATACACACTAAAAAGGTTCATATTAGTATGTTTGCCTAATAATTCATATCAGTATGTTTGCCTAAACATTAGTGCAGCACATGGACTGTTGTGAATGTATCTCCCATTGTGGTGGCATAATTCAGAGATTCTGAAGATTCCTTTCAATCATTGTCAGTGATTCCACATCTTCAGGGGGCAGCAGGGCAGGCCCTATGAGGACAGGCTAAGGGACCTGAACCTGTTCAGCCTCCACAAGTGAAGACTCAGTGGGCATCTAGTGGCAGTTTACAAACTAGTCAGAGGGGACCAGCAGGCATTGGGGGAGTCCCTGTTCCCCCGAGCACTACCAGGAGTAACTAGAAATAATGGTCACAAGCTGGCAGAAGGTAGATTCAGATTAGACATCAGGAGGTGCTACTTCACTGTCAGGGCAGCTAGGATCTGGAACCAACTTCCAAGAGAAGTGGTGCTGGCTCCTACCCTGGGGGTCTTTAAGAGGAGGCTAGACAAACACCTTGCTGGGGTTGTTTGACCCCAGTACTTTTTCCTGCCATGGCAGGGGGTCAGACTTGATGATCTGCTCAGGTCCCTTCTGACCCTACCAGCTATGAAACTATGAAACTATTAAGTTAGTGTGGTTGTGCTATCCTTCAGTTTCTAAGCTGATATTAATTCACTAGTTGCCAGGAGGTATAGCTTCTCCCATCAGGAGGGGCTCAAACCCTGAATTGTCAACATCACATCACAGACCTACATAATTTGAGCTAGAGACTTGATTTCATTCGACAGAAGTAATACACTACTTTTTTGTGGACTAACTACTGGAAAGAATATGTAACACGAATGTGATACATACTCTCTGCTGACAGGATAAATTCATTCTTTCATCCTATCTCTGGAGTAGTTCATGCCTGTTTGAACCTTATCAGTTTGGATCATCAGCATTTCAAATCTGGAATCTTCAGTTCTGCACCATATCCTACTTGAGCTGAAATGACAGGTCTCTTTGTTGCTAACAATGCCATACTGTTAACTTCTTGTGGTTCGGCTTCTGGGGCTCATGAAGTGCACACTTCCTGTACAATCTGTTTATCACAAAATCAGAAAACTTTGTCTATAATGTTTTTCTTTTCCATAGTATTGTGCAACTTTTGCCATTTAGAAGTGAAAGTTCGTTAAGATGGAAAATTTAAATATTGTTAGGTAATACTCTAGAATACTGTATTAATTTTGCTCACCATAGTTTTATCTGCACTAAAGATTATGTTACTTTTGATCACATAAAATGCCAGATACATAGATTTACCCACAAGCCTTTTTTTCTTCTGTCCTCCCAAATAATTTGTCTTGCTTATGGCAAAATTTTGAAAATTTGATTTCAAAGAATTACCATCTGGATGATGATTTTCATCCCTTGACTTGTCAGTCTAGATATAAACTTTTTTGGATGCAGAGCTGTAGGAATTTTCAGGAACTTTATACAGAACACCCCAACAGACAGTAATCGGTCCTTCAGTATAGTATGCATAAGCAGTTATTTTATACGTTGTAATTGACTGCATTCTATTACATTCTTGATGGATGGCAAAAATTGTGTTTTCCTTTTTTGCTCTCTGCCTTCATTAGTATTTTTTCAGGATCACCATGTTTTCCTAAATGTATTGGACTGATATGCTTCTTGTAACCTGAGAAATCTGCAGTAAAAAGGTTCATAGTGCTAAGAAGAAATAACAGCAGCACTAGTTTAAAAACCTGATTTCAACTTCAAAATAACTTCATAGATTTCATAGACATTAGGGCTGGAAGGGATCTCGTAAGATCATTGGGTCCAGCCCCCTGCCCCAAGGGGCAGGAAGTCAGCTAGGGTCAAAGGATCCTAACAAGATAAGCATCCAAATGTTTCTTAAAATCATCCAGAGGAGGTGCTTGCACCACCTCTGGGGAAGTCTGTTTCTGTTCCAGGCCTTGGGTGGCTCAGACAGTAAAGAAGGTTTTCCTTATGTCTAGCCTAAAATGGTCTTGTAGGAGTTTGTGACCATTGGACCTTGTCTTTCCCTGGGGTGCTCTGGTAAACAGGTGTTTCCCCAGATCCTGATACACACCCCTTATGTACTTATCAGCTACCACCATGTCACCCATGAGCCTGAGCTTTTCCAGGCTGAAGAGTCCCATGGCTTGCAACCTCTCTTCATAAGGCCTGTTCTCTTGCCCTCTGATCATGCATCTGGCTCTCCTCTGGACTTTTTCAAGTTTCTCCATGTCCTTCCTAAATTGTGGAGCCCAGAACTGGATGCAATACTCCAGCTGTGGCCTCACCAAGGCCGAGTACAGTGGGAGGATGACATCCTGGGTCTTCTTCAAGATGCATCGATAGATGCAAGCCAGAGTTTTATTTGCTTTGCCAGCTGCAGTATCGCATTGGTGGTCATATTCATCTTGCGGTCAGTCGTGACTCCTAACTTTCTTTTGGTCATGGTGCTAGTGAGTGTAGCATTGCCAAGCCTATAAGTGTGATGCAGGTTTTTATTTCCAAGGTGGAGCATCTTGCATTTCTGCATATTGAATGCCATCAGGTTTTCATCCTCCCACCTTGCAAGCCTATCAAGGTTGTCCCAGATCATCATCGTATCCTCAAGTGTGGACACTCTTCCCCAAAGTTTGGTATTGTTAGTGAACTTCGCCAGTCCGCTTTTGACACCAGTGTCCATATCATTTATGAAAACATTAAAGAGTACAGGTCCATGAACAGAGCCTTGGGGATGCCACAAGTCCCTGAGTGCCATATTGATTCAGTTCCATGAACTACCGCTCTCTGGGTCCAACCTTGGAGCCAGTTCCCCAGCCCTTGGACTTATTTGTTTTTAGACAGATGTAGGGTATGGTGGTCCCCTAGAGGCTAACTGCTTGAGCTTGAGTGCAGTCCATTCCTAGCATGTGACAAAGTTGTTCACTATCAAAGCCTTTCTGAACCAATTAGTCACCCTACTTTACCTTGTGCCTGATTTCAGACCAACATGACTAACCACCTCTCTGCTCTTACTTGCTTTTGTTTGATATTTAATTGATTATTAGTACAGCAACAAAAATAATAGCATAGTACTGCAAAGTTATACATTCTCTTTGAATATTCTGGTATTGAAGCCTCTATTGATATTTACTTGTAGTTATCTTGTTCAGTCACCAGATAACTATTTGTGTAGAAAATTCTATGAGATGGATAGTGGGAAGACATTTTGTTTCCTTTAAGGATTGATGCTATTTATCTTAATAAATGCTTTTATACTAAATAAATAAATACAGCTCAATTACATTGGCTTTGTGATAAGAATACTATGCAAATGTCACCCATAAGAAACAGATTAATAAGAGAGAAAAAGGCAAATTTGGTGCTGCCTAGTTATGGCCAACCTAGTTAGGGCCCCATTAAGTTGTTAAATTCTGGTTTTGAGTGTTTGGATATGATTTTACTACACAGTTCAGTAAAATGGCTGAAAATTAAATCCTTTTATTGAAATCCTTTGTTACATTGTGTGCAAGCTTCACTGTGATTGTTGTCTGTGTAGTATAAGCAATGTGATTGTTTAAAGCCTATTTATTCCTGCTAATGGAGACCTGATTGTTCCATCTGAGGTAGGATTTTGGAGGCAGATTAACTGTCTCTTTATTATTCTTATCACAATAGTGGTGTCTGGATTCCACTTTGTTATCATTAGTGGCACAGGTAAGTCTATTGAACTCACTTGGTAGGTGATGTCTTTGTTTGATGGAGCACTTCAACTTCCAGTCAGTAAGAATTTGTTCAATCAATACATAGTGCTGACGTGACACATCCTGTTTAAAATTGTACATGGTATATTTTAAATATTCTGCTATAATGTTCAATGTCAGAGTACAAAAGTGATATATTTAAATTTAAAAATGCCTTCCTGGCTTTAAGTGCAATAAATTTACCTTTTGTGAGTGATAATTATAAGTTTGACTTTACACAAGTTTGCCAAAGTCTTACTTTTCTTCCAGCAAATATTAAAGGTTGCTCTTTCTTTAATAGATCATTTCTGCAAAACTTTTTTTTCAGCTGTTCCCAGAAAGTCAGTGGCAGATGTCAGAGAGTTCAGTTTGTATGAGCGTAAACAAGCCTTTTACGTGACTATATTACTATATTCTCCACTTTTCATAAAGAAAATGAGTGGTGGCCAAACTTCTGGAGGCTATAGCTTCAGCCTCAACCCCAGGCCATAGCCATAGCCATATCTGCTGCTTGCCCCCCTGGTTGCCTTGAACTTGATTCCAAAACAAGGGGTCTTTCCCCCCATTTTATATTGGGAGGAAAAACCCTCATCTTTGAATCAAATAAATATGGTACTCTGCATTCCCAAAATGTTTCCTGGACATTCTCTGTGTAGGGCTGATTATGTTGGCTTTATATTCTGTGTTGGCACTGGATATCCCTTTACATCTTCTTTGTGCTACCAGAGCAGCACAAAGAAAACAAAAAAACAGGAATTTGGCCCATTGGGTTTATGGCAGGCAAAGCTAAGTATGTTACGTAGATAAAGTGCCTGCTAAATACAACCTTAGTCCTCTGTGATCATAGGTTAAAATATAATTAACCTATCTGCATGCCACAAAGTTATTCTATATCTTTGAATAAGCCAGCACTTTCCCACATAAAGCATTTGTCACACTTGAAGTAAGCATCCCAAAAAGGTGTTGGGTTTTTCTTTATTTTCTTTTTTTTCTATGAAGTGGCACAGGTAAACATTGTCACACTGTATTGATTATACATCTTCCTGATTTTTATTTTTTGGGGGGCAGTGAGGTTTATGGAGATTTAGTGTTTTTGAATGCTTTACTGTTTACTCCTCTTCCTTCCACAATCCAGTCATAAGAGATTTTATTTTGTATTCAGAGGCCATTAATTCTAAAATGTACTTGTGCTTATTCATATAATGTATCACATCTTAAGATAGGTATTTAAAGACAGTTAACTCTTTCACCATCCTTAATTTATGGATATTTTTTGACATAGCAGATGTTGGAAAAAAAGATGTGGTTACTTTATTTGAAAGACTAATATCTGAGATACTTGTTTATACTAATTCAAAGGAAGAGAATGCCTAGTGTAGCTAAGCATATTGATCAGAGTAGTAAGGCAAGTGTGAGACGCTCAGGTAACCACAACCCTGGATGGACATTGCTGGGTGTGTTGGGTCAGGTGTACTGCTATACCCCGGTCCCTTTTATTCTACCTGTGGAGGGTCAGCTGAGGATCCTGGCCTCCCTGGCTTCTCCCCAGGCCCTCGGCTCCCTGCTGAGATCCCATAACTGTTAACACAAATCAATAATGAAAATACACAAAAAAGATTGCGCTTACCATCATGCTGACTGTTTGTTGTCTCCACTGTCTGCTCCCTGCATTGTGGTTCCAGTGTCCCCAGCAGGGAGCCTGTCCAGGGATTATACCATCCATACACCCCTGGCAGCAGCCACCTGCTCTTCACCCCAGGGGCTGCTTGTTGCGGCTGCACCTACTGAGTGGGCTTATGGCCAGTCTGTGTGGCTGTGGTGCAACTGTATCTGTTTCAAGAGAAGGGGTGGGGCAGGAGGAAACCATGCAGGGCTGGATGCAACTCAAACATGCTCCTCCCCTCAGCAATGGGGCCAGGGCTCATTACAGTAGGTCTTCTACCTATGAAGTTGGAGCACTGCAGCAGTTAGGGTACTACCATTTTATAGATAAGCTTTTATAGTTGTGATGGTTGAGAAGCTTGGGATTGTTCTTACTGACTACTCTCTCATACTGAAACCCCAATGAATAAAAATCTCTTCATTTCAGTAGGCATTTTAAATGGTATTTACCTATTTTGAAATAGGCAAATACAGGCCATCTACACCACCTATTTACACTGGGGCCCTGTTGGGGGTGGATGGGGTATCTGCAGGTGTATCCTAATATCTCCTCAGTTACTTAACGTAAGCTGGCAAAATAGGCCACAAAATAAGCCTTGCATTGGTGTTCAGGGAAAAGACTAGCAATTCAAATCAAAATGCCATATTTACCTGATACCAAGATGACTTTGACCTGCCAGTAATGAGATTTTCCACATGGTAAATTTGATAAAATTGTTATAATTTTCCCCGTATGTTGTTTTTCCTTTGGAAGTGAAGATGGCCTCATCCAGTGGGAGGATAGGGGGAGGATGATGAGAGAAAGGAAGTGGAAAGGAAAAAGGGAGGGAGAAAAGAGAGAGAGAGAAAGAAGAGAGAAGAAAGAGAGAGGAGGGGGTGGAAGCTAAGTTGCATGGGTATGCAAGTGCCTTGTAAGCCCAATCTTTGCCCTGAACAATCTGCTACAGCAGGGGAAGGAGTGCAATGATGACTGGACACAAGAGGTCCTCATTTCCTGGCCACGCATTTCCTCACTGCCTGTATAGAAATCTGTAAGTTTCCCTGTATATAAACTCATTATTGGAGAATCCTTTAAAATTCAATCCCCACACTGCTGCAATGGGGCAAGCATTGCGAGGGTAACAAGCATTGGTGTGAGACAGGCAGCAGGGAGTCAAGCAGCCTGACTCTCATACCTTGCTCCCTACTGCTTGCCCCCCTCCCAGTTGTCTGACCTGTACCTGTGACCTCTGGCATCTACCCCTCTTGCCACCTGCTCCCCAGTTGTCTGTGCTTCTCCATAGCTGTCCTGTTCCCTGTTGTGCCTGTGCACCCCCTGCAAATGCACCTCCAATGTTGGCCTCCTGCCACTTGCCTCCCCTGCCCCAACAAACCTAAGTCACACTTACTCTGAGTCACAGCTCCAGGTCCAGTTCCAGGGCTCTGGTTCCAGCTCTGGCCTGACTGAGGCCTAGGGTACAGACCACATGCTGTCTCCAGCCCCTTTCTGTCCAGGCAACAGTGGTTGCATTGGCCCTGCTTCCTGGTTGGGCAGGGTCTGGAGTCAGCACATTTTCTGTGCAGCAGAAAGGAGTGAGACTGGAGCCAGAGCCTTAACTGCAACTCAGGGTAAGTGGCAGAGGGAAGGAGGGTGGCAGAGGATTCAGAATATGATAGGAAGCTAGTGGGGCAAAGGCTGCAGGAGAGCAGAGCAGGGCTTCATCTCTGACTGAGCCCAGATCAGGTCTGGGGACAGAGCTGCAGCACACACTTGTCCCTGATTCATGATACAGGTCTGGACCTTCTGCCTGCTATAGTTATTCCAGTTTTCTATTTACTTGAGGAGAGTTACATTTTTTAACTTTGTCTACTCAAGAAATGGTTTCCCACATTGCTGAAACAATTTACCCCTATAAAGGTTTTTAAATTAATACTGGCAAACAATGGAAGAATTAGGGGAATTAATTTATTAATGCCATTCACAGTTACAGGGTGTCTGCACAACCATCCAATCATGACTGCTATTCCATGCTATCACTGCATTTACTTGAATCCAAAATGAGTTCTTTCTGCATTCAACATAGGGAAAAAATGTTCTTCATCCTGGATTTGATTCAAGGACATGGAAGGACAAGTGGCTGCTGCAGCTCTGTCCCCACCCCTGACTGTACTGGGACTACAGTCAAGTTTTTACTACACTTAAGTTAGGATAATTTTACAGTTGACAGCTGTGAATCTGAAGAAGTATTGGCAGTGAGAAGATCTTTAAAGATCCCTATAGAAAAGCAGAGAAGACTTTAGCCCCAGATTCTGATTACTGTCATCCATTTGTGTCCAGTGCATTGATGGGAACAATCTGATATCAGGCAGTCCAATGCTTGAGCTTATATCCTATATATTCCAATTGATATGAACTATACCATGGAAAAATAAAATATAGCATAAGATATAAAAATAAACTTCTAAAAGTTCTCTTTTTAATTATTTAGAACTGGAAGAGATATTTACTCCTGCCCACATATAGCTGTGCCATCTCAGTAGCAAGGCAGAGAAAGAATTGTGAGGGTGGTCCACGCAGCATGGAGGTAGAGGCATGATTGCAGAGGTAGCAAGTGCTGGACTTATGGGGTCCAGACAAGCATGAATGGTTGGTTACCCAAGCACAAGTAACAGTGATACATCTTGCGTTGCTGCTACTTGAACCTGGGGAATGCCCAGGCCACATGTTTTGGCACACAGCAAATTACCTTGGGTGGGGTGCCATGTGGAGCCTGCCCAGCAGCCACAGAGCATCTCCAGGTGGTCCAGCTCTGCTTTTGAGTGACACGCGTTGCCTGTACATGCACTGCTCTGTTTTTTGTTGTTTTTTTTTTTCCCTGCAGGTTTTTTTACCCCGGATATTCAGGAGTAAAAAAAAAACACCTGCAGAAAAAAAAGTGGAGTAGCGCACGCATGGGCAGTGTTCCTTTGCAGCAAGGAGAACATCAAAATGTGTGGTATGTGGTGCCGCAGAGGTGTTTATGGCACCATATACTGTACGGCCGTGCTCATCTGGATGCAGCTGTGAGGTCAGGAAGTGAGAAGTTGGAGGATTAGATTTTGATAAGAAGTCTTGTGGACAATGAAATACTGGAACCAGACAATGGTGCAGGAAGTAGAGAAACTTATTCTAGAAATTGGGGAAGGAAACAGACTAGTTTGGAAAGGAGCCTGAAACTGGGCTCAAGGAGACAGGGACAGGGTGTACAAACTTAATTTTCTCTCTCCCTCTCTCTCTCTTATGAAGAATAACCACAGCTAGACTGAGACTGGACATAGATATTTGGGAAAGTTAAGCGGAGATTTGATTGAATTAAAATGGCACCCAATGTAAGGTAAATTGGGATGGGAAAGTTAAGAGGGCAGTCAGATGGGATTGGGGGCAATCAGACTCCATGGAGGATCAGGAATCCACAGAAGGATGGGGAGGGCAAGCAGAATCCATGGGAGGGATTGAGGAGGATCAGGAGGATAAGTAGGATTCACAGGATAGATCAAGGGATTGAGGCAAGTGGAGGCAAATGGAGTCTGTGGGAGGGATCAGGAAGGGAAGTGGGATCTATGGAAGAGATCAAGAAATCAGGGAGTATGTTGGGTCTGTGGGAGGGATCAGGGAACTAGTGGGGTCTATGAGGGGATCAGGGGGGCAGATGGGATCTGTAAAGGGATTGCTGGGGTCCAGGAATTGTTGGTAGGATCAGGTGACCTCATGGGATCTTCAGGGAGGTTTGGGGAATAGAGGGATTTCTCCCCAACCTGCAGGATCAAGGACTATTTTCAGCCCCCTGATCCTCCCCATCCCCAATTGAACAACTCCCACCTGGTGAATCTACTGCCCATCACGTCTACCACTCCCCCTACTGAGACTTACTTCCTCAGCTCCCAGCATTGGCAAGTAAAACTAGCACCAGGAGCTGTTTGTGGGATGAGGAGTTTGTGGGCTTGGAGGAGGGATTAGCTGATCTTTGAAGGGGATTGGCCATCTGTGGTGGTGTGAGGGGCTGGAGGGGTAAAAGTAGCCTGGAGTCAGTGGGTGGCTAGGAAAAGTAAAGCCCAGGTCTGTGGCCAATAGTTGGGCTTTCCCAGGTCTGGGGCTGCACTAGAAACTGTATAGAAGCTCAGGACAGTAAATCAGTCTAAAAATGTCCAATGTGGTCTAAATTAGACTACCTTGGAGGCAGGGTTATCTTAGATTGGGTCAGCTATTTTTAGATTGATATAACCTTCCTGGAACTCCTGTACAGTTCACACTTAGATTGATCTAGCTAGGGATCTAATGTAAGGTACGCACATGGGTGAACTAAGTTAGATTGGTGAGCATTTTTAAGGTGATCTAATCTCCCGCTAAACTCCCCGAACATCTGTATGCACCTGAATTAAATTTTGACAACTGGTTAAGAACAATAAAAAATGTCCTATGAAGTTCTGTAACTCCTTCAAGAAAGAAAAAGAATAAGCAGTCATCTACTATATTATCAATTGTTTGAAATATACCACATTCACTTAAGTCTGTATAGGTTGTTACTAAGGCTGTGAGAAGCTTCGGTTGCTGATTCAATTTGGTGGAGATTCGGCCCAATTCGGCAGCCAACTCTCCAAATCCAAATCAAATCAGGAGACCCTTTAATTTCTCCAAATTGAACCAGAACCCTCCAAATTGATTCAGAGAGATACGAAAAGATTTGATGATTTGGACATAGACACAGCTTTAAATGTTTTTTCTATATTCCTTAAGGTACCAGGCAGCTCGTGGACACTGAGCTGGTGGGGTGGATGGAGTGTCCCATGGGAGCATGGGAGGATCCCCACTGTGCATGGCAGCAGATCCGGAAGTGGACCAGAAGCACTTCTGGTCCAATTCCGGGTCCACCAAGAAGCATGCGGTGGACCCGCCCCAGCTTGGTGACTGGTTCCTTCTGGGTCTGGGCAGGGGGGCACACCCAGGGTCCCACCCCGGCTGACTGCACTTGGCAGTGGACCTGGAAGTGGATCAGAAGTACTTCCAGTCCGCTTCCAGGTTCAACACTGAGCATGCAGGGGGGCCCTCCCTGCGCTCCTGTGGGGCGCTCCATCCACTCCACCATCGCAGTATTCATGAGCTGTGCCTGGTACCTCAAGGTACATAGGAAAAAACATTTAAATCTGTGTCTATGGCCAAATTGCTGATTCTCTGAATCAGCATTGAATCTTCAGATACAGATTTGGCCTAATCAAATCAGGACAGTGATCCGAATCAATGAATCAAATCACTGTCCCTGATTCAGGCTGAATCCAAATCCAAATCGAATACAGCCTATTTCAAGCACCCCTAGTCGTTACTTGTATATCAGATGCGCACATTTTCTGTATCATATTCTGATATGGTTAATAATTATGTACTGCTTCCATTAGCTGTGGGTACACTAATAAGAACTTTCTTTTTTTTACAACTGTCCATTGCTTTTCCAAATTTCTTTTGAGGTCATATTGGTTGTCATTAAAATTTTGGCCACATTGCACACTTCACTAAAAAGATTAACTCAAAATGGACTGTCAGGGAACAATAACTTATTAAGTAATTGTTTTTTATTCTGATGACACTGCATTTATTTGATAACTTCACCAGGAAGCTTTTATGTCAAACAGTATCATAAGCAGATGACAAATTTACAAAAGCTGTCTCTGTGTTTAATCTCTGCTGAAAGTACACGTTGACGTCTGATGTATGGGTTGATATTTGATCACAACAGCTGTCTTGAAACTTGTCTTCTCTAGGGATATTACTTTCTCAGAGTTGCACCTTAATCCTGGCATTTCCTAACTTCTGAGTGCTTGTATTTGTAAGTTGAATATTGTTCTTTTAACAGTTTTTTTCTGTTGAATATTTGTATGTTTGATGTTGAGGCTATCTTTTAAGATAGTTCCCTAAGCCTTTTCTTATTTTTTTTATTTTTTTTTTTATCATTTGTTCAGTACTAAGGAGAAAACAAAACAAATAAAACCCCTGGAAAAAAGTAATCAAGAGACTGGTAATATTACCAGGCTATTAAAATTAATGGGAACTTTCCTAGAAAAAATATTTAATTTTCTTTCATGCAGTAAATTATTGCAAACTCTTGAGTTTTCAGAAGATCCTCTTAGTAAATTATTTGTAAAGAATGACTTTAATTAATTCTTATTGCATCCCTTTAGGCTCAGATTTTACTGAGTTATTAAAGAAACTGTTAAAGTTTACATTCATTTAGATTTATTTGTCCTTGAACACGTTTAATTAAGTTTGAAGAATGACAGGTTTTTCAACTCTATATGGATAAATATCAAAAGGGAGACAATATCTGCCAATGAAGAACATTTTTGAACTGCAATAAAATTGGAAATGTATGTTCACTTTTCAGGGTATTTTCCTCTCTACTCTGTACCTTGCTGTTGTTTTTAGTAATTATGCTACTTTTGTACTTTTGATAGACATAGAACCTGTGTATTTTAGGAATACAGGAACCCAGGAAAATGGACTTGCTTCAGTCTGCCTGGAGGAAAATGTTTGTGTCTAAAATGGGAGCTTAAGCTTACATGCCACTTCTAGGAGTTCTCAGAAGCAAATCATCATACACAACATTGTGTACATTACAATTTAAAACCTTGAAAGAGCAGTTTACTGAAAGGAATGCTAGTCTGCAAACCTGCAACTCCAGAATATAACAAAAGAAACAAGGGGCAAGTCCCACTTTATATAGAAAATCATAGTGGTCAGGGCAGGGGTGGGCAAAATACAATCTGTGGGCCGTATCTGGCCTGTTAGGTGATTTCATGTGGCCCACTTCCAATTCACTGTATCCAGCCTGGCCCCTGGCTGCCCCTGCTATACTTGCAAGGGGCCGAGTTCTGCTCACTCCCATGGGGGCAGTGTGTGTTGCGCTTCCACTCTTGCCCATGAAATGGCCCTGACCCCAGCCCCACAGGTACAGAAATAACAACAGCAGTGGAAGAGCAGGGTAAGTGGCTGTGGCAGTAGAGGGCAAGCAGGAAGTGGTGGCAGTGGTGGGGCAGCAGCAGTGGGTTGGGGGAAAGTAGCAGTGAGTGGGCAGGCAGGAGGGATCTGGACAGGAGCACTGACCCTGTGCTGGTACCCCATGGTTGAATCAAATGGAGGCCCAGGGTGGGGTGGCAGGATTGTGAAGCCTGGGCTGGTGGGGTCACAAGGTCCACCTGGTCCCATCATGCAGGGATCCCCAGGGCTCACATGCAGTTCTCAATTTCTCTGCCTGAGCCACTCACCTCTGGGGGGGAGCCCTGTGCAATGGAGCTGGTGGCCTAGCCCCACTCACTGCCATGTACAGGTCATGGAAAACAGTAGGGAGTTCCATGCTATGGATCTGGGATGGCTCCACCCCTTTCTCTGCTGCTCTGGCCAAGCACCATGATCTGCACTACCAGCTTCATCATGTGGGGCTCCCTCTGGCGGTGCAGGGCTTGGGAGGAGAACCCAGGAACTGCGTGTGAGCCCTGCACAATGGAGCCAGTGGCCTAGGCATGTGCAATCCTGGGGCTCACCAGGACTCCATGCCACCAGGGGGCTGTGCCTACTGTGGGCTGTGAGTGCCCTGAGGGCCCACAGCCTGCTTCTGCCACTGGTGGCAGAGGCTGTGCACAATGTGGGGGGGCATGTGTGAGGGGAGCATGTTTATAGGAGGGCCCGCATACACACCGCATACATGGATCCAGACCCCCACACCTCTCCACACACACCCAGCCACACCCCCATACACCATCACCCTTCACACACCCCACAACCCCCACACACCCACAGCCCCTTCCAAACCACATACCCATCCATATACACACCCCCACAGCCCCCCACAAGCTGCATACCCACCCACCCACCCCCACAAGACCTACACACACACACCTTTCCCTACACTCCACATATACACACACATATCCATGAACTCTCACCCATACCTCTTCACACCCAACACACAATCTACAAGAGTAAGGCTTCATTTTGAGCTATTATGCAATCACCTCTATATACACTATGCAAACACACATAAATCAGGACAAAGTTGTTTTGTTTTTTTAAATAAAATTAAAATATGCTATAGAAGATGCTTGAATTTTATTATACAATTTTTTTTTCTGGTTCCAAGATGGCAACCCCCCTCCAAAAAGGAGTACTTCTGGTAGCAAGGGTCAGGGGCTAAAGGTGGAACTGCCAGTCCCAAGATAGTAACCAGGGGGCAGGGCATTGGTCAGGGGGAGGGGCTGCCCTTGCAGCCATCAAATGCTCACCAAAACCCATTAAGTGGCCCTCCAGCCAAAATAGTTGTCCACCTCTGGGTTAGGGTCACAAGCCAATGGGCCAAAGAGGGGAAACAGGTAAAAGTTAAAGGAATATCAACAGCTGGTAACACATACTCAGTACCTTTATCCCCCCACCCTATGCGCACACATTTCTGGAGGTGTCCCCAAACAAACCTTTAGTCTAGAGCACTCAAACAGCAGCCTCCAGCTGTCCCGATGTCTGAGTCAAGTCCCTTCAGTCCATGCATTCCTGGCAGACCAAACTAATTGGATCTCCAGCTCCACTGTGCACTTCTCTAGTCTAGAGCTGACCAGGTTCCATGTGCAGGCTACTTGCTCTTTCTTTTCATTACTTCAGCTACATGCTTTCTGGTTCTTGCTTACTTTTTCTTCCCCTTCCCCTGACCTCCAGGGATTTCTGGGAGTTGTAGTTCAAATTAGCAGTTATCACCTGCAGACGGACCCTGGTTCCATCTGCTGTTATGTACATTAGTCACTACACTAAGGTCTATCTGAGAAGCTTCTTGTTAGATCATGGTGAAGGCATAACACTAGTACATAACTTCAGAACTTCTCACCAAGAGTAGTACTCATTATTTTACCTTTGTTTTTTTACTTTGCAGCTTAATAAAATAGACAATAGCATTTTAAAGTGTTGCTCTTCCCCCTTTCTTACAAAGATATTTTGAAGCCTATCACAATTTTAAGTTTACTGACATGCAGCTCATTCTTCTTTGGTTCTGATTTATAATTGACAGACAATTTTAAGGCACAAAAGACAGCTCTGGAGATTTTGGAATAAGTTGCAGATCTGAAAACCTCTTTCAGGAATAGAGATATCTGCGTTTTGGCCCCAAAAAGGTTTAATTTGGGGCATGCTATGTGGAGGCAGTTACTGATGAATAACCAGCTTTAAAGATTTTGCATATTTGTGTAAAGCAAACTTTCCTCTGCACTCTAAACACAACTCATGTTTGGTATAAAGGTATTGTATAATCCAAAGGTGTGTCACACAGACTGTGTGATATAGTGCCATAAATAGACTGTATGGAAAAGTGGATTAATTTTAATGGGAATAATATCTATAGTTCACATGAGAAACAGAACACAAATAATGGGTCCAGGAGGAGGAGGTAAGGAAGGAGATAAGGAATAGCAGTACTCTTCCAAAAGCATTAGATTTTCCACTCCCTTGCTTCTTTGTATTTTAGGATTCTATTTGTATCTGCTGATTTTAATACAGTTACAGAATCATTACTATGAGAGATGCAAAAGTCACAAGTTACATTTTAATTTCCCTTGCAGTAGCTGCAGTGGGTGATCACAAAATGAAAATTTGGTCTCTCTTTCTATAAATACCTTAGTGAGATGTTGCATTTGAAGTTCATAAGACTACTGTGATTACTATGATAAAGGAAATAGTGCACTTAGCCTGCTATTTC
Organism: Alligator mississippiensis; assembly: GCF_030867095.1. Classification (NCBI taxonomy): domain Eukaryota; kingdom Metazoa; phylum Chordata; order Crocodylia; family Alligatoridae; genus Alligator; species Alligator mississippiensis. The sequence continues at coordinate 60,176,012 of NC_081828.1, forward strand.
CTTCTGAAGTTGACTGATTGTTGTTCTCTTATAAATATCTCTTTCCTCAAAAACCTCCAGTTCAAATGAGATCACAGGGGCAGGTGGTCAGAATTTTTCTCTGAGCACAATATAATTAATAAAATTAACAATTATATAAAGTAGCAAAATTGCATGCCTAAATGACTTTCCTTACCAGTGTAATAAAACCCTTGACACTGTAGTAGAAAGGTGTCAAATGCAAGTTTAAAATAGTTATACGAATCAGGATAGGCTGCATACAGACATTCAGGGAGGTTAGGGGAAGGTTAGACTGAGTTAAAAATAGCCACCCAATCAACAGTAAGTTGGGATGGAAAGGGTCAGCTGGGGGATTGGCAGGATTGGTGGGGGGGTCAACAAGTTTACAAGAGGGATTGGGGGAAGCAACACTTGCAGGCAAAATCTGCAGGGAGAGTTTGGCAGGGCAGGCAGGTCTACGTGGGGGTTGCTGGGGTCTGGAAGGGTTTGGTGGGAGGATAGGGGCTCATGGTGTCTATGGGGAGGACTAGGGGGCTCTATCTCTCACCCCCCAGGACCAAGAGCTATTTTTATTCCCCTAACTCCCCTCCCCATCAGATGAACAACCTCTCTGATTAATTTATCCCTCCATCCTGCCTGACCCTCCCCTGAACCCAACTTACTTCCTCAGTTCCCACCATGAGTGAACACTGATAAAACCAGAACTGGGAATGGCTTGCAGAAATGGGGGGTTTGTTGGCCTTGAGTGGGGGAGAGGGGTGGTGCTGGCTGGTCCATAGGGGAGTTGTCTATGTGGTGGTAATTTGACGATTTAGGGGGCAAAAATCGGCCAGTGCTAGGGGGGTGGGTAGGAAAAGTGCAGCCACCAGGCTGAGACCAGCAACTGGGCTTTTCCAGCCTTGAAACTGCACTGGGAACTGTACAGAAATTTGGGACAGTTAGATCATTCTAAAATGGCCAAATTCAATCTAAGTTGGACTAAGTTGGAGGTAGGATGAACTTAGTTTGGGTCAGACACTTTTAAACTGATCTAACCTTCCTGGAACTACTGTACAGCTGACACTTATATTGACCTAACTAGGGATCTGATATGAGGTCCGCACCTCGGTGAATTAAGATTGAATGGCCATTTTTAATGTGATCTAACCTCTCCCTAACCTCTCTGAATGTCTGTACACAGCCATTTTGTCCTAGTTTAGTCTTTGCATTGTGCAAGAATTATGGAATACTTTATATGCACCGATGGAACTTGTGCATATAACAAGCATATATAATATACATCATTGTCATCTTTGACTGTGTAGCTTCATGGTAAATTTATATTCTTGAAAGAATAAAAACTATTTGTAGCTATCCCAACAAAGAAACAAAAGAGCCATTGACTACAGGAGCCTGCTTCTACTTCCATTGGGTTAATGGCAAAATTGTCATTGGCTTTAATGGGAGCAGGGCTGAGCTCAAAATGTCAGACTAGTCAGACTTCACAGAAATCAACCACTTTTAACAAGTCTCCTCTTATTACCAACCTTAAAGCTACATATTGAGTTCAATTTTCATGAATGAGGTTTGCATATAGATTAACAGTGGAACAAAATTCTGGTAGATCAAGAGAGCTGTACCTTTTTCCTTTCAGCATACTTTTCTCAAATCCCAGAATGCATTTTTCTAGGACTTAATTTGTAGATTTGATTTGATTCACAGGAGACCTTAAGGCAAGAACACGTTCTGCTTGCTAGTACCATACCTCAAGTGTACCTAAAGTATGCTTTTTCTTTTGTTTACCTTAAAAAAAAAAAAGCCAGTAGTCTTATAAACTTCTAGATAAGGCACTGCCGCAGAGACAACATATAGGAGCCTCACCAGAGGGGAAATATTATCTTTTGATTATTCTTTATAAGCAATACAGGATATAACACCCCTTATTCTTAATGTCAGAGACATGATGTGAAGACATGAGATGGGAAGCCAACCTGCAGCAAAATAAAGTAGGTCTGATCTCTGTTTAAAAAATGAATGGATAAACTAGGGAAAAGTTATTCTTCACACAAGTCAGAGTACCTACTAACCATGCTTTTTTATTTTAACATGAATCTGAAGAACTGATAGGAGCATAGTAACAATGTGTCAAAGGTTAAGAAAGTTTGTTGCTCTTTTTATTTTTATTTTTTTAGCTAAGGCTAAGCTGTCAGGAAAGACCTTTTCACCCAGAACTTTTGGTATACAGAAATTATGCATGTATTGTCCATGTTATGGTTTTAGGGTGGACAACTTTTACTTTTGTTTGTCAAATATTGTTTGTGGAAATAAATAAGCAAATTTGTTATATGGAAAATAAAACCTGCTAACCAGTCATGCCACATAAGCTGCAAATGATGCACAAATTTTCCTTATGGAGTAATGAATGATGAATTTTAAGAACTGAACATACCTGAAATTTAGGTGACTAATCCTGCTGTGACTGATAAAGCTGATTTTGCTTTTGTATTAAATGAAGTCTATAAGATACTCATCCACCACACCCACTAGAGAGAACCAGAATGCTGTAGTGGGGGGGGGGAGGGGGGAGCTGTAACAAAGGGCAGACAGCCTCTGCAGGGTAGCTAGATTACAACCACACTATAGCTGTAGATGTCTCTCTCTGGCTCTTCCTCAGACTGCAAAAATTCACCCAGCACCAAGGGAGGCACCACACAAATTCTCACTTAAAGACTTAAGTATACATTGGGGTTTGTGCTACCATTTTGCAATTACACCCACAACAATGGAACTTTTGCACTATCAGATGATTTTGAAGGACCTTCCTCTTTCCTTAAACTTATGGACAGCCATAAGTCTAAAGTCAAAAGAAAAACACAACACTTCTAATAAAGGTAAGAGTATATATGTGTTGGGGGTGGGGGGTAATAGGGATAGAAAAAATATATAATGAAGGGAATAGAGTCAGAAAACAACCAGAAAGATGGAAGAAATTCCCCTCATTTGTTCAGAAGTTAGGACTTCCTCTTGACCCATTGTAAGCATGCTACTTTTAAAGGCTGATTCTCAGGTGCTGTAAATAACAACCTGAATCCTCTTTTCCTCAGTTGGTTAAGCAAAGTCTTAAAGACTTGGCTTTCTAGTATGAAGTACTTCTAAAAGAAGCTAGAGCAACAAATGTGAAAGCAAGATTGATATGAGAAACAAAGGGAGAGCGGGAGGGGGGGTGGTGATTATAAAAACAAAACAAAACAAAACAGAAAAACCCTTGCTTCTCTCATATTTCTTGGACAATTGTGGCTAGAACGTTGCTCCAAATCTACTAAAATGTGATTGAGACAGTAATCAGGGAAGCTGGGGTGGGAGGTGAGAAATGTTAGAACTGTCACAACAGTAAAATATCCTTTGATGTAACATTGGAGATGAGCCTGAAAAAAACCTAGATTTTAGTTTAATTAACCATGAGTAAGTCCATATCCAGTTCTAGAGATTTTTTTTTTTTTTGGTTTGAATAGATCTCTACAGAGAGATTCTCCAGGATCATAAGCAATAACTATTACAACCCTGTTTAGTTCAGGCCAGAGTTACTTGTTGTGCCCCTCAGACAAACACTTATGAACTGAAATTAATAATTGTACTGACAGAAAACTTTTCACTATTTATATTTTCTCAGGCTTATTGTGATATACAGAATCATGCAGAACATCTGGTTTGGCTGACCCTGAAAGAGACATTCAGGATTATTTAGGAAAAGATCTATTAAATGACTATACTGTTCAGTGCGTAAGTAAATATAAACATTAATTTAAGATGTTTTGTGCTGCATATGATTAAATTTAAGAGATTTCCAAAACAGAACAGTTAATCAGGAAATCATTTTTAGAAATCAAATTCTGACATTAAAGAACAAATGAGAATTATTCTTTATTTTTCCAGTGTTATGTAAGCAATAATTTGATGTCCCATTCAAAGACTGTGTTCACATCCATTTAAGACATGCAATTTCATAAGATAGAGATGCGGAAATATGTTATTTAAACATTTTACATAGCTTTCAGCAGCTGAGATGTAAAAATGTTAGGTTTCCATTGCTTTATATCATTTTTTTGTCACTACTGGTATAGCCCATTATGGAGATTAACAAAGATTAACTTTTATGACTATGGCTGCTGATATAGGTTACTTTCTAACATTTTAAATATGTGGAATTTTATACTGTCATAAAGTTAGAGCAGTTTCAGAGCTATTAAGGCTTAACACCATCTCAGACCTGCACAACTGTGAGTTACCACTAGAGAGATGATGAGCAAAGCCATGGTCAAGACCCAGGACTCTATTCCTTCTTTGTGGTTGGGTGGGTGGGATGTACCTCGGAGGTAGAGCAGAAATAGATGAAGGGGGAAGGAAGACTCAGCAAGTAGAATGCTTTTTCTCTGGTTTATTAAGGTCAGGTTAAGGTGCCCTAGAAAATGTATTCCTGAATTTATCTACACAGTGGGTGCATCTGCACCTGCCCCTATGGCTCCATTGTTACTGTGCCATCATTTAGTACTTCCTTTCGGAAGTACTTCTCTAAGTACTTCCTTATGGAAGTACTAAACGATGGCACAGTAACAGCCCATACTGAGCCATGCTGGCAGCACGTCATTATTTTTAGCTGCTATGTCACCATAGCAATACATTATAACAAGGGAGCATGTTGGTATGGAGATGTAGCTGCAGCATCATGGTTTGTATGCCGCAGCTGCGGCATCACCTATGGTGATGTAGCATCCCGTGTAGACACATCAGTAGGTATAGCATAGGTAGAAACCAGGCAAACCTCCACTCACATACCTTGGCTGAAGTCTGGAGGGAATGAAAGAGGTCCCTCAGACCATCATCCCATCCTTTATTTGTTTTTGTGGTGTCAGGACCCAAACAGGCAAGAAACAGTGTTGTCTGGCTTGTGCTCTGATCTCTTAGTCAGGAGACCTGAGTTCTGGCCCCCAATTTGCTTGCTAGCTTGCCATGTGGTGTTGGGAAGCCTTTCTACCTCTTTCCTAAAGTGAGAGATAATTTTGAGCTTTCCTTCCAAAGTGCTTTGAAATATATGGGTGACAAGTTCCACATAAGAGCTGACCATGGTTTTGGTAGGTGCTTGCTGTTTGTTTCAGTTATCCTTACTGTCCACCTGGGCTGTACCTGGCCATGCTTTCCCAGGAGTTGTTTCTCTCTTCCCCTCTAGCTCCAATGGATTTAAACATCCTTGACAAGGTGCTATTTGAGGTATCTCTCAATAGACTCTAGCCACCCTTTGATAGACTCGAGGCATCCCTTGGTAAAAGCCAGCTCTCAGTTATCATTCATTTTTAATACTATAGCAAAATAATAGACCAATTCTTCTGTTGCAAAGAACTCAGAAAGTCCCCAACAGGGTAGAGTGCTTTTAACACTATGGAATCTTACATGAATTCTTTGGGATTATCTTGGGGATCATGCTTATAAAATGAACAGTTAACCCCTGCCAGTTCCACTCTCAGTGCAAAGTCACTGCATCAGTTTCAGTGAGAACATATAGCCCAGGAAAGCACACTTTCCCAGGTTCTCTGGTCTTACTGAGCCCTAGTAGCTCCAGGAGCTGTGACAGCTCAGTGGAGGTGCCACATCAGTTTCAGTGAGACCATGCAGTTGGGCGAATCATGCCTTTCCTGTCTGCATGATCTCTGTTTAATTGAGTCCCAATGCTTCCCCTGGCTCCATGGTCTCTTTGCAGTTAAGCCACTCAGAATGGCTGCTGTCAGTGTGGAAGGGGGTGGGCAGGGAGACCACTAGAGTTTTGGAAAATGGGAAGGGATAGAGCAGGTGGGAGTTGTGCACCCTGGGGTACAGGAGGAATGAAAGTAAAGCAATTGATTTCCCTTAACCATTCAAACAATACCCTGCAATAGCATGGGTAAAATGTTTCAAACATGAACCTTTTTTTGAGTGGCTTATCTTTATGAAGGTTTAAAGGTAATCTGTAACATGGCCCTCACATTATCAGACAGTTGGGGCCTAAAGTCCACATTTAAGCACGTAAGTAGTAAAACTGATTTTCACAAATCTTCAGCACATGTCCTCTCTCATTTCACTGAAATATGCGTGGTCAGCATTTCTGAAAAGAAGGGCCTCAATTCAGGCATTCAGATGACAAAATGTTTGTTCTTTTGTGAGTGAGAGGGGCAGGTGGGGAGGGTGGAAATTTTGCTAAGTAAAGTTATTTCTTTTCATTGAGTATCTTACTGTCAACGTAAGGCCCCCAAACTCATAGTTACTATGCATGGGGTAGCTTTAGGTGCTACTCCTATTTTTATTAGATGAACATCTTGTCCCAAGTTTTTACTTTTTTTAAAAAAACCCTGATCTTGTTTACTTTCTCATTGTGCATGCTCATGGAAGAGGTTCTTCACTTTTTGATTAACCTTAACAGTGCAGATTGTTCACTTGATCACTTGGTAGAAAAGCCAGGTGTATATTTGAATTACAAACAAAAAATCAAGAAAAAACATTTTACCTACTATCCTTTCTATATCTGTTAGGAAATAGACTTGTGTGTATATATATATGGCATTTCAAAAGGCTAAACAATTTTAGAGTTATTGTAAAACCTGGAGAAAAGGTGTTTTCAAGTCTGAACTTCTAGCTCATCTTTAAGACTTTGACATTTTCTGATATCAATATTCATATAAATCCAACATATAACTTCTCCAATCTTTTTCAGTTTACTCAAGTGCCCTGCCAGGGGATACAAAGCCTGTTGAACTCACTTTGATAAAGGGGTGGTATAAACAGAGTAAAATGATTGGTGAGACTATTCCAATCTCAAATTCTAATTTATTGAACCATTAAGCAATACTAAGATTTAAGCAAACCCTCTAACAGTCTATCAAGATATTAAAAAACATTTAATGATCCATAAAGGTATTCTTCCATACGTCTTCCAAATGATGCAGGATGACTTAGTTAGCCAGGTGTCATAACAGCACTGGACATCACGGTTCTAATAGGCATGGTGTCCTCTTATTTGGTGACAGCTTCCCAAACTTAAAATTTTTCCTTAGGCTTTTATACCCTTTCACACTCCTCTTCTATATATTCCATATATGGTCATGCTATACATCCTTACCAGTTATTTTTTGTAATGGTTATTTCCTTATCAATCTGCCACCTTCATCTTGTTTCTTTGTAACTTACTTCTCACTTACCGAGCCATCCTTGGACTTGTTTTACTTCTCTGTTCTATCTTGTTTTTATACATTCTACTGCTACCTACATTTTGTCTTGCCTATAACAGTTGTTTACATTGCATATGTGCTCATTTTGATTGTAGCTAATGGTGTCCATTAAAAAAAATGGCATCAGTTACGTCAAGGCAGCTTACAGACCTACAAGCCATGCAGTGCATAGCATTTTAATAATTTGAACATGCACCTCATTTTATAGATTTCTTATCCTTCTTGGTAATACCATTTACAATAAACTTTTCATTGCAAAGCAGAAAATTTCTACATGACATGGTTCACTGAGGTCTCTGTTGCCTAGGATTAGATGGTTTTGCAAATATCCAATCATTTGAGTAGTTTTTTGGAGTTTACCAAATATTTTAATTATTCCAATAAAAAGGCTTATATAGTTTGATGAAATGTAGATATATTTGGTTATGCTGATAATTGAATTCAGGCATTTTAATTTGAAACCTAATTGCATTAGTTTTCTTTTACTCTAAAGATATTTTTAGTTGCATAACCCTGAAGGAGGTTAGTACTGGAGGATTTTAGCAAAGTTATCTCTAAATATTACTTTGCTACTCAGTTTTATCCTTTTCTCAGTTTTTTTACTCTCCTTTCATGCTTTCTTGTCTGCATCTCTACTTCCTATTCATTACTTCCCATTTTTTGTTTTCTATCTCTGTCTTGGCTTTTATACCACTGACTGACTTCAAAGTAGCTGGAATGGTAAATGTGCTAATGTCTTCCACTTTAATATTACAAGGGTTTAGGTTGGTCTAAGGACATAGGCAGACAAGGTTCCTTGGGTGAATTTGATATCTTTTATTAGACCAACCCAAATAGTTGGAGAATAGTTATTAAGCAAGCTTTCGGGTTCAAAAACCCTTCGTCAGGCTAAGGAAGTTTCAGCAGTTGCTGTGTGCTCTTCCTGGATGGAAAGAAAAGTAAACAAGCCAGGGGCTGGGCTGGGCTGGGCTGGGGAGTCAGCTGCCATGCAGATTGTAATGTATCAAAAATCCAATGTCTATGTTTAGTCCATGATCTCTAGTATCCAGGAGGTTGATGAAATGGAGCTCATAGGCTCATCTCTGGGAAGTGTTGTGTAAGTTTCCCTTGAGGATCAGGACTGAGAGATTGGAGAGAGAGTGGCCCTCCTGTGAGAAATGTGCCCCCACCGGTAATTGAGTGTTTCTGTCTTTGATGGATTTCCGGTGTGCGTTCATTCTGGTGCGCAGTTGTTGTTTGGTCTCTCCTACATATCTTCCATCAGGGCATTTGGTGCATTGGATGAGGTATATTACATTTCTGGAGGTGCAGCTGTAAGATCCTGGGATGCTGATGGCTCTGTTGTGGGGTGTAGTGTTGTGGGGGTTGTGGAGATGTGTTGGCAGGTTTTGCATTGCTTGTCCTGGCACGCTCTGGATCCTTCTGGTGTGTTCTGGGCTTGAGGAAGTTTGCTTCTGGTGATGAGGTTGGTGAGGTTCGGTGCTTGTTTGAAGGCTAGGATGGGTGGCTCTGGGAAGATCTGTTTAAGAATAGGGTCTCTGTCTAGTATCGGTTACACTTTTTTGAGGATTTTCCGTACAGGTTCAAGGGAGGGGTGATACGTCATAACCAGCGGTGTGCGATTTGTGGGGGGGGTTTCTTCTGTACTGCAGCAGTTTATCACATGGTATCCAGGTGGCTCTTTCAAACATATGATCTACCTCTCTGGAGAAGTGTCCTTGTTGAGGGAAAACCTTTTTAAGATTGGTGAGGTGGCAATCCCGGGTGTTCTCTTCAGTACAGATGCGGTGGTATCTGAGGGCTTGGCTGTATATCACAGCTTTTTTGGTGTGTTTAGGGTGATTGCTGGTTCTGTGCAGATGTGTGTGTTGGTCTGTGTGTTTCTTGTATACTGTGGCCTGTATTTTACCCTTCTGGATACTGATCATTGTGTCTAAAAAGGAGATGTTGGTGCTGGAGTATTCTAAAGAAAGTCGGATGGAGGGATGGTGACTGTTGAATTTCTGATGTAACTCAATCAGAGATTGCAGGTTCTCAGTCCAAATGATGAAGATGTCATCGATGTAGCTTAAGTATAGCAAGGGTTTGATGGTGCAGTTCTTGAGGAAGTCTTCTTCCAGGTGGCTCATAAAAAGGTTGGCATATGGTGGGCCATTTTAGTGCCCATAGCTGTTCCCATCATCTGGAGGAAGTGTTGATTATTAAAAGTGAAATTGTTTTGTGTGAGGATGAAGTGGATAAAGTCAGTAATATCTTTGGGCCTGTATTCTGAGTTGTAATCTTATTCCTGTAGATATGTAAGGCAGGCTTGGATGCCATCCTGGTCTGGGATGTTGGTATATAGGCTGGTAACATCCATAGTGGCTAGGAGTGTGTTGCTGGGAAGGTGGTCTATGTTTTTAACATACCAAGGTCTCGCCTAAGTGATACTCCCTGCATTGCTCCTGCTCCTGCTGCAGCAATGGTCCTCTCCTCCAGACTTCTAGTTCCTCCTCCAGAATCTACTTTCTGTCCCTAACCCTGGGGCAGGATGGTGCAGGTCGTGAGGTTGGGGACCCGGGGAGTCCATGGCCAAGGGGACATCTAGGGGGCCTGTGGCCCATGCAATACATGGACCCTTCAGTATGTGGATAGCACTGATCTAAGAGACTACATTATGGAGTTGGGAACTGGGCCTTTCTGCAGCTTAGGTCCCAAACAAAGGAGATCAGAGATGGGACTGGATAAATACAGGTTCTGTTAAACAGAGGGAATAACTTCTTTTTTATGAGTGGTTCTCTTTTAAGCCCAGAAACTTTGAGGCTGGTCAAACAATGGAATACCAGAAAGTAATTAGAAGATCCTTTTTTCCTAATGATAGAGTGGAAGAAATGGAAATCTCTGGTAGGAGTTTTCATTGCCTGGATACATTTGGGGTTAACAAGAAAAAAAAGTGTATTAAAAATAAATGTTTATTCTATCTCTCTACCTCTGCAGTTGCAAATATGTTAGTCTCAAAACCATGGGATTAAATGGCTTAACATAAATGCCTGATTTGACTGGCAGAGCCTTTAATTTAGTACTGATGGATAAACTGGAAAGTACCCAGCTTGGTTTTAAGGTCTCTAGTGGCATCTGCAGGGCTAGCAATTAAAAGGGAAAAAAAGCTTTACTTTTAAACAGATCACATATGATATAAAAACCTCTGAGATAAGAAAAACATGAAACCTTTTTAATGTAATAAAAACACCTGAGGAAGGGAGTGGGGTAGGCAGGAAGAGAGAGCTTACAGTTCTCAAATCTGCTTTCTTCCATTCCAAAGAACTTTCTCTCTCTCAGTTGTCTGTGGCCCTTGCTGACTTTGCCTGCAGGCCTTCTTTTTTTCTTAAATTATCTTCCAAACATCCTTTCTCTTCTAAATCCTTAAAGTATTGTTTCACTAAAGTCACATTTTTATTTTTTCAGGCAAAAGATGAGAACTTTTTTGACATAATCCTTGAATTTATCACTGACTCCTTTCTTTTTTTCCTGCCTCCACAGCTAAATCCTTCCCTCTCCATTATGTGTAACTATACTTGCTCTTTTGTTTAATTTCCCTATTCTACCAGGCCTACTTGTGTTCTCCCCATTTTGAATAACATTTTTTAGCTTCCTTTCCAAATATTTCCCCATCTCCTATTTCCCATTGGTCTCCTGCCTAGATTTGCTCTTTTTTAACTGACTTTGTGGTTCTATCCAATTTGGCTTCCACAATCTCTTCTCAAGATACTTTCCAGTACTAGTAATGGTCTCATACTCCTTAAATGTTAAAGGTTCATTCTGTCTCTGCTTTCTTGGCTTTAGTTATACTGTCCATGATTCATCAAAACATTTGATAATACAGGGTATGTTTCTTCCTCAGTCACAGAAATAATTGAGGTAGAGTGTACATGTCCAAAGCTATTTTTAACCTGGTAGTCTAAATGCAGCACAGACCAAAACCTATCTAAGAAGCAGAATAAACTAGCTTGCCTTTATGGTAGTGACTGTATGGTAGACATACTGTTGGTTGTATATTAATACCATTCCTTAACCAACAATATATTTTAAGTGCAGTGTATACGAACTGTGTTTAATTAAATACCCATTAATGGCTATTCAGTTCTTCTCTTTTTTCATATGTAGTTATATGCATTGAGTCTGTTTCTCAGTTTCCTCCTCTCTCTGTTACCTTATGCTTTATAGCTTTATGTTTAAACCTTTAGTTCCCTCTTTCACATTTCCTTTTGAATGCTGAGTCACCATTTCAAGAGCTGTACTCTATACCTTCCCAAATTAATCCATCTTCCCTTCTGAAGGTAGTGTGGAGATCCTCTCCTTAGACCAAACCTTGCTGTGGTGGAGAGGTTTGTGTGTTCCAGTGATCCTCAGAGCTATGTCATCTGGAGTCTTGTACTTCTCATAGGTCTTCCCTGGTGAGGACCCAGACTAAGTGAGATCCAAACTCCTGAAGACCCCAATGGTGGAACAGGTATGCTTGAAGACCTACTAGATCTCTAAGGCTGCAAAGGAGGACAAGGGCTTCAGCAGGATGGAGGTATCCAGGTGTCTTGGACATCCTTGCCATGGGGTCCAGGGCTCCTTCCTGTCAAGTTCATGTGATTGTCATTTGTGCACTGGCTTCCCAACATTAAAAGATGCCACATGCAGGTCTCTGCCAGGGATGTTAACATCTCCAACAAACCAAGTTCTGTGGAAATGTATAATTGGTGGTAAGGATAGGAACAGTGATCTCTGGGAGTCTCTAGTCACAAATCTCCATGTAGGTGGTGGCCGTATGACAGTAGTTTTGCATTTAGCGAGACAAATGTACAATTTTGCCACTGCAGCCATGACTGAACATTCCTCTTAGGATCCCTTTTGCTCACTCTGAATGTGGAAAGGGCTACAAAAGTTTCCATAAATATAGGCTGTCTCAAACCTCCATGGCTGGATTGCCACATCCAGTGGGATCACTCTACCTGTGGCTGAAACCAACACAATAAAGTACTGAAATTTGCCATATGGAATGTCCACACACTCATGGACTCCTGGAACAGTATCCTGAAAGAAGGATAATTATCCTGAAAGAAAGGCCGCCATAGTAGCTACAGAACTTGCAAGATATGGCATCAATATTGCTGCCCTAAGTGAGACCCACTGGGCAGATAAAGGCCAGCTGAAAGAAGAAGGAGGTGGCTTATCTTTTTTTTGGAAAGGAAAGTCACTGGAAGAGAGGTGCATTCATGGGGTTGGCTTTTCTATCAAGAACAATATTTTTAGTTAGCTTTCAGAACTCCCTGTGGGCATTAAGATATGTCTTATTACTCTCTGCCTCAAACTCAGTAACAGTTAGTGTGCTATGGTGATCAGCAGGGATCCTGGTTTTCTATGATTTAAAAACAATCCCCAATTTTCAGTTAAACAAAGTAACCCTGAACCCACATTTTTCCATGATTAAAATGAAACATCACTATATATATAGATATATATATATATATATCTATATATATAGTGCAAAATGTGGATTTGGAGTTACTTATTTTTAACAAAAATTGGGGATTTTTTGGAAATCATAGAAAACCAGGATCCCTGGTCATTCGTGTGTATGCCCTGACACTTGAAGATTAAGTTAACAAAGAACAGTTCTTTGTTTGACACTGTCCTGACTGCCACTGCCAAGGAAGACAAGCTTATCGTCATAGGTTACTTTAACGCAAGAGTTGGACAACACTCTGAATTATGGAGTGACACCATTGGGAAAGAGGGAGTGAGGAAAGTCAATTCCAATCGTATCCTCCTCCTCATAAAATATGCAGAGCATAATTTTCTTCAGACAGTAAAAAATATAAGACCACTTGGAAACACCCATACTCCAATCACTTGCACCTTGACTATATTATTGTCAGAGCCCATGATCATTCTAATGTCCATATAACCTGAGAGGCACAGATGACTGTTGGATGGATTACTGTTTAGTCAGATCAATCATAGACATGCAGCTTGCACCACAACACTAAACAATTGAAAAGAATGAGGAAGATATTTAACATCAAGGCACTCCAAGACCAAGCTAGATATAAGGCCTGTAGCACCTTACTGAGAAGCTTTCCGACCTATTTGGTGACATCAAGGACATCCAGGAACATTGAGAGGAACTTGATAATGTTATTCACAAGGTATGCACTGAATCAATTGGATACCCCACTTATTGTCACCAAGATTGGTTTGATGAGAATAATGAGGAAACCCAAGCACTTATCCATCAGAACAGAACCACATTCTGCACATTCTGCAGCAAAGATGAACCCTCCAACCAGAAAAATGATAGGCTTACCACCAGCTTAAAGCTGTAGTTCAGAGGAGGCTATGGGACAATGAGAACCAGCGGTGGCAAGTGAAGGCCATGTAGATCAGGGGTTTTGCTGATCAACATAACATAAGAAGCTTCTTCCAAGCAAACAAAGCCATCCATGGGCCACATTCCAATGGCCCAAACCCCTAGAGATCCCAGTGTGACTCCACCCGTCTCACGGATAGTGTATCCATCAAACAATGCTGGAGAGAGCAATTCAAGATTCTACTCAACTATGAATCTGAGGTCTCAGCTGCCACTATTGATTCCATCCCTCAACACCCAGTAATAGAATCCCTTGAGGATTACCCATCCTTCAAAAAGTCTGGCATGCCATCACTTAGACCAAGAACAATAATTGGAGTTGAATATTGAATGGACAGCCAGCTTTTCAACCTGCAGCACCTTCACAGAAAAACAAAAGTTACCAAGATGGCATCACTGACCTTCAGTATGCTGATGACTATGTTATTTTTGTGCACACTTAGATCCACAGTCCACCCTTGACATTTTTTCAGGTACCTGTTACAACCTGGGACTGTCCCTTAATATTAGGAATACCAAGGTTCTCCATCAGCCTGCCCCATCATAAGCTTCCCCTCACAAATCACCATTGCTGGAGAGCCCCTGAAAAATGTTGAGTATTTCCCATACCTTGGGAGCCACCTCTCCCAGTCAGTCTTGATGTAGAAATCAAACATAGGATTTGCTGTGCCAGCTTTAGAAAGCTGTTTTACTGTGTCTTTACTGACCAGGATTTGCAGATGGGAACTAAGATCCTGGTCTACAATGCAGTGGCTATCCCCAGGCTCCTCTATAGGTTTGAGATGTGGGTGACACATCAAAGCCATCTTCAGCACCTGGAATGGTTCCATCAGCATTGCCTCAGGAAGATCCTTTGCATTAGATGGGAAGACCATTGCACCAATGCGAGAATCCTCTCTGTAACTAACATAACCAGTATTGAGGTAAAGATTATGAAACATCAACTCCTCTGGGCTGGCCACTATGTGTGGATGGCTGTCAGTCATCTTCTGAAGCAAGTCCTCTTCTCTTAACTCAGTCATGATAAAAGGACCCATGGAGGACAGAGGAAGCACTACAAGGACACCCAGAAAGTATACCTTAAGAAGGGTGGTATCAAACCTACAAACTGGGAAGTGCCAGCTGGTAACAGGTATCAATGGGACTACACTATACATCAAGCTACAGCCCACTTTGAAGAGAACCATCTTGCTCAGGAAGCTAGAAATGGCAGAGGAGGAAGGAAAGTATACAACATCCTGACCAACAGCTGTGCTCCCCCCCCCCCCCCCCCAAGGCACCACCTATGTCATATCTATGGAAAAAACTTGCAGAGCACAGATTGGACTGTTCAGACAGATTAAAACTCACCAGTAATCCCATCCCCCAGCCCCCAGCAGACATAATCCTTATATTGGGGGAAAGCCAAAAACGTTAAGTGTGGAATTGTTGCAAATGGAAGTCTTTGGTCTGGAAACTGATTATCTACCAATATTTGGGGTACCTGTTGTACCCAAATACAAAATACTGGTAGCATTTAGTTCCTAACCCATCCAAATTAAACAGAGTTTGCAAACTTTGGCTCATTCAGTGTATAGATAAAGTCTATTTTTGTAAATGTTCTGTGTATTAACTTTAATAGCCAAAATCTCGCTTGGTTGAAAGAGCAACTGAACAGTGAAATTACTAAGCCAATATTATTTTTTCCATTTAAAATGAAAAAGTAACCTATTCAAAGCATGGCTTATTTAAAAGCCATCTGGGATTTCCAGTGGGCATACTATATTGCTGAACATATTCTTGAACAAATGCATGACACTTACTTTTGAAAGGCATTTATAATTTCCACACTTTAAAGGAGTTGCTTCAAATACTCCAGAGGAATTCTTAGAGGTGAGACTGGGAATAAGAAAGACAAATTACAATGTTATAGCAGTAAAATTATAGTTCATTTTATTTATATGGTATCTACCAAGGTGTTCTTGGACCCTCATAGAAATACAACATAATTAAGATTTAACATTAAAGTATGTCAGGCTGTTATCAAGTTGATGTTTTCAGGACTGTCATTGTAAGAGGTTAATTTCATGATACTCAAGAAAGGCATTCCAGAGGCAAAAACATGAGAAGACTGAATTCTGCCCCAATTTGTAACTGCAGAAATGAAAATTCAAGGCCATCTTATCTAAGGAACAAAATGCCTCATGTCTCTACCTTAATAAGCTACCTATGTTAAGATTTGCATTCATTTAAATAGAAAATATACCATTTTAAATCACTTTGAAAATCTCAGCCATGGTATCCAGTCATTTAGTTTTAGAAAGTATTCAGCTGAACTCAATCTATAATTCAAAAGAGTCACTGCAGATTGCATAACAGCAGCTATTCCAAATCATCTGAAGAAATACATATATTCATAGAAAAATAGTAAAATTAGAAACAGTTTTCCAGTGTTTGACATTTGCCCTTGCAATATTTCTATTAAACGTAAGTTTAACACAGACTTCTTTCAAAGTTTAAGTACACTTTTGTGAATAGTATATAATAAATATAGTAATGGTGCTAATAAACAGAAGTGAAAATGCTGAAGAAAAGTATTGGGTAGAGTTAAAGAAAAGCACTTTATATAATTGTGATTTACCTTTTAATTCATAGCATGGTTAATTTTGGTGTTTTTAATAATTTCCTAAATTATGTTTCTTCCAACAAGGAATATTGGGTGATTTAAGACCAAGCTTTTTCAGAAATACCAGGATAAATGAATAATAACCTTTTTTTCTGTTTTAACTCCACTTTACCCTTTAGTTACAAAAAAGAGAAAATTTGAATCTTAAAGTAGTAATTAGCCAAACTAAAAGTGCTTACTTATTAAATGATGTACCCCTGGATTGTGCCATGCACTTTTCCCTTGCCTTTTGTCAAGCAAAGCCTTGAATTTAATCGTACATTATAATTGCACATCTTTCCTTTTGAAATTGCTAAATTATTCCTGTAATTCTCTTTGTGTTTCCCTTCATTTTGAGCAAAAGCATTCTTCAGAAACTCATTATTACTGATGCTGCAATTACAAGATCTTTTTTGTTTTGTTTTGTTTTTACTTGCAAATGGCTAAATAGCTTAGGCTCAGTTTAGGGTTTTGGGTTTTTTTTTTTCTTTTTTTCTTTTTTCTTTTTTTTAATTTTGGTCTTTTTAAACACTGTGTGCTGTAAGCCACATTAAAAAAAAAAAACCTTTCATGCTGGATGCATTGATATTCTTTCAAATAGAGAGAGCACTGCAAATGACAATGCACCTTATGCAAAAACTGGTGATTCAGTTGAAGGTTAATGGCTAGCATTGCAGGAACGCTAGTGTACAGGCTATAATTAGGAGCGTCTGATGGAAGCTCACACTATAATATAAACAGAAAACATCTGCATGTTCATGGTAATGACTGTCTCTGTCTCTCTCCATACCATTTTTTGTGTTTTAATAGCATGTTTGTCACTAAATCTTAGTTTCTCATTAAAACTCAAACTATAGGGAAAAAAAAAATAAGTTTAAACTGCACTTAAGTAAATAGAAGACCCTGACTTTTGTATGGTACAAATGCACTTTGCTCTCAACGTTATGTTGTGCTGCTAGGATAGGGAATATGAAGAATATCTATTTTTAATGGGGTCATCTGTGTGTTTCATGTAGAAATGTGAAGAAGAAAGAGGGTTTTTTCATTATTGTTCATTTAGTAATTGAGGTAAAGTGTTTATTTGTGAGTTTCCTTTTAGGTTTTATAAGGATTAATTCATTCCATTTCTATCAATACCTATGCAGCACTGGTGCTGATGGCCTTGGACAAACTGGAGACTACAAATAATTTGGTAGAATTTTCAATGCAAGCATGTGTCTTCTGTGGGGAAGGAGAGAAAGACCAAATGATAACATACAGAATATCAGTGGCAGATCAGTGAATTAAATCTAGCTTTCCAAGGATCCAGGCCAGCTTCTGTACTAGTATGCCATCTTTTTCTCCCCAGCAAGGGTATAAGATTGGCAGGGACACCTCAAGTCACTGAGTTCAGCCGGCTTTTGTCACAGGTTGCCAAGTTTTGCAATCCATTTAATGACTATAGCAAGCTTCATTTTGAATGTCTTTAAGTTTCTTGCCCCACCCTTCCAGAATATCTGCTCTTATTGGAAACTCTCTTCTAATTTCTACCTTTGAAATGTTCGTAGTCAGTTGATTCATGCGACAGAATTATCCATCTTTTAAATTATTTCCCCACTATTCTTAACAAATCCTTCCTGATGTATTTATAATGAAACATTGCAATTACTTGCAGACCATATTTTGTAAGGCTAAACAAGCCCAAGTTGTAGTCAGATAGGTTCTCCTGGAATGACCAGGGATGCCAACTACTTCCCTGAAGCTGTTACAGTTTGATTTTTTTCATTCTTAAATATCGGTGACCAGAATTCTGCAAAATGTTCTAGAGGAGCTCTCACCAATTCTTTGTACACTTCTTTGTATTAGCAGTCTTCCTTTCTTAGGTCCCATCTACACATGCAGGTAACGAAGTGATGGAATATAATGTGCAATCCACACAGTTTTGCCTTCTGCCATGCCACATATAAATGGCAGGAGCCATGATTGTGGGATCACACATTAGATCCCATCATGCCTTATTGCTGGTGCAGGAGAAGTCTGATCCTGGGCTCCCCTTTGCACCAGAAAAAGCAAGGTCATGTGGCTGGGAGCCTCCTCATCTGAGGGGCTCCCAGTCATGGGGGCACCCCATGCAGTCCCACAGCTGGGACAGGCAACTGCCACAATCGCTCCAACACAGAGGCTCATGATAGCCTAGGGCTCAGAGAGGCAGCTGCTGTAATTTCTGCACCTCTGGGGTACATAAAACCCACAAGACTGGGAAGTCACAGCTGCCACAATCACCAGATTTGGGAGTTTCATGCATCAGGAGGTCACATCTGGGCCCCATGGCTGCCAGGACCTAGAATCAGTAGCTGTTGGAGCTGAGAGACTCCTTAACTGTGGGACTTCCAGCCCTGGCTGGGTATGCTGCATCCCTGTGACTGGGAACCCCATCAGCTTATGGGGCTCCCAGCTGCAGGAGAAAACCTACAACGTGTGAAAATTAAAGCTCAGTAGCAACCAGCTATAAAGTTAGTGCACATTTTTAAGGTCTAACTTTATAGCTGGTTGGAGTTTTTTGTGACATGATGGGTACTTTGCATGCATAGCTGACCTCAAGGTAACTGTGCATTTAACCCATTAATTTTGTGATACCTGTAACATGTAGAGGGGGCCTTATAAATTCTCTTCCCAGCTTCTAGCAGAAGTTCTTACTCTTAGTCCCTGCATGCCTAACCTAGCATTTGGTACAATTTGAATTAATCTTATTTTATTACTTAAGTTCAGTCATAATACTCATCTTTGAATAATACA
This sequence comes from Alligator mississippiensis, assembly GCF_030867095.1. Lineage (NCBI taxonomy): Eukaryota > Metazoa > Chordata > Crocodylia > Alligatoridae > Alligator > Alligator mississippiensis. The sequence continues at coordinate 60,195,060 of NC_081828.1, forward strand.
TTTAGTACCCTTTCTCTACTCTGATAGTTCTTCTTTCTTCACAATAGCTTCTTCTTCAACCAAATTTCCTTCACCCAATCTGTGCCAGTATTTATCTTCAGACCCTGATAGATTTGATCTGCCTTCTTTCCCTTATCTAGAAAATGTTTGTGTCAGTCTGAACCACCTACCTTTGCTAAACGTATTTTACATTTGATTCAATTTCCCATTTATTTCTATTTCTTACAATATTTTTTCCCTCCAAGTATGTTCTAATATCTTGTCTGCTCTTGTGGGCAGACTAATATCAGTAGACGTTTCACTGGGTCAGTTTTTCTTCTTTTCTTAAATATAAGCACCATGATCTCCATATGATATTGAATTTGATCGATTTATTTAAAAATCCTTGTTTCTAGATGCTTTTGTACCCTTTCCACACTCCCCATCCCCAATTTTTGTAGGTGGAATGATTTGATTATCCTCAACTTGTGCGTGTTGAGTAATGGTCATTGTAGATGTATTAATTTTCATTTCTATACCTTTGTTTCTATTAGTCATCTTATTTTGTGCTCCTATGTTCAATATTATTGTCTATGTTAGTAAATGGATCCAAAATCCACAAGAGGTCATACATTTAGAGTAAAACAATCATATGCATAAATACAGACTGGAGAATGCCTGGCTAGGCTACAGTTCTTCAGAAAAGCATCTGGGGCTTATAGCAAATCTCAAACTGAATATGAGCTCAGTGAGCTCTTGTTGCAAAAAAATCAAATAGTTTACTAGGATATATCAATGGGAGTGTTGCTTATAAATCTATGGAAGTGACTCTTCCACTCTATTCAACAATCATGAAATCTAACCTGGGGTAACATGTCCAATTTTGGACACACCTCAAGAAAGATGCGGACAAATAGGAAAGAGCCTTGTCAGAGACCAAAAAAATAATAATAATTAAAAAAAAGATTAGCAGTTATAGAAACATGATTTATGATGAAAGGTTGTAAGAACTGGTATTATTTAGTTTGGGAAAGAGATTAGTGATGAGGGGATTTAATTAGTCTTAAACCTGAAGGGTACTTGTAAAGGGACAGACTAAGGGGTAAAGGTCTTAAACTGCCAGGATATTAGGAAGAATTTATGTTGGATGTTAGGAATAATTTTCACACAATGAGGACGGTTAAACATCAGAATACACTGCCTAGAGAGGTTATGAAATCTCCATTTTTTGGAATTTTTAAAGAGCAGGTTACACAAACACTTGACTGGTATGATTTAGGCAGGGATGATTCTACCTTGAGCAGGAGATTGGACTAGATAGCTTCCTCAGGTTCGTCTACTTTTACTTTCCTACAATTCTATGAAAAGGAATTTTGTATTTAGGGGCTTTATCCTGTAGTTTGGATGATGGTTCTTGGTATTTTATGCTCTTTGACTGAAAGCCATTCCAAGCTTTCTCAGCATAAAGGAAAGGAAACCTCTCCACAGGCCATGCCAATTTGCAGAGTTAAGTTCCTTCCTTATCCCAACTATGGCAATCCGTTTGACCCTAAACAGGGGAGCAAGACCCTCCCACCAGGAATCTCTGACTTTGGTCCCAACAGGAGCATTGGCACATCCTAGTCAAAATCCCCAACCTTGGCTATGGCAAATACCCAATGCTTCTCAGGGAAGCAAAAAAAAACAAAAAACAAAAAAAATGCCAGCAGTAATAAGAGGAGGTGAAAAAAAATCCTTGGTCCATCATGGCATCCAGAAAAACCCAGAAGCACAGGATAATCTGACACCCTCCATTCTCTAATGCAGTCACTGGACACAACTCTACCCATTGCACACCCTGACTGTAGAGGCACAACTCCTTCTCTGTCATTCCCTCCATAAATATACCCATCCATAAACATATCCTTTAATCTTTATTCATAACCAGGGCAGTTGCAGAGTTCTGTTTATGCTTCTGTGGCTGCGCATTGCCCTCTCCAATTTCAACATGCCCTGGGTGTCAGAGCAGTTCTCAGTATCTATGAGCAATGCTCTAGGAGCTCTCCGGTGTATGTGCATTGCTGGGATGGTGGGGAGGGGAAGTAGGGGAAGGAGGAGGCATACCCTAGGCCTTCCAACTCTTTCACATCACTGGATGCTCCAGGCACTGCTATACCTAATTCTACCTTGACTCTGTTTTTCCATCCTCTGCTTGAAAAGCACCAATGAAGGAGGTCCTACATTTTCCTTAGGCAGTCTTTTCTACTTCCCCACTGCTACATGTTCTGCTGTCCCACAAAAAAAGGAGAGAAATTGTTCTTCCTCTTTTTTATGGCGCTTCTTCATATGGCACTCCCTGTCTTAATCACCTTTTCTGGAAGCTAAATATTCTTAGTTTTCTCAACCTAAGGGCCTCTGATTTCAACTTTACTCCTCAAAATTATAATCTCTTCTTCTCTCTTTATCATTGGGTGTGTGGTGAAAGATGCAGGAACTTTGTTAAGTTCAACAACAAAGATTTAGAACCAATTTGTTCATTTTATACATTCCTACAAGGGAAACAGAAAATTTGATAATAGGAGGATTCTTAATCTAAAAGAAAAGGGCATAAACTCTAATTTGAAGTTGAAGATAACAAATTCAAAATTGAAGTCAAGTTAAAATGAATTAAGGGTTGGAATGATGTGTGGATTCTACATTAAGAGAGAATTTTTTACGTCAAAACTAGGTGCTATAGTTCAAATGGAGATAAATTAAAGGAGCCCTTTGACCTACTTGTGCAGGAGTTCAGGCTTACATGATTATCAGAGTAGTTCATTTCAGCTTCATAATCCAAAGCACAAATGATAGGACTGCTGGCATAGCTATAGAATGTACTGGATCATGAAAAAAAAAAAGAAATAATTTTGCACAGTAAACCAGTATTATATGCATGCTTTTTATGAGGACTCTTAACATTTTCAGTAGCAGCAAACCCAGCTAGAAAAAATTTCAGTGGAACGTTATCAAAACTTTCTATTTGTTTTGCTCTCTAATTGATAGTTTTTCTGGAAGAGTGAATATTTAAGACAAATCCTTTCTACATTTTTTTTTTTTTTTTTGCTTTGCTAGGACTTCATATTCCTGGGTTTCTTTTTAATATTTTTTTGCTTACAAAATCTGACAGATTAATTTTCTATACTAATTGAAATGCCATTTAGAATTTCCAACTTTTAAAACCCAAATTAATATTTTGAGTTAAGATAAAGACAAAAATGTCAATTAGTTCTGTTCCAAACAACAGAATTATATTTTTCTCCCCCAAAATTTCCTTCAAACAGAAAAAAATATGATATTGGATTCTGTACTTTTTTCAAGTCATGCGTGATATTTATAAATAGGTGGGGAGGGAGCATATTAAAACAACTTTGTACACATCTCATTCAAAAGACCTTTAGGAAAATATTTTTTTTATTCTACATTTTAGTAACCTGTGCCTCTTCTGAGAGAAAATCTGGTATCAATGTACATTAACTATGCTATCTTTAATCAAACCTAGAAATAAACCAGCTTGTGCAGAATGACAATTTTGTCTTTGTCTAGACATAAAACGTTATCCTCGTTTTTCAAAATAGGAAATTCTAAATGGTGTTTAAAATGGAAGAGATAGGAGACAAGTTTGGAGCTATAACAAAACTCTCTTAAAAATGTTGCTGTTCTTATCTCTATGGGCCACCACAGTTACAAGACATCTACAAATATAGTCCATTAGAGACTTACAACATAGATTTCAAACTACACTCATTCTAAAGGAAATGTGCTAGTTAATAATAAAAATAAGACCTTGCACTTTGTAGCAATTATTCCTAACCACTTTGTTTTACAGTACATTTTACTAACTAAAGAGCTCAATACCATGGCTGTTCAACATAAAGTACAATTACTTTAATGTAAAGACTCAATTCAGGTGTTACACCACTAAAGTAATGGAAGTGTTGCCATTCATTTTTATAAAATTGTAATTAACATTCTATTGAGCAAAATAAATGTTAAGTATCTATTAGTGATGAACTGATCGACTTAAATGTAATTTAAATTCTTGAGGTTGGAAAAGAAAATGCCCTCAATTTTTAAGTCCATGTCCCCATATGTAGATTATCCCTATATGCCCTGAAGTAAATCATGTCATTTTATTGTGAATATATTGTATTATTTTAATAAAAGCTGTACATAGAATTACTACTACTATATACTCTAATGCTAAATGCTCTGCTTGTTTTGAAGTGAGTCATGTTTTGACTTGGCAGATGATACAAGAAAACAAAAGAAAAACAGACAAATTAAAACTACATGTAATCTCATACTAGTCAGATACATCTTGTTAACTTCTGGATTATAACTAAGTATAAAAAACACATCAATGGCATGATGTATCAGCTAGAAAACACTGAAAATCATCTGCAAATATTTGATTACCTTAGGTTTTGATTTTAAAAATGTATACATTTCATTGGAATAATTCTAAAGTCTTAATGACATTTGTATTTTTCATTAAAATCTTTCAAAAGATGATGAAAATTTTCCATACAAATACAAGTAAAATATGACAGAATTTATTTTCACTGAGTTTTCTTAAATGATTTTCAGTTTTGAAATTTTGAAACACTATGGGACAAACTAAGGAATGTGAATGTGGACACACACACACACACATACACACACACACACAGTAGTGAGAATGGGGTGCACAGGGTTGCATGTGCACCCCCTGAGAGTACTGGTACACCCCCTGACAGCCAATGTTCCTGGAGAGGGGGGACAGGCAAGAACACTGGTGTCCCCGCAGAGAGCACAGGCAGGGGAGTGGAGCGTCAGGAGAAGCAGTCCCCCCATGGCCAACTGGGCTCACCTGGAAGTGCCAGTGGCATGGCTGGAAGTGCCAGCAGTGTGCTGCTGCCATTTGTGGGACAGTGGGATTGGCTGCGGGGGGACCCACATGCCAGTCAGCAGGATCAACCATGGGGGGACCCCCCCAGTCTGTGGGATCAGCCATGGGGGGCCCCACCCCAGTTTCTGATTGTCTGCTGGGGGGGGCAAATACCCCCCCTACTCAGGAGGCACCAGTCTCCCATGCGCGCGCGCATGCGTGCGCGCATGCACACACACACACACACACACACACACACACACAATCTTCTGCATAGAAAAACTGCAGCATATCACAAAGCAGTAATTTTACCCAAGGGTGACTTCAGTTAAATGTTCTCTTTTGTCTATACAGCATTCTTTAAAGAAAAATAGAGAGCCTTCCGAGAGCATTCCAATTGAAAGAGAGCATTTTATAAATACGAGGAGTTATTGTTGGTGGATTTTTAAAAAACTACATTAATAATGGGTCATCTGTTTTTAAAATAAGGAAATAGCTATCTTCAGTGAATTAATTTTTACCCACTTGTCACTATGAGGGCACCAAACCAATGCAATGCAGCAGTACGAAAGTTCATGATGTGATGACAGTGATGATTCTGAAGACATGGAGGATATTCCTTGACAAAAATAGTCTTAAAAGTTTAGTCATCCATAGTTCCTTTTCATGGTAACAAACTTATATCCTCTTAGAAATATTTGTAGTAACATGCTGGTATTTGGCTATGACCCAATCAAGAAAATTTGGTATCACATCTGTTTGAACTATGGAATAATTAGATTGTAAAGCAGTTGCCCTAAAAAGTTTTGAAAATATTATATTTTGGATAGACTAACACATATTCATAGTTTACCCTAAATTTTTTGCAGGGAAGGCCACATACACATTTTCTACCACTACAAATAGCAATTGCAAGTAACTAATAGTAACTCCTGTGTTGTAATGACTGTGCAAAAGCTTTGTGCAGTGGAAGTATCATAGCCTATGAATTTCAACCAAGGCAAAACCATTGCTAGTTGAAAACCTTTCCCAATCATCTTGTACTGTATCCATGCCCAATGCATGTAAAAGAGGCAAGCCCTGTTCCCTTTTTCTGCAACTGTGGAAATTACCTATTCAAATAACTATATTGTTTTGTTGTTTCAGTGCAGCTTTAATGTAGTGGGAGCAAATAAAGAGCTATGAGTTAAGTTTTAGCTGAACTGTTACGAGTTTTTAATAGCAAAATCAGGTGTTGCTGAAGATAATATTTTCCATGAAAATTGTTTTATTATTTTCGAATTTAAATAAAACATGAAAAACTATGCTGGAAGTAGTGGGAAAAAAATCTCATTCTCTTTCAGGGTCCTCCCCATCCCTCTCCCCCTCCTCCCATGTTCCCCGCTCTTTCTTTTTCCATTTTTAGAAGAGCGAGAAAGGAGGGGAACAAATATAAACTTACTTCCTCTCATGTTTCCTTTATTTATTTATTTTTAATTCTAGAAGAAATGTGATCACTTTTGTAAAATTTGGAGGCAGAGAAGTATATGTATTTTCTCCCTCAGTTTTCTTTTTACCTATTTCCTTTCCCTACTTTTTCTGTACTGGAAAGAAAAGGGGGAAAATAAAATGATGGAATAACAACAAAAATATAACTCTGAAGATTTTCTGGTTTTATTGTTAAAACATGTTGTGGTATTTTTCACTGAAAATGAAAAGGCGTATGAGAAAAAAAATTAGCTGCCTTTGAAAGTTTTCTGCAGAAACTCCCAATTTTTCTACAGATATATTATGTACCAACTACATAGTGGACACATCTACACAAATGTAAAGCAATACACTCCAGAGTTTATTTCTCTGGAGTTTATTGCTCCTAGGTATGCAATTTGGATGTGACCCCTGACCTCAACATGTTGAGCTGGGTCAGAGCACCCTGGTTGGCAGGGGGCTTCAAGGATCAGGCTGTCAGCCTAGAGCTGCTCCCCCTACTACCCCCCACCCCCCAGTTCAATGTGTTGTGGAAGGGTTGGCTGGGGCATAAGGGTGCTTCAGTGCATGCTTGCTGGCAGGCAGCCCCTGCACTGAAGCACCCCCATGCCACAGACAACTGCGGCAGCATCTACACATGTGCTGCTGTGGAGTAAAGATCTTCACAGAAGGATAGTACTTATATTTACAAGTGGTATCCTGCTTCAGAGTTAATTAGTTTATGCCAGCCTAATACGGGTACACATGTAGGCATGCAATGTTTATTGCAGATCTGAGTTGTCTACTCTGAAGTAAATGTCTTGTGTAGATGCACCCAGTGTGAAATCTTCTGATGTTAAGCCAGTGACAAGAGGATGTTGAGCATAGGTGGGACTGTAAATTTTCTCTGTATCTCTCCATCCTGAACCCATATAATATCCTGCACAGGCTACCTCCACTATTGGGCTGAAGTGGTCTACTCAGAATATCTATGAAGAATTTGGAGGGGGGGTGATGGGGGGTGGGAAATGCAACAAATTGTCATGGGATTTAAACATTAATAATTTTCTATTATTCTGGCAATAACTTGAAATTCTGATCCTACTGAGGTAGATATAAATTTGTCATTTAATTTCATTTATACTGAGATTTCTCCCTCCCCCAACTTGACTTTTGGCTTTAGTAATCTCTTGTAGATCAAGCTTTTAGGGAAGTAACTCAGTTGTTGCTGAAGAATCAAATTAAAGGAAAATAAACATTGCTTGTCTTGCATAATGATATAAATCTTACACTTCAGTTGTTTATAATACCACATAAACTCCTTTTTCTCTCTTCTAGCTGATTAGAAATAATTTCACATTTATCAAATTAGGGGTGTAGAAGATAATTTGTCTTGGAATTGCAAGAATTTTCTCTGCAATGTTTCTAGTAACACTAAATGTAGAATTCTATGTGAGTATGAGCATTTGATTTGCCTATACCATACCAGTCAAGTGTTTGTCTACCTGGATCTTGAAAATTTCCAAGGATGGAGATCACACAATGTTGCTACATAGCCTGTATCAGTCAGACTGAATGTAGCATCTGATGCAAAACAAAATGTTTCTAAACCTTCTGCTAGACCCTGGTGGCAGAACAAAGATCAGGTCTAAATTTCATGGTGGGGAGGGGTTAATTCAAGACCTAGGTAAAACCTAGGTACATTTTACCTTTACTGGGGGTCCTAAAAGAACAACTTTGTTCATGAACAATTTGGATACTGAATGGTGTGTGTGTATATATATATATATATATATATATATATATATATATATATATATAAAACATATATTATATATATATATATATATAACATATATATTATATATATATAAAACATACTAATATTAATACATAAATACTATTTTATATATATATTAAAATTACTATTAGTTATATATAAACTGAAAACCCCACTAACCTTATCACACCTAATTACTGTAAAATACCTAAAAATATATAATAGCATGTCAAGCAACACAACAAAACCCCCAAATATCAGATATCAAATTTAAGTCTGATTAGTTACTGCACAGTAATGCACATATAGATGCCTTACTATGCAGTAACACTGTGTGTGTGGACTGACTTGGGACTAAAGTTAGTCTGAAGTCAGTCCACACAGTGTATTAATGAGCTTTAATGCCTGCACTGGACACCATCCAATGAAAGTATGCAAATCCAGCATGAAACAGAGATCTAGTATCAGACTATGTAAGTGTGTGTGTGTGTGTGTGTGTGTGTGTGTGTGTTACAAATTAAAAGATGTAACCCTGTTTTTATGCACACACATATATATAAAAGTAGGGTTACATATTTTAATTTGCTTTGGGGATTTTAGCTCTTTAAAAATTTGGCATTATTTAAGAAGAAAACTATTTCAAAATAAAAAACCGAGACATCTCAAAATGTTAAATGAAATAATTTAGCTTTTGCAGTCCCTTAAAATGTACTTGCTTAAACTATTGAATTTTTTTTCATTTGAATTCATAAGAGAATCATAGAAAATTAGGGTTGGAAGGGACCTCAGGAGGTCCAACCCCCTGCTCAAAGCAGGACCATCCCCAGCTAGATCTTCCCAGCCAGGGTTTTGTCTAGCTGTGTCTTAAAAACCTTCAAGGATGGAGAATCCACCACCTCGCTGGGTAACCTGTTCCAGTGTTTTACTACCCTCCTAGTAAGAAAATTATTCATAATATCTCATCTAAACTTCCCTTGCTACAACTTGAGACCATTGTTCCTTGTTCTGTCATCTGTCACCACTGAGAACAGTCTAGCTTCATTTTCTTTCCAACCCCGCTTCACATAGTTTAAAGCTGCTATTAAATTCCCTGTCAGTCTTCTCTTTTCAACAGACTAAATAAGCATAATGCCCTCAGCCTCTCCTCATAAATCATGTGCCTGAGCCCCCTCATCATTTTTGTTGCCCTCTACTGGACTCTCCCCAATTTGTCCACATCTTTTCTGTAATGGGGGCCCCAAAATGGAACACAGTACTCCAGAAGTAGTCTCACCAGTGCTGAATAGAGGGGAATAATCACTTCCCTTGACCTGCTAGTAACACTCCTGCCAGTGCAGACCAGTATGTCATTAGCCTTCTGGCAACAAGAGCATAGTGTTGGCTCATATTCAGCTTCCTGTCCACTGTAGCCCCCAGGTCCTTTTCTGTAGAGCTGCTGCTTAGCCAGTGAGCCCCCAAGCTGTACTGGTGCATGGGATTGTTCTGACCTAAGTGCAGGACTTTGCACGTGTCCATGTTGAACCTCATGAGATTTCTTTTGGCCCAATCCTCCAATCTGTCAAGGTCACTCTGAATCCTAGTTCTACCCTCCAGCATATCTACTCCTCCCAGCTTGGTGTCATCTGCAAACTTGCTAAGGGTGAACTCTATGCCATCTTCCAGGTCATTGATGAAGATATTGAACAAAACCAGCCCCAGGACTGACCCCTGGGGCACTCCACTAAGTACTGGCTGCCAACTAGACATTGAGCCATTGATTACTACTCTCTGAACCCAATGTTCTGACCAGTTTTCTATCCACCTTAAACTCCATTCATCCACATAGCTTGTCTGCAAGGATGTTGTGGGAGACTGTATCAAAAGCTATGCTATAGTCAAGATATACTACATCCACTGGTCTCCCACATCCACAAGAGCCAGTCATTTCATCATAGAAAGCAATCACATTGGTCAGGTATGCCTTGCCCTTGGTGAATCCATGCTGACTATTCCTAATCACCTTCTTTTCCTCCAAGTGCTTAGAAATAGATTATTTGAAGATCTGCTCCATTATTTTTCCAGGCTCTGAGGTGAAGCTAATCAGTTCCCTAGAGCCTCTTTTTTTCCCTTTCTTAAATATGGACACTATGTTTTCCCTTTTCCAATCATCCAGGACCTATCCTGATCACCATAAGTCTTCAAAGATGATGGCCAGCAGCTCTCCAATCACATCAGCCAACTCCCTCAACATCCTTGGCTGTATCCCATCTGGTGCCATAGACTTGTACACATCCAGCTTTTCTAAATAGTTCCTACCCTGTACTTTCACCACTGCTGGCTGATCACTTCCTCCCCAAACTGTGTTGCCAGGTGCAGTAGTCTGGGAGCTGACCTTGTCTGTGAAGACTGAGGTGAAAAAGGCATCGAGTACTTCAGTCTTTTCTACATCCTCTGTCACTAGGGTGCCTCCCCATTCAGTAAAGGACCAACACTTTCCCTGGTCTTCCTCTTCTTACTGACATACTTGTAGAAACCCTTCTTGTTATGCATCACATCACTTGCTAGCTGCAACTCCAATTGTGCTTTGGCCTTCCTGACTTCATCCCTGAATGCCAAAGAAATACTCTTATACTCCTCTTTAGTTGTCCAAGTTTCCACTTCCTATAAGCTTCCTTTTTGTGATTCAGTTTACTGAAGAGTTCCCTGATAAGCCTGGCTTTCTGCCATACTTGCTAGTCTTCCTGAACATCAGGATGATTTGCTCCTGCACCCTCAGTAAGGCTTCTTTAAAGACAGCCAGCTCTCCTGGACTCCTCTCCCCTTCAGACTGGCCTCCCAGGGGATCCCGTCAATGATTTTCCTATTTAAGCTGAAGTCTGCTTTTCTGAAGCCCAGGGTCCTTACTCTGGTGCTTTCCATCCTTCCTTTCTTCAGGATCCTGAACTCAGTCATCTTGTGGTTGCTACTGCCCAAGTTGTCATCTACTAATACATTCCCCATCAAGGGAAGGCAAGCTTCTGAATACCAGCCAACATGGCTTTGTGACTGGCAGGTCTTGCCTGATTAACCTCATCTCCTTGTATGACCAGGTAACATATGGCCTGAACAAGGGAGATGATGTGGACTTCATTTATCTGGACTTCAAGAAGGCCTTTGATCTAGTTCCCCATGATGTCCTCATGGTTAAAGTGGGGAACTGTGACCTAGATCATCATATGGTCTGATGGCTAGGCAACTGGCTATAGGGTCGGACCCAAAGAGTACTAGTTGAAGGGAGCAAATCAACATGGCACAGTGTTACCAGTGGAGTCCCTGAGGGCTTGGTACTTGGGCCAGTACTCTTCAACATTTTCATCAATGATCTAGATTTGGGAGTCAGATATGAACTGGCCAAGTTCGTGGATGATACCAAATTATGGGGGAGGGCTGTCACACTGCAGGACAGGCTGGGGATACAGGTCAACTTGGATATACTCTCAAGGTGGGCCAACCAAAACCGGATGGCCTTTAATACAGAGAAATGCAAGGTGCTGCACCTCGGTAGGAAGAACCATCAGTATACTTACAGGTTCGGCAGTGCTACGCTTGCTAGCACCATGACCAAAAGGAACTTGCGGGTCTTGATTGACCACATGATGAATATGAGCCACCTATGTTATGGCTCATATTATGGTGGTGGGCAAAGCTAACCAAACTCTGGTGTGCATCCACCGATGCATCTCAAGGATATTAGAAAAAAGTTCTTTACGGTGCATATATGCAGGTTCTAGAACAAACTCCCCCCAGAGGTGGTGCAAGTACCTACTCCGGATTCCTTCAAAAAACAGCTGGATTTATTTCTTGCTGGGGTCACTTGACCCCAGCTGACTTCCCGCCTATGGCGGCGGGGCTAGTCCTGATGATCTCTTGTGGTCCCTTCCAGGCCCTAATACTTATCAAATCTATGAAATCTATTAAATGAAAATTAATTTACTAGTGCAATTAATGTCAGTACATGTAGGTCAGTAATTATCAAGTGGCCATGGTTTTTGAACCCTCCTCTCTCGACAGTTATTTGGTTCCCAGTGGGCATGTCTACACATGCCCTGGACTGCATATTTGGTGCTTGCTGAGGCAAGTACTAAAGGACTGTGTAGTCCCAGCAGTAAATTGTTATTTTTATATATTACATCAATGTAGTGACGAGCTACGTCTCCATAGCTCATCACTACAGTGACATAGTATCTCTTGTAGATATACCTAGTATACACTATTTGGCCTTTAGATTGAGGAGTTAAGCATTTGCTTCTCTCATTAACTTCTTGACTGGAGGTTTGAGAGGTCAGTTTTTCTGAAAAATGGGCCCAACATGCCTGAGGCTGTGCAGGTAGAAAAATTAAGCACTCAAAAAGTCTACAGCCATTTTTGAAAACTTTGACTGCAGCATGCATTTCTAACTAAAAGAAAAATATAGTCTGACATATCTAAATCATTTTGCTTTCTGTACTGTGTAATACTCATGTTCATAGGGGTAACTTAACAGGAATCATTGTCTTGAGATTGTATCTTAGCTACTGAATCATGTTATCCTTGAGGAGTCATTATTTTTATTTAAGAATAAAAACCGTTTCCTTTGATATTTGCCTTTTGAGTGAGGGTTGTTTTCACAAATCTCTTTGAAGCTTTGAATAATTCTTTCTCTCCCACACCAGAATTATTGACTTAACCCTCATAAATTCTTGTCTTGAAATATCACCAGCTCACCTATGACAGCCTGAAAAAAACTTCAAGTGGAATTGTAGTAATATCAACGGAAAGGCTTTTGAGTGCAGTAGGTTTTGAAATAATCTCCCTATATCCTACTGGGCTATAATTCAATTGTTGCTGGAGGCCAATATCTCCATGAAAGTCAAGGTAGTGAATTTTCTTGCTCTCTCTTTAGCTTATTAGTTAGTACTTTTCAAATAGCAGATACACATCTAAATAATGTTGCAAAATAGGCAGCAGAAATCACTAAAGAACCAATTTGGACAGCATACCAAATTAAAAAAAAACACACACAGATTAGGCATAAGATTTTCAAAAACATCCAAATCGCTTAGGAAAGCCAGTACCAAAAAGCCGTTTTCAATGGAAAGCCATTTTCAAAAATGACCTAAGGTTAAAGTAGATCCACTTAAATAAGGAACAGCAGGTATAGATTCATTATTCTGTTAGACACAGGCAGTGTCTAACAAACTGCCATTTGTAAATTATAATGGTTGGCCCTAAGGCTTTGGGAATTATAAATCCAAATGAACAAAGACTTTAAGATTAGGGAAGCCCATACCACCTTTACTGCTCCAACTGTGATGGCTGCAGGCCTGCTTCTCTCTCAATTCATTGTCTTTTTGGTGGTAACCGCAATAGTTGGAAACATTTATATCTGGGCTTCTTGCCCACATTTTTTTCTGAATATATGTCACCCTGGAACTAAATAAAGTTCTGATGAGCACTTTGTGGTGCTTTACTCCTGCGGGGTGGGATATTAGAAGGAGAAGCATCAAGGAAATAGAGTTGCATATTTTAAAAAAGGAGACGTACATGAGGAAATCTCCCCAGTGCTGTGTGGAGATTTCCTGGTGTCTCCTACCATTGCAAATAAAATGCAATGACAATAATTTAGCTGTGCAATGCAGTGCAGTCCAGTGCACTACCAGAAGTCTCCCTCAAAGCGGGAAGACTGACAAAGAGATCTGTAAATGTTAGGAAAGGTTGGAGCATTGAAAAAAAGGCTTAACTATGAATTGAGCATTTTCAACACCACCCTAAATTTTTAATAATGATGACATCTTTGTATTGATCACTTTTGGAATTGTACATGCTTCCTGAAATGTGTCAGCATAACTATACCATAACCTTACTGTTGCTGATCACCTGTTTTGTGTACCTTTACCCTCCATAAGGTGGCAACATATTATACATAATATAATTCCACATGATATAATGTTGTTTTTTTTCACTCGACAGGCCAGATTTTTGTTTGTTTAAGTCAGTACAGCAAATTTGATGGAGGTATAGTGATTTATACCAAGAAAGGATCAAATCCTCTATTCTGAATTTCAGTTTCAGTTTCTTTCTTCTCTTGAAATGGATTCTATCACTAACATTAAAAGCAGATAAGAGAGACTACTGTCAGTGATATAACACAGGGAAACTGAGTATGCCAATCAGACCTTGACAGGTAAGTTAGAAATACTGTTTTTGAACATTATTGTCAAAAGTTACCACAGTTTAATTCTGTATAAATAGGTCATGAGCAGGTGTTATAAAAAGTCTTCCTTCCAGCACAAACAGAGCTATACAACTATTCAAGAGACTTTTTTTTTTAATTAATTAATTTATTTTTTGTGAAAGAGAGCTGGTTCTTCTGCAAATACATTAAATTCTTTCCCAGGTAGAAAATCTCCATCCTCCCAATCTAACCTGAATGGCTAGACACTTCTCTTGAGCCCCCCCTTGGCTGTAGAGCTCATGTATGTTGTTTTCCAGCCAGAATGCATGCACATTCCAGCTCTGAAATTTTTCTCTGAAATTTTTCCTGCAAGAAATGAACATCTGTTCATGGCCAAAATCTTAAGTTAGGTTGGCGTCTTTTGGGTGCTGTTCAAAATAATTTCAGTTTGAATACAGAGTGTTTGTAATTAATTGTAAATAGAAAGGAATAGGAAATAGTTTTCTCAGCCTGCAAAAATTTGAGAAATAAAAAAATTCACCCAGGGCTCAATAAACCCAGTTGTTAGGATGCTTGCATGGCATGTGGGGGATTGTGGTTCAAGTTCTATTCCAGAAAACATTTAATTATTTATAGGAAGTGGAACAACTCTAACAGAAAAAAAAAACAAAAACATTGCAGAACTACTAGTGGCTTTCCAGATATTTCAGCTTTTCACCCTGGATCTCAGATATCCTTCCTGGTGAAAGTTGAAATTAGAATATTCTTTTGAAAGAATACTTCAGTTCCAATGAGCTGGCATTTTTTGAGTGAAAACTATTTTGTCAGGAAATTCTTAACCAATAGTAGACACACAATCTGTCATGTGAGTTAGGCCTTTTAGGCCTTTTCTCACCGAATGAAAATAAATTTCCTAGCATATTGGAGTTTCAAATGCAAATGCTGGAAATGTTTCCAGAGCGTAACTACTTTTCATAAAGATTTGTATTACAAGATTAGTCTTCTCATCCATCATGCTTATATATGCGATATAGATCCATAATGGGAAGATTATGCTATTGTTAATATTAATTTATACCATACTCTCTAAAAACTTCAAAGGAGCTGTTAGGATGTATAATATGTTTGAATGCATATTAAGAAGAATAAACAAAACTTAGCTAAATGCATACTCTAATTTAAAGCCATATTTATGGCATGCACACTATTGTTCATGCATATTCTGCATACTGTATTTGTTCTAAAGGCATGTGCTATGAATGCATATGAATGACTTACAATCTGACAAATAGCACTACGTCCCACTACAGAATATTGGATTAGAAGAAGTCATTCATGAGAACAACTAAAAAACCTACTTGCATGAGATTCAAAAAATAAAAACTATTTAAAGATAAGAAGACCTGCCTTGTTACATCATTTCCCAATGCTGTTTCTTCCCTATGTTCAGATGGCTAGTTTAATTAAGGGTAACATTATTTTCTTTAAATTATATTGTGCATCCTTTATCTATTCTGCTAGTGTTCCCTGCATCTTTTACATTCATTCCACACATGGATATCTGTTAAAGTCTATAGGAGTTGAGCGCATAGACTAACCATGTACCACCATGCCTACAAGAAATTAGCTTACTAGCATCTGAGCTGAAATTTAAAAATAGTGTTCAATGAGACAAGACTACAAAGGAATTGAGTCTGTGCATGTTCTATAGGCAACCTTGTCTCATGTCCTGTCTAAACTGTCACCTTAGTTTTTACATTGTCCTGTAATATTAACTTTAGGGCTAGCATTTTCAAATTAGAAGCCAGCTAGGGATGTCATGATTTTAAAAAGTTCTGAACACCCCTCCTCCGATAATTATGCTCATTTCAGTTGTATTCAAAGATACAGTCACTTTAAATAATGACCTCAGTTATCAGGTTCTTTAGGCATAATTTTTCTACTTATGACTTGTATTCATGTGGCCACCTGGGAGAGAAGTGGGGTCTACAGACTATATTCCATTTTTCTTTCCAGAAGAACAAGGTGGGAAAAGCTTGGGATTAGACTGAGAGAATGGCTTCTTTAGTGGGAAGTAAAGGACTGGCATTTAATTCCATGTTTCCTAAATATTTGAAGTAACCAGTCATTTAATCTGCCTCAATTTCAGTCCCCCATACACAAAAATGGGGAAAAGTAGTTCCCAGTCACCAGGATCTCACCTTTTTATAAACTTGTATAACTGTGCAGTATATTTTATTTTAATTAATATTCATTTATGCCAAATTAAATGTAATAACAGCATTAATAGGGCTGAGTTTTCTCAGTAGAATGTGGAGTAGAGAATAGAAACTGCAAGAATAGGTCTACAAGTAATTGGAATGGAGTGAAATAAAGGGATTTGTTAGAAATCTATTTTGTAAAAGAAAGTCTTTAGTTCTATTTCACCCTCCTACTTCCTAGCCATTCTCCAAAGTGACTTGCCAACAAAAACAATTTCATGTCTGATTTATGTATTTGACAGGCTGGTTGATCAATTTGCAATGACAACAACAGGAATAGGCTCATGACTACATAAGGTTACAGAAAACCAACATTAGTGTGTATGTGCACACTTACCATGATGTGTTTGAGAGCTGTGCATACCTTCAAGAATAATGTATGGGTGCTTTCACCTGATCCATTAATGCTTTGCATCCTGTATGCTATACTTTGTTTGTATGTAAAGTCTGTGTAATGTTATTGAGTATTATAGACATATTGAACAGGTGTACATGGCAGAAGAGAGGAAGATTTTGGGGAATAGGGCCTTTTATGCCAAACAAGGTGCATTTGCTTTCTCAGTTACTGTAGAACTAAACACAGTAACAGGCATCTGGATCATAAGTATCTCCAGTTTTTGTTCTGAATAATGAGAAAATTTTTGCATAATTGTGTTTGCTCTTTTATGAGGCTTTCTTGACTGTTTATTTTTCATTAATTATGCAAGATTCTCTTTAGCAAGTGCTTCACTCCCAATAGGTGGCAGGCTGCAATCCAAGATTTTTATTTATATGCATAAGGAACACAATAGGGAGGCCAACTCCTGCAGGTTATGTTTAATGTGTTTCTTAGTGAATCCAAACCAAATATACACTCAAAGTCCCGTCCTGTCATTCTAGTTATTTACTTTTGCACCCATTCCACATTGTCCAAGTAATGTTTTCAAGCGGACTTCAGGATGGAGTATTAATGTGGTTGTTGCTTTTCGCTTGTACGTAAGTCATTCAAAGAGGTACTGTTTTTTAATATATTAAATTTCCCATTAAAAGGGGTTGGGAAATGAATCAGGGACTGTAAACACTTGTTTAGAAGTGAATATGTTTAAAGCATTCTAATAATCTGTTTACCATTGTACTTCCCATCCCCCTTCCCCTTGTGAATAATTAATAGATGTTAGGGATCATCACCCTACTCAATGGTGTGTAAACCCAGATGAAAGAAGAGACTTGTAGCTTTAATCTTAACAGAAGGCAGAAATGCCATGCTGTTCAACCCCCTCTAGACAAAATGTCACAGTCCATGGTGGTAAGTTGTTTGTCTCTAACTTAAAGATTCCTTAGAAAATGCTAGAGGCCTAGGCATAATTAAATGCTTAACTTAATATGCATCAAAATGTATTATGAAACCTAAATAATCATACATCAAATTACATGAAATCTCTCATCATGCCAGGAAAAGATAACTGGGAAAGAACTTAAACAGTCCATTTTTTTATGGCAAGAAGACAACCCAAGTTTTAGATGATACATACACTTTGTTTAGATAAATTATGTTAACAATATGTAAATATTCCCAGTACCACCACACCAATGTGAATTTCCAACAAAAGTGACCCTGTGCAAAATGCTTTAAGCAAGACAAAGTACAGATGAAGAGACCAACGAATAATAATTTAAAATACCATTATTAGAGTTGACAGTCTTTTGACAAGCTTGAAAGCCATGAAAATAATAGATCTTTAAATGAGATAACTTGCAGCAACTCATTAGCAGTACCAACTCTCTAACATTTAAGAAAACAAAGTAACACTATCATAGAAGATTTTGTAGTAAAAACAATTTATTCATTAAAAAATCTGTAGCAAATATAAAAAGAAAATGTCTGAAATAACATTTATTTGTATATCAATCAGCAGTATGTACATTCTTTAACACAGACTGTTTTCTACTTCACAAACTGAAAAAAGCAGTAAAGCCTGTGATAACATGTAGGACAGCATTGCTATTAAAGATGAAAGATGAATGCTGATTCACCATTAATCATAAGAAGCAGACTCACAAATCAAGAAATTGATCATAAAGGTCATATGACCGCTTTGACTTTGGAGGGTTTACATTCCATAATTGGTCACCAACTTTACCAGACAAAATTTATCACATTTGCCAAGCAGTCATACAACCAATGAATGATTATGAAGCTAAAGTTGAGACTGAAGAAATACAAAAAAGAAATTCAACTTTTTTGTTTTATTATTTCTTTGGCAACAAAGGCATGTATTAAAAAAAAAAAAGGATTTGGATATTGTGCCCTCAATTACATTTGTGATACCATTCTCTCTGCTGCTGTTTCCTCTTGATAAAGTGGGAAGCCTGGGAGTAGTGAAGATCAGGGGAGGACACTGTGGGGAACTTAGCAGTTTCTGTCCCTTGAAATCTATTCTAGAGCTTTTACCAATCTGTGTACATTGTGGTCTGGCACTCATATAAGAAAATCTAAAAACAACCTGTTTCTAACAATGACAAAAATTATATTTGACATAAAGTAAAAGTTTTTAGTTATTGTCTAAAAATGAATGTGTCTGAGTTAAGATTTTAATTTGGACTTTTGATATTGTATATAGTACATATTATACATACAATATATAACAATATATTATAAGTCATTTTCAGTTTGTTGGCAGTCCCAGAGATAAAATATTCAATTTATTTTAAATTCAAGTAACTAGAAAAAAAAATCATTTTTTTTTTCGTTTTTTTTACTTTCAACACTACAAGGCAGTGGCCATGTATGAGCTGCTTTTTCAATTTCTGTCCTATCTTAGATGAGCCAATAAATGTATCTCACAAAATTGAGAGAATGGGCAATAACATAGAAGATTAAATTCAATGTTGACAAGTGAAAAGCAATACATAAGGGAAAAGAATGACCCTATACATATACTCATACACACATGCATGATGATGATTTGCACATTAACTGTTACCACACAGGAAAGTGATCCTATGTCAGCCATTGTGTACAGTTTGCTAAAACAACAGCTCAGTGTTCAGCAGCAGTTAAAAAGACAAATAAAATGTTAGGAAATAAAGTAGAGAAGTGTAAACAAAATGGAACGTATGCTACTTCATTGTGCATATACATCTTGAATTCTGGTCGTAGTTCTGTTCATTAGGGGTGTGCAAGATGGGCTGTATTTGATTTGGATTCAGATTTGGCCCAAATTAGGGACAGTGATTTGATTTGTTGATTCAGATCACTGTCCCGATTTGATTCAGCTGAATCCAAATCTGATGATTCAATGCTGTTTCGAAGAATCAGTGATTCATCCACAGACACAGCTTTAAGTATTTTTTCTGCATACCTCGAGGTACAAGGCATGGCTCGTAAACGCTGCGATGCTGGGGTGGATGGAGCATCTGACAGGAGCACGTCCCCCCACCCCCCGTGTGCTTGGTGATGAACTCAGAAGTGGACCTAAAGTACTTCCAGCCCACTTCTGGGTCTCCTGCCAAGCATGCAGGGGCCTCCCGCATCCCCCAGCTCAGTGATCAGTTGTGGGGGACCCTGGGTGCCCCCCAGACCCAGGAGGTTCCAGTCGCCTAGCCAAGGGATGGAGGGGGGCCCCCAGCATGCTCCCCAGCAGACCCAGAAGTGGACCAGAAGTGCTTCTGGTCCACTTCTGGGTTTGCTGCCAAGTGTGCTGGGGGCCACCTGCACTCCTGTGAGATGCTCCATCTGCCCTACCATCTCAGCATTCACAAGCAGCCTGGTACCTTGAGGTATACAGAAAAAACATTTAAGGCTGTGTCTACATCTGAATCATCAAATCTTTCCGAATCTCTCTGAATTGATTCAGGGGGTGCTGATTCAATTCAGAGAGATTAAAGGATCTCCTGATTCAATTCTAATTCAAAGACTCAGCTACCAAATTGGGACGAATCTCTGCCAAATCAAATCAGTGACTGAAGCTTTGCACACCCCTACTGTTCATCTCTACCTTTTAAAGTAGGCATGGGCAACCCATGGTCTGCAGGCCAGTTCTGACTCTCAGACCTGTGGTGGCAGGTCAGCATTGGAAGTGTAAATTGCTGCTCCCCTGTTGTCAATTATTTTTCAGATCTGTGTGGAGCCCTTCAGCCCTTCATGGCCTCACATGCTAGATCAGGAAAAAGGGCTGAGGTAGCATGAGGTGAAAATTGGGCACCACAAGGCAGTATCTGGGTATGCAGGTTCTGATCCAGGTGGCATGAAGTGGGATATGGCTGTGTGGACTGGCCCCACATCACCCATCTAGCCTGTGGGGCCAAAAGGTTGCCATTTGAAAGAATATAAAAGAACAAGAAAAGGTACAGAGAAGGATAACAAGGAAGATCAGAGATATGGAGGGGCTTCTGTATTAGGAGAACCCAAATAGGTTAATATTTTCAGTTCAGAAAAGATATGTGAGACGAGTGAAGATGACAGAGGTTTACAAAATAATAAGTGGTATATATATAGTAAATAAGAATTTAATATTTATGATGTGTCACAGTGCTAGCAGTAGGGGACATAAAATGAAACTCTAGTAGTTTTAAAACTAAAAATAATAACTTTTTTTTATTTGTTTGTTTGGTTTTTATTTATTTATTTTCCTACACAGTGGGTGCATCTACATGCGCTATTAATATGATGCAATAAACGCTGGAGTCAACTGCTTCTGGGAAGAGCATGTGTCTGGGACCATAGCAATGTGAGCTGGAGCAAAGCAGCCCCAGGCTGAAAGGGAGCACAGGAGGTCAGTCCCAGGTTCCAGGTGGTGGCACTGGGAGGCAGAGGGCCTGGCAGGAAGTAATTTGCACCCAGATCTCATCATCTTCATGTGTGTTTGATTGAACTTCATGACTCAACAGTCTCCAACAGTACTATCTTATAATAGAGTTAATTAGTTTACTGCACCCTATTACCAGTGCATGTATACATGGTGATGCTTTATTACAGACCAAGTTAGTCAACTCCACAGTAAAGTAGATGTGTAGATTCATCCAGTGTGTCCTTAACTTGTGGAACTCTTCCACAGGGTGTTATGAAGGCTGATAATTTAACCCAATTCAAAAGGTGAATAGACAAATTCATGGAATAAATATGCATTAGTAGGTGTTGAACATGGTAGATAGGTAGCATTCCCACATATTCCAGTTTGGCTAGGACAGTCCCAGATTTTGGAGGCTGGTCCCAGCCAGCTGGTAAATATTAAAATGAGCATCCTGGGCACAGGAAGTAGGGACTGGGGTGTAGTCCAGTGGGGAGGCAGAGTGGCATCAGTTGTGAAATAGGAAGCCCCAGCAGAGAGCAAAATTGTCTTAGAATAGATTTAATTGAATTCATAGACATTAGCAGGCTGGAAGGGACTTCATGACATCATCAAGTCCAGCCCCACCCCCGCCATAGGCAGGAAGTCGGTTGGGATCAAGTACCCCCAGCAAGAAATACATCCACATGTTTCTGAAAGAGTCTAGAATAGGTGCTTGCACCACCTCTGGGGGGAGTCTGTTCTAGACTCTAGGCACTTGTACCATGAAGAACTTTTTTCTTATGTCTAGTCTAAATTGGCCTTCCTGGAGTTTATGGCCGTTAGACCTTGTTATTCCTTGGGGAGCTCTGGTGAACAGATGTTCTCCCATGTCCTGATGTACCCCTCTTCAGGATAGGATAGCTTGATCATTATAAAGGAGAGATGATTGTTAACACTTGTGAAGTAAGGAAGTATGGGTCATTAACAGGCCATTTATTCCTTTAGATGCCTGAATAGTAATATCAGAGCTGTAGGGCTGTGCAAAATTTCACCCGCTATTTCATTCTGATGCTGTTTCAACTTGTTTCAAGCTTGAAACAGCAACATCAAAATGAAAAGAAGGGCTTCAAAACAGCCTCAAAAGAAAGCGAGGGCAATCAAAATGTTTTGAAAGTTTCAAAACATTTTGAGTTTTGAAGCTGAAACTGGATTTGCCTGCAGGGAAACAGAAAGTAAGGAGAGGGAGGGAGAAGAGGGGGGAAGAGCACAGTGAGGGTGTACCCTAACACACATGCTAGAGAAGAAGCTCTAGGAAAGAAGAGGAAAGTAAGGCTCTGTGACAGTTAGGCTGCCTGAGATGCTGCTGGTGCTACTGTGCTGCTGCTCACTAACTTATTATTTTACCTGTTGTTATTTAAAATGGTGGACTGGACTGAAGCTAGGGGAGGAAAAGGCCTCATTGGGGCACATTACTGTGTCATGTGGAGGCCCCAGTACCAGTGAGGACGCACCTTAACACACACACATACATGAACACGCACAGCCACACGTCATGAGTTTTGCTTGTCAGCAGCTTGAGGTGCAATTTCCCAGAAACCCTTGCACCTATCTCCTTGAAAGCTGGCAGGCTTCTTGGCGTCATCAGGGACTACCATACCAGCAGTTTTCACACCCCTGTGCCTTCACACTTACAAGTGACATGAATTTTGCCTTCAAGATTTTGAGGTGGCATTTCCCAGAAAACTCTGAACCTATCTCCTTGAAACTTGTCAGGCTTCATGCCCCCAGAAAGGAATACCATTCCTCCTGCCAAAAATTTACAAAGGTATAGGCAGTTTGTGCTTCCTCATTATAGCCTATGGGTGAAACATCGAAACAGCATTGAAACATCTGAACAGTTTTGATTAAACAAAAAAGAACAGTGCTTTAAAATGAAACTAAACTCAGAATGAAACATTGTCCTGTCGACATGGTGAAATGGAAGTCGGAAGAAATGGTACTGTTTCACACAGCCCTACAGAGCTGCACCGTGCTACCACATCCTTGCCTATGCCTGCAACAGTGCCTCTGACTTGGGGGAGGGGGCAGGGGCAGTGTCCTAGATTTCACATTGTCCCATGTGGTCACCATATAGGTAGGGATAAAGCCTTTGAATCACAATGTCTGAATGCTAGAAGCTGCACTAGGAAAAAAGCAGTTGGGGGGAAATTCAGGGTGTGCTCTGTTTACCCTCCCTCTCAGCATCTACACTCTGCCTATGCATGATACAGGATACTAGACTAGATAGACCAACAATGTGACTCAGTCAATGGCAGTTCTTATATTTCTATTATGTACCTGCTCTTGTGACTGAAATAACCCCATTTTCCTGTGTGGCATTCTCCTAGTAAGAGACTCCGAATCTCTCTGTATTATCTTATAACCACTATAAAGCCTACTAAAATAATCTACAAGGCCATTTTTTTACTCACTGTAAAGAACAAGGTGCCAGTGTAAAGTGTTATTCATGATCTAAGAGTAAGGAAATAAATGTTTGTCACTGAAAAATTATTATTTTTATGGCCAATCTCTCTCTCTCTCTCTTTCTCTTAAAAAACCTTTCTACTTGGTTCCTCAGAGGGTTACTCATTGAGAATAATGTCTGATAACAGGTGATGTCACCAGCTGCTAATGTCTATTCTCATATATTTCTGCTACCTACAAATCTCAACCAAGTTGGGGTTTCCTTGTGACTGGTGCAAAGCAAAACAGAATTGGTATGTCCATGGCCCAGAGGGCAAAAAGAACTTGAAAGAAACAATCATAGGTCCATCAAAGCCAGTTCCAACACTGTGCTTAACTGTGTAATCTTTTTTATTTTCTGATCCTCTCTCCCTTAATTTGTAACTTTTTTTCATCCTTGTCCATAATCTTAAACTTGAGAGCTCTTGGGATTCTGCTTGTACAAGAAGTACTTTGATGACACCTGCCTTGGATGTAAAGAGAATTTAAATCCTTTATTCCAAAAGCAGATTCTAAAAAATCAATTGTGCAGGACAATTAGCTCTGTTTTGCAAGCTCTGTTATCTCAGTAATGAGCTTGTATTGATTTAAGTGACTTAAAATACCATTTCATTGCAAACATATCCAATATCTTTTTTTCAGAAACCTTTTAGATATAAAATCAAATGAACATTCAGAGAAGGGTTCTGATTTATTTTAGGGTTTAAGATCCTCCCCTTAGCAGTCTCATGACCAGGGATCCTGGTTTTTGCTGATAACTTCCCCTCGCTCCTCCCCCTCACTATATATAACATCTGTCATGAGGGTCTGTTAAACAACCTGGAGTCAAGTGGATTAAAATGAAACATTATATATATATTTATGTGTGTGTGTGTGTGTGTGTATAATGTTTCTTTTTTTTTAAGTATATATATAGAATATGTAATACACACACACACACATATACATAAACACACACACATTTTGGGTTACTTTTTTAAATTAAAAATTTGGGGGTTTTTATCACAGAAAACCAGGATCCCTGATCATGACTATAGTTGTTATACTGTCCACTAGACTGCAGTTTGTTTAGCAGACTTTCATGACAGCTTATATTTCTTATCTTGGATAGCAGAAAAGCCAGGATTTTTTTCAAAAGTAATTTGCATTTTTGCCATTGTATCATTAATATCTATGAAATAGTCTGGGTTTCAGCTTAATATTTTTTTAATTAAGAAAAAATAATAATGTAATGAAGAGGCAATGTCAGTGAGAGGAATATTTTAAAAGGCACTATAGTGTTACATCATATTTAAATACGTGTAAATAATATTTTTGATACAAATGCTTCCAGTTTCTATAGAAAAAAAAAGTCTTTCTATAGATCCATATTTGTTTGGGAAGCTGGACCTGGAGTTCTGAGAGACAATATACATTTTCTCTGTCCCACGTGGTACAGCTGAGGAGGACAGTCATTTGCTGGACCAAATCAAGAAGGTGACACTGGAACCAGCTCATTGGAGCCGTCTCCAGCTATGTTCTCTGCCTCTTTCAGTTCCTGGTCCAGGCACAGGATGCTTCACCTTGCAACAGAATGTGGAGCAGTTTGTGTCACACTGGGCGTGTCTACACAAGACATTTACTGTGGAGCTGGCTAATTAGTAAAATGTCACCATCTACCTGTGCATTGCTATTAGGATAGGCTGGAGTAAATTAATTACTTCCACCATAGGATAGTACTGACAAAAACAAGTACTGTCCTACAGCAGAGTTATTTATTCTACTGCAACACGTGTAGATGCTGACAGAGCTAAGGGTGCTTCAGTGCAGGGGCTGCCTACCGACTAGCACTGCACTGATGCACCCATGTGCCCTACCCAGTACATTGAGTCAGGTCAGAGCAGCCCAGGTTGGCAGGCTGATCCCTGAGGCCCCCTGCCAACCAAAGTTGCTCTGCCCTGGCTCAGCAGTCTGTGGTCCCAGGCACATGGGCAAATTCAGTGCCCAGGAGCAATAAACTCTGGTGTGAACTGTTCCAGAGTTTATTCAGTCACATTTATGGCATATGAAGGTGTGCCCACTGGGTCTTTGAGTGGGCACTCAGTGCAGTCAAAGACAGCTGGCTACTCGTTAAAGAGTGACTGCATGGAGGGTATGTTGGGTGGGGGAAAGGGGGCTTAAATCTCTAGTAACGTCAACCTTTAACTAAAAGAGATCAGAGGAAAAATGAATTCCTTTTACCCTATTTAATTTGTGCATGTGACAGACTTTTGTATATAATAAGCATCTTTACTCTCCCTTCCCATATACCTCTAAACCCATTTGCAATCAAGTATAATTGATTACCATTTAAATAAACATATATAAAATAGCTCAAAGGGTAGCTAGGTTGAGTTTGTTTTCCTTTCTGACCTGCCTCTGTCTTAATCTCTTCTTTCCACAGAGCTTTCCCCCAAATCCTTTCTATGCTATGTAGAGATACTGAGTTGCATCACTCACATTAAATAATGAGCCCTTCAAGGCCCCTATGGAGAGTTATAATATCTGTTAATAAAGTTATTCTACCAAAATATAACCTGAAGATGTGGCACAACCAAATACAAGCATGCTGCTAACAAGCCAATGAAGAAATAAATAGTAGTGGACAGTGTTTCTAAGTTCAGGACAGCTTTTGCTTTGTGAGGTCAGCGGGGACAATTATCAAAAGGATAATGAGGAACTGGAACCTATACTGAAATTTAAATGCCCAAATAAGTAAACTTGACATTGGAGAAAAATAATGAGTACTGCAAGAAAATTACTGTATTTAAAAACTTTCACATTTACAAAGCCAGGTACCCAAAAAATAGGAATTTCATCAGGCAACTAGAATTCAACTCCCTTGTGTGTATGTATGTAGTACAATACATACTTTCATTACATGAAAGCATATTATTATTTCTATAGGATCCATGTTTTATCCAATGTACAGTATGGATGATGCTTTAGGAATGAATTGGGACTATGTATTAATAAGCTTAGTCTTACAGCACTCTTCTGCCTCATTAGATACAGAAATTGGAATGTGTGTAGCCAGAAGGTTAAAGATCTGTAGGTTTTGCTATTAAATGCCATTCCACAGAGTTGGACTTTGTCCTGGTCTCTGCTGAAGATATGCTAAGCAAAGCTAACATATCACTTTTTTTTTTAATAGGTGGTCACACACTGTGTATTCTCATTTTCTGGGATTTTTTGGCTTGATTTGCACAAATGCTGAGCACACAAGTTATAACTTAAGTCAATCAAGATTCAGCTATGAAGATGGTATATAGAATGGTAAATCTTTGCAATATCAGGCCATAGGCATCTAAAATTTGTCGTCAAAACGAAGGTATCTTCCTGACATAAATATCTCTATGCCTCATTCACCATCTGTAAAATGGGAATTAGAATATCAGCTTGCTTCTTAAGTGCATTGTGAACAATAATTAATTGGTCTGAAAAAAAGCAATCAGGCATGACAGTGCTGTCTGCCACAGAAAAGTCCTTGAGGAAATTAAAATTCTGTATATGGAAGAGGTCAGAATCATATTCAATAAATAAGGCATGAGCCACATATAAAACTGTGAAAATAAAATATTGAGTAGCTGCAGATACCAAACATAAACTTCATCCTGAATCATACACATTTGACAAAGTTACAGACAGCTGAGGTCAAGATCTTATAATGGGAAGTGTTGAGCAGCCTTAACTAATAGGGCTGATACCTTATGTTGTCTAAGATACTAAGAAACATGATTCTGCAAATTCAAAGTTCCATCACCATTTGTAAGTAAAGTAAAGCATATTCCTATACATAGGCGGTGTATCTAACATGAGACATTTATAGTGCAACAGACTAATTAGCTGCACAGACTGTAAATGTCTTGTATCTACATCTGCCCCACCATTTGGCTGGAATAAATAAATTTACTTGTAAATTAGCACTTGTAAATACAAGTATTATCCCACTGTGGAGAAAAAAAACTCAGCAGCATTGCACGTGTAGATGCTGTCCCAGTTGGCTGGGGCATGAGGGTGCTTCAGTGCAAGGGCTGCCTGCTGGGTAGCCTCACACTGAAGCACCCTTGTGCCTCAGCTAGCCCCTCCACACCATGTTGAACTAGGGTGAGCTGTCAGGCTGGCCTCACTGGGTCTCCTGTCAGCCAAGGTTGCTGGTGGAACAGACTTCTATCATGAGTGCACATGTAAACATGGTGCTGTGAAACAATAAACTCCAGAGCAATAAGCTCCAGAGTTTAATCATGTTCATTAATATTCACATGTAGATGTGCTGGATGGGTGCATCTACACATGCAATTAGGGTGAAGCAATAAACTCTGGAGCAGTTCTTGCTGGTGTTAACTGCTCCTAGGCACATGTCTATACATGCACCTGGGACAGCAGCACTTTGAGCTGGGGCAGAGCAAACACTCTTGGGGTGTCAGCCTTGGGCTCTGAGTCCTGGCATCAGGCAGTAGAGGGGCTTGGTGGTGCTACACTAGCCAGCACCACATCCAAAAGGGACGTGGGGGTCATAATTGACCATCAAATGACTATGAGCCACCAGTGTAATGCTACAGTTAGCAGAGAAAACAATAAGCTGGTATGCATTAACCAATGCATTTCAAGCAAAATTAAGGAACTTATTCTCCCTCTCTACTCAGCATTGGTGAGGCCACAGCTGGAGTACTGCATGCAGTGCTGGGTGCCACACACCACGAAGGAATTGGAGAAGCTTGAGAGAGTCCAGAGAAGAGCCACTGGTATGATTAGAGGCTTGAAGAGCAAGCCATATGAGGAAAGGCGGATATATATGGGACTGTTCAGCATAGAAAAGAACAGTTATGAGGGATTTGATGGCAGCTTACAAATATATCAGAGGAGAGCATCAGGGGCTAGGTGAACAACTATTCACCAAAGTGCCCCAGGGGAGAACAAGGAGCAATGGTCATAAACTCCTACAAGAAGGTTTCAGACTGGATATAAGGAAAAACTTCTTCACGGTTCATGTGACTCTAGAATAGACTGCTAGTGGGGGTGGTGCAGGCACTTACCCTGTAGATCTTTGAAAGGAGACTGGACACATACCCCAGCAGTCTTTCCTGCCTAGAGAAGTGGGGGCTGGACCCGATGATCTCACAAGGTCCCTTCCAGCCCTAAACTTCTCTGAATCTGTCAAACAGAATGTCTGATCACTTGCTTATCAGTTCAATCTATGCATCTTAGACTAATCTGCAAACATTGAATCAATTCAGCCTTGGGCTTTTTGACTGTCTGTATTTAGTCTATGTTTTTGGCACAAAAAAAAATGCTCTTGGCTCTGCTGTACTTCATTTGAATTTCTTTAGCATCCTATTCCCTGATATTCCATATGTTATGATGTCTCATAAATCCATAGAATTAAGATAGTGGCATTTTTCTTCCAGACTGTGCTCTATGCAGCAAGAAAATATTGCTACAGTCTGGTTATCCCTACCTTTCCCATCACATTCTGTCTTCTTGGAAACATTTTCTTTTTTTTGTCTGTTTTGCATGAAGGAAAGGTAAATAATGTGGTGATAAATAATGGAAATACACGACTCTATTGTGGTGGTTTTCAGTTGTCTGCCAGTGTCTGACAACACAGAATATTTTGGGGATACCATAAGTATGTTAGTAGACATTGTTACCAGATTTCCAGTTTCCATCTATTTACTCTTTCTCCAAAGCTTAAGGCTGAACCATACGCACAAAGGCATGTTTTCAAAGAACATGTTGTAAACCAGCTGTGCTTAACCTCTGGTCTTCAGACTGAGGGGCTGTGGAGCTTCCCTGCTGCAAATTCCTAGACCTATGGGGAGCTATGCAGGTTGGATGACACTGTTCTGCATGCTGAATCCAGGGATGACCCAACCTTATGCACCAACCCAACTCTTTGCTTGGGTCTTCGCTGCTGTGCAGGGTAACTCTAGGCCAGATTCAGCATATGGGGCCAGGCTGGCATGGTACATCATACCCATGAACTAACCCCATGCAACAGCTCTATACTGGATCAGTTCTGTGGACTGACCCTGTCCATGGAATCTGTCTCTGAGCCACTTATCCAGCCCATGGGGACAGCAGGTTGAATACCACGAGTATGAATAATGCATAGGATTAATGCAAATAATAGTAGAAAATTCTGTTATACCATGATAGTAGATAGTTTTAGAGTTACTGCAAAAGATGTTTGTGTGTGTGCATGCCATTTTATTCTGAATATTCACCAACTATTGCATATTAACAAGCAACTCAAACTAAATTATATTAACAGGACAGAAACATTTATGCCTACATCCCATAAAGGCTGCCAGAGAGTTAAAAGGATATATTTTATTGCATAAGTATGAAAGGGTTAGGAACTTTAAATTGATTGCACATAGGAAATTGCATCTGTTAAGATCACAGTTTAGAGAGTATAATGCTGAAAAGCTGGTTTAAATCCCATTAAAGTTGTAGTACAGACTGACAAAATCAGAAAATTTAAAGTTAAGGTCATCACTCTGTCCTCAATTCAAACTACTTTGATAAAAAGCAAATTGCAGGAGTGCCATGACCTTAACATGTTGCATTTTGAATTAAGTGCATTTTCAGGGTTTATATAACTTGGCATTTGGTCCATGAGCTATTGTAAAATTATTCCAGTTTAAAAGCTTAATCCAGTTACAATGAAAATGGCTAAAAGACTAAATCAGAATTATGGAACCTAATCCTCTTCTCACTTCAATTTCACATCAGTGTGGTTTTCATGGTCTTATTTTGAAGCTGAACCAGTGTAGAATAAAAGAGAATTAGGATTTTAGATATTTGATAATACTTGGGTACAAGTGATGGAGGAAGGGTGTACTGTGCATATTGCATTCATTCAGTTTTAAAGGAAGTTAAGGTAGTCATAACTGGGTGCATCTACATGAGACACTACTGCACAGTAGATTAGTCTGTCACACTTAGTAGATTAGACTACTACACAGAAAAGCATCATTATGTATCGTGCACAGCAGCTACTGCTCAGTCAAATAGGGTAAGGTACATTTTTCTACTATCTGTTAATACTGTACATTAACTACTATGCAGTAGTGCAAATCTACTTGCTGACTGGGAGCAAATTTGATCCCAGTCAGCTAGCTCAGCAGGGGACAGCCTCCTGCCTGGGGCAGAGCAACGTGACAGGTGTAGGATACCTTTAAGAGTGTTCTGTATCTTGTTACATTTGCCCAAGGATTGCAAAAGGGAAGAGCAGTACTGTAGACTAAGACATCTCTATGAATAATAGTCCTCCTGATTTCCAGCTATTTCTTTTTTCTTTGTGAACCTGTTTTTTACCTTGTATTATTACCACTGTAGTGTTTCCTTTTCCTTTCCCCCCTGTTTTCTTCCCCTTCCCTTCTCTTCTTTATCTTTTGTTTTTTTCCAATTTCTACCTATTTACATTCTCACTGACATCCTGCCACACTTCTAGCTTCTCTCATTCCTTGGAGTCTCAGACCAGCAGAGACTCCCTGTGCCTGAAGAAGGGTGACTGTGCCCAAAAGGTTGCCAAGAACTTTTTTCCAATTACTCAGTTGGCCTAATAAAAGATCTACTCAAAGAAACTTGCCTGCCTCTGAATAAACCAACTTTATCATTGTATAAGTTTAATTCCTTGATCTTTTGAGCATAACACATGATACCACGAGTGGAGTGAGAAGAAAGAAAAAAAAATCTCAGAATTCCTGAGGAGTTAAAGCTGTCTAGCAATCCAGCAGAAAACTGGAAGGAATTTAAGCAGAGTTTCACCATATATATGACAGCCAGTGGAGCTAGAGACAAGGAACATCCACTCAAGGTATCTATTTTTTTTTTTTAATATAGAAGACTGAGAAGCTCTCTCTATAATAGCTTGCAACTGTCAGAAGCAGATCATAAAAGGTATGGCACAGTAATAAAAAAAGTTTGAGGGATAGTATATACCCAAACAAAACGAAACCTTTGAACAGTATAATTTCCACATGAGACAGCAGAAAGAATGTGATACAGTAGAGGAGTTTGTCAAAGGCTTCAGACTGCTGAACCAGACATGGAATTTTGGAGACCTAAAAGAGTCCATGATCAGAGACCAAAGAGTATTGGGTATAAGGGATATAAGCTTCAAGATAAGACTGCTAGCAGATCCTGAGCTTAATTTGGAAAAGGCAGTTAGACTGTGCAAAGCAGCTGAGATAACAAATTCCAGGCTGCAGAAGCTGGTGGAAAAAACAGAACAAGCTGAACTAGACAGGATTACAAGACTGTTAAAAGCTAAGGAAACACATGAACAATACAGGAGCAAGGACCTCACTGTGAAGCAGGCAAGTGAAAGACAAATAGAATTGTTTGAAGAAACAATGCTCAGTTGCAGGTGCTGTGGCAGTTACCACAAACCCATGCAATGCTCTATATTTGGTAAGCACTGCAACAAATTCAAAAGATTCAGTCATTTTGGAAAAGCTTTCAGAAAGGATCAGGATGCAACACACAAAAACCCGCAGGTGCATGCTCTATGCAATGAGGAAAAGGAAGAATTCCTCATTTGCAAAATACAAGAAGTTCATTCTTCTGAAAACTGGACAATCACCCTGGACACCAATGGACTAATGGTATCTTTTAGATTAGATATAAGAGTCACAGGTCAATGTAATACCAGAATTCATTATTCAAAGAATGAAAACTAAACCCGTGTACTATCAGAATAAGGAAGTGAGACTTTGAGCACATAATGGGAACATGATTGCAACCAATGGTGTTTGTGCACTGCATGTTAGACACAAGGGTAATATTGTAAAAATTCAGTTTGTAACAGTCCCAGGAAAGCTATTGCCAATTATTGGGTTGTGAATGTGTAGAATAGATAGATTAGTTAACACGGACATAATAGAAAAAAGTAGATCAGCCAACTGCTTGGGTTCATTCACTGGTCATAATAGAAAAATAAGATGGATCCTTGAGATTGTGTCTGTATCCTAAGCAAATAAACAGGTACAGGAAAAGAGAGCTTTTTTCCCATTTCCACCAAGGAAGAGGTTTTTGGCAATGGGGCAGAAGCTAAATATTTTTCTACTTTGGATGCCTCCTCTAGGTTTTGGCAAGTTCCCCTATAAAAAAATAGCACTAGATTATGTAGTAGATTATTACTAGATTCCGCAAATTGTGAGAACAGACAATGGACCTCAATTCAACTGTCTTGAGTTTAAAGAGTATGCAAACAACTATGGATTCTGTCACAACACTTCAAGTCCTAAATACCCACAGTCCAATGGTCTGGTGGAAAATGGACTAGAAACAGTGAAGAAATTGTTGAAAAAAGCTACAAATTCACACATAGATGGTTACCTGTCACTCTTAAATTACAGGGTGTCCCAGGGACAACGGGACTAGAGGGAGACCCTGGCCCAGGGGAAACACTCACTTATGCTCCGCAGGAGGGGGGAGCAGCGGCGGCATACAGGCCGGGGAACCACCCACGCGGCTTATTAGCCACGCTTTCATACGGCTGGGGCGGAGTGACATCAGAGAGAGGTGCCGCTCAGTGGAAATAAAACGCAGCCCCGAAGACAGAGGGGGCACACGGCGAGAGGGCGTGGAGCCCGGGAGGAAGCCTGGGAGTGGAACCGGGGCCCCGCAAGGGGCCTTTGCCGTGGGCCGAATAGGCTGCAGCCGCGCCGGGAGCGACGGAGGCGGGGAGAGCCACGGCGCCACAGAAGAGCGGTGAAATTGACGAGGGAGCCTGCAGAAGCTCCAAGGAGGAGCCCAGAGAGAGGGCCAGCTGGAACCACCGGTGAGGTAACTGGGGACGAGCTGGCAGAGGCTCCGGAGAGGAGCCCAGAGCGGGAGCCGGCGGAAACTCCGGTGAGGGAACCGGGATAGAGCCGGCAGGAATCCCGGCGAGGGAACCAGGGAAGACCAGGCAGAGACACCGGCGGGGCGTCGGGGAAGAGGGCCGCAAGAGGCAGAGAGGGCCCTCGACGCCCAGTCCTCGTTCAGGGACAAGGAACTGAAGGTCCACGACCAAAGGTGACATTGCCCAGGTTTTGGGGAGGTCGGAGCCCCGTGGGAGCCCGCCCAGGGGTGCTTCGGCACTGGAGGCCGCAGTGAGGGGGACCCCCCTGCTGTGGGCCCAGCTGCGACCGCGGTCGGTGAGTACCGGGGACTCCCCAGCGAGAGCGGGGCAGGTCTGGTTAGCCACCCGTGCAAGAGTTGCCCGAGAGCACCTTCTGGAGCAGAGGCAGGCACAACATGGTGGTAGCGGTGGGCTCATGGAGAACCCCGATCTGGCGACTTACGCCGACATGCAGGCCCCGGCTATGGGCCCCGTTGATATTCTCGGGCAGAACCTGCAACTGCTGACCCAGATTCTGGGCTCCCAGCAACAGATGTTGGATCAGCAACAAGAATGGCACCAGCACAGCCTGGCATCCTTTAAGATGCCTAAGATGACTAAAGAGGATGACCCGGAGGCATATATTGAGGCCTTTGAATGGCATGCCCTCGTGGCAGGGTTGGATAAGAGATACTGAGCCAGCCAGCTGGGGGCCTTAGTAGTGGGCAAGGCCCAAGCCGCGTACTGGGCCCTGTCGAGGGAGGATGCACTGGACTACGAGTCTGTAAAGGAAGCCATCTTATATCGCTTGGAGATCAACCCCGAGCACTACCGGCGCTGATTCCGAGCTAAGAAGGGCCACGAGATAAGACAGCCGAGAGTGTTGTTACAACAGTTGCGCAACTTGCTGGATAAGTGGGTGAGCCCAGCAGGGCATGACCGAGAGGCACTAGCCAATCAGATTGTCCTGGAGCAGTTCCAGAACGACTTAGAGGAGCGGACACAACGATGGGTCTGGCAGCACACCCCACAGAATTGTGAGGAAGCTCTGAGGTTGGCCGAAGCTTTCACTGCCTCGGAGGTATACTACCCCAGGGAGAGAAGGAGCCAGGAACCCTTGGTGGTAGCCCCACGAGAACTGGAGCGCAGGCGTCCGCCCAACCGAGGGACTCCCAGGGATATGGTATGTTTCCAGTGCGGGCAGAAGGGCCATTTTTCCAGAGAATGCCCGCGGCAGGCCACGGAATGGTGGGCCCCAGATAACTGAACAAAGGCCCCAACAGAGCGGTGGCGAGGTCAAGGCCTTGGCGAGCCTATGGACTGCAGTTATGTGGTCGGCGGAGGGAACGTGGCTTGGAAGCTCCCGGTTGTCACAGCGTGGGTGGAAGGCCGCCCCGTGCGAGCTACCTTGGATTCGGGATGTGCTCAATCCCTCGTCAGGGAAGATTTGATACCACCGCACAGTCGGGGGACAGCTTCCCCTGTGAGAATTGCCTGCCTCCATGGGGATGCGAAGCAGACCGAGCGCCAATGGGTCCGCCTACAGGTAATGGAGCATCAGGGAGAACTCCTGGTGGGCTCGGTGCCCCGGTTAGCCTGTGAAATGCTCCTGGGGCGCAACTGGGCATCGATATATGACGTCCTAGACAGGGTAAGGGACGCAGAAGGGGCCCGTAAAAGGATCCAGAGCCAAGAGGGCTGGTTGGGCGAGCTGGAAGAAGACAAGGGGCCAACCGATGAGACGAATATGTTGGACCTCGACAACCTCATGAGTAGTATCCTGTTCCGCGACGCCCAGGAGAAGGATCCGGAGATTGGGACGCTTCGAGAGCAGGCCCAAGGTACCAAGAGGGCCTCTACATTGACACCAGAAGGACGAGCCCACTTTGAGGTAAGGGATCGACTCCTGTACCGCCTACAGGGGGACAGGGGGAGGAGGTTGAGGGTCCGCAGCTAGTGGTGCCCGCCCAGTTCCGCCAGGCTATTTGGCAGTTGGCGCATGCAAGCCCCATAGGGGGGCATCTGGGCCAAGACAAAACCCTCGCGAAGGTGAACAGATGTTTTTTTTGGCCCGGGATGAGGGAGGAAGTAGCCTGCCGGTGTGCGGCCTGCCCCATTTGTCAAAAGACAAGAACCGAACGCCCTCCTTGGGCCCCACTCCAATCCATGACGGTTATTACACCCCGTTCGCAAGGATTGCATTAGACGTCGTGGGCCCTGTGCCCCGCAGTAGCTTGGGTCACCAATATATTCTAGTTATCGTGAACTATGCCACCCGATACCAGGAGGCAATCCCCCTGCTAACAGTGACGGCCCCGCGTATCGCGGAGGAACTAATAATGTGGATAGCCCGAGTGGGGATCCCACAAGAAATCCGGACAGACCAAGGGAAGAATTTCATGTCGGGGGTTTTAAGATCGGTATGCCGGACCCTGCAGATAAAGCAGCTCCGCACCTCGGTCTACCATCCCCAGACCAACAGGCTGGTGGAACGCCTTAACGGAACCATAAAACGGGCATTGCGCTGGTGCATACAGGGGGATCCCCGGAAATGGGACCTCCTCCTCCCCCTAATACTATTCACTCTCAGGGACACCCCCCAAGAATCCACAAAGTTCTCACCATTCGAGCTAGTATTGGGACATTGCCCGCGGAGCCTATTACAGGTCCTAAGGGAAGAATGGGAGCGAGGAGAAGGACCCTCCCAGGAGCCGAAGACATACCAGCAGATGTTCCAACAAAAGATCAGATTGGCCCGGGATCTGGCCCACGAGAACCTCAGGGAAGCCCAAGCCCGCCAAAAGGGCCAGTATGATCGCCGGGCCAAGGAGCAAGAATTCGAACCGGGGCAGAGGGTCCTGGTATTGCTCCCCACGTCCACCAGTAAGCTCCTAACACAGTGGCAGGGGCCATTCGAGATCCTCCGCTGGGTGGGGCCTGTAGATTATGAGGTTCACAGACCTGGACACCTCCGGGAGAAGCAGATCTATCACGTGAACCTCCTGCGGGAATGGCGGGATCCCGAGGGATGGGCAGCCTTTTCTGAGGCCGAGGACGAAGAACTAGGACCCCAAGGGCTGGAGAGAGGAAAGGAGCCCGCTTCAGAAAATACCCCAGTCAGGCTGGGGGAGGAACTAACGCTGGCACAACAGCGAGAGGCCCAAACCCTGATAAATGAATTCAGAGGGGTCTTTCGTGAAGAGCCAGGCTGGGTTCGGAATGCGTGCCACGCCATAAAAACACCCCCTGGGGCAATAGTGAGGGAGAGATGGCGACCCATTCCCCACCATCTCCTGGAAACGGTCCACAAAGAAGTTGAGTCCATGTTGCAGCTAGGAGTTATCCGGCTTTCCAGAAGTCCCTGGAGAAGCCCATTGGTACCTGTGCGTAAGCTGGATGGATCATTAAGACTTTGCGTGGACTACCGGTGCTTGAATGCCATGGGAGTCTTTGATGCATTCCCCATGCCCCATGTGGCCCGATCTGGTAGAAAGGATAGGAGATGCACGGTATATATCGACCCTTGACATGGCCAAGGGATATTGGCAGATTCCGGTAGCCAAGAGAGACCGGCAGAAGATGGCATTCGGCACCCCACGGGGGCTATACGAATTTGTTAGGATGCCTTTTGGATTGCACGGCACCGCCGCAACATTCCAGCGTTTGATGGATCAAATCCTGGCGCCCCACACCGAATATGCAGCAGCGTATATAGATGACATCATCATATACACCCGGACTTGGGACCAACACATGGGAGCCCTTCGGGCCGTCCTCGCAGAGTTGAGGCACGTCGGCCTAATGGCAAATCCTCGGAAGTGCACTTTTGCACAGAAGAAAACAAAATATTTGGGATTCTTGGTCGGCAGGGGCACAATTAAACCTTTGGCCGACAAAGTAGAAATTATCCGAAACTTTACAGCCCCACAAGATTGTCGCCAGTTACGGTCCTTCCTGGGACTAACCAACTATTATAGGTGATTTGTACCCCATTTCACAGAATTAGCAGCACCCCTGTCGGGGGCCCTCAAAGGACTGAAAACGGGAGTAGTCAGGTGGTCGGAGGAAATGATACAAAGTTTTGAAAAGTTGAAGAGGGCATTATGCAAAGACGTCATTATTCATACCCCTGACTTCCAAAAACCCTTTATCTTGCAGATGGACGCCTCAGAGACGGCGGTGGGTGCAGTCCTCACCCAAGAAGAGGGGTGGGGGCAAAAGACCTGTGGCATATGCGAGCCGTAAGCTACTACCGGCAGAAAAAAGGTACGCCACCATTGAGCGCGAGTGCCTGGCAATTCGGTGGGCGGTGGATTACTTCAGGTACTACCTGATGGGCAGAGAATTTAGACTAGTGACAGACCACGCCCCACTGAAGTGGCTAAGTACAGCCAAGTCAGATAATGCTCAGATCACCCGGTGGGCATTAGCTTTCCAACCGTATAAGTTCCGCGTCACATACCAACCCGGGAAAACCAACACCGTGGTGGACTTCTTATCTAGGTGCAGAAATGAAGACCAGGCCGGGGACCAAAAGGATCCAGGGAAAGGGTGGACCAACCCTACAGGTACAACCGCAGGGGAAACAAAGCAGCGCCCCAAGGCATCTTAAGGGGGGGGTTATGTCCCAGGGACAACGGGACTAGAGGGAGACCCCAGCCCAGGGCCAGGGGAAACACTCACTTATGCTCCGCAGGAGGGGGGAGCAGCGGCGGCATGCAGGCCGGGGAACCACCCGCACGGCTCGTTAGCCGCGCTTTCATACGGCTGGGGCGGAGCGACGTCAGAGAGAGGCGCCGCTCAGGGGAAATAAAACGCGGCCCTGAAGACAGAGGGGGCGCGCGGCGAGAGGGCATGGAGCCCGGGAGGAAGCCCGGGAGTGGAACCGGGCCCCCGCAAGGGGCCTTTGCCGTGGGCTGAATAGGCTGCAGCCATGCCGGCAGCGACAGAGGCGGGGAGAGCCGCGGCACCACGGAAGAGCGGCGAAATTGACGAGGGAGCCGGCAGAAGCTCCGAGGAGGAGCCCAGAGAGAAAGCCAGCTGGAACCACCAGTGAGGTAACTGGGGACGAGCTGGCAGAGGCTCCGGGGAGGAGCCCAGAGCGGGAGCCGGCGGAAACTCCGGTGAGGGAACCGGACTGGAGCCGGTGGAAACTCCGGTGAGGGAACCGGGATAGAGCCAGCGGGAATCTCGGCGAGGGAACCAGGGAAGACCAGGCAGAGACGCCGGCGGGGCGTCAGGGAATAGGGCCGCAAGAGGCAGAGAGGGCCCTCGATGCCCAGTCCTCGTTCGGGGACAAGGAACAGAAGGTCCACGACCAAAGGTGGCATTGGCCGGGGTGTAGGGGAGTTCGGAGCCCCGTGGGAGCCTGCCCAGGGGCGCTTCGGCGCTGGAGGCCACAGTGAGGGGGACCCCCCTGCTGTGGGCCCAGCCGCGACCGCAGTTGGCGAGTGCCGGGGACTCCCCAGCGACAGCGGGGCAGGTCTGGTTAGCCACCCGTGCAAGAGTTGCCCGAGAGCACCTTCTGGAGCAAAGGCGGGCACACAGGGTAAGACCAATGAAACATGGATGGTCCCCAGCAGAAATGCCATTTAACAGGAAATTCAAAACCAGACTGCTGAATCTTGTGGATGATGCTCATGCAGATGAAAAGCAAGATGTGAAAACATTAAAAAAAAACCCACCCCAAACTCAAACAAAAATGGGATTATGACAGGGGTTCCAGGGAGTTATCACAACTGCACAACAAAGATATGGTGCTTATTTCAGATGAATAAACATGCAAACAGCAAGCATTAGTTTCCCATCAAGTAGCTCCGAGATCTTATAAAGTAGTCACACCAGAAAGACAGGTTTTAAGAAGGAACCGACAACACTTGCAGCTCGTAAAGGGGAAAAAAGAAGCAGCATCATGAGATTCACCATAGGAAACAACTAACATCAAAGCAACAAGAAATGACAGAGGAGATTGAAAAGGACATCTGAACAAGGAAACCAAACAAGAACAGAACCAATAAAAATTGAAAATGCAGAGAAACTGAGAAGATCACTTAGAGCCAAAAAGCCAACACAAAGACTAATAGAGACCTGTTAAAATGTGCTTTAACTATGGGTTGAACTAAATTGCCAATGTTAGTATTATATGGGGATATGTCACATGCAAAGGAGGAAGATGTGTGGATACCTTTAAGAGTGTTATGTATGTAACACTCCCCCAGGGTTGTGTATTTTTTGTATGTGTGTTTTGATATGGTCAAGATGACCCCTGTTCTTCTGGCTACCTGGCAAGCTGGGGCCTGTATATAGGGAAGATATGTAAAACCCTTTGGCTTCATTGGCCAGAGGAAGCAGAGGATGCTTCTGGCAGATTGGTTGGAAGAAAGACTTAAATGTGTCCCTCCTGGATTGGACAAGGCTTGGGTGATGTCACACCAGGTATATAAGAACAACTCACTAAGGTTTTAGGGCTCTTTTTCATCTGCCTGTTGATTGCTGCACAACTACTTCGGAAGTAAGAGAACCTGCTCCTCATGCGGGTGGTCCTTCCCTATTCACTAATGAGACAAACAAACACTATTTGTAGGGAAAACCTCAGGTAGAGAGAAAGGAAGTCCGTTTTGGAGTTTGAGACTCCTATTTTCTCCCTCTTTCTTTTTTTTCTTCCTTAAATTAGGATTAACACCATGTGGGTTTTGATCACTGAAGCAAACTGCCCAGGAATGGGTCCCGGGAGTTACTAGCTACAGGGACCTGTCCCCCTCTGATTTGTAATTATATCATCTCAGCATAGTTGTGGCCACGTGTCCAGGCTGCAGCCATAGACCTGGGCATTTTGTCTTGCTGTTTCTACAGCTATGGTGTTTCAGCCTAGCTGTGTGGCTGAACCCCAGCTATATGTTCAGGACTTGGTGCAGTGCCCAGTTCAGACCCATTAAAGTAGGCCTGACCTCTCCTTTGAAGTTTTCTCCTTGCGGTTTCTGCTGAGTACAGCTGGGATTTGGGACTAGGATTGTAGGGATGCAGCATGCTGTCTGGGACCACAGTCAACCCCTTAAGGCCACCACATGGAAGTGGGAATCTCCCTACAGTGTCACAAGGAGCAATGAGGGGCCCCTTGCAGCACAGAAAGATCCACTATCTTTAGCAGCTTCCCATGACCCAAGGAGCAGCTCAAAAGACACTCCAGTAAAGCTTCTCTCTCCAGCTCATTGCTGAAGGGCAGGTATAAGAGTGCTAGTCCCTAGAACTGCCTTTCGAGTGAGTCCCAAGTTCCAGACTGCCTGGGCATAGGTACCCCCTCCCTTAAAGGGTGCAATCTATGAACCATGCCTTGTAGTTGGTAGTGTTTTAAGTTGTATTTAGTGTTTTCTGTGCTTTCTTTGCCTTTGTTTCTGTAATAAAGATATCCTCTGCATTTACACTGCTTGCAAGGAGGGGGTTTTGTTTATGTGGGATACCCTAGTAATTTATTTTGTTTCCCAGGTGGTCTGGGTGGGGGCTTGAGCCAAGGTAAAATATATTTGGACCCCAAAATTGAACCTGGCCCTTGTTGCTACCATCTGGTGCCCAGCAGAAGGGTTACCTGTATACATTGTTACATTTGCACAGGGATTAAAGGAGGGAATAGAGCAACTTGCCCCTGTGCTGTGGGCATGTGCCAGCTGCAGCAGTCTGCAGGCTCCTGGCCTGATCCACCAGAGCTGTGCCTGCAGCTTTCTGGCCTCTGGGCACCATGCTGCTGTGGTCATATGCCAAGACCTGATGGCACCCAAAGTTCCTGCCAGAGTCAGCACCTGCAATGACAGCATCCCTGATCCCAAGGAGAGCAGCCCAGGGCCCAAACTGGGAGGTCAATGAGACTGCAGACCTCATAGTGGTCTGAGGCAAGGCTGAAGTTCAGAAACAGTTTGGCTGGGCCATCCAGGTGAACACCCATATTTATGAGGATATGGCAGCCCACATCTAGAAGTGTGGCCATGATTGGTTCAGGTGGCAGTGCTCCATAAAAGTGAAGGCCCTTCAGGGTCAGCGGGTCCACATCATGGACCATAACTCCTGGTCTGGGGTTGCCTGTAGGACCAGGCCCTGCATGCAGGAGCTAGACTGCATCCTGGCTCCCAGGGACTCAGGCCATGGGTGATATGTGTACTCCAGCACAGTTGGGCTGCTGCAGCCTGCACTGTAGGCCAGCTGTGATAAGCACTCTCCAGAGGAGGGCCTCTTGGGCCATCAGTGGCAGGAACTGGTACACTCCTTGGCCTCGACCTCATCCTCTAGCATGGGTGGCCCAAGCTTGTACCTGCTCTGGCAACACTGGGCATGCACCCACAGTGGGGAAGACAGGCCAGGGATGGCCTGGCCCACAGCCAGCTCCAGCTCCTCCCTAGAGGAAGCCACTGCCTGTGTGACCATGTGCTGGGCTTCCCCACCTCAGACTCCACTGGCAGCCAGACCATAGATTCATAGATTCAAAGATGTTAGGGTCAGAAGGGACCTCAATAGATCATCGAGTCAGACCCCCTGCATAAGCAGGAAAGAGTGCTGGGTCTAGATGACCCCAGCTAGATGCTCATCTAACCTCCTCTTGAAGACCCCCAGGGTAGGGGAGAGCACCACCTCCCTTGGGAGCCCGTTCCAGACCCTGGCCACTCGAACTGTGAAGAAGTTCTTCCTAATGTCCAATCTAACTCTGCTCTCTGCTAGCTTGTGGCCATTATTTCTTGTAACCCCCAGGGGCGGCTTGGTGAATAAATACTCACCAATTCCCTTCTGTGCCCCCGTGATGAACTTATAGGCAGCCACAAGGTCGCCTCTCAACCTTCTCTTGCGGAGGCTGAAAAGATCCAGTTTCTCTAGTCTCTCCTCGTAGGTCTTGGTCTGCAGGCCCTTAACCATACGAGTGGCCCTTCTCTGGACTCTCTCCAGGTTATTCATAGATTCATAGATTCATAGATGTTAGGGTCGGAAGGGACCTCAATAGATCATCAAGTCCGACCCCCTGCATAAGCAGGAAAGAGTGCTGGGTCTAGATGACCCCAGCTAGATACTCGTCTAACCTCCTCTTGAAGACCCCCAGGGTAGGGGAGAGCACCACCTCCCTTGGGAGCCCGTTCCAGACCTTGGCCACTCGAACTGTGAAGAAGTTCTTCCTAATGTCCAATCTAAATCTGCTCTCTGCTAGCTTGTGGCCATTGTTTCTTGTAACCCCCGGGGGCGCCTTGGTGAATAAATCCTCACCAATTCCCTTCTGTGCCCCTGTGATGAACTTATAGGCAGCCACAAGGTCGCCTCTCAACCTTCTCTTGCAAGGCTGAAAAGGTCCAGTTTCTCTAGTCTCTCCTCGTAGGGCTTGGTCTGCAGGCCCTTGACCATACGAGTTGCCCTTCGCTGTACCCTCTCCAGGTTATCCGCATCCTTCTTGAAGTGTGGCGCCCAGAATTGCACGCAGTACTCCAACTGCGGTCTGACCAACGCCCGATAGAGGGGAAGTATCACCTCCTTGGACCTATTCGTCATGCATCTGCTGATGCACGATAAAGTGCCATTGGCTTTTCTGATGGCTTCGTCACACTGCCGGCTCATGTTCAACTTGGAATCCACTAGGACTCTAAGATCCCTTTCCACCTCTGTGCCACCCAGCAGGTCATTCCCTAGGCTGTAGGTGTGCTGGACATTTTTCCTCCCTAGGTGCAGCACTTTGCATTTCTCCTTGTTGAACTGCATCCTGTTGTTTTCTGCCCACTTGTCCAGCCTATCCAGGTCTGCCTGCAGCTGTTCCCTGCCCTCCGGCGTGTCCACTTCTCCCCATAGCTTTGTGTCATCTGCAAACGTGGACAGAGTACATTTCACTCCCACGTCCAAGTCGCTGATGAAGACATTAAAGAGTATCGGTCCAAGGACCGAACCCTGCGGGACCCCACTGCCCACACCCTTCCAGGTCGAGACCGACCCATCTACCACGACTCTTTGGGTGCGACCCTCTAGCCAATTCGCCACCCACCGAACTGTGCAGTCATCCACATCACAGCCTCTTAATTTGTTCACCAGTATGGGGTGGGATACCGTATCGAAGGCCTTCCTGAAGTCCAGGTATACGACATCCACCCCTCCTCCTGTGTCCAGGCGTTTCGTAACCTGGTCATAGAAAGAGACTAGGTTGGTCAGGCACGATCTGCCCGCCACAAACCCATGCTGGTTTCCCCTCAGCATAATTTGTCCTGCCGGGCTCTCACAAATGTGAGCCTTGATAATTTTTTCAAATACTTTACCAAGGATGGAGGTGAGACTGACCGGCCTATAGTTGCCCGGGTCCTCCTTCCTCCCCTTTTTGAAAATGGGGACCACATTAGCCCTTTTCCAGTCCTCCGGGACTTGGCCCGTGCGCCACGAGCATTCGAATATTCCCGCCAGTGGCTCTGCAATGACGTCGGCCAGTGCCTTCAGCACCCTCGGATGGAGCCCATCTGGGCCTGCCGACTTAAAGGCATCCAGTTCTTCCAAATGACTCTGCACCACCTCAGGATCTACACATGGAAGTCTGGCGCCTTGCTGCTGCCTCTCTACAACCCCAGTGAGAGACTTGTCGTGCCCCTCGCTTAGGAACACTGAGGCAAAGAACTCGTTGAGGAGTTCAGCCTTGTCCCCTCTATCTGTCACCAATTGCTTCTGCCCATTTAGCAGGGGTCCTATTCCTCCCTGGGCCTTCCTTTTACTCCCAATATATCTAAAAAACAATTTCTTGTTGTCCTTTACTTGGGTTGCCATCCTCAGCTCCATGGTAGCTTTGGCCCGCCTAACTGCCTCCCTACAAGCACGAGCAGAGGAGGTATATTCATCTTTAGTGATCTCACCCTGTTTCCACTTTTTATGTGCTCCCCTTTTGGCCCTTAGGCTGCCCTGGATTTCTCTGGTCAGCCATGGAAGCCTCCTGGCCCCTTTCCCTCTTTTGCCTCGCTCGGGGATCGTCTTGCTTTGTACCCAAAGGATCGTTTCCTTTAGGCACAGCCACCCTTCTTGGGCACCCATCCCATCAAAACTCCTACTCTGCAGTGCTTCCTTGACTAATCGCCTGAGTGCAATGAGATCAGCTTTCCTAAAGTCTAGCACTTTCACCCTACTTGTTACCTTACCCACTCGCCGTCTTATGTTGAATTCTATCATAAGGTGATCACTGTCTCCCAGATAGCTACCGATTTGGAGGTCCCCTATCATGTCATCTCCCATTGCCAATACCAGATCCAGTATGGCATTCCCCCTAGTGGGACCATACACCTCCTGTGTCAGGTGGAGGTCCTGTACACAAGTTAGAAACCTGCGTGAGCGATGGGACCTTGCTGTCTGCGTCTCC
This sequence comes from Alligator mississippiensis, assembly GCF_030867095.1. NCBI lineage: Eukaryota > Metazoa > Chordata > Crocodylia > Alligatoridae > Alligator > Alligator mississippiensis. Next base: position 60,240,036 of record NC_081828.1, read on the forward strand.
CAGCAGATGTCCGGGTAGTTTAGGTCCCCCATGACTACCGCCTCTTTAGCTTATCCGCATCCCTCTTAAATTGCGGCGCCCAGAATTGCACGCAGTACTCCAACTGCGGTCTGACCAGCGCCCGATAGAGGGGAAGTATCACCTCCTTGGACCTATTCATCATGCATCTGCTGATGCACGATAAAGTGCCATTGGATTTTTTGATGGCTTCGTCACACTGCCGAATCATGTTCATCTTGGAGTCCACTAGGACTCCAAGATCCCTTTCCACTTCCGTGCCACCCAGCAGGTCATTCCCTAGGCTGTAGGTGTGCTGGACATTCTTCCTCCCTAGGTGCACCACTTTGCATTTCTCCTTGTTGAACTGCATTCTGTTGTTTTCTGCCCACTTGTCCAACTTGTCCAGGTCTGCCTGCAGCTGTTCCCTGCCCTCCGGCGTGTCCACATCTCCCCATAGCTTTGTGTCATCTGCAAACTTGGACAGAGTACATTTCACTCCCTCATCCAAGTCACTGATGAAGACATTAAAGAGTATTGGTCCAAGGACCGAGCCCTGTGGGACCCCACTGCCCACACCCTTCCAGGTCGAAACCGACCCATCCGCCACAACTCTCTGGGTGCGACCCTCCAGCCAATTCGCCACCCACTGGACTGTGTAGTCATCCAAGTCACAGCCTCTTAACTTGTTCACCAGTATGGGGTGGGATACCGTATCGAAGGCCTTCCTGAAGTCTAAGTAAACGGCATCCACCCCTCCTCCTGTGTCCAGGCGTTTTGTAACCTGGTCATAAAAAGAAACTAGATTGGTCAGGCACGATCTGCCTGCCATGAACCCGTGCTGATTTCCCCTCAGCATAATTTGTCCTGCCGGGCTCTCACAAATGTGAGCCTTGATAATTTTTTCAAAGACTTTGCCAAGGATGGAGGTGAGACTGACAGGTCTATAGTTGCCCGGGTCCTCCTTCCTCCCCTTTTTGAAAATGGGGACCACGTTGGCCCTTTTTCAGTCCTCCGGGACTTGGCCCGTACGCCAAGAGGTTTCAAATATTACCGCTAGTGGCTCTGCAATGATGTTGGCCAGTGCCTTCAGCACCCTTGGATGGAGCTCATCCAGGCCTGCCGACTTAAAGGCATCCAGTTCTTCCAAATGACTCTGCACCATTTCAGGGTCTACGCATGGAAGTCTGGCGCCTTGATGCTGCCTCTCTACAACCCCAGTGAGAGACTTGTCGTGTCCCTCACTTAGGAACACTGAGGCAAAGAACTCGTTGAGGAGTTCAGCCTTGTCCCCCCTGTCCATCACCAATTGTTTCTGCCCATTTAGCAGGGGTCCTATTCCTCTCTGGGCCTTCCTTTTACTCCCTATATATATAAAAAACAATTTCTTGTTGTCTTTTACTTGGGTTGCCATCCTCAGCTCCATGGTAGCTTTGGCCCGTCTAACTGCCTCCCTACAAGCACGATCAGAGGAGGTATATTCGTCTTTGGTGATCTCTCCCTGTTTCCACTTTTTATGTGCTCCCCTTTTGGCCCTTAGGCTGCTCTGGATTTCTCTGGTCAGCCAGGGAAGCCTCCTGGCCCCTTTCCCTCTTTTGCCTCACTCGGGGATCGTCTTGCTTTGTGCCCGAAGGATCGTTTCCTTAAGGCACAGCCACACTTCTTGGCATTCCATCTCTTCAAATCTCCTACTCTGCAGTGCGTCCTTGGCTAATCGCCTGAGTTCATTGAAATCAGCTTTCCTAAAGTCTAGCACTTTCACCCTACTTGTTACCTTACCCACTCGCCATCTTATGGTGAATTCTATTATTAGGTGATCACTGTCCCCCAGATGGCTACCGATCTGAAGGTCCACTACCATGTCATCTCCCGTTGCCAATACCAGATCCAGTATGGCATTCCCCCTAGTGGGACCGTGTACCTCCTGAGTCAGGTGGAGGTCTTGTACACAGGTTAGAAACCTGCGTGAGCGGTGGGACTTTGCTGTCTGTGACTCCCAGCAGATGTCCGGGTAGTTTAGGTCCCCCATGAATACCGCCTCTTTAGCTTTTATGGTCTCCGAGATTTGTCTCAGGAGCCCCGAATCTCTTTCTTCCCCTTGATGTGGGGGTCTGTAGCAGACCCCTACCACCAAATCCCTTTCTCCTTGCCCCCCATGTAGCCTAACCCACAATCCTTCTACTTCCTCATCCTCGGATTCTGTCTTGATGAGGGTTGATGTATAATGCTCACTGACATACAGCGCAACCCCTCCCCCTTTCTTCCCCATTCTGTCCTTTCTGTACAGTCTATAACCCTCAATATGTACCGCCCAGTCATGGGATGAATCCCACCAGGTTTCCGTTAGCCCCACTAAGTCATAGGTGTTTAGTGCAAGCAGGAGCACTAGTTCATCCTGCTTGTTTCCCATGCTCCTAGCTTTAGTATATAGGCACTTGAGCCCTGCAACTGGTGCCTTTGCTGCCCCCCCGCTCCGAGTCCCAAGGGGCCCTTTGATTCTTACCTTCTCATTTCTTACCTGTGCTGTAGTGCTAGTCTCCCCGTGGCTTTCAGGTTCCCAATGCTCTCTTTCTTCAAGCTGGGCTGTCCTTGTGGGTGCCACATGGTTTGGTGGTCCAGAACCACATTGCCACCACATTGCTGGAATCTGACCACTGGAACTTTCTGTCACACTCATCCAGTAAGCTCCACACAGGGAAGAGGGCTGGGAGGACACCCATGCCCAAGTCACCTCACCTGCCCACCACTGGCTGCATGCCTGGAGTCAGGAGCCCTGCATGGGGAATGGAGGTACCATACTGCAGTAACTTCCTGCTCAGTCAGCCTAAATCACTTTAATAGCATGTGTAGATGCATCCACTGACCTATAACAATAGTAGGACCAAAATCTTACATTTTGAAACAGAGCAACCTCTTACTCCTTTACTACTAAAGGAGTCAATGCTCTGTTCAGAAAATAAGATTTTGGTCCTTCTATTTGGCCCCATTAACACCAATTAAATGATAGATTGAAGCAGGTGCCACCTTGCATTAGGTTAGGGATTAAAATCTGGCTCACAAACAAAGGATATTTATTTACCTTCTGTGGTGGTGTTATTTCCTCAACCCCAAGTCTATCTCTTCCTGCCTCTTTGTCTTGTTTTCCTTTTTCTCCAATAAGGTTACCCAATAAATTTCTACAGAATCTTATCTACCTTTTAAACTCAGCCCTAGCCTGTATGATAGTGAAGATCATCTTAGAAATGTGACCCATGAAAATAAACTGTACCTCAAAACACTGATTCTGAGCTTCAGCAGGGATTCATGACATTCTGCAACAATAGACAGAGGCTTTCTATCCAGTCCCTCTGCGGGCCACACACCCACATCTCCCCAGTGATCAGCAGATGCTGTGAAATGAACAGGTCAAAAAAGGCAGGCCCTGCAGCACAGAGCATAAACTGAATATATGACAGGACCATGGGGATGTCTCCTCTGTTGCTGTAGCTGGAGTATGTTGGTGATTCCCTGAGCTGCCCCAGCTAGAACCAGACTCTTCAGAAGCTAAGTCTAGCCAATGGGTTGTAGGTTGCCAAACCCTGATTTTAAATGTTCATGGAGAATGTGTTCCTGTATTTAATCAGTGTTGGAACAGAGGTCAGTGAGAAAGATGCTATATGAGGCTGTGTAGACGAATCAAGGTAAAAAAAATACAACACCTTGAACAAAGGGCTGTCTCCAGGAAGCTACATTGTCTTACAGTATGTTTCTTGCACATACTGTAAGCCATTCTCAGTGCCAGGTGTCTCCCTTGGGGAAGGGATGCATCACTTCCATTTCTGTCCAGTTCTGCTTTGATATGAACTCAGCTAAATATAATGTTAAAGTGATTAAAATATATCTTTCATAGATGTTAAATCCAGTGCCTAGTAAGAGCAATGATTTTTGGGAGAAAGAAGTATGATTTAGGATTATAAAAAGAAAAGATGGTGCTGGAGTCAGTCAGTCTGTGGCTACAAGATAGGGAGATTGCTGCCTACCCTGTTTTTCGGTTCATAATAATGATACGCATGTTCTATTATGAACACCATCTGGGAAGATTTTTAGTTCTCAGTAATTTGGTATTTCAAGCATTTTGTTTTTTCGTGTGTGTGTGTGTGTGTGTGTGTGTGTGTAGATAAGTTAATGTTGTTTAACTACATTTGCAGTGACTTTGTACTTTTGGGGCCCAGGTGTGTACCACTGGGGAATTAATGTGTGGCTGGGTCACCACAAACTTTGGAGTTACATTTGTATGGTGTAATAAAATAGTAGAGGACAAGGGCAGATCCAAAGGTGCAGAGGTGGATATGCACCCCCCTTTCAGTTGATGACACCATGGGGGAAGCGGTTGGGGACTCTTTCTAAAGTAAAAAATTGGGTAAGACTTTTCCCCCTTCTCTTTTCCTTCATGCTCTCCCCTCCCCTTTTTCCCCACCCATTGCTGCCACTATCTCCAGCTGCCCTGGGGTCAAGGAAAGCTCCAGAGCCACTCCTGCCTTCTCCAGCTGGGCTAACTCAGGAGCTGAGCTCAACTGAGGACAGCAGCTACAGTGGGCACATTCCCCTTCCATGCCCAGTACCCTGGGGCACTCTCTGCCAGCCTGCGAACAGGTGTTGGTGGAAGGGAACCCACTTCTAACACCACTGCTGTCTCTGGATGAGATTGGCTCCATATGTAGCCTAACTGCAGTAAGACAATAGTGCCTCTGGAGCCTCCCCACCACCTCTGGGTCAGCTGGGGACAATGGAAGTGATGGGCAGGGGAGTGTGTGAATGGGAGAGCAGGGGAGGGGACATGCTGCTATGCATAGAAAGGAAGGGAGCAGGGAGGAAAGATTGTAACACAGTTAAAAAAAAAAAAATCCAGCTGCAGCTCCTGTCGTGTGATTTGCTGGCAGGGGGAGGCTGGGTGTAGAAGATGTCAACACCTTTGAAGTGTTGTTCACTGCTCCAGCACGCACCTTCATAAAATCCTGTATCTGCCCCTGGTAGAGGAAAAGTAATTTGCTTTGCTACATCTGCCAACTTCAGCACTACTATGAATGGGCCTAAAACTGTGTTCATTCCCTAGCTGTCTTTGCCTGCCAGCTTTGAGCAATAGGAACTTGTTTACTCCTATATGCTTAAACAAAGAGGCTGGATAACTAAATTAGGCATACAAGACAAATTCTTTTCCTACATCCTATAAGTGTGTAGTCTGAGTAACAGGCCAGCCATTTGTTTGTTGCATTCATTAGGAAGAGAAAAAAACCAAAGGGAAGAAAAAATAGTGGAATTTTATAGTTTGTACAAGTGATTTTAGTTTGTTCTTTGTACAAGGCTTCTTTACAGTCCTAATTTCTTTGCCATTTACTCTATCCTCATGCCATACAAACTGTAATAGTAAACTCAAGTTTGAAAGTTTTGACTCGGTAACAAGAATCTTGGCCCATTATTGCTACAGCTTCCTGTGAAGAATGCCCAAATTCATTTGCATACAAAAGCATGTGATCCTTGCAAGATCAAAATGAATCTAGCATGATTTTTCTAAAGACCTCCTTGTACCAGCACAGTTCTCCTGGAACTGGAATTTTATACTTAACAAAAGCATATATGTCATTGGGTACATCTACATGAGACGGTAACTGCACACTGGCCTAATAACACTGCTCCAGACAAAAACTGTTTTAATACACTATTGTGCAGTAGTATTAAGGTACCGTGCGGTAAGCATCACTAAAAAACCATGCACCAGCGGTACTGCACAGTAGCGTGAGTACTGTGCATTGATTTAGTACTTGGTTATCCAAATACTAAACTTAATGTGCAGTAACAATGACACATTAATGAATGTGTAGATGTGCCCGTTATAATAGGTAGGTCATAAAAATATCTGGTAAACCATCTATTGAAATAATTTTATTTGGCAGGGTATTGTTATATTTTTCTTGTTAAATTAAAGTTTCATGCACCAAAATTTCATGTTTTATTGGTAAAATGGCTCAAGATTCACTATGATTTTCAACAACAAATTTTATTAATGGTGTAAGGCTTTAAAAATTACCCCCTCTTAAGTTTCATATAAGTTATATAAAATTATGTCTGCTGCAAAATGAAACTGTGGTTGTAGCGTATGATAACCTAGTCTACCTAGGATGAATAACAGCTGCATTGAAGAGACAGCGAATCAGTCTTTAGCATATGCTAATAGCCAAAATTAAAAATAGGGTTCCTTGATATATAATTTGGCTTCTTGTATGTGTAAAAGCCTGTGCCATCGTCTGTGTTATTATTATGCATCCTAGCTAAATTAAGTTAGCACTGGTATATTAGTAAATGTTATATTTACACCTTCATTTTGCTATATAGGCATATCGTAAGTCTTATAAATTATTTGACAGAACTAGACTTTAAGCAGTAAAATGTAGTGGTATATGGGGGATGGGGGGATTATTTTCCAGCTGTGATTTTCTTTCTATTTTTCAAGTAGCAAAAATCAGAAATGTGTGTATTCATCTATATCCACCTACTGTAATCTGTACATTGACCAAGATGATAATCATATCTTGTTTATGGCCTCAGCTAAGTTTTAATTGGCAGGAACTTCTGAATCTTAAAATATTGAGAGACCTTCACACACCCTGATATTTTTCCAGTGGGTCACTGTAATTATTTTATGATACTAACATTCAGAAAACTAATTTGTTTAATGAGGCCAGGAAGGCCACTTGCATTTATAGGGTAGCAAAGAGAATATATTTCTAATTGCTAGAACATAAAACAGAAATAGATATTTCCTGTAAGAACTGAGGAGCACAGTATTTGCCAGACTGTTTTAGTCCAAGTTAAAAAATCTTGCTATTTTGTGGGTTTTGTTTGTTTGCTTGTTTGTTTCTCTACTCTAATGCTTCAGCAGCATTGGAAACAATAAAATACTTTTAACAGACCTAAACTAGTTGCACAACACTATTCTCAGGGCCAAGTGAAATCTTTCTTAAACTCTGCAATGGTTACTTTACATCCTGGAGTATGTTTTAATTATAATTAAGCTTCATTTCTTCTGGATGTGTGAAGGTTCATGCAATTTCTTGGAGTATATATTTTATATAAATATTTGTAAAGACATTTTACAAATGACCCTGATATACCAGTTGTTTAGGAATTACTTTAAGACTGAAATGTAGACAATTCCAAGATGAATTGTTAATACGTCCAAACACAAATTTGGGACATAAATAGAAATAATATATTTGCTTGAACATTGGTACGGTTTTGACAAACAATGTAATAGTGAACACACAAACAATTTCGGTCCTAAATTTCTAACCCAATGTTACACACAAAATTGGAAACTGATCCTAGATCTCCTTATCCTAGGGCTTCAAATGTAAGACCATATTTCCTCAGAATTTTTGGCTCCCCATTTTCTTTGTTACGGTGAAAATTAAAAAAAAAAATCATTTTTAAACTGCAAAAACAGTTCAAGGGAAAGTAGCTCTAGTTATCTGACACTATGAAAAACAAGTGTTTGGAAGGGCATGCTTTCTGTCTTTCCATGGCGGCTTATTTTATGGCCATACAATATTGGTAAATTTTGTGGCTATAATGAAAATGCAAAAGGAGCCTCCCAAGGATAAATAGATCGCTTCAATTAATCTGGCTGTTAATACAGCATTGGTACAGGCCACTACATTTACTGAAGCATTTAATCAATTATCAGGAATTACCACCTGGTGATACCAAAGAAATATCAAATTCTCTTACTTCACTGTCCATAAGAAATAACTATAAGAACTGTATGGAACATCTGCATCTAACTCTGCTTTGAAAAATTCAACTTTTGACATTTTAAAGGGTAACCATTCAGTTAAAATCAGATTTATTCATCTGAATGTAATTTTAAAAATGCTAATTTATTTAGACAAACTAATTTTTAAATGCAGCTTGCCAGGCGCATCTCCATGAGATGTGTTACTGTGCATTAGCATAGTTTACTGCTCAGTAAGCGCACACATCTACATGTGCACATGCTTACTGCACAATAAAAACCCTTATTCCTGCTTAAATTTGCTACTTGAAAATGCCACATGTATAGATACCTGCCCAAAAATGCTTGCACCAGAGTAAACTTAGGCAGGAGTAAATGCATGTGTAGACGTGATCACCTTTTCATTACATGTACCTTCCATATTTCTTTCAGGTTGGCCAAAAGGATTCTGTTTTACTTCTACTTGCAGTTAATTTTGTGTTGTTCCCTGGCTAACATTGAAGAATGTTTGGTTTAGTCATTCTTTTCCTTTGTTTTGTAAATGGTTCAATTTCAAATATATCAAATAAAATCATGGGAACAAGTCTATGAATCTTAGCATTTATTGAAGTTTAACACATTGTTTAAGTTAGCAGTTTTCCAGAGCTTGTAGAATAATCTACATGAAAAAGTATAACACTGCATAAAGAATGTATTCACCAGGGGTTATTTGATGTGCCTACCGTAGCAGAGAACTGGAGATGATGAGCCAGGTGTCATATCTAATCTTTTGTACCTATGAGTATTTATATCATTGGGCTCTGTTAGCACAAATTGTCATAGCTCCAAAGAGTTCCAAAGAAGTCAATTTTTTAAGCCAAATATAATCTTTTTCCTTATAAATATATTTTTAATGGAAAGAGATCTCATAATTAAGGAAAAATAGCAAAAATGTGTTCATTATAAAATCTATGGACTAAATGCTGTATCTCATAATGAGTCAAAAGAATTTAGACCAGAAAAGTAAAGAGGCAGTTTCCATAGCTTCATCCCTAGTGGGTAGATTTATGATAATCAAAGGCGATTATCTCCATCTAAGGAGCACAGAAAGCTTTTGATTCTATCAGGAAAATAGAAGTGGAATGGATAAGAATAATACAGATCTGGAAATTCACAAATCTTGCATGCAGGGTGATTGCATGGATACTGGATCTTGTATTCTTACTTTCCCTCCCTTTTTTTTCAGATTTAAAAACTTCCTGGAGTGGGTCTCTAAGTGTGTATTTGGAAGACATAGTTTAATGAATTTCTCCATATCTTTCAGAGTTAGTCAGTCTGGGTGCCTATACACGTGCAGTGAGGCTGCTCCAACTCACTGTAATTAATTGAGTCTGCTGGAGCATGGTAATTACTGCATCCCAGAAGACTCAAGTGTCATGTGTAGCAGCATCTATGCACTGAAAAATGGTAGTGGGGGTGCTTTAACCAAAGCTCATTTAACAAGCTTTATTTGCAGTTCCTCTGCTGCCATTTTTCAGTGTGGGGATGCTGATAACTGTGACACTCCAGGTGCTTCAATTAGAATGGTTCTTGAATGGAGCTGCTCTAATTAAAGCATCCCCCCCCCACCCTCTACTCCCCGAACACATGTATAAATGCCCTGTAAGTCTTATACAATACCAGATCAACAAAGTATATACTAAAATAATACAATAAAACCTACACAAAGCTATCATGAGGCTGCTTAAACTTTTGCTCAGAATACAGCATGCTAGAACATACTGAATCTTGAGTTGCCAAATTTTAACTGTTATTGTTATCTACCCTAGCTAAATTACTCTAGTAAGTGCTACAGTCATTCCTTCATTTTACCATGTTGACGTATCCTAGGAGTAAACTTTTAAGTGCTATGCATATAGGTTAGTAACTGAAACCATAAAGACAGACGGTGCTATAATAGAAGATGCCAAACAGTCTTGTTTTTGCTCCCATAGATCTAGAAAGCATAGTGCCAACAAGTAATTAGCATTCCCTATAGGTGGTAAAATAAATCTTCCCATCCATTTTCTTCAATAGGCTTACTAAAATGCATTGTGATATCTTAATCACTTTCTTGTTAAAAACAAGAAAAACAACAACAAACTATGAAAATGGAGGTTCCTAGACCTTTTCAAGTGATTCATAAAAAATAAATGTATGTTTACCAATATGCCTTAAAATAGTGGGATTCCCAAGTGTACACTTTTGAAAGTGTTTACAGATTCTGACAGTTTTCCAATCTTGGATAAGTGCCTAATCCTTTTGTGGAACAGCCTGCCCCAATTTTCATTATTGCTGGTATAGGTGTGTAAATTGCATGCAAGATTTATCATTTTCCCTGTGGTCTAAAATCACTTTCTGTAAAAAAATCATGTATGGAAATTCCAGTCATAGCTACCTTTAAACTAGATCCTATTGAAAGCTCTCCCATTATTCAGACCAGAAAATCGGTACTTGGAAAATGGGATAAATGGATTACTTTGTCTTAGGCATTTAGAAATGCCTTAAGCAGCTCTGTGTAATGGTAAAAGGGTGTTGTCTAGCTGGCACTTTCTGCTATAGGGAAGCATGCCAAACGAGAGAGTATGGACAGCAGAGAGAGGGAGCTTGCTTTTGCCACCATGATGTCCTCTACATCTATGGTCCAGGGACAGGGGTAAGTGCAGAATGGATGCGCAGATGTGATTAGGATGAAAAAGAGCAAAGCTGAGTTACATACTTCTAAATGTTAAGTCTTACTTTCTGTAGGTCAGGCTTTGTTTAAATGATCTAGGATACATTTTTGGACTCTTTTTTCCTCGTATCCCATTTACCATCAGCAGCGATGGATCCTGGAGGGGACTTTATGTGGGTATCCACCGTTTCTCTTTATATCTATTAATATCTTGAATTAGCACTCCCCCTTCTCTGAACTTGAATTAGTACTCTCCCTTCTCTGAACTCTCCCAAGTTCTCTGATTAGTCTATTTCCACTCCCTTTTCAAATCTTCACTCATTGTCTAGGGACAGAAATTACACATAAACCATATAAGCAATCAGAAACTGGTTCAAATCTGTAACATAACAGAAGTTCAGTGCACATAAACTGCTTTCAAAATAGCTGAACCTGTTTAAGATAAACCTGGATGGATTTAGTATCAGACTTAACTGGTAACTTAAACCGGTTTATTGAATGACTGTCCCAGACCCCCTCCACATTCAAATTAACTCATAGTCCCCCAAGTCATTCAAAATGCTTTGCACTTCCCCTGCCACCCCCCTGCTCATAGGGTGGGTGGGCTAGCTTTGACCCAAACTGTCTGCTCCATCTGAGCAGGAAGGCATGCTCTAGCACCCCCTGGATTCTGGCCTGGGCCACTGCAGGCATGTAACAGCATTTCTGGAGTCAACAGTGACTGTCTATTCACTTGCTTATCAGTTCAGTCTACACAGTTTAGACTAATCTGCAGTGATTGAATTGATTCAGCCTTGGGCCATTCTCTGCATTAGACCTAAACACATAATCTAGCTCTAGATCATACTCTTCAAGCTCCCACTTCACCATTAAGTATAGACAAAGCCTTGCTTTCTCATAGAAGACTGTTTAGGCTCCACCCATGTGTTCCACATAAATGTGGGATTGAGATGAAAAAAAAAAAAAGAAAGAGGATTCCCCATCTCCTGTCTAATCTATTTATCTGGAACAGATCAGATGATAGTACTGGAGCATTAGGGGACACTCTACCTGAAGAGGCAAATCATAAAACTAGACATTTCAAGCACCATAGATTAATTGTAGTGTGTATTTTTGTCACCTAAAATGCTTGGGCTGGTGCTCCTGGGCAGTAGTGCCAGTTACTGCGCATTTAGTTAGTACCTGTTTTTGCATGTGCAGAGGTGCCCAGTGACATTTATTATTTTAGTTAATACAGTATGTACTTAATATTATACATTTAATGTTATTCCACTTGGCTTGATTAATGAAGACCCTTTCAATTCAAGGCCATTGAAAATATTTTATAAAAATGGAAAAAATACATTTTTAACCTTTTAAATTAATGATTTTTTAAATGCCCAATCTACTTCAGGACAAACTGTCCACTGAACACTCAACAAAGAACATAAAAATCGTATATTCAATTTTTGTTTTCAAGATGCCTTCACATACCCAATGCTTTAAATTTTGTATGTGGGTTTCATATAATCTTTCTTCTGTGCCCCCTTAAAGAACAGGAGTTGTTTCTGAATCCTGATGATAGTGGCTACTGCAAAACCTAAAATAATATATTTCTGATTTTTAATTATACAAACAATATATCTTCAGTGCTCATGCTGCTTTTTTTTTTAAGTCAAAAGCTTTCAATAGACTCAATAAAGAAATCTGACTCTTTATATGCCATACTACAAAGGAAGGGAAAAAGCTATATAAAGGGTCAATATTCTTGCAAGAGAAATAATTACTGACCTGTTTACTTTGACAAACAATTCATCTGGATTCTTCTTGATTAATGCATTCAGCTTGTATAAAAATAATTTGTTTTGATTATATGTATTTTTACTTGCAGAAATGCCTGTATTAAGTAGCTTTGAAAGCTGTGATACATCTCTTTGTAATCAATATCTAGAGTTCCACATTTTTAGTTTTTATTAAAAAAGAATCCAGAAATTTTTCAGGGTTTATCTTTGAAACATAAAAACCAGGATGAAATCAGGATAAAAGGAAGAAAATGAAAAAAAAATCAGTTTAAATTGGGGAAACATCAATGGGGAGGGAGGGAGGGAGGTAGGACAGAGTGTACTTTGTTGTGGTTATCCTCAAAAAAGTAATTGTTTGTCAAGAGGCCATTTCAATTTGACGGTAGTTAACTCTTAAATTGTTCTACTTTGTGTTGGGATACTGCCTCACATCTGTTTCCTTTGGTCTTCCTACAGCTACCCTTTTTCTGGCACAGTTGAGTATTGGGAGCATTCTCATTTCAATAGAATGCTAAGGTCTAGCTTTGCCTCCAGTACTGCATAGATGTCCAAGGGTTGTGCCTAGCTGGGTAACCTATTCATGTCAAAACAAAACAGGGATCTGTTTTTGGTTTCTTCCAAACGTGTAGTTTATTTCAGTAGGAGTTTAATGCACTGTGTATCTAAAGGGAGACTTTAATGTATTCATCTCTTCTAAGATACACTTTTGTGTTTTACTGTTTTGGGGGCTGAAGTAGATGCAGAAGGTTTCTTAAAACAGAAAATGACTGTACAAATGACAGTCCAGTTTGTGAGTTGGACATCTGTAATGTGATGTGCATAAAATCCGGTGAAATGTATGTTGTTGGCACTATTTCATGTCATAACTGAAACTGTGGAATATTGATTTTTTGAAGATGAAATAGTGTGTGATTGGCATGGTGTAATGTCATTATGGAGGACATTCCTTTATTTCCCATTTGTATGATGGACTACGTGTATCACTACTGTTTTTTGTACTGCAGATAAAATGATCCAGTCAAGATACCCTCAAACTGATAAAATTTACTGGGGTTACAGTGGTAGATGTAGTTGTAAATGTGCTGTTCCAGGAAATGTACAAGAAGTGAGGTAGGTTTTTTTGTTTGTTTGTTTGTTTTTTTCCGTAGTACTTTTTATTGGACCAAACGTATAGCTGGGGGGGTTTCAGACATAAAGTGCCTTTTCAGGCAGCAGAATGAGCTCTCACAGAAAAACCCCATAAAGGACAGATACATATGAACACCAGCAGTAATACACTTTTTAACAGAACAACCATTCACTCTCTGATCTCACAATCCTTGTATTCAAAGGTTGAGATTACATGTTACAATTAGATCATGTTAAGATCACTTCAAATGTGAATAAACACACATTAAAACTCAATAACAAGTGTTATGTGCCCTCTAGGTATTTTAAAATCATACTATGTTGGGTGAGGTTTATTTCTGAGTTCTGCCACCCGGCTAAAGTGAAGTTAACTTCTGGCTGACTTCAACTGAGATAAAACCACCAATTTATGGTACTCCAGTATCCCACCACTCTGACATGAGCCAGGTATCATCCCAGATTCTGTGTCCCTGGACTTACAACTGGGGAGAGCCAACTAGCAGGTGTGTGAGGAAAGAATGTGTGGGGGGAAGGGGCTAAGGGGGGCCAGAGGTAGGAGGGCAGGAGAGAAGGGTGAAAGGGAGAGGGAAGCAGAGAGAGGCTCAAAGCAGGTGAGCAGGGAGCTGTCTGTCCACTGCAGGAGTGGGGTGGGTGGGCCTGGCAGTTCCTCACAGCCCACGCTGAGCCAGCAATGTGTGAGTAAGCCGGGGTTTGATCATTAGTTTGAAGGAGGCTGCTGGGGGACGGCAAGGTGATGGGATGATTCAAGCAGCATGAGGGGTTGGACTCTGTGGCTAGACAGCCAGCAAGTAGGGTAGGCATAGAGCAGAGTTTGCAGCCCCTAGCCATGCTTCTATTTGCCAGCCCTTTAGCAGCTGGTCTCAGCAGTGCACATTACAGATGGTATTAACCCTGAACATGTGACTGATCACTAGAACTAGTTAACCTTAGCACAGGTTGACATTTCTTAGAATTGGTACTGCTAACTCTCATCCTTAGTTTGCCTGCTTACTGAACATCTTTTGTCTTATAACTGTTCATGATAACATCTCCTCACTCCTAATCTGCAGCCCTCCTCCATTTCTTCAAGCAGACTGAAGGCAGGGGAGGGTTGCACCTTAAAGACTGACTTATTCAGAGGCATAAGTTTTCATAGGATACAACCTACTTCTTTAATTTACATGGAGTTAAACAGAAGCCCTCCCACTGCCCTTTTTTTTTCTCTTTTATTTAACTTAGCCTGTCTGCTTGTCTCTCAGATCTGATGAAGGGCATTTTATGCTCAAAAGCAGATGTATCCTCTCCTCTAATTATGTAGTTGGTCCAATGCAAATATTAAAAAGAAAGAAAACAAAAAAGAAAAAAAAATCCTTGCCCCTCTTACTTTTAATAACAGATTTAAGTTTTGTCATTTTTAACCACAATTTCCTTAATAATGTTCCCCTACCCCAAAAACCGCATTATCCAAATATTTAAAGTTCCATCCTTCTGGAAAGAAACTAGAGCATAGATTTTGCTTTCTGTTATAGTGAAGGATCATTTAAAGTTTGTTTTTTGGACATATTGACAGTAGTATACAATGTGTCTCCATCTATATCACTTTGTAGCAAATCTATTTCAAAATATAAATCTAGATAGGTCAGATTTGGCAGGCCTTTTCAGGCAGCATAGTTACAGTTGGAAATGATTTTACTATTTTAATAATTGCAGCTTTCTTCCTTCTGAGACAGAGGAAACCCAGTGTTCCAACATGATGATAAGATATATTGCCCTATATTTTTTTAAACTAAAACATAACACTGGAATCTGGATTATCTGAGGTCATTAAAATATCCTAACACTTTTTGGTGGTAATAGATTTTTCCCTGCCTCCTCCATGTTCTGGACAATTTTGAACTTAACTATAAGGATACTTAAAAAGAAAAAGACTGGATGACTGCCAAGTCACCATATGGTGGTTTTTGAGATTATTATAAATCTCTTTAAATTTTAGAAGAAGAGCAACATGTTGAGTATGTAATGATTATGTAATCACATCCTGCTGAAATAAATTTTTCTTATAGTTTCAATTAAATACAGTATTTTTGCTACTACTTCTGTACTAACATACATTTATGAGTGTGGTTCAATGCCTTAAGGTGCCTGTACATGAGCACAGAGACTACTCTGATGCACTGTAATTACAGTGGGTGGGAGCAGACTTGATTAATCAAGGGTGCTGGAGTATGATAATTACTACGCTCCAGAAGGCCCCTGTATCTTGTGCATCAGCATCCCCACACATAAAATTGGTAATGGAGGCACTTGAAGTAAAGCATGTCGAATGAGCTTTCATTGAAGTGCCCTACCACCATTTTGAAGTGTGATATAGAAGATACTGCGTAGCTTTAATTAGAGCGGATTTCAGAGCCACTCTAATTAAACTGCCATCCACCTTCTCCCCCCTTATTAAAGGTGTCCTTATTTCTTATCTAAGAACTGGGTGCATTTCAAAGGAGTGTACTCACTGTTTTAAAATGTTGGGGGGGTTTTAAACAAATACTTTGGATTGGAAGATGTTATGTAAACTTCATTTTTTGGGAACAAAGTTCTATGTTGGGAACTTTTTCTATTCACTGTTTAGCAAAAAGGAATACATATTCACATCCCTACAATTATATTATAAGAAAATTGGAATGTTAAATTAATTTAATCTTTGATTTCGGACTGTGAAATGGTTCAGTTTGGGTTTCATGTCAGAGTGGCATTTTATATAGCTTTTTGTTGTGACAGCTTCATCATAACATAATGTTCACAACAGAGAGTGAATCACAATCTGGAATATGCAATATTTAAACCTCTGACTGAACTGAAATATATAGTTTAGTGATGTAATAAAAATATGTATGAGTCTGGCATTTCACAAAAGACAATAAAATATTATTGCAGAAGTAGGTTGGCTTAATACTTCTTGCAAACTCTTTGACTGTATTCTAAAAAGTATTCAGCTCATGAACTTTACAAGGGATAGAATGTTGGTGAGGGACTAACATGCCCATTTCAGAATAGGTATATAATCTCAAAAGAACAAAGTCTAAAGAAGGGAATAAAATGCAAAAAAAAAAAAAATAATAATAAAATGCTTCATGCTGAATTTTTAAATCAGTTTTAAACATTAAATGGCACCATAAAATCACTTTTTAATTTTCTTTCAACTGCATTAGCTTGAGAGAATGTTGAACTATACATCAGATGTGCTGAAATTAGTTATGGCAGAGAGTAAGATATAAAGCAAGTGATCTGGAAATATCAATGACTGAGAGAGCAGCTTTAAACACTAGAAAGGAAGATACATATATGGCATCTGAAATGGCTGTAGTGAAGTAATTCACAGGGCATTTATTCGCTGAAGCTACCAGACCATACAACAAAGCTACTAGAAAACTTTCTCAGGCAAAGGGTTTCCAACCAATCCTTTAAGACTCTTAAAACTTTCATTAGTGGCACTAAC
The DNA here is from genome assembly GCF_030867095.1 of Alligator mississippiensis. Lineage (NCBI taxonomy): Eukaryota > Metazoa > Chordata > Crocodylia > Alligatoridae > Alligator > Alligator mississippiensis. Next base: position 60,256,892 of record NC_081828.1, read on the forward strand.
CACAAATCATTTTGCTTGCTTTAGTTAACTGGAATTTGTGCTAGAAAAGTGCAGACTATATTGTAAATAAAATATTATAGGACAATATGCAAATCAAATCTTATAGGACAAATTTAGAAGTGCAAATCAAACCTTATAGAACAATATGGGATGAGGAAAATTAATATTTTATTCACAAGGACAGACTTTATCTCAACTTCCACCCATCAGAAGGCAAAAGGTGTAGAAGTTGAGAGGGTGTGCACTGTAGTTCTGTGGTCAAGCACTGTACTTGAGCATAGTTCTCTTACCTTACATCTCTGACCCTCTTGTGTCAATCTAAATTTGGCAATAATGTATTTCATCCATTTTATTATGTGGCCCCCCTCATGGGAAAATTTGGGCACCTCACAATTTATTAATGGCCTTGATTCCTGCAACACCCATGTAACGAGGTGAAAAGTTATGCCCAAGACTCAGAATGTTTAAAAATTAGAAACAAATAAACAAAAAAACACTTAGATTAGTGGTGATTAGGCAGAATTTTGACACTTTAAATCCAGATATGAAATTCTAAAAATTCCCACTTTGCTTCTGTCTAGCCCTGAAGGAACCTACATTTTACAGATCTTATTTTTTAAGCACCTGAAATTACACCCCTACTCGGACCTAGTAGAACCTCAGTCTTGACAGTGTTAACCAGCTCCACACCAAGTGCGTATGCAAATCTCATAAAACAGTTGTTTTTCCTGAATCCCTTCAGGAACTTGACCCAGTAGGTGATCTTTTCAGAATACCTAACACATTGAGAGGATAATGGTAGTGATGATGCCATCCTCCATTTTAGAAAGGTCCAGAGCATTCATTTAAGATATGAGATAACTATTTTCAGTTTTATCCTCAGCCAGGGGGGAGTAAAACCACATCTCCAAAGTTTCATTGGGCCAGAAAGACTATGCAAGACATATTCATGTTTGTTCATATCATATGGTCATGTCTAAAAGATTTATCTGGGAAGGAGGAGATAGTCCCTTTGTAGTCCCTGGTTTTGGGGCTATTTCTGTATTTTGCAGCTAGATAATGAATGGGGCTGGGGATGGGGGTGGGGAAGCTGGTTCATAGGACTAAACTTTTTGATTTGCCAAGTTCCCTGAACAATTAACAAGTTCCAAACTGGAATGGAAAACATCACTAAAGGACCTTTAGTTATAAGAATATTTCCAAAGTCTAAAGAAGGGGATAATACTTCTTGACTATATTGGGTGGGTAAACTCTGCCCCTTGTTATATAAAAAGTAGGGTAAAGTAGCTCCTTATAGCCTAATTCCAAGACACATATGCTCTTATAAACAACAGCTTCCTTTGTCAGATGAATCTGACTCTCTGACTAACATGGATAACTACCTCTCCCTTCTTATACTGTAATTATAAATACCTTTCTGTTTGGAAGCACCTTAATCTTCTGGTAATTCCTCACATCTGATAAGAGTACAATAACATGGATTTTAAACTGGCTGAATTGCTTTTACAGAAGCAATCTAATTTTGAGATCTAATCTAATTTTGAGGAAAGTTGAAAATTAATTTGGATGAGTCCTTCAAGAAAATGGTTGTGCTAGAATTCTTTTAATAACAAACTAAGTCTTGGCCTATAAGATAAGGCTCAAACTTTCATATTGTTTGACTCCCCTGTGGCTTTTGGCTCTATGCCCTTTTCATATCAGGTTAATCATAAAATAATATGGTCTTCTGACCCCAAGGACCAAACACATTTTAGATATTAAAGCTATGAAATCCTACTTCAAACTGCCCTACTTCGGTTTTTGAAAGAACTATTACTTCAGTGCCAATGAAACACATTCTTGCTTCTTGTCTTTCTATCTCAATTTGTATATGTGTGTGCACTTATATTTATAAATACACATAAACATACCTTTATACTCTGTGAAAAACAATATAGACTTCTTTAAGTGGGGGGGCAGCTTTTGTGTGTTTTATTCTTTTACTTTAGCTCCATGTTAGTAATAGGAATAAGACATAACGTGATTATGTGTCACGTTTAGTACCTTTCTTGGTCCACCTTTCTGGCATATCACTTATCATGATTTCATAAAATTCACTAGTAGAAGCATCTTACTGTTAATTGCTACATCGTTAGTCACCTAATTTATTTTGTTTATAAGGGGTATACAAAATGAGAAAATAGGCAATAAGTGACGCAGTGATCCAATCTATTTCCAAAAACCACTCCCCATCATTTTTATTATATTTATAATATTAATATAATATTTCATATTCTTCTAACCTTCCTGATCCCAGCCATTTAAGTTTGGCAGCTTCTTAGGTATGTGATGGCAGAGTGGGGTGCTGGGAGATAAGCATCTCCCAGCCCCCGCTCCCCAGTTACAATTTTGGAGCTGAGGGCTTAGAGCTTCCTGCTACCAGGGCAGGGGGACATTGTTCCTGTCCCAGCAGCAGGCAGCTCTTGGGGGCAAGGTATAATGTCCCAGGCCTGGCCAGGAGACAGCTGGTTCTCCCTGCCAGCTTCTGGGCTAGCACCCATGGGGAGCCTAGTGCTCCCCTGGTGGTGGGAGGGGCCCATTGCAGGGCCCCAGGAAGCGGAAGCCACTTGCTGCCATTTGGCAGCAAATCTGCTCCCACTTCAATGTAGACACCTTCCTGGGGCCATTTACTTGCAAGTAATTTACTCATGAATAAATTGGTCCCACATCCAATGCATGTGTAGACAAGCCTACTGTGTGGCATGGAGATGCTGTTAGTCCAAAGACTCCATGGGTGGGTGGAGACTATTTCTTACCCACTTCAAGTTGTGCTACAGTTCTCTTAGCTATCTTTGCAATTAGATTTCACTAACTCATAACCTACCTTTATTACTGCACACTAAGCTAAGTGCTTTTTTCCTACCTGTAGTGCCAAGTGAGGAAAATTCATTTTCTTCTTGATTTTATATTCTTTTACATATTTAAGGTCTGTATGTCCCTTTTCAGTCTTTTCCTTTCTCCTCTCAACTCAGTCTCTTTGGTGTATATCTTCCTTGCTGTGTGATGTACAGAAGTGACATAGCATTTAACCGTGGCTTTAAGAGTGCTGAGCAGGGCAGTTAATTTACCTTCTTTGTGGTACATATGACATTCCTGTTCATATAGAATGACATTTACCACTTTTATAACAGCTTCACATTGTTGAATTATTTTCCATTCATGGTCTGCTATGGCACTCCTTTTCCATAGTGCTGCTGAATAGCCAGTGAGTCCCCATTTTGTATTTGTGTATTTGATTTTTTTCTTCATAAGTGAAGTACTTTGTCTTTTATTGGATTTCATAATATTGATTTCAGACCACTTATCCAATTTATCAAGATCATTTCAAATTCTAATACTGTCCTCCAAAGTACTGGCATTCTTTTCCGGCATAGTGTCATCCAACTTGATAATGCAAAATGGTAAATTGTACTGGACTCTATGCAAACTCCTATGGGACTCTTTTTGTCTTTCTAGTTCAACAGCAAAGTTTATCTCAGTATGGCCATGAATTATAGCAATTCCTTCTAGAATATCTTTTTAGTTTTCCTATGGAAATATCATATAGACATGTTTTAAAATCCTTACTTAAGTCAAGACTTCTAACATTTACTTCTGGTTTGTTGTCTACTAGACTTGTGGTTCTGTCAAAGGACATTAGATTGTATTGACCTGATTTGATTTTGGACAAATCTGTATTGGTTATTTATCTGCTTAGTTTCCTTCAAATGTTTAAAAACTGATTGTTTAGAAATTTATTCCAGAATCTGTTCAGGTATTGAAATTAAAACTAACTGGTTCATAATTTCTCAATTCTTCCTTTTTGCACATAAGTACTGTTTATCTCAGGACCTCATCCATCTTCCACATTTTTTTGTAGCTAGCTATGTCTGAAGTGAGGTAGAGAACCAGGTAGATTTTTACTTTACAGACTAACTAAATCAGAGGTATGTATCATGAGTTTTCATGAACCCTAGTTCACTTCATCAGATGCTATGAAAGGACATGCACAGAGCAGTGATTTGAATGGAGTGAGTTGAATACAAAAGAGAACCACTGATGGTTCAGAGTTCATTTCAGCTAATTCTTGAAGTAATATAAGAAAAGTTTTATTGATCTCTTCAAACTTGAATGCAGCTGAATTTATCTAAACATTCTGATGCTTATTCTTTTTCCTATTTTAACCCACGTTTCTACCCCATTTATGTTAATTTTGTGTCAAGGGTGTAGTCACAACTAATTATTTTTTAAGTTTGAAGCAAGAAAGCGTCTCTGAATCTTTGCTCACTTTTCTTTTTAAATAACGGACCTGTGCTTTCTTTCATCTTCCTTTACTTTGAAGGTGTTTGTAGACCCTCTTCTAATATTTTTTAGAATCCCTTGCTAGTGATGATTTATTGTGCACCTTACCCTTTCTGTTCTGTTCCTGCATTCTTGTGCTATTCTTTTCTATTTCTTTTTTACCAATGTGTCTTGTTTTTCAATTAAGTGAGATTTTTTTTGATTGTTCTGATCTCTAAAAGGCAACTGATGCCCCTTCTTGTTAAGTTTATTTCCTATTTGAGTGGCCCCACAAGGGCTGGTGGCACTGTATGTTTCAGCAGTTAAATACACTGCACTTGTGGGTCTACTTCTAACTTAAGAGTACCATCCAGTGCCCATTTCCCTCAATTACATCTTTGTATTTTGTTGAAAAGCAACTACAATCATCAGGGTAGTATGCCATTGTATCTTTTGATATCTCTGATTGTGGCCACATCACACATTTACTCCAGAGAAATTAATACAACCATTTACACATGCCTACTTTTACCTTAGAGTTGTAGCGGACATATGACCATGTTTTAATGAGTTACTCTGGAAGAGATGTCACAAAGATTGTGGCTATTACTGCTCTTTCCCAACAGATATCAGGTAATCCCAAGGTAATTTATGACTGAGACTCAGTGGTACCTCCTGGGATATATGCCACAGTATTCTCTGGGAAAGTGAAGTTTAGGGATTTTGTATTTCATGGTTACTATTTCTAGTGGCTGGTTTCCAGTCGGAAGAATTTGAAAGAGACTCTTTTCTATATCATATCTTGAGAATGCTCAGCATGGAGAACAAGCAGAATGGTCTTCTCCAAGCATGGACTCTCCTGTGCTGCACTCTCTTTCTTCAGCATTTAGACAGCACTGCTGGTACTCTTTCTATGTCACTTTCTTCCTTGCCCTTCTGTCTGATATGGGCTTACATAGACAGCAAAGGAAGTCAGTAGGTATGCGTCTGCTGAGATTCAAAGTGTCCAGTTATGCCACTAAGGAAACAAACACATTTCATGTTTGTCAACACCTAACATGAATTGACAAGGATGCCTAGAAGGTGTGCACAGAAACCCAGGTCTTCAGTGCACTTTTGGGGCAGGCTGCCATCATCATGCCATCACCACTTCATTTCTTTGGTTGACACACAGAGAGCAAGAATGAGTGAACGAGGCTTATTTTCTCAGTGGCAAGAATGAACTCTCTGCTACCATGGTATAAATAAACCTAGTAATGTTAGTCTCAGAGGAGGGTCATGGATCTTTCAAGAATTTTATTTGGTTGGTGTTTGGGGCCTGGGTGAGGATTGGTTGTGCAAATTAGCACAGATTGTATTATTTAGGCGCAAATCCACTTCATGTGTGACAGATCCAGGACAAGGGAAGTGAGATGAGACTGGTAGGAAGGGAGAGTGCTTCAGACCTAGGTGTCAGGGATGTACTTGGTACTTCAGACCTAGGTGAGCATGAGTGGTGTGAGAAACTCAGCATGTCCAAGGTTACATTTCTGAATAGCGGTTCAGAGCTGTCCCTGAAACTGTGGAGTCTAACCTGAAAACATGAGTCCTCTTCACTTTAGAGAAGCAGATGGAAATAGCCTTCTGGAAAACTAAAAGACCCCAGTTGTTGGTCTCTGGACAATCAGTGTGGTGCGGAAAAATCAACTGCTGGCAAGGCCTTGTTCACTCTTCTTCCAGTTACATATAGATTGAGTGTCTTCAGGAAATTATTTAATATCTTTGAATATGTTGTCTGCATTGGTTTCCTTAACCGCATCAGGGCAGTTGATGGGAATCCCATATCCTTATTATATGATCTTATCTACATCTAGATTTGGCAGGATTTGGTTTTTTGCTTTTTTTTGATAAGCATTGATTTCACCTTACATGCACAGACTGCTGAACAAAGATTTCCATCATTAATCATTAACATTTATACAAAAGGGTTGTAAGAATAGGTTGCTGCTGCAGTTCCTGGGTGGACTCCTGCTCAACAATGGCTGGAGGCAGGGGTGGGCTGGATACCATGTGTCTGTGTGTATATGTCTGTCCCTGCCTCCTCCTCCCCAGCTCAGTGCCTGCAGGGTGCTAAGCAGCTAGGCCATCCCTTACAAACTCAGGCAGGAGGTGGCAGACAGTGGAGGGCAGCGACCACCATGGGACAAAGGAAAGGGGGTGCTGAGCTTGGTCGTGCTGTGCATGGGGGCCAGGAGCCAGGCTGAAAGCCCAGCAGCTCAACAACTTCCTCCATGCTTGCTGTGGGTCGAGCTGGAGGAGGAAATGCATGTGTTTGCGTGTGCAATGTGTGTGTGCGTGTGTGCATGCATATACATGTGCACACACCCCAGCCCTAATTTCATGCAATCCTGCAAATTTTAAATTGAGAAAAATCCAAATATATGTGTAGTAGGGCACTAAGATGCCTGCTACTTGTAGAGCCGGAATAACTACTCAGGTGCCGGTTGCTGGGGTAACCAGAGGGAGCTAGTGACCCACACCTGGCTGGTCAGCTGACTGGAAGGGGCAGGGCCTGGCTCCCATTTAAACTCGTGCTAAGGCTAGGGGGAGAGTTCCCTGCTGGCCGTCATGGGGGGAAGGAGCGCTGCCAAAGCGAGTATGGAGAAGAGGCCTGAATATATGAGCAGCTTGAGATGGTGAGAGATGGAGCACCCCTGGTGTGGTGGGAAGAATGTTGGAGCCAGAGGGCTGAGATTTTTGTTATAGCCTATCAGCTTATGCTTTGTGTTTTCTGTTCATAACCAGAGGTTTGGGTGAGGCTATTAGGGGTTAGAGGAGGCCTCATAAGGGGACTCATGGTAGCATGGGGACCCCAGCCCCAGAGCGGGGCCAGCACTGTGAGAAACCCCAGAGAAGGGGACAATGACCGACATAAGTCCGAGAGGGTAGTATTGGGAGTGTGCTGACCCCAAGTGCCCAGTAAGGCAAAACGAGAAAAGGTCGGGTGGAACCTGAATGCCCAGGGAGGCATGATTATGAGACCGGGCTGCAGAGAGCCTGAACGCCCAGTGGGGAGCTGTTGAGAGACCGGGCTGCGGAAAGCCTGGACACCCAGTGGGACACCGTTGAGAGACAGGGCTGTGGAGAGCCCAAGAGATAGTACGAGACCAGAGACCGAAGATCGTCCATTCCATCTGTGAGGCTTGGGGCATGGTACAAGGATGGTTGGAGCCACGCATAGCCCATAAGGCCGGGGTGCCTGGAACACCCATTATAGAAACGAGACTAGTGACAGCAGGAGAACCATGGCCAAGAGGACGAAAGGCAGCCTCCCTATAAACTATACCACATCAGTCATGGCTGGCAAGAATTTGAGGGTGCTTTTAGACAGCTTGGCATGAGAGGGCAACTAGGGGAGAGCACGGCAACCCTAGGATGCCTCTCCTGTTACAATATGCTTAAAAATAAACATCAATTTTAGCCATCAAAATCATAAAAAATAAAAATTGAATTCTTCCAAGGCTATCTGTATTGGAATATATAAATAGAAAGGATTCTTCTTTATTACCCTTTGGGATTTGGGAGATTTGCTTATATCACAATCAGATAATGTGGGAAAATGCACATTTAAGAATTTGAGCCTCTTTGCCATAATTGTGGGGGAGGTGGAGAATTCTGCACATGGAACACATGAATGTGAAATAAATAGGTTTGGTAGCTCTGGAAAGGAGCATCAAGGATCTTTTATCATTCCTTTATCACAGGAGTGGTAGTGGGGGGCTCCTATGTAGTCACGTTGTTTATGGACCTGGGGGCCCTCGGCATGGGTCTCAGGAGACTGTAATAATCTAGCATGCGAGACACTTACGTTAATCTCAACCTGAGTAGGACAAAGTTGACTCTTGGGTATGTGGACATATTGCAAATATCTACCAAACTTCTGAGTATTTATTTGATCCCTTTCAAGAGTTGCTTTCCACCAATTGTCAGGAAAATACACTGTCCTAAAAGTATACCTATCTTACCTGTATTCCTGGTGCCCAGTAGTCAGAAAACCTGTTCCCAGAGTTATAAAGAACTATACCTGTTTTCTTGGATCGAAAATTACTTATTTATTTATTAAGGCTGAACTAGTGTAATGTTCTCACACAAATATTAATTGTGGAAATTGTGGTGATTTTAAGTCCAGGAACCTTTATTCGGTCCTGATTCAACTCAAATTTCATTTCATCTTCAAAGCACACAAAGGGTTAGACCCAAACTATCGTTTCCTACTACTGCAAGAATCTACAGTTAACAGGGTGATAGTAACTTATGGTATCTTGGATGAAATAATGACAGTCTCAGTTGAGGATATCTGCCTGTGAAAACCCCTAGAACAGTAGGAGGGCAAGATGAATGCATGCCTTCCCTTGTTTAGGTCACAGGCATCTGTTTCCATGGACCGTTTCAGAGATTGATGCCTTTTTGGCTGGCAACTTCTACTGCCAAAGAAATTTGTGTTGCAGCCCCTGTAAGAGCTGTACAGAAAATATGGTTGTTCCAGGACAACAGTGAGTCTTCAGTCCTTGCATTTGTTGTCAGGCACCATATGTTTTGGGGCACTAAAAATATCTAAGTAGATGATGGACAAATCTGCAGAAAAGCTATGACAATTTATGAAAATCAGTGCAAATGATGGCAAATCTGTAAAATATGATCAAAGTGGGAAGAGAACTGCACTACAAATGATCTTCCAAGGTGAAACTAATTTTTCACAGTTACGTCTGAAGCCAGGTTGATAACTCCATACCTGACAGCACCTTTAAACATAGAAGACAATGTCTTTATATTTTATTTAAATGGAATGCCAGCATTTTACCTGTAACTTACTTGCATGAGGTACTGCTGCCATGGCCAAGCTGCATAACTTATCAGCAGCTTTCTTTTTATTGATATAGTTGAATAAAAATGATTATCTTCAAGAGCAGATAGCTGTGATTGATGTCCTTTTATAGTAAAAGTTGATATAACTCAGTATTGACTACAGTATTGACTATCTCAAAAGTTCAGAGCCCATGAGTCATACCCAAAAGGGGGGGAAGGGGGGGAGAAGAAAAAAAAAAATCATGTGATTGGCCCAAAACAATGATATTTTTTTAATAATATTTTTGACATGTTTTTGCCCAGTTTCTTGTAACTCTTCTGTCCCTGTTCATAGGCCCTGATATATGTGTAATAGTTAGCATTAACCATTTACAGTCAGAAATATAATCTGGATAGTGTACCCTTACCAGTTACTATTGAATTCCTGCTTCCACTTCAGTTTTGCACCTCTATACCATTCTGCACCCTTTCTTGGCCAGAACAAATTTCCTTTTCCTACAACTGTTCAGGATTTTTGCCCCAAAGATATGACTGTGCAAGGAGGCACATCTTGGGTTTCCTCATGCATCCTTTCCTAGACTTATCATTGCTGCATTACAAAATTGAGGAGCATAATGGAGACTCCATATTTTACAAGAGGGAATTAGGAACGCCTTGGCTTTATTTGTTCCATCCTTCTACATCCCCTCTCTATTCTTATCTTTCACCCAATCCAAAAATCTTACGTATAAGATTATAAGGGTCTCTTCCCCCTGAAATATTTGTGATTGACCTCAGTAAGAAGCAGGGAAGTTGGGAAGGCAACTATTTGAAGGGAGTTTCAATTACCTGAAGGCTAGAAAAATCATGGGGAGACTGGCTCAAGCAGGTGCTAAAATGGAATTTCTAATGGCAATACTGCTCTTGAGCAATATGTACCCACTAATAAAGATTCAAACCAGGAGACCTAAAAGACCCTATTTCAATTACAGCCTGAGTCTGTAGGTTGCCAACCCCTGCTCTACTCTGTGTTATTTGCAATGTCTCTTGGCATATGCTGTTGGTTCCCCTATGGCAGTGATTCTCATCCAGGGACTGAGGTATTCTGCCACCAGATCCTTTGTTAGGATGCTGTGGGGTATAAGGAGAAAAGCAAAAAAGGCAGGTTCCGGCTCCCCCTTGCCTGGATGATCCCCTGCACCTACTGCCTAGCCCCTGTAAACAAGAGGTAAACACTGTAGTACATAAATTCATTTTTGAAATTGGGTGCCACTCAATTCACAAAAGTAGTGGAGGGTTTCCCCAAGTCCAGTGAAAGATGCTGCAAGTCCAAAAAGGGTGAATATCACTGCGCTGTGGTATTTCCTTTTACATTCATTTTAGTAACCATTTGCTAATATTTAGGCTATATGAAGGCAGCAGAAATGTTTAAAACACTAAATATACCACTTACTAGAAAGTAAAAATAAAACCATTTCAAAAAGAATATATATACCTATATATACATTTCAAAATGTACACAGTATACATTTCAAAAAGTATATATATATATTCTAATAAATAAGCAAATTTAACACACGTTCACAATATATTGGGAAGTTTTGCAAAGATCTGTGAAATCATTATATACATTTGCCTTCTGTTGGCAAATTCACATTTTGGTATGAGTTTTGATAGTTAAATAGCTGCTGTTTAAGAAGAATCAAGAACTAAATAGTTCTATTATCTAGCATATTGGATATAAATTGAAGCCAATAATTTTTCTGTGTAATTGAAGGGTAGCATTTTGTATTATGATTTTAATAGAGAGATAAACTCAGGTAGAAGTTTTTCTGAGTGTGGGTCAAAAAGTACTGATAGCCATGTAATGTGTAATGTTGTTATGAATGAAATGTCCTTAATTTCTGGAATCATCATGTTGTCATAGAAGAGCTGCAAGCTGTACAGCTGTGCTTTGTGCTTTTATTTCTTATACAGTATACACTACAGCAGATGAAAAGATGTCAGATGTACCAAAGTATCATATTCTTGACATGGTATATTTAGGGCACATCCACAGGAGAAGCTTACTGTGCAGTAGCCAAATCACTGCACAGTAGCATGCTGGTCAAAAATAGTGCTAATACTGCTCAGTGTTACTAGGCTACAGTGCAGTAAGCATCACAAAAAAAACAAACTGTGCTGTGCAGTAACTATAGTTACTGCGCATTTAGTTGGTACTTCATTAAGCAAGTACTAAACTAAATGCAGAGTAACTACTGCACGTTAATGAACGTGTAGATGCACCCTTAAAGACTGAATAAATGAAGAATCCATATTGACTTAATTGTCAAGTGAATCCTGCCCATGCATCATCTGATATGGCCTAAAAATATTCCCTTCCTTTTTTATTAAGACTATATTCATTGATAGGCCCTTTAACAAAACATGGGATGGGTACAATAGTATTGCTCATTTTAAAATTAATTATTTCTTTAAAGACCCAATACCTACTGTTCAAAGGAACTTTGTGCACCCTTTGAGTAGAAAAGGAAGAAATAATGTTAGGCCCTCCTTTAATCTTTTATTCTCTACACAAGATGCTGACTATGCAGTAGCTGAAAAATTCTGTGCAGTAGCGCATCACAGCATGGACACTGATGATACACTACTGCACAGTATTATCAGGTCACTGCACAGTAGCATCACCTAAAAGATGTTTGCCAGTGCTACTGCACAATAACTCCAGTTACTGGTCATTTATTTAGTACTTGCTAATACAAGTACCTAAAAAATGCACAGTGATGCTGTGCAGTAGCATCTCATGTAGACGCTGCCTTTAGTTGATGAACCTTAGCATAATGTTTCTCTAAGTGTTGGCTCCATTACTAAATATTAAGTCAGATTGAACAATTTATCTGATTGTGCCTAACCCTTATGTCCTTGGCAGAGCATGGGAACTGTACCTACAATATTATGCTTCCATAAATCTTGTCTTCAAAAGGCAGTAATCACTGCAACGTAGCACTTGCTATCTTAAGTGTTAGGCAGTGGTGGACAGCAATGAAACAGATTGTCAAATCTGACAGATAAGAAGCATGCCCGTTTCAATCAGCACCTGCTCTGCTCTTCGTGACCCATCCTTGTGAACCTCTGTATTTCTCCAGAGCTGAGAAAGTCAGTTCTAGCACTTTCTTTTCTTCACGAAGAGCCCAAAGGATTGCCAGGGTTAGGGATCATCCTGTTCCTCAATATGCAGGAATTGGAAAGCCCAGGGAGCTATGTGACAAAGCAATCTTGAAGCCCTGAAATTTTTATTACTGAAAAACCCTATATGGTGGACTTGCCTGAAGATGCAGTCTCTGGAAGCCCTGGATATGTTTTTCCTTGACTCTCTGTAGGATGAGGAGTAGCCAGGAAGCTCTGTGGCAAGCAACTAGAGAGAGGGATTAGATAGTTTGCCTTTGAGTTGGCATTTTTCCAGGAGAAAAACATTCCTCTTAGAAAAATTTTCACAAGCTGTAGCATTTCACCTAATTATTATGGCATTATTGTGTGTGTGTGTGTGTGTGTGTGTGTGTGTGTGTGTGTGTGTGTGTGTGTGTGTGTGCGTGTGTAAAGATGCTGCTTTTGTAAACATTTTCTAGCCATTCATATGTCTCAAAAAAATATTCAGGGAACCATCCAATTTCATGAAAAGGGAGAAAATGGAAAGGGCACATATGAAGAAGGATCAGGTATACAAAGATACTTAGCCGCCTAAAAATCTAAAAGGTCAAGGATATTATCAAACTCATGTGGCCTTAGGGTGTCTGGGCTAGTCTGTGGGGCAGACTGAAACTAACACCCAGCCCATGCACCATATGCAGCATGTGCTGACCCTGGGGCTTATGTGTGACACATGGGGTTAGCATGGGGAGCACTCTGCTTTGAAAGCATGGGCTGGACCTGGCACTGCAGGTAGCACAGGGGATCATTTTGGGGTGCCACATTCAACCCACACCTTGTACCCTTTGTGGCACATGTAATGCCAAGTCCATCTTGCACGCTACAGACAGCATATGTCCTGTTCCGGCTCTAGGTGCAACATGTATAGTGAGGCCCAGGGTTAGTGTGGGCTGCATGTGGCTCTCAAGGCTGAACTGGCCACGTATGCTGCACGCAGCATGGGGTTGACACAGGAAGAGTGCTAAACATGATGCTCTGCCAGACTATCCCTTGATGCTGGTTCTGGCATGGCCCAATCTGTACTGGACCTGGAACCAGCATGCAGGGCTGGTCTAGTGGGCACCTCATGTAGCGTACTCTCTACCCTACTGTGTTGCATGCAGGTCACACAGCCCTGGGTCTAGCTCACATGCCTCATACCATGTGCGGGACTAGGGTTCACACATGGAGTCAGTTTCAGTGACTGACAGGCTGGATCATACAGCTTCAGGGGCTAAATCCAGCACATGGGCCATATGTTTGACACCGCTGTAGCAGGTGCCTAGTGGAATTTACCATGTGCTTAAGTAAAGTAGATGTCTAACTGGCTTTTGCAAATCTGATCTGTAGTCTTAAATATATACATATTAATATAATTGTGGTGAATTATAGTTGTATGCCAATTTCTCTTTTCTTGGGATATAGTAATTCACCTTACTGTATTCTTATAGTTGAGTGATTTCATAACCATATAGTACATTATTTTTTTTTAAAATAGGGAAAAAGCATGTTGGACTCAATGTCCCTGACTAGCAGTTATCTATTTATTTAAAGTAGTCTGAATGTTTTCTTTCAATTATAGGTGAAGTCCATCTCTTTTATTTTTATATATATTCATTCCTGCCTCCAGTAAGTCATTCATATAAAAGACGTTATGGAAGTTAGAATTAAATATTTGTTTCACTTTGTGAACATAAAGATCTTAATCCAATCTCCCTGTCAGAATTCAAATGAGAGGATTTGTCACTACATGTCAGAATAATGCTGTAATTGACTCCTGATAGCATGGTCCAAAGTCATGATGTTTTTAAACATGTGTACAGACTAAAATAATAAAATGCCATGCTCTATAAGATTAGGAGATAGCAACACATTATCTTCAGGTACTTAAGGCCTGATCCTAAGTACACTAAGTATTCAAGACCAAGTTATTGGTGGATTTGGAGTACACCGCTTGTTTACTTCATCCCCAGTACATGTAAGAGAATATTCATATATTTGATCTATTAGTATTTTCTACTGATTTTTTACCTTCTCTTGGCATAGTGCTGTCATTGGAATGAGATGTATGCTATGAAATGTGAGTATATTTAATATGGCTAGATTCAGTGTGTTAAATAGCTTTGACTTTTTGAAGCACCCAACATGTGTGTGAGGTCTGCCTGTAAATGATATGCTGTAGTTGCTGAGCTTTAGTTGCTATAATTATCACTTAATGGATCTTCATTTAAACTACAAACTATGCAATATATGCTTGGTATTTCTTTCTGACTTAAAAAACCCCTGAAACCTAACCCCCACAAAAATGTATTCTTTCTTCCAACAGAAAAGGGAGTTGAAACAGAAACATGATCACAAAAACACATTAATCCTTACATATGCATGAAATATTTCACTTCTGTCAATATACAGCACAGAATTTACATCAAGGGGAGGGTTTTTTTTTCTGAATTAACCTTGAATAGAAGAATAAGGGCTCTATTATATCAAATATAGTTTATCAGCATTTACATGCATAGAAAATGAAAGGAAGAATCAGGGAATTCCAGAACCAATCTTTTAGCTCTCCCAAAACCACCTTGGATCTCAAGACAAAGGGTATCTTTGTTACTGCCCATTATCCCTCTGATGTTCCTGGTAGGATATAGCTACTCATATAGTGTAGTTGCATCTCTCTGAATTGTTGCCTCTATGATATGGAAGTGGGAGTACGTGCAAGCTGATGCAGTTGATGCAATGATTTATGGATGATTTTTCCAAGTAGCTGGTGGAATGGGATATAACTCAAAAGGACATCCACTTCCTCTTTTGCTCTGTACCTGCAGATTTATCATGTTTCATACCCCCACCAAAAAGTCTCTTGCAAGGCTTAGGAGAGACTGCAGCATGGCGCACAGTTGAATCTCCTCACTTCTGTGTCTTCCCAAGTCTGACCAATATCTTTTCTCCTCCTTGCATTATCAGAAGTGGAGAGGGTCCTGAAACCCTGAGCAATGATGGCATGATTTGATACAGTTTAATATTGCTTTATGGGCTGTAATGCATTTTTAAACAGAGAGCAGCAAAGAGAATGGTCCGAAGATTCCTGTAGCTCTATTGCCCATATAAAACATGGTTAAACCTGCAAACAGGAAACCTAGTTTCAAGCCTGTCTGACAATGTCTTATAAAAACTAAATTTCCCCCAATACTGTTTGATTTAAACAGAACTAAATGGGGTGTACCCAATTTTGCTCCCAGTAAAGAAAGTTCCAATTGATATTAATGACTGGAAGATTTGTGCCATGTTCTCACTTAGGACAAATTACCATTGTTCCAATGAAGCCATTGAAGACTTTATACATTAACTGAGGATATGGTGGCTTTTTGAAAGCAATACCTTACACCAGGGCTGCAGTCCCTGATTCTGCCCCCGAGGAGTTGACCCATGTGGCAGACAAAGGCCCTGTCATGTACACCGCATGTGATGCCAGCCCCCACTAGTCCACGACTGTGCCACACACGTCTGCGACATCTGCTCTGGCCAATCCAGGACCCATACTACATACGGTTCTCCCACGGGCACTGTGTGGTACATATTCCAAGTTAGCTGGAATAGATGCCACATGCATTTCCAGCAGGGGTGGGCACTATGTGTGGTGCATGTCCTGTATAAATTGAGCATTCAATGTGTGTGGTGTGGACCCTAGATGGACTGGAATGATCACCATGTGCTATGCAGGTCCAGGAGCATGTGCCATGGGTGTTGGATCCAGCATGTAGGGAGGGAGGGGGTCCATGGGCCTGATCTGGCCTATGAATAGGCCCTGCACCATTCACTCAGTCCATAGGACTAGAAGAGTTTGACACCTTTGCTTTACACTAATCTTAGAGACATATGCAGGGCTATGTGGGGTATAGAATAAGAAATTATACAAATTGTATTTCTACCTAATTAAAAATGAATAAGTTCTATAAAGTACAATATACCTAATTATTAAACAGAAAGTTACCTCATTTTTCAAATGTTTATTAATAATATTCTTATTGGAAGCTATGCAACCTTTCTTCCTACATGATTAAAAAACAGCTGAGGCTATCTGAAGGCTCCTGTTTTCAAATCTGTTTTATAGCTGAAAAAAGGGTACAGGCTGGAATAGTAATTGTGTATATCCTGAGGTAAACACAACAGTAAAGTTGAGGATGAGGGGCTGTGTAAGAGTTAATAACCTGCTAATTGTGGAAGTGAGTGAGATGTAAAAGGAGGGGTACAAGCTGACTAGAGGTTCGTGTTGCAGCTAAGGCTGAGCTCTGTATTTGGAAATTAGAATAAATTTAGAACAAAATGAATTCTCTTTGTTGGACTTTCTTTTTACAGGTCTATCAGTTATTTTGAGTGGTGAGTCCTGGGGCTTTTCTTGGGTTTTTTTTTTTTTTTTTTCTTAAAGGGCCAGAGCTGGCATGGGCAGGGCACCTGTGGGGGGGCTGGGGGAGCAAGGAGGGGGTTGGGGGGGCTCATGCAGAGCACCCCATGCAGTGTGGGAAAGTGGGAGCAGTGGGGATGCCCCCCCCCCCCCAATCACTCCCCGCTGCCTGGCAGCACTCACTAAGCACCGGGGCTTTTTTTAAAGTACAGACCTGGGTCACATGAGGGCATCCATGGTGGGGGCTGGGGGAGTGGGCAGGGGTTGTGGGGGCTGGGGGAGCAGGGGAGATCAGGGGGGCTGGCAGAGGTCCTCTCATGGCCACCAAATTGGGCCGAATCTCCTCCAAACCGAATCACCACCTGACGCTTCGCACAGCCCTAATATATACATACATAAATATAGAACTTTGATACACACACACACACACACACACATATATATACATATATGAATAATACATATATATATACACACACACTGCCCTGTTGTAATGCATCATAATGATCCACATCAGTTGTGAAATGTAAAAGCAAATATTTTTCACCAGTAACTATTTATTTTAAAAGAAAAATGTAACAGTAATTAAACAGTAACATGGTTTCTTACAAAGACTGTTACCTCTTATCCTGTTTGGCTTTTTTTAGTACAGAGGCCAAACAATCATTATAGGGAGGAATGAAAATTCCAACACTGACTTAAATGTGTTCAAATGAGGAATAAAAGGCACCAATTTACTGTACAAAATTATTTGCAATCCTATTGCATTGCTCACCAGGATATCACTAGATTTAGGATTGATTACTTTAAATAAAGAAGAAAACATTGATTTAGCCACAGATCTCCTTTTATTCATCAGCACATGTAGCTTTGATTTCCTTGTTTGACATCTGTGTTGATTGCTTCAGTTTCCTGAAGGCTGCTATTGTGCCCAAAAGCAACTTCTATATTATAGTGCCTATGCCACCTTAATCTTTATCTCAAGTACTGCCAACCATGCCCTTCAAAGTCTAAGATAATTCAATAAAAGCCCCTTCTAACTCTTATAAATGATTTTACAATTGCTTGCTTTCATTGGTAAACTAGTGGAAAATTGGGAAAATAGACTATATTATTGCAAATCTTATATTTAGCTCAGGTTAGAGCTCCCATAAGGCTTTATTAAGTTAGGTTCCTGAGCCCAAAAAGCCCTATAGCTGTATTTTCCTTTTCATCTTTGTTAACCCCATCATGTTCTTCAAATATTAGATCCTATTTTTTTTTTTTGCTGAAATTGATTAAATATATTAAAAGAAATACCCTACAGCAGAAAAAAAAAATTGATAGCAACAGAATGTTCTAAAATTATGAAAAGTATTTAATTGGCCATTTAAAATGTTCTATGGAACCTGGATCAGCATTACATGAGCAGGAAGAATGACTAGCTGTTTCTTAGTGGGATACATACTGTTCTTAAAAAAAGAAAAACAAAGCTATCTTATGCATTACAGCATGAAGTTAAGGAAAATTAGAATACCTACATTGCAGGGTTTTTGGTTATAGCCATGTTGGTCTAAGGACATAGGTAGGTAAGGTTCTTTGGGTAGATGTGATATCTTTTATTATACCAACTGAGTAGTTGGAAAAAAGTTTATTTGCAAGATGTCATGCACAAGCACCCTTCTTCAGGCATAGAGATGCTACTGTTCTGAGATCTCCAAGGAATGAAAGAAGCTAAAAGTGTGAAAGGAGATCAGTGAGAATGTAAATAGGTGAAATTAGAAAAATAATCAGTAGAGAGAATGGAGGGGAGGGGAAGAATGTGGGGAAAAATGTGTGAAGGTATGCCGGAGATAAGTAAGGGAGACTCTGCTGTAGTAATGAGTTCTCCAAGGTAGAAAAGAGGCAATCTGTGAAATAGTAAGTAGCTGAAAGTTAGGAAGACAAAGGGTAGAGAAGGAGGGGGAAGGAGGTGAGAAATGTAAATGGTAAGCTCAGGCAGGTACCTGGTGAATCAGATGTCAGGCAGGTGGTAATGTGTCATAAATCCAATATCTATATTGAGTCCATGATTTTTTGTATCCAGCAGATTTATGAGGTGAAGTTTGTAGGCTTGTCTATGACAGGTGTCTTGTAAGTTCCCTTTGAGTATTAGAACTGAGAGGTCAAAGAAGGAGTGCTTGTCTTGTGAGAAGTGTGCACCTGCAGGTAATTGGATATTTTTGTCTTTGTTGGATTTTTGGTGTGTGTTCATTCTGGTATGCAGCTGTTGTTTGGTTTCTCCTACTTATTTTCCTCCTACATGTCTTCCATCAGGGCATTTGGTGCACATCTCCACCAGTCCCACAATAACCACACCCAACAACAGAACCATAACAATTCCTGGATCTTACACCTGCACCTCCAAAAATGTTATGTATCTCACCCAGTACACCAAATGCCCTGATGGAAAATATGTATGAGAAAGCAAACAACAACTGTGTACCAGAATTAACATTTTCCTAATTTCCACCTATTTACATTCTCACTGACCACCTGCCACACTTTTAGCTTCTTTCATCCCTTGGAGATCTCCGAACAACAGTAGTCTCCCTATGCCTGAAGAAGGGTGTTTGTTCCCAAAAACTTGCAAATAACTTTTTTCCAACTACTCAGTTGATATCACATCTACCCAAAGAACCTTGACTGCTGAATACCTAAGTTGGTATTTTGCAATAAGAGATGCAAGAAAGAATATTGCCCCATGAGATAACTGTGAGGTGACACAAGAAATGGGTAACTTATTTGCAGTTGAAAGAAGTAAAAGGTGGTTTGGGTTTTTTAATACAAAATTTAGTTAATTATTTAAATAAACATCCAATAAGCAGATGCGTTAACACCACTTTGTCATACTTTATGAGACAATAAATGAGGAAGTTACCTTATTTCATTACAGTGGTAATGAAACATGGAGGCATGTAGGAAACTCAAATATATATAAGAACAGTGAAACTTTTGGAAGATAATTTGTCAACATGACAGCCCTAGGCAGAGATTTTCAAAGCTGTCTAGGGTATCTGGCTTCCTGATTCCCATTAATTTCATTTATGCAGCTTTGAAGCTGAGCTTTGGCCTTTACTCAGTACCTTCTGGGGTGGCTGACTTCCCAGGAGACATGCTGAGGCATGCAATATATCAGAAGTTGGGGACAAAGCTCTGTTGATGTAAGGACTGTTTGTTCTTGATTGCAATCTATTCAGTTAGATAGTGACAATGGCTAGGGAAACAGCTGGTCAAGGTAGGCAAAACTTGCTCAGGAAAAAAAGTTAAACCTACTACTTAAATATAAAATTAAGTCTGCAGCTGAGGGACTATTTGATAATTAAAAACTCCAAATAATAATAATCAGTGAGTGAGCTGAATGCTCATCTCCAAACTGCATTACCATAGGTATTCACTAATCAACTATCTTTCCCACACCCCTCACCCCTGCTCTTGCAGTTCCTCACAAAGGATTATTTTTCATTTTGACCTAATTCTTCACTTTCTTTAAGATTCAGAAGTAGGCAAGTATTGTTAGGACTTTTTATTCAAATGCAGCAGTATCATGCAGCCCTTTTTGGATTAGAGGTATAGTTGCAAGGAATGGAGACTGCTAATCTTGGACATACATTTTGAGGCTTTTGAATATTCCCTTTGTCTATTGTTTATTTATTATTGTTATTAATAGCATAATTCCTCTCAAAGTAGGGAAAATGAGAGAGCATACTGGAAAATAATCTGCAATTAATTGTCAGAATAAATTGCACGATAAAAACTGTTTAATTTAATTTTATTTATTTTATATTTTAGAGTAAGCATAGAAAAAAATAAAAGATGAAGGAGAGTGATTAGAGAATTTTAAAATGGGATTAATGGCTACTTATGTGAGGGAAAAGAATAATAAGTAAACGAAATAATTTCTTTTAAATTTCCCCTATCATTTAACCGTCCAATTTTGCTGTTTTGGACTCATGAATGAAATTAGAAACATTCATATAAAGAATGCAGGTTCAGTCCTAGACCTACTGAAGTCACTGGGAGTTATGTCACTAATGTAAGAGTTGGGACTTCACTTCTCATTCATAGGAGAATATATATATTCCAGTTTCTCAGCTAAGGTACTTACTGCACATTTTTCGTTTCCTAAATAACATTATCTTCTGAGAATTTCCTCTTCACAAGCAGTACCCACTAGTATTTCAGTCTTATCTCTGAAGTATGTTACAAATCATGAAGATGTTATTTTAGAAGATTCAGAATGCAGGTTCAGATACAAGTTAAGAAGGACAAAGAAATTATAATATTAATTTGAAACTCATCCAAACTATCCAAATCTCTCACAAGGAAACCTGAGTTACAAAATAGATCAAATGAATGTGTGTGTGGGCGTTATTTTTATCAGTAAGAATGTTTTTTAATGTAAATTATTTTTATTTAAATAGCTTGTTATTTCTTTTTTTATTTATTTACCTAGGCATCTGGGTAAAAACATGTAAACAACATTATATGTTTTTATTTGTTTTTGCCTCTCCTTATATGTTTTTATTTACAGTATATATAAAACTATATTGGAGTTTATAGATATATAACTATATATATCTATAAACTCCAATATATAGTTATATATCTATAAACTCCAATATAGTTTTATATGTTTTTATTTACAGTTCTTTATTTAAATCCTACTTGACAGTCTTTAAGACTAAGTATAGCTGTTCAAGAAGGCTGGGGTAGAAGCACTCTAACTTTCCAGGTTTAGTCTATGTGCCCAAGGTTAGGTCAGGAGCAAGCAGAATACATGTTAGCCTTTGTGTGGGGTGGGAATCAGAGCCTGCCTGCACAGCTACAGCCCAGTAGGTAGTGGGTCTCAAGTAAACTTCCCAGCATGCCCCACAGGCTCCCCAGGCTGCCAAAGAGTTGTGAGAAGAACTGAACAGCAGAGCCACCCCTGATTAACCAGCAAGGACATCATGGCAACCCATCTGGACATGATGCAGTAGCAGCTTGTCGTCCCTGGGGGTCTTTAAGAAGCGGCTCGATGCCTACCTGGCTGGGGTCACTTGAACCCAGTTACCCTCCTGCCCAGGCAGGGGGTCGGACTTGAAGATCTACAAGGTCCCTTCTGACCCTACTTCTATGATTCTATGATTCTATGAATATGCAGCATGAGTCACTAGCCAGCTGTCCCACACATGGCAACCCAGCGCACCCCCCCCCCAAGTATCTTTCTATATGTAAGACTCCTGGGTTCTATATGGGGGTGGGGGCATTTGTGTGTCTGACCTGGATACTTGGGTTCTACATGTGGGTAGGTGGGTGGGTATCCCCGATGCCTGGGTAGATTAAATATAGATGTCATAAGTGAGAAGACACAAAGCAACACATTGTCAAGTCAGTGTTATGCATTATTACAAATTTCTTTTAATACTTAAAAATAAGTAAGCATATCTAGATATCTAGTCTATAAACCTGAAAAAGGGAGAAAGTTGGGATGACTTGTGGTGGAAGATGTGGTAGGGAGAGACATGAGATTTTTAAAAGGATGAAGATTATGAAGGAGGTACAAGACAGATAAGAAGAGATGCTCTTCTCTCATTACTTTCCATCATTCAGAGCTTTAGCCCTCCAAAAACTGACATAAGCTTAATTATTCTAGTGTCCGGACCAAAACCATATGACAAATTGAAATTTCATATTTAAGGCTTTATCCCTTCTTCACTTTGGAATGAATTAAGAAAGTCCATAGAGCTTTTGGTTCAGAGTTGAGAACTAACCAAAGTCTCAGGCAAATACAAAATAGGTTTGATGCAAGGCACTTTTTGCATCAAGACATTACAAAACACTTCTTAGTGTAAGCAGCCACTTACTGCATCTGATGCCTCTGAAATCACTTTGCAGAATACAAGAATGAGATAAGAGAGATTATGGATTGTAGATACTGAAAATAAGAAACTCGTCTTACTTTTTGTTAATTTTTCCCCTCAAAAAACCTTCAGAAGAAGAAAGTGGAGTGCTATTAAAATATTTCAGGCAAAATATTGCTTCCTAATTTATACCCACACACATAACAAGCTCTAATTCTTATTTTCTTTACAGGTGTATAGAGTTCAGCAGCTTCAACTGATAGGCCTTAGTTGGCTTCCTTCACCCTTCACTGTGCTGTCTACTCCCCCTTTCCCCAGACTATATTTTCCCCAAATCTTTGCATATTTGTAACTGTGCTTAATGATTACCCAACTAGGGAAGTGATTTTCCATAGCTCAGGCAATTTCTCTAATTCATTGCAAGGGCAATGAGATAGACCTTATGGAGTCAACAGCATAGTACGAAGACCCACTCTCGTTCCATTTGAAATCAAGGAAAAATTACCCCAAGTTCAGATTTGTTGCTATAATTCAACAACTTTCATGTGACTGAAAGACTGTAAGATACATTTAAAAAACAAACAAAAAAACAAGCCCACAACCCCTCTTCCCGCCTCCAAAATTCATGGCACTACCCATTAGACCACTTTGGACAACACACAATGGGACTGTTATTGTCCGGAGTGCAAACACTCAATGTCCTTAAACCTTCAAACAATTTCTTGGTAAACAGTGTATTGGGTTCTGGTTCTGTGGGTTATGGCTCCAGTGCCTATCCTGAAAACACACAGGGTGTTTTTAGATGTGCTCCAGAAGTGTGTGTGTGTGTGTGTGTGCTGGGGCAGGGGGCGCGGGGAGGAGGATCTTTAATTAGATGAGTTCCAAAAGCCACTCTCCTTAAAGGGCATTTGTATACCTGAATGTTTTGCAGCACCAGGCGCTTTTAAAAGCACCTGGTACTGTGGTGCATGCATTTGTATAAATGGCAAAATGCATGTCAGCACTGAGAACTCTTTTCAACTATAACATATTGAAGGTGTTTCAGTTGAAAAGTACACCACTGCCATTTTTTGTGAGCTGACATGCATTTTGCCACTTATACATATGCATGTGATTCAGTGCCAGGCACACCAGCTCACGTGCTCTGCAGGCTTGATTAACTGAGTCTGGTCCAATTCCTTGAATTTCCAGAATGTCAGAGAAGACACAGGTATGTGTATAAATCCCCAAAGTGCCCAGAGCATCAAGTATATTAGCGTCCCCATGCTCAAAAATGGTGATGGGGCACTAAAGCTCATTGAACAAGCTTTAATTAAAGTGCCCCACCACCATTTTTCAGCATGGGGATGCTGGAGCATGGTAATTACCATGATCCAGCAGAGTTTATTAATCAAGTCTACTCCAATGCGCTGTAATTACAGTGCATCAGAGCAGCCTCAATGCATGTGTATAGGCACCCATAATGCCTCGGACTGGTTGGTAATGTTAGGCAATTAAAAATGGCTAATTAGGCAATTAAAAATGAACTGATAGACTATTGAAACTGTACCAAATACCTGGTGATCCTAAGTAACCCTTTCTGGGGTATGAGATGACAAATGGGATACCCTGACTGCTTCCACTCACTAGGGCTTCTGGAGAGTGATCCTGTTTGGTGGCTTCCAAAATTCTGTACATATTTTAGGGAATTTACTGGGTTCAAAATGGAAGTTAAAATCACTGGTTCTTTTGCAGGCAACAGATTGGGAAGGCAAGAAAATAATTTTCTCTCCTCATATTGAAGAATGTCAGGTGTTTCCTAAGGGGAACATCATAGACACTATGTCCTAGAGGGTTCTTGTGTGATTGCTGAGTGGCTGTAAGAAATAAACACTATATTAAAGTCAGAAAGACCATTGTTTATTATTATGCATAGAGCCAGAAAAAGCAACAAGTTTAAAATGGTAACTAATAAAACAATGTGGGAGCTTAACCAAAAAAAGAGTTCCCAGCATTAGCTGCCCTATGAGTGTTTCTATGGGATTCCCAGAAGCACACCTCAAACACAGACTCTGTAGCATAGCTCAAAACACAACTCTGCAACAGATTGTCTAAACCACCTTTTTATCAAATGCACTTTGTTCCAAGCCATTACTCAAGGTACCAGGATTACATGAGAACAGAGAAAACACTGTCTGCTTCTTTATGGACTTTTGAATGCATCTAATTTTTTGTGGGACTTTGTGTCTGTGAGCTAGACTCATGGGTTTCTGGTCCTTTATCCTGTATTGAGCACAACAGTGTAACTGTTTCTCATCTTTTAGACAGGCATTCAGTTTCCCCAAACAAGTTGGAAAGTAGTGATACAACAAAGTTTGGGTATGTATGTGGATGTATATTTTGGTCCCGTTCAAGTATATTTTTTACTTCTGTTTGGTAGCTTGCCCATTGCTAGAAATCAGTGCAGATGAATCAGTTCTTAAGACAGGTTAACTATAAGGAGAGGCAAAATAGCAATACATCCACATTCAATACTTGCTCACCTACACCCATGGCAATATACAGTAAGAGAAATTCAGCAATTAGCAGTTTCTTTTTTTGTGTGTGGATGAATCTATGCTACCCTGAGGGATGATGAGGGTGAAACTGCAGGCAGAGGCTTTGCTGATTCTTGTCAGTGGCACCCCAGCAGTCAGGGAGACCACACAATTTACAGCTGAGGCTCACAGCCCCAGGATAGGGGGTGAGCAGGGGGCCACAGTGCTCTTTGGGATGTCAGCAGAATAGAATCAGAGAATCATAGAATAGTAAGACTGGAAGAGACCTGTAAGATCATGAAGTCTAGTTCCCTGCCATGTGCAGGAAGTAGCTAGCCTCAAATGAGCTCAATGAGGTGCTTGTCCAGTCTCCTCTTAAACACCTCCAGGGATGTCAACTGCACCACCTATGCTGGGAGTGTGTTCCAGATTCTAGACACCTTTATGGAAAAGAAGATTTTCCTTATGTCCAGCCTAAATTTTTCCTCAACTAACTTGTGCCCATTGGACCTTGTCCTTCCAAGGGGTGCCTTCCTGAAGAGTTGCTCCCCTAGATCTTGGCATTTGCCCCTGACATACTTGTTAGGTGACTATCAAGTCACCTCTCAGACTTCTTTTATACAGACTGACCAAACCCAGTTCCTCATAGGGCCTATCCCCTAGGTGCCTGATCATATTGTTGTCCCTTCTCTGTACTCTTCCGAGCTTATTCATAACCTTCTTGAAGTGTGGTGCCCAGAACTGAACACAGTACTCCAGCTGTGTTCTTACCAACACTAAATAGAGGGGGGGGAGTACCTTTCTGGATCTATTGGCAATGCATCAGCTGATGCATCCCAGAGTTCTATTTGCCCTGCTGGTGACTTCATCACACTTATGGCTCATATTCACAATCTAGTTGATAGTCACCCCCTGGTCCCTTTCAGATGCAGTGTTAGCCAGGGGACCACCACTCATCCTATAGTTATGATGAAGGTTCTTCCTACCCAGATGAAGGACCCTGCACTTGTCCCTGTTGAATCTCATCTGATTGCATTGAGCCCATAGGACCAGCCTGTCAAGGTAATTCTGGATCTTTACCCTGTCCTCAGATGTGCCCACATTTCCCCACATCTTGGAGTCTTCTGCAAACTTAATCATTGTGCTTTCCACTCCCTCATCCAAGTCATTGATAAAGAGGTTAAAGAGCATGGACCCAAGCACTGATTCCGGGTGGACACCACTCAAGATGGCCCTCCAGGATGAGGCCATCTCATCAATTACAACTCTGGGATTGGCCTCTGAGCCAGTTGCTAACTCACCTCACTGTAGAAAGGTCTAGGCCAGTACTGTCCAACGTAATTGAGAGAATCTCATGAGAACCAGTATCAAAGGCCTAGCTGAAAACTAGGTAAATGATGTCAAACACATGTCCCATATCCAGTTGATTAGTTACCTGGTTATAGAAAGACACCAGGTTTGTTAGGCATGAGCTCCCCTTGACAAAGCTGTGCTGGTTGTTTCTTAATACCTAGCCAGTTACAAGCTTGTGGTTGATGCCTCCTTGACAACTGTTTTAAAGATTTTTCCCAGGACTAAAGTCAGACTGACTGGTCTATTATTGGCAGGATCGTCCCTCTTCCCTTTCTTAAAGATGGGTGTCAGGGCCTAGTGGTTGAGTGCCTTGGCACAGTGGAACTTTCTAGCACAAGGCACGGTGAGATTTTGTACAAGGGAATTTCTCGGCATGGTGGAGAACCCCGGCGTGGAAAGGTTCCCACCACTCATATGCAAATTCACACACTACTATTGGCCGGTTCTAAATTATTCCTACGTGATGACTAGCAATTGGCTCGCTAGCCGTTTAAAAGGTTGAAGCAGTTTCCGCCCAAGTCGGAGAACTCCGCGCCCATCTCGGAGTGAACATGGCAGACTGATCAACCGCTGCCGACTCCCTGTCGCCGACCAACCCCGACATACCCCTGTGTCCTGCATGCTCGTGTTTAGAAAGATATCTCGTCTTGTCAGAGCTCCTTGGTTAAACTGTAACTGAAGTTTGAAGTTAACTTTCTTCCTACGCTGTACATCTCGACAGTGTAAGTAAAGCCATCTTTGTTTGAACCAGTACGCGTTTGTGCCTAATTCTACACCAGTGGTCGAAAGTACCCATCAGTACGTGCCGGGTTTGTGGCCACAACCCAGCCGACCCTTTCCCGGATCCCCCTTGGCCCCCACAATGGGCACCATGTTAGCCCTCTTCCAGTTGTTTGGGATCACTCCTGAGTTCCATGAATCTTTGAACAGCTTTGCCAGAGGCACCACTATGAGGCCAGCCAGTTCTTTCAGGACTCTTGGATGCAGGTCGTCTGGCCTAGCAGACTTGAAAATGTCCAAATGTTCTAAGAGACCTACTGCAAGTTGTGACAGGATGTGGTCTGGATGTTTGTTACAGCATTCTAAACTACAGTGCTGAAGTCTGATACCACATCCATTCAGGGTTATCTTAGGGCAAGATCCTCCATTTTTACAGTGCTCTATGTGCCCCAACCATCTGTTTGGTTATGGATGTAGGCTGCTTTCTATGCCCTTACTGAGTAATAAATATACCTTCTGTACCTAGCCTAAAATACTGATGTGGATGTCTTATTCTTGTTTCTTTTAGTTTTCTAACTGCTAGTGGTATGTCAGGTTTTATGCAAGAGAATAAATCCCTTGGAACTGTTGCATTTAACAATGTTCATATTCACTAAAAAAGACCTATTCAGGTCTTGTAAATATTCACAATGTGAGCACCACACAATGTCTCAGACAAAACTGATTATTAAATAGCTTGTGTTTCCTTGCAGTCTAAACACATCATTTTTTGATACACTAAACTTCCATAAAATAACATGGAATTTTCAAACAGAATATAATTTTCTATAAGGGTTTGACATTAACAATCAGTGGGACCTGTTTTTCTTAAAAATCACATCCCTTGAGGGCTAATATGGAGATTGATATGAGCCTTATATTTTGAAAAATGTTATTTCATTAATAACATTATTAATATATTGAAAGTGTAAAAAAAATAATTGTTAATACCAAACAATTCTATCTGGAAAAAAGCATTGATTTTATGAATGTCACATAAAAATATTTTTCATTTTTAC
The DNA here is from genome assembly GCF_030867095.1 of Alligator mississippiensis. Taxonomy (NCBI): domain Eukaryota; kingdom Metazoa; phylum Chordata; order Crocodylia; family Alligatoridae; genus Alligator; species Alligator mississippiensis. The sequence continues at coordinate 60,285,114 of NC_081828.1, forward strand.
CCCATATGTTTGAAATATTTACACACAATCTTAGCCTTTAGCATATACTGTAGACAGTGGGACTACTTGTTTAAGTAATGTTACATGCTTTCTTATGTGTACAAGTTCAAATAATAAATATTCAGTGTTTTGGTTTGCTTATAACAGTTTTTTAAAATTCAGGTAAAACACTCTATCTCTACTGTCATTGAAACAGAAGAGCAAATACACGCCAGTAGCATTTTAGTCATGAATTTTATTTTGGAGTTTAAAATGGTAATTTTAAGTTATTTTTATGCAGCCTTTATCTAACTTAGATTGTCCTCATTTCTATTTGGGAAATCCTGTAACTTTCTTTGATTTTTATTGTGTCAACTATCAATGTCTGTCCCTGGCTGGCTATATTACGCAGATTGATTGATTTTTTTTTTTTTTGTATTTCCAACTCTTTTTAAATCTTTAGTAAGTTTAGATGTGGACAGAAGTTTGGTTTTGTTCCTATTTTATCCAAACTTAACTTTAAACTGTATGTTGCATATATTATTGATCAAGAAAGAAGTTAATTACACTTTGAGTAGGATCTAGTTTTAAAATTACATTAACTTCAAATTTTTCATCACAGGGACACAAGATTTGCTATACCAGATGAACTAATGTAGGCTGTTATCGTGTCTCTAACAGTGGTTTCTGGGGAGATGATAATTATTGAATAACACATTTCTAAGAATGTGTTTGCCTATCCTCCTGTAGTTAGTGGGTGGTTTATGTCCCCAAGGATGAAGATTGATATCCCTTTTTTTATCTTAGTTCATATTATTGCTGAAAATCTTTTTTATTATTCAAATATCTAATGTTTTTCAGAAATCTACTTTTGACTGCAATATTTTGTGGCAACTCCCTAGCTTACTACTGGTATCTTAGAGACAAGAAGGTGATTGGTCAAACCCTGTCAGCATAAATCAATTGGAAGGCTTTTGAGTTCACTGAAATTATTGTGTGGTGAGTAAATATGGTTTAATAGGTCATTGCCCTACTCTTGAGCACTTTATGAACTAGATGTAATAGGTTAGTGTCTAGGAAACAGGGTGTTGGACTAAGGATGAGGAGGTCTTGAAACTCATTCTCCAGCATGGTACCAATATACATAGATTGTACACTTAATGCAACATTGATGCCTCTTTTGGTGTATTTATGCAGTGCCTGATAAAATGGGAAATCAACTTTGGTGGAGGTCTTATCATACAAAATATACAAGATCCCTCCCAGGCAACCTAAAAGGAAAAACAAGCCTTAGAGCCTTGAAAAATAAGTGCGCAGTACTACGACATTATAGTGTCTAATGTCTTTTTTTTCATGTAGAGCTATTTCATTCCAATTTCTGTTTAAGTACAGTTATGAAGTACTAAATATAAACCTTCTTGGTGAAGGAATTTTAAATACTATGCTTACAATTCATAGTACACAGTTTACAGTTCAGCTGGCAGGCTAGGTCCAACAAAATGCCATTCACTTGAATATAAGAAAGAATTTTCTTGGAAATTTTTCTGGGCGAAAAGAGGTAAAACAAGCACAAGTTGACTGAAATAGGGACCGCCTCTGATGTTCTTGAGAATAGGACATTTTAAGAATCAAATGCTAAGATATTTGTAAACAGCAAAGTTGGTCTATTAAATGGTCATGCAGAAGAAAAGATGGAAAAATGTGAACAGCTGGACAGTTGCTAGTCTATTCTGAATACACTGAGAAATATTTCATGAAGATCAAATGTTCAAAATCAGGTAACATCCAGATATAATCTACATTCTATTCTGACACTTATCTTTTTAGTTTTATTAGCCAATTCCCCCTTCCTGAGTGGTGGAAGAGAAAAATCTAGCATATATTAATTCCCCCCCCCGCCCCTAATTTTTTTAAATTTTGAGCGATATAAGCATAAAATGGGGGGGGGGGGGGGGGGGGGGAGGAAGAGTCAGAGAGAGAGAGGCAGCTATTACAGTTTGGCTAAACATCTCAAAGAAATGAAACCTAATGAAGACTTAATGTTCATAAAAATGTTCCCTTTTAATCTTCAAATACTGGAATTTTATAGATAGTGATATCTCTCAAAAAATCTGGCCACTTCACTTGCATGCTTAACTACAAGCTATTGGCTCTTATGTTCCTTTCACAACAGTTGACTTGTACTCTCTTCAAAGCTATCCATTGAATATTAATATACAAACATCATCATAGACAGCTGTGAAACCCTAAATTATCTGGAATAATATGTAGAAGAATTGATTAGAAAAATTATTTCCAGATTTAAAAATAAGATAGGTAAAATAGTAATATATTAATTGAAAATATTGTTTGTATTTTCATCTAGGAAAGCAGAGCATTTTTTTTCTCTAGAATATCAACTTTTCCTATCTACCCTTTCCCAAACTGTATTTTCTCTTGTGAATTGGAAGGCCTGATTTGGTTTGAAAACATATGCATTACTATGCAGGAGGAGAAAGCATTGCAAAGCCCTAGAAAAGCTAAAGTAACTTTATTACAGTTTCTATGGCTTTTTGTATATACAATGCTGCAGAAATCAGCATAATTACATAACTGAATCTGGCCCTAACATGGAACTGAGCATGTAATCTAATATAAACAATAACTAATAAACATTTTATTAATAATGGTGTTTAAATATTCTTGGCCCTAGTACTTTGGGTTAATCATATACGCTCATACATATACATCTAAAATATCACTTTTTTTTTGTCCTACAGTGTTGGTGGATGTTGACTATCCACATTTTTAGCAGTATATCTAATGATACAAGATATTTTTTCCACTCTAAATATATTGATCAACTTATTCTAATGATTAATCTTTTAGCCATTTCTCATTGTAATTCTTTTTCTTTCTTTTTTTTTTTCTTTTCTTTAGAGGGAAAGTAGTGTAACTACATCTACATAATGGTGATATAGAAAGAGTGTTAGTAATATTTTTAGTTGCCTCTAAAATCAGCTGTTATTCTGTTGCATAGAATATCTCTGGCACCCAAACATACAATTTACCCAGCAGAACAGCAAATGTAAGAGACCTTTAAAAAGTGAAATCCCTGTAGTGAGGGATTTGTAAGTTTCTAAAAGATATTTGCATTACAACATATTGTTCCTTCCTGTTTCTTGCAGAGGAATCTCACAGAGCAATTATACTCCTCCAAGCTCACCACTTTAGCTGTAGTCAACGTAAAAGTTCTAGCTGCATAACTGAACCACTTAAAAAGGACTTTTGTGATGACTAATACCTTTAACAAATGGCATATTTTTTATTCCAGGCTAAGACTGGATTCTCACAAAGAAGTTGAAGTCAGCAAATATTGGCTCTTCACAGCTTAACACATCTGGTTAATTCACATCGGATTTAATTTCTGGTTAATTGGAGGACCCTGCTTCATTCTTTCCTTTCTGTGATCTAAAATATTCAGGGAGTAAAACATGTTTTGCTAGACTTTTAAAATCATTGGTGCTATTCACAATAAAACTAGAATTTTGGTTTGAAAATATAAGCTGTTGGGCACAGATGTGTATTTGGCTTAGAATGTTAGTCAATTAGGTACAGCAGGGGAGTTAGGCATCTAAGTGTGATTTTATTCCAGCCAATTCAAGTCACTGAAAAGCTTAATACAGAAGGTCAGTGGGTCTTCCTTTCTTCTGTTTTTTGTTTTTATCACTCACTTATAAGATGATAATGGAATAGGATTGCATGATGTGATTAAATTCACTAGGACACTCAATAGATGAAATAGTATCTGATCCTGCATGTATTAATAATATATACTGCTTTGAAATTTTGCTCATCAGGGTCTTCCTCCTGGATGTTTCCAAAATCTCAAAACCAAGAGAAATGTTGGTAGAGCTAGACACTAGAAACATATAAGTGTCATTTTCAAAGAGAATTTTTATGGAGGTATCATTCTTTATATGAACATAAATCTGGACAAACATGCACATTAACCAGGGCCAAGAACAGTTAGGACCACATCGTATTCTAATATGTCCAAGGGTGTCCTATAATTCCACCTTGCTTGAGTTGCCGATAAACAGGTAACATTTGGTATGTAAGACTTCTTATTTTTGTCGTTTTATGGGCTTTAGACTTAAGACTAAATTGAAAGCCTAATACAAAAGTTGATGCATTAATGACTTTTCAGAGACCCAAAGAAAAGTTGGAATAGGATTACAGTCAGAAAGCTAATAGATGAAACAAAATGTGCCCCTCTTCATAAGTGTGCAAATAACATCTAACACCTGTCAAGGATGCTGGCTTACTTAAAGGACAGTAAGAAGGGACACCCATACCAGGTATCAGGCATGAGCTATCAGTAGTTGTTGCATGTTTTGATCCTTTCTTATATAATTGTCACAGCAAAATCTGAAGCCACTGTCTGATACATAGATTTCTTTTAACTTCTCTTCTGTAATTGAATAAAAAATGGACTTCAGAACCTGGCCCATAGGTAATAAAGTAGTTAAATAATAAACATTTTAAGATCATTATCCTACATAGTAAGTAGATAACTTTGCCACTTATTCTGAGACAGCTATGCTGGTGTTTGGGGTTGAAAAGCAATAATGCCTTCTCTAAGATATATTGCTGGACTGAAAAGGCAAAAAACAATAATATTTCTGTTTCTTTAATTATAGATATACAGCACTAACTGCAACCAAACTGTATTGGAAATGATTTGGCTGAAACAGAATTTTCTAATGTAATATTATTAGTATTTAAAATAATTCTATTGCACTATTGTTTATTCAGATTTCATTAGCCGGCTGGTGTAGGGTGTAATTTTTTGTTTGTTTTTCTTTCATTTTAGTAGGTAGAATTCTTTTTAGAAAAATTCCACTGTTTCATCTTGATGAAGCTTAGTTTTTTAATAGCTTAGCCTGCACTATAACCCAGATCAACTTCAAGAAGTGATTTCCAAAAATTATTTTTCTTAGAACTATACTATAATTTTTCGCCTGGAAAAGTTCTGATTGTTGGAGAAGCTCTGTTTTAATCAGTTAGACTTTTTTTGTAAAGTTAAGCCTTTTCCATTCTGCTAAGGTTCAACTGATGTTGGCTCAGTGAATGGCTGTTGGGAAATTGCCCTCAGAGCTTTATTTGAAGCCGCCAGCATCTTAGTAATGAATTGTTGTATTGTGAAAGTCATGCTCAGTGTGTTGATTTTTTTTCCTAAGTGACATTGTTGAAGCATAACATACATTAGTTACCTACCTGACAAGTTGTCTATTTAACAGGGAAAAAAATGATCTGACTGTGATTGATGGTGCAGCTGCCGCTTCTCAGTGATGGGGAAAATAAGCTGAGTCAAAATAGATCTGGCTACACTATGGCACTTCTGTCTTTACTGCTGTTTCCTCATTTCTCTTCATTTGGATAAGAAGGCTTTGCTTTGAACACAGTTATTCCCACAGTCTCCAATCTACCAACCACTGTGCATATTGCTTTCTTCTTTTCACTTTGAAATTACTTTAGAGACATTACTCTGTGCTGGTCTACATTAAAGAAAAGCTTTTTTAATTCCGTCTATTATGTGCACTCCAGGTCAACGGCAACTGTTAAAAAATATAACTCTTGGTAGAGAGTGCTTAGTATGTTATTTACCTTTTGGGCTTTTTGTTCCCATCTGGACATTGGCACTCTGATTGGGGCTCTTTCTTGCCTTTGTGTGCTGCAGTATTGCCCTGTTCTGCCTTGGAACTTGCTTTAACTTACAGAGAAATCATGTGCGCTGGGGATACTAACATTTGTTCTGAAGCTGCTGCATTTGCTCCAGAGATGAATGTATTTGACCACTATGCCCTTCTTGTCTTAGGACCCTGTCTTTACTCCTAAGTACAGAGGTCATCTTGCCCCTGAGAGGCTAGTGGGAAAAACATTCTGTATAGCTGTCATTAGCTCTCCATTGACTACAGAGTTCAGCTAATAGAGAAGCCTGCTGCTGATCCTCTCCAGATGTCACTATGGCAATGGAAAAGACTGGCTTGCAGGGATTAGAAGGGATGTAATTCATACAGTCACAAAGGTATAAATAAAATATATAAAAAGAGGCACTTGATAGCAAAAGAAAGAAAATTATACTGAAAACTCATATATCTCTCAATTCAGTCTGCTGTTGACCTCCAATCATTTACATTCACACACAGTACTCAGAAAACTTGGAATTTATACCAGTCTTCCTTGAAGGGGACTCTTCTTACACAGAGAATATGAAAGGAACAAAATAGGAGAGAAGAGAAAGGGAAAAAGTCATTCTAGTAAGAAAAAGTGTCAGCAAGAAACAAAACATTAAAAACTCATGATCTCTCAGGTTTTGCCCACAGTGCATAACCAAAGAACTAGAGAAAATGGCAACCTCATCCATTCACTGACTTCAGTGGAAAATGAGTCAGGGCTAACATGTAGAAGAACTTGTAAATTGGAGGTGCCAGAAAGGCATGCCTTAGGTTAAGATTTATATTTACTGATATGTGCAATTTTGGGAAAGAGCCTATTATCTCCCTTTGTTTCTAATACCTCTTTTCAGCACTCGCATATCTTAGGGGACTGAGCAGCCTTTAATGTTCAAGGTGCACATTTGAGAAGCAGGTGCAAATTTGTGAAATGGTTGCAGCTCTCCAAAAGGAGCACCACTTATACAATAAATAAATAAACAAGAGCTACCTTATGTTCTATCATGAGCAGTGGTGGATTAGAGAAATAATGTAGTAGCTGGCTTTCCAATCCAGTCAGATGTTATGGTATGCTTGTTGTTCATTTTGCTATATTGCTGATTTTTGTAATGATATTTTAACAGGTGCTCCTGCAGTACGTGTTCCCATTAGGCTATGATAAAGACTGTGTACTTGAGGTGAAGGTGGGGGAGACTGGGGAATTTGCTTGCCCATTAAAACCATCAGGAGACATAAGACCATTTGGCAAGCAAATTAGAGAACCACTCTGCTGAAAACATTTATACTTTGTTCCTGGAACATAAGCAGAACAAATATCCATGGAGGCCATGTGTGGCAGAGGATTTCATCTCCATGGTGAAGAATAATTAAGCTGATGGGTGTTGGAACTGAGAAGTAGTCTTCCTATCAAACTTGTTCAAAATGCATATCTCTCAATACAGTGTATTTTAAAGGCAAATGTTTTGCTCCTCATTAGATTTATGAATCCCAGGGGTATAGAAAATCTCCATCAGGGTTGATTGATGATCTAGCTGTAGCCAGAACAAGAATAAACTTAATCAAAAGGAAAGCTACTGTACTCTGCTCATTTTGGTGGTGGAATATGTACTAAAAGCTTTTACAAGTTCCCTGCAGCACATCACTGGAGTTTTGCAAATTAAAGTACTCACACACCATGTTTGAAGTCATATATGAATTAATGGGAACACCACCCTACAGTGACAAAAGGTCCACATCAGTGTCAATAATCTGTATAGAGCTTCTACATTAATGGGATAAGAGACCTCAGTGCCTTAGAAATACAGCTCTACCATTCAAACATATTCAGTTTTAAACCTCAAATTATTGCAATTTGGTGTACATTGCCAAGTCCTTCTCTTGGGGGATTTATGATGACAGAACAATCTCATAAAGGATATAAGAGAAGGATCTTGTGCCTCACTATCCAAAAAAAATTGAATCATCCAATCAAAATACTGCCACCTATAACTATGTATTCACTTCTGCTCTTTTTAGTAAAAAAAATAAAAATCATCTAGTCACTAATTTTTGGCTTTTTAAGGAAGGGCAGAAACCCAAGGGAGTCTTGGTTCCACAGTAGAAAGAAGTAAGAAAGAAATAGTTTGATAAGAGGACTGGAAGTATAATAGAAAATGGGAGAAAAAAAGAAAAAAAAAAGAAAAGAGTTTTTGATTCAAAACAGAATCAAAACAGACCCTTTGATTCAATCTCATTATTTCATGAATTCATGTTGAGACCTTATCAGTATTCAATCCCTCACGAATCTCTCACTGCTGATGCACATGCCCTAGGCTCTTTAGCTGATTTGTCCTTACTTTCCACCATCAAAGTTGTAAACTTTCCCATTTTGTTTAGCATTTTCCTTTGCCTGTACCCATCTGAGTAACAAACTCTGTCCCCTTAGTAAAAAGCACTCTCCTGCCTCACTCCTTAACAACTAAGCTTCTCACAAGTTGCAAAATAGACCTGACACAGTTATTCATTAAAATAAAAACAAGTCTTAATATAGTACAAAGTTTACTTAGTAATTAATTTACAGACACTGAATTCAACTCCTCCCTCCCCCCCAAAAATAAGCACCAGTGATCTAAAATCATACTGACACTTTGGTAACAAGGGAATAAGTCACTCTATTTCATCTGAAGAAGTCTGTTTCAACCGTCTGATTTTATTCAAACCTTGAAGCATCCAACTTATGCTTTCTCCTTGTAATGATTTTCAACTTGTCAACTGCACATTGTTTGCTTTCATGACAGCTGAATCAAGCCTTCTTGCAGTATGAGTTAAAGTATTGCTCTTTAATTTAAGAGACATCTTAGTACCTTCAAACATTTGAATTATTTGTCAGCTGAAATAAGTGTCTTGGGGTGTTTTTACATGTGCTCCAGCAGTGGAGGGAAGATACTTTAATTAGAGAAGCTCTGAGAACCGTTCTAATTAAAGCGGCTGCAACGTCTAATGTATCAGCAACCACATACTTCAAAATGATGGAGGCGGGGTCACTTTAACTAACAATCTTTGTCAAATGATCTTTGGTTAAAGCACCACTGCCATTTTGAAGCATAGGGACATTGATACATGAGATGCGGAGGCTGGCTGGAGTGCGCCAATTACCATGCTCCAGTAAACTCGACTAATCGAGTCTGCTCCAATGTGCTACAATTACAGAGTGTCAGAGCAGCCTGCGGGCATTTCTACAGGCACCCTTAATGTCCATAGAACTACTTAGAGGAGAAATGTGTTTATAGGCTTTTGTGATTGTATCATCTCATTCTTAAAGTGCATCACAGATTGAATTGATACAAGCTGTTTAGTGATGGCGTCATAGAAAGTTGCAAACATGCCCTCAGCAATAACGCACATGTAATATTGCATGCTGTAGCAACTTATGTTGAAATACTGAAAGGCAGTTAGGAATACAGAATTAATTCTCTTACTCTCTCTCTCTTTCTCTCTCTCTCCCTCTCTCTTTTCTCCAAATGGTGTAGGTGGTGGTTCTTAGGTTTATATTAAAATAAGTATATTAGACATTTAGAAAGGAATTTGACTTACTATACCATATGTACTATGATACTTTTAACAGATGCATAACTCTCCTAATAATACACTGTGACTGAGAATTGTATTATCAGTTCAACATTTTATTTGCGCATATATATACTTATAGGAAGATTAATGACCAAGTGGATAGAGCAATAGAGTGGGAGACACCGGGCATGTCTACATGAGATGCTTTACTGCGCTATAGACTAATTTGCTGCACAATAAAGCATCATTGTGTTCATGTGTGTGACAATTAGGGTGCAGTAGATTAATTTAGATAGTCCTGTCAGATACAAGTGGTATCCAGCAGTGCAATAAATTACTGTGCTTAAACACACTTGTAAACAGTGATGCTGGGATTAGTTTACTTCTGCTCAAATTGAGCCAGAGTATATTCAGTTGAATTCATTGCACATGTAAATAAGCCCACCAAATTTTGGCTCTGCCACTGGCCTGCTGAGTGATTCTTGCCAAATCACTTTGCCTCCATATGCCTTAATATCCCCATTGCCAAAAAATGATATCAACTTCCATTATAAAGCACTCTGAGATCTGACAGTGAAAACTTTTATGTGAAAGCGACTGTTATCTGTTGTACTTAAGATATTAGCTGTTATTATCTTATTTTATTTTCATTAAACATTTTATCTAAAATGCTAACAATGATACAACTTCAGTGACTAGCATATCAGGTACTCTGAATATAAGAGCAACACATTGAACCATGTGAATGACATTGATTTATGTATATTAATATAAATAGACTTTTTAAGTGTCTTCACTGGACATGCTAAAATAGTAACTATCTCAGGGATAGTGATTCTTTCCATTGCAAGATGTATAAATTATGAAATGACACTCATCAAATTATACAATGAATATGTAAAGAAATAACACATAGAAACTAATAAAATAAAATAAAATAAAATCCAGTAGTGAGGTATATTACATACATCCAGAAATTGTAACATAGAAGATCCAGGATCTGCCATTGAAAGGGATGACTTTTGGGTCTTTTTCTGCCTAAAAATTAAAAATTGGATTTCAGCTTTTCCTTCATGGAAGTAAAATAATTGTGCTGTTTTTTTCCATCTGTTAATCAAAGACTGAAAATGATGAATGAGGAGGAGGAGAGGTGTATTAGGAACAGTGGAAATAGTATGAATCAGTACTGAAGACATTTTGGAAATACTCGATATGAATCATATTTATTTGCTTTAGTCTCAACAGCAGAAAATGAGTATGATCAACTTGGTCTTTGTAATCCAGGAACCCTTAACTTTACAAAATACTAACAGCCTCACTCCTCCCCATTTCCCAAATGGGAAGATCATTTACTTGTCCTTATATAAAAGCCTGTTGCTCCATATAATGAACACATAACTGAACCTTAGCACTTAAAATGAACTGGAAATTAATTATCAAAATTCGTATGTGCTGTGCACTCCAAATAAGCAAGGGCAGGGAGTCATATTTAAGATAATTTTAAAATTCCTAATTTTAGGTCCATCACTTGATGGGCTTCTAAAACATCTGTAATTTCATGACACTGTCAGATTCAATATCCAAAAAGATATAAAATTTATTTTTTACCCCAAAGTCACATGATCAATTACTTTTCTTCCTGGACCTTTTAAGTCCAACTCTATTGTTCCTGAGAGGTACCTACCAATGTGATTCTGAAGCCAGGCAGAAGGCAGGACAGGATGAAACTTTAGGCTTAGTACAGGCATTCAGGACAGTTAGGGGGAGGTTAGATTATATTAAAAATGACTACCCAACCTAACTTATTTTATACAGGTGCAGACCTTATACTAGCTAGATGCATCTGAGTGCAAACTGTACAGCAGTTCAGGACAGTTAGATCAGCCTAAAAATGTCCAACCTGATTTAACTTAACCCTACCTCTGAGGTAACTTAACTTAGATCATGTTGGTCATTTTTAGACCAATCTAACTGTCCTAAACTTCTGTTCAGTTCCCAAGGCTGGGAAAGCCCAGCTGACTGCCCCAGGGCTGTACTTTCTCTACCTAGCACTGTGTTATATTTATCCCAGCAGCTCCTAGTCCAAAGATGTGGGGGAGAGAATGCCCCAGGTCCCCCTGTAGACCCCATAAGCCCCCCTAATCCTGAAAAACTCTCTCACACACCAACCCCCCTGCAGACCTCACCTGCCTTCTAGACCCTGCCTGCCCCCCAGATTCCCTGATCTCCTCTGCAGAATCCCCTTTGCCCCCCAGTCCCTCCCACAGATGCCACCACCCCCCATTCCCTCCAATCCCCACCATAGACCCTGTTTGCCCCAATCCTCGTGATCTTTCCTACAAATACTGCCTTACACCTCTGATCCCCTGACCCCACCACAGACCCTACCTGCCCACTTAATCCCACTGCTAGCACCCCACATCCTGATTTACCTTAAATTGGGTGGCCATTTTTAACTCAATCTAGCCTTCTCATAACCTCCCAAAATATCTGTATGCAGCCTTAGAGGTGAATTGGTTTGGAGATGCATAAGGTTTTGTAGGTGACAACCTACAATCAGTTAGCATCTGACTTTTGCCAGGTGTGGCATCTCTATTGTGATGTGTTCATGTTATTGAAGGCATTGTGAAACCCAAAATGTTTCATGATAAGGTCTTAGGTTAAAGTAAATATTTTTTTTAAACTTTCCTTATACATAAAAAGCTATGTTTATACAGATTCTCTTCTTAGAATGTTCATTTTGATCATGTTCTATAAGAAAAGTTTTAATTCATACCATTGTCAGATCTAAGCTCGTTTCAGTAAATATCTAACATTCACAATCATTCTTTTCTAATGTGGCATCCTCTTGCTATTTTTATCTTGTAATTCCTTGTCAGAAATTGCAAGATGACAAAGTGCTTAGTCTACTACAAATGTATTTGGAAACTACATATGAGATCAAATTACTGCCTTGCCTGTTTCTTAACTCTTAAAATAGGAGTTAAAAATAGTGGGCTTCTACACATGTGCCTGACATCTGCTCTGATGTGTGTTAATTAGTATGTATTGGGGCAGACTCAATTAACTGAGTCACATCACATGTATTCAGTGTCCCTGAACTTCAAAATGGTGGCTGGAGGGGGTGTGGGGTGTTCACTAAGCTTATTGAACCAGCTTTAATTAAAGTTCCTCAACCACCAATTTGAATTGTGGGATGCTGAATACATGAGGATCTGTGGGCTCTTTAATTAGAGCCGCTTCTGAGAGCTGCTTTAAAGAAAGTGTTGCCCCGCACACACACACCCCCGGAGCACATGGAACAACACCCAGTGATTCTCAAAAGAGATGCGGTTATGCAGGATTTTGGCCTTCAATGAGGCATTTGTTCACTTTTTAGCCTTTTGCCTGCTCTGCAGTAGGAATAATTTGAAAGCTATTAATAATCTCTTCAGTGTAGTATCAAGCGCTCATGTTCATTGTCCTGTTCCTCACTATTTACTTAGCAGTTATGCTATAACAATCTACAGTTTCAATGTGCCAGATCCAGTCTCCAAACTATTGAAATGAAGGTCTCAAAAGGAGAGATACATTTTAGACTTGTATTGAATAATTTTAAAATTTGAGTTTGTTCTAAATATTCGGGATGCTTTATATTATCTTTTGAATCAGCATGATAAACATTAGAACAAGAGTCTTGGTTTTTAGAGGTTCTATGAATATACTTCACTATTATTGACTGCAGCTGGAAGTTTTGGTGCACAGACCTTCTGAAAATCTGTACGAATCAGGTTCATTTAATTCTTGTTATGTATATTTTAAATATTGTCTTTGCAATACAGATTTAAAAAGTGCAGATCAGAAATCATTGTAACAGGATTTATATTAAAATTCTCTGTGCCAGCTACAAGCATTGGTTAGATTATATGCTGCCAAGATGCTACTTTCTAATGGGAAATACCTATCCATCAAGACCCATTTTATACAATGCCCTAGGGCAGGTTGACCTTGCATTTTGATATAAATTATGAGTGTTAACATTGGCTATAATGAAGGGTTTGGAAACTTTTAAAAATACAGGTATTCTTTTCACTTTCTTTCCCGCTGTATGAGTGATGTTCTATTTTTATCTATTAAAGAAACTGAACAGAAGGTTTTTTTATGCCTTAGACTGGCCTCACTCCCTACTGTTGCAACCAAAATCACTTTCACTAGGAATTTTGGTTATACAGGATATGTGATTATTGTCATCCTTTTTTTTATAAAGTGTTATTTACATATTTTTATCCATATAAGTAACAATTTTTATGTCAAAAAGAATAAAGTATTAGGCTCTGCTACTATTAAGGGTTAAAAATGTGTCCTCAATCTAGTATTACAAATTAACCTAATTAGAAATTTTTGTTCATAGTTTGCAAACTTCCTCTGGTCCCTTCCTTATTCTGATATATTTATATGAATGATATTATATATATCATATAATATCATATATAATTCTTAGAAATATATAGTCCCAGTTTTGCTGTCTGTACATTAGATTAACCAGTGAAGGGAAGAAGAAATTTGGCAAATTGCTGATTGTACTGTTCACAGGTATGCCTTGCAGTCCATAGAAAGGAAAATCTTTACCTCCCACACATCCAATTTGCTTCCCAGATCTCTGTACACTTGAGCCTGTATATGGCATACATCAGTTCCTGTTTCCCTGTGCAAAAACATTTCCTCATGATCTCTACTGCAATCTACTATACTTCATAAAGACAGTAAAGAGTAATGACTTACAAGGCTATATTAACCTCTAAGGGTTTATTCACTTGCTTTTTGATAGGGAAGAATCTGGAATAGCCCAGTTGGTTGGCTACCATTTTCTTTTCTCTTTCAGAAATTAAGTGGTGGAAGTGTTTCTGGATGATTTACTGTTTCTTAATTCCCCACTTTGGTACTACTTTTTGGGGGAATATTTATGACCTCTTGTCTTTGACAATTCTGCTAATCTCCTCGTACACCACTTGAATCTCAAACCTGTAAAATACTTATTTCTAAATTAATGTTTCGGAATCATTGCATTTCTGTTCTTGGTGCTGATAATCAGTTAGAGGAGACTTGGAGAGTTAGGCTGTTCTGTGATCTCATCAAAAGAGTAGGAAAAAATCTATCTTGACTCAATAAACTTGACAGTATTGTTTATATTATTAATAGAAAAGAATGAACAGTGCCTCTCAGCTCTGAATCAGTGTAGTCAAATAACCTTTGATAATGACTTATTCAATTCTCAAAACAAAAAGTAGGTGAACTGATAAAGAAGCCAAGTCATATGAAAAGATATCTATTTACACTGCTATGCTTTTCATACATAAAACCTTAGTGAAAACATTAGGAAAGCTTCTTTTTTAAGTCTATATATAAAAATAGAGTTAGGAGAAAGGTAATGATAGAAAATGAAAATACTGAAAAGTAAGAAATGTTAACATGAAGCTTGCTGGTTGCCATTTTAATACTTTTTTTTGTATTAATGCATTATGATTCAATCAGTTAAATAGTTGAATGCTACACTTTCTGAAGTATTTGCTGCAGTATAGGTTGCAACACTATTTCACAGAATGACAGTTATATTTTCTCTACAGGATAGGAATTCAAAATGCCTACATTCCATTAATCTCAACAGGATTTGGGTGCTCAAATCCTTTTAGACAGCATGGCCATATCAGCATAGACTAACACATTGAAATTCACTATATCGAAAACAAAGTTGATTGTTAATACAACATAACAATGCCTTCTAGCAATAGGATAAGCTTAATAAATCTAGGAAGCTTTCAATTATTAAATATAAACAAAAGTGGACACATCCACGAGACACTTTACTGCGCAGTAGCTATAGCCAGCCTGGACTGGTCTCCAGACCTGTGGCCTGACTGCCAGGGCCTGTGCTTTCAGCTACCTGGCTCCTAGGCACCATGCCCCTCTGCTGCAGGCTTAGGCTGGCCACAGCAGTGCAACAGACTCCCTGCTCTCCCCCTGGGTCCTATGCCTCCAGCTGCCTGTCCCCCCAGGCACCATGCTGCTCTTTTCCAGGTAAGTGGAAAGCCCCAATGGCACCCAGAGTCCCCATGGCCCCTGGCAGCACCTGGGATGGTAGTATCCCGGACACTGGAGACATCAGCCTGAGACTTCAGGTGGACAGAGCAAGAGACAGGTGACCTTAGAGCTATCTGGGATGAGGCAGACATGCAGCAGTAGTTTAGTTGGGGCACCAAGGCATACCTGGAGCCAGGGACCTCACAGGGGGTTTGGGTCCCCCCTCCCTTCTGCTTCCTGACCCCACCCTCTCCACCCTGCCTGGTAGAGCTCCCAGACCTTCCCACCCCAACATGCAGGGAGGTGGGAGGCAGTTCAGAACTTTATTGAGTTCCCAGCACCCTCCCAGCTAGGCATCCAGGGACCTTTCACATGCAAAAAAAAAAAACTTGTCAGTGGCAGAAGTGATATCTTCCTTGGGCACTGGGCTCAGGGACTCATACTGTAAGCAGAAATACCCCTCCGTGTGGTGGCACAAGTTGCAGGGAAGTGCAGGCTTGCCTGGAGTACCATCAAAACAGCCCCCATGTCAGGTGCTCATTTGTGCCTGGGGAACCATGGCAGTCAGCAGCAGCAGGGCATAATAGAGTGGGCACCACTTGGTGCTCTGAAACAGCTTATTGTGGTTGCCTGGGGGGCTCTTAGCAGGGGCATGATTGGGATACAGGCCATGCGGGTGGCAAGGGCCCTGGTCTTGGATGCCTCTCCAGAGGGGACTGCTGGGGGAAGGAAAGGAATCACCAGATCTGCATCTAAGCCAGGTGGGAACCCCTGTGACCCCAACCCTGGTCACTACTGGTGTGGTGGAAATGATAAAAAAAAACAACTGCCTGAACTGTAGGAAAGAAAAGAAAGGAAGCTGGTCTGGAGCTGCTGTGGCAGCTACTGACAGGAGCCAGCCCTGGCCCATCCAGGGTAGGGGATAAGGAAGACAGGCTGCCTACTGTAGGTGGCAGGTGGCTCACCTGTTCCCCCAAAGGAAGTGGATATGGAGGGCTTGACAAGCAGCCACTTGTGGCAGAGCCCAGTCAGCCAACTTACCATGCTTCTTGGGCCCTTGTGTACACGTGACCCCTTATTTGAAGCCAGGTGGCATGCAACCACTCAGTATAAAGCATGTTATCTCAGAAATGTTACAAAATCTCATGGAAAGTCTCTCTGTCCTTGCTTTGCAGGTCCAGCAGCTGTACACTGGGGAGAAGAACCAGCCACTGGCAGGGATATACCTATAAGGACATCATAAGTTGGCTGGCACACACAGGACCCCACCCTGCTGCTGGACTGGCTGGTCCCAGTGGCAGAGGAGCAGCTGATGAACTTGTGGGTCTGGTGATCCCAGGACCTGAAGTGAGACCAAGAGCGGGCCCAGGAAGACCATGCCTTCTGGAGGCTCCTTGCCTTTGAGGAGAGGCATATCACCTTCCTTGAGAGGATGCTCAAGGCCTAGGAGTGGCAGGCTGCCATAGTGGCATGGGTAGTGCAGGCAAAGGAGGAGGACCATTAGATGCTGGACACCCTCCTAGCCCTGCCAGTCACCTTCATGACACCCAGCACCCAACTCTGCCTGGCCCCTGGCAGCTGCCTGAAGCCTAGTGGGCTTGGGATGAGGTGCAGTGTAACCTGCAGTGGCTTGGGCCCCCTGCCCCTGATCCTGAGATGGGTCCCCTGGCAGCCTGGCACCCTGCCTGAGTCACTGCCTGCTGCTTACCCAGATACCATTCCACCCCTGAGAAAGAACTGCCTGCAGCTTGGGCCCACACATGGGTCCTGGTGGCCCCATCCCCATAGTGAAGGAGGAGGAGCAAACTGAGCAGGCTGGAAAGTGCCTGCTCTTGTTCTCAGGAAAGGCCCCAGCCTGCTGGCCTTGCCATGGCATCTACACCCATGGTAGTGTCACCAGAGGCCAGGGTGCTGTGCATCTTTCCCTGGTATCCATGCCAGAGGTGCCTTCATCCCACTGTTTTCCCCCTTACAGTTCAGAGGACACATTGTACATAGTTGCATGTGAAGTAGGACCTTTTCTGTTGGTTAGGTAGGGTGTGTTGCTGGGTGGGAGGGAGAGATGGAGCGAGGTAGAGAGGAAGGAAGGGAGAGAGTGTGCTGTTGGGGAAAAAGGGGGTCTGTTATTGTGTGATGGAAGGAAATAAAGTTTGGTGTTTCTTACAAACTGTCTGTAGTATATGTGGTGCAGTAGGTGTTACCCTGTAGGTCTGGGGTTCATGGGCAGCCACTGAGGCACCCTACTGCAGGGGGTGGAGAAGGAGGTGATCCACGAGTGCCTTACAGATATGGTGCCCTGTCTGCCGCTGACAGGGGGGGCTGGTAGGGAGTGTCCATGGTTTGCTGGCCACAGGCTCCCAGGACAGCAACCCCTGCCAGTCTGAGCCTTCCCTCCCCCCACCCCAAACTTCCTGCCAGCCTGAAAATTGCAGCCTGAATTTTCAGCTGCCAGCCTGACCTCCCTCTCCCTCCCCTTCCTGCCCAGAGCCCCCTGCCAGGTTGAGCCAGGCCCCCTGAAATCCCCTGCCAGGCTGCACCTGTCCCTCCCTGAGCACTCTGCCACCTTGAGGCTGCCCCCAAAGAGCCCTGCCAGGCTGTGCCTGTCCCTGGAGTCCCCTGCCACCCAAACAACTGTGGACAGAACCTGCAGTTCTCCTTGTCTGCTGCAGGGGGACAGAGCAGGGCAGGAGCAGGCCTGGATCTTCCTGCTCCCATAAGAAGCAAATCTGCTCACAACAGGGTACACATGTAAATGCATTCCTGGGGAATTCCTTAGGCTTAAGGCTCACTGACTTATTTTACTGCACAGTTAGCTTAAGTAACGTTAATAACATGTATAGACATGCCCAGTCTGGGTTAAACGTTTTTTTGATTACTATCCTCTACCTTAAAATGTTATTCCTCACCAAGTCTTCATAAATGAAATTGAGGATTCAGGGAACTTAAGTTCTTAATTCACAACCAGAAATATCTCAAAATACAGTTAGAGATGTATGTTAAAGTGGCCATTATCCTTCTTCTTTCTTACCTCTGTAATTCTATATACATTTTTAAATCAAGGTAATATCATGCTAAAAGACTTACCAGTTCATCAATGTTTGAAAATTTCTGGTTCAAAGATCAAGTCAGGTTAAAGAACTAGAACATAGCAAATAAATTAGTCAAGGAGAAAACCTGACCAAATCAGGCATATTACCAAAATATTTGAGAAGATTGCTGATGTAACAGTGAACAGAGGAATTGCCTGGTCTGCTTCCATGAATGAGGTTTTATTTAAAACAAGAATAATCGAACAAACCTGAATATTCTGGGCATATATTGTATCATACAAATCTCCAGGTTTGATTGTTTTTGTCTTAAATAGCTATATATAATATATGTGTGTGTCAGCTTTGGCATTTATTTCCAATGGGCTACGTGCTGGATTAAAACAGTAAGCAAGTGGAAATACTAATTTTATTGAATAGCACTTCAGAGACTGTCTTCATTCATTATAATTAATCTTGAAAAAGCAGTTTCAAAATTATTTCTTCACAATGTGACTTGCTCCATGTAAATTTATTTCAAACTGAAAAATAACAGTAGTATTAACGTGAGAGTCTTTTTGGCATTATGGCTTGAATACTGATGCCTATTTGGAGCAGAATTCAGTATGTGTACCTTGTGGTGAAAAAGTGGCCTTTGGAAAACTTTCTCTCCCTGATTTTGATCTTGTAACTTTGGGTAGGCAGAAATCTTCTGTACACCAATGTGTAACGGTTCCTTTGAGACATGCATTACATGGTAAAGACTGCTAGTCTGTAACATGGTTTGCAATACCATTCTTTAGTTCCCATTTTGCCCCTGTAATTTGGGGAATGCTCAGCTGCTCAATAAGGGCAGCTATAAATTCATTTTGTGCCACTGCATTGCCACTAAGTGAAATTTGGGGCCAAATACTAGGGCGCATTGTTGGTTTATTTTTTTATTTCCATAGATTAAACATTATTGTTGTTACCAGATTTGCCCATTACTTTGGGGTGTGCTCATTTATTAGTGATAGTTTCTAGGGTCTTGGTGATTCTGTCAATGTGCTGCTTGTGTTACTGTACGGAGCTGTATCTCTCTCTTCTGCAAGCCCTCACCCCCAATGGAGCTATCTTGCAGGACTCAGTTTTAATGGGGCTGGGTTCCCCCAGTCACCAAATCAGTCATACACACAAACACACACAAATTAACGTGACACACGTGACCCGGCCGGGTTCATCAGCATGGACAGGCTGACACCCTCACATTCCTAGAATCAGTTCAACAGAGCAACAACAAAATGCAGTCAGACACAAGCACACAGGTAAACAGAATCCCTCTGAATCCAGCTGGGTGTCCAGCTGACACCCTCATGGGCCAGCATTCAGTTCATAGGGGCACGTCTGAGTCAAACTGGGTCAATCAGCCTGTCCAAGCTGATCCCCTTATGTGTTTCAAACTCAGCACGTCCCAATCTTTGGCCTCTTGATGAGCAGACCCCACAATATTTTTGGGCTTCACAGGGATCTTTAGCTTAGGTAAAAGAAGCGTTGCTGCAGAGCACAGGAGGAAAGAGAAGCAGAGAAAGAAAAATATACCCAATTACTACCAGTTTGACTATAAAAGTTATTTATTGCTAAGCATATGACATACATAATGGTACTAGTAGTAATAGATATTCAAAAGAAAAACAAACACAAACAATTACATTACTACCCTGGTTTCACTAAGTATTTGGGGAAACTTAGCTCAAGCTTAACTAATACAGTTCAGGTTCAGAAATTTATGCCTAGAGTGAAAAGAGAGAGAGAGAGCTGGGATCTCACCAGTCCAAGGTACTCAGGCTGCAGAGCTGACAGGCACAGTCCGTAGCACAATTCTTGAAGAGAGATGATCTGTTCTTCCAGCGTCCCAAGAACAACAGGGGATGGTGTCAGCACAGGATGTTTTTTTTCTTCTTTCTTTTTTTCTTCTTCTCTTCTTCTTCTTCTTCTTTCTAGAAGTGCACACACTTTTTACAGATTTTTATACACTCAGTTCAGCTGCTTCGAAGCATCCTTAATTGTGTAAATCATTGTCTTTTCTATTGACAAGGGGCTATCTGGTTTGGAACATCTCAAGAAACTGATTGATAATCAGGAAACAAGATTAGGGAGTAACCAAATACTTGGGATCCAGCTTGAGATTCCTATGGATGGCAAATATACTGATGGGATATGTCATGGTTTCTTCAGAAACAATAGATAGCTTGCAGCATCAGGATTTTGGATTTTTACTTGTTGTGCACAAGCCTCAGCTTAGCATGCCTTTTCCAGATCTTACTATAGTCTTTTAACAGACTTAAAGCAATTATTGGGGTGCTCATAATCTTTTGTGGAGAGGACTCCCACCAGTCGTCTCGAGAAAAGTATGACAACACCTGTGATTAGGGCTCCAACGGGCTGGACGCTGTGATGAACCCTTAACCATTGTTCAAATGTTGCCCATACCCCCTCTGACTCGGTCTCTTGCCTCAGCATTCCCTAACCCGGCAACCGAGTTTTAGTCAATCAAGTTTAAATAGGTCTCCCATAGTGGGACCAGGGAATGTATGGCCCGAGATGCCTATTAAACTTAGAGGTGTGTGTGTGTCTGGGGGTGGAAAAGTCCTTAGTAAATCCAGATTAGAACTGGTCTGATAAATGCTGAGCTGGGTGTGTGTGAACATGGGTTGATTAACATTTGACGCACAGATTCCCCATCATGCAGTGCTCCCCTGCTTCTCTGGTCCCAGAATTCACTGCAGTCTCTGCTTCAGGCTTTCTGTTCTCCATCTCTCACGTGAATGAATGGTCATCTGGTTCCATCTTGGATGCAAATGAGACCTAAGGCAGTTGTTTCACTCTTGTCACCCTTATCTGGAGGGTTTTAGGTGTGTCTCTCACTGCATCTTGATCAGTTTCATTTATGTAGAGGAGGGGAGGGAGGGGGGGGGTGGTGAGTCAGACAGGCTGCATCCTGTGCCAGGGTTCCCAAGAACACAAAGCTGAGATGTAACATTGTGTTAAAGAGATGGCTGGTAAACATGTGCCATATTATGTCAGTTCTTAAGCCTTATCTCTTTGCAGAGCTGATTCCAGCCCCCGCCCCCCCCCCCCCCCAACTTCCACCGACCTTGAAATATTCATAATGGTAGCATAATGCTTCAGGAACATTTGAGATGAGGTAAAGGTTGAAATTATGCCCCAAATAAATTAGTTTATCAACCAATACAGCATTTTGGAGCCAGGAACAGGGAGGTTGGGTACTGGAAGGGTATGTGAAATCATAGTGTAGATTAAATACTATTCTTCTGCTAGCAGAAGTTTTTTCAGGAAGATTTGGCAATGATTATGGTATCTTAACTAATGAAGTTACAGTGATGGCGATAAAAAGAGAAAGCTGCAACCTGAATAAGCAGCAGTCATTGACTAATTAGTTTTTTTTCCCTATGTGATGCTGTACTCTTATTAAAGCTGGCTTATTTAGTATCAATTAATTGGTTCTACCAGGCTTTTCTCATTATATCAAGATGTGATTAAGTAATTGAAACCATCATGGAATCAAATGGATTATGGTGAAGCTTTGAATTTATGTTCAGCTAAGTTTAGCAGTCCACTCTGCAGCCAGTGCACACACAGGAATGATGTGGTTAACTTCACATGTGACTTTGACTTCTTCAACCAAGTGAGCAAGTATCCTTTCACTTGGGGTTAGCCTCTTCCTACTCCTTTCCCTAAGGCATTAAGTACAAGTCCATAGCAAAGCTTGACCTGATGAGTATGAAGACATATTAACAGTTGTGCAAAGGTGAAAGCTAGAAAGGGCTTGCTACAAGAGTATACGCGGAGACCCTAAGGAACATAGTATGTACTGCCAGAATGAGGTATGCTCCCTTTACAAACAAAGAGGAATGCGGTCAGTGGCAAGGATTTCATCCAGCATAATTCTCTGAATACTTTTTTTTACTTTAATTTCTGTATTTGCTGTGCATATTTATGTGCTCTGTGAGTTAAACAAGGAACATCAATTTTATTGTCATTGCTGAATGAGGTATATGACAGAGCAATAAATGCTGGTATCTGTCAGTTATAGAATTGTGTGATGTGTCTGGGGCTCTTTGTCTTCCATTTGTTTTTCATGATTCTGATTGCATGGCTAATAAATCCTTTTGTTTATATAATTCTCCTTATACTGCAGAAGGGAACTTGAGAAATTCAGACCCTCTTGAGCATGCTCACTGGGGATATGGTGGTGGCCATCAGCAATGTTGGTCATACCTCTGAGGAGAAGAAAAGTGGAGGGAAAAATTATCCTGGCAGCCAGGCTGAAATGTGTATGAAATTGGGCCCAGAATGAAGTGTTCTCAAAGAAGAGTCTGCGAACAGGGGCAGGGTTAAGGAGACCATAATAGACTATCCTACTGAAAACATTAACTAATCAGGGCTGTGTGAGCTCTGCTGGTAGAGAAAGAAGTATGCATCTTGCTCTGAGTTCTGGCTGGGATAAAGAGGTGGCAAGCACACAGGATCTATCCAGAGGCCTCAGAGAAGGTATATTTAATTTTATGTGGACCAGACTCATAATGCAAGGAGTATCAGGGGTGGTGACACTGCTTAGCAGTTTATTTTCTACCAAGGAGTGATATAATGTCTATGTGTATGTATTTAATTTTTTATGTTTTTTTGTTGAAAGATTTGTAGTTTGTTGTTCATTTTTATGGTATTTGTTATTATAGTACAAAAATATATTTGAATTTTTTTTGGTTTATCATTATTCACTGGGCATGTCTACATGTGTTCCTACAATTGTTACATGTGCTCCCATTGTTACTGGGGCATCATTTAGTACTTCTGTTAATACTGTGCTAGCAGTGCATGGTTATTTTAAGCCACTACACATCACCGTAGAAATGCCCTATAGTGAGGGATTGCATCACTACGGTGATGTAGCTGGGACGTCACAATTTTTGTCCACTGACACTATGTAGCCGTAGGGTATTACTATGGTGACATAGCATCCACATAGGCAAGCCCACTGAGGAAAATTTGATGCCAGGTATCCCACAATAGGTGCTTGTGTTTTGTTTGTTTTATAAAGGAGACCCTTGCCATTCACGGGGGATATGTTCTCGTATTCCCTGCTAATGGTGAAATCCACGAATAAGGCACTGCATTCATGAACACTATCTATGTTCATGAACACAGTGCCTTCAGTGGTGGGGAGGGGCACAGCTGTGCTGGCGATGGTGGAGCATGGCAGAGCACGGCGGCAGTGGCAGGAGCATGGCAGCAGCGGTGGGAGTGTGGTGGCTGCAAGTGCAGAGCTTCCGAGAAGCTACTTTAAATGTATTTAAGATGTGGGTTTGGCATTCGCAAATATTTGTAACCATGAATGCCAAACCCGTGAATAGCGAGGGTTTCCCGTATATGGCAGTGAACCCAGAGTGGTTGGTCATTAGGTACTGCATAGCCACTTACATTTACATATCCTGGAAAGCTTTTATTGTCATATAGAGATACACAATGGGGAAAAAATCATTTAAGAAATATATGTACCTAACTTTTGTATTAGCGTCTGCCAACATCAGCACTGTGCATAAATTAGTATAAATCACAAGACTTAGCACTGGCAAAGGCACCAAGAAATGAGCAGGATGTTCATGGATGGGATGGGAACATGAAAAAAATAAGGTGTTTACTATAATTTTAGGTGTCACTTTCACCAGATATAAATACCTAAGTATAAATGTGTGAACCATGCCGAGGCAACTATGAATAGCGTATTATCTTCATACGTTCTCTCATGACCTACGGAACTACTGTGCTTGTTGATTCACCTCTGTGTCATGGCAAGTGGGTTCACTCATGACTTCAAGTTCTTCAGTTCCAAAGACAGAGTCTATTTTTGCACAGGTGGGAGTCCATTTGGAAGATCTGACCACAGGACACTAAAATACAGAAACTCAAGCATTGAAGAGGCAATTGTTACAGTGTGGAAAAAAGTTAGAAGAACTGAAATAATTGGCCTGGCTCCTGAGTCATTATTTGCTGTCTCTGGTAGCTTTAACCTATGGGTGAGCAAAACATGGACTGCAGGCCAGATCCGGCCTGCAAGGCCTTTCTAACTGACTTGAGGGGACCCTAAAAATTTTAGAAAATTAATATTTATCTGGTCCTGGCTGCCTATGAAAGATGACAGGAGTCAGGGGCAGTAGGACCCAGGAGAAGCCAGCACCTAAGCTGCTCAGCAGCAAGACCCACCTGGCCCTGCCTCCTCACCCCCACCCCACAACTGCCTCGCAAAAGGAAGCCTCTGCCTAGCAGAAGCTTCTGACCTGGGACCATGGGGCTGTTCCCAACCTCCCTCTGCCAGAGAGGGAAACTCAGATAAGAAAGCTGCCACTCCCCCCTGCCTGTAGTTGCCATCTCCCTGCTTTCCCACCCATTGCTGGCCACTCTAGCACCATGTGAGTCCTGCCTGCATTGCCAGACTGTGGGAGCACAGGGCCCGTGCCAATACCCCAGGGCCAGGAGAGGGAGGGGTGTGTGTTTGTGTATGTTCATAGGGTGAGTCCTACACGCACACCCACCATACACATGCATTGCCATACATGCAGACCCCCACACCCATAGTCCCTCACACAAGACAGCCACTCTTCCCCCCACACAGCCTCCCACAAACCCTATACCCACCCACACCCCGCATATCCACACACCCATCCATATGCTCTGTCACCCTACACCCCCAACCCCCACCCCTATGCCCCCACTAATTCCCCCACACAGCCACACCCTACATACCCACTGCCCCCCACAAACCTATATCCACAGCCCCACACAATATACAAGTGTAAGACTTCATTTTAAGCTATTGTGCAATAACTTCTATGTACACTACACCAACATATATAAACCAGGACAAAAATATATTTTGAAAACAAATTAATGACTGTTGCAGCTGTTCACTTTTTAGAATATAATTTGGTATTTTTCTGGTTCCAAGATGGCAAAACCCATTGCTGAAAGGAGTCCAGGGGCAAGGGAAGGGACTTCTGGTGGCAAAGGTCAGGGGTTAGGGGGCAGGACTTCCAATCACAAGATAGTGACTGGAGGCAGGGCACCTGTCGAGGGGTGGAGCTACCCATGCAGTCCTCAACAGCTTGCCAAAACTTGGTAAAAGCCACCCCCCATCACTTTAACCTGTCTTTTATACACTTGTAAATTCTGTGCAAAGGCAAATGGAAAAAGGTTAGAAGTGTTTGAAAAGAAAGTGGCAAGGAAAATATTGGGTACAAAAAATGAAGTGTAAAAGAGAAGACAAAATTAAGAACTTATGGACTTTTACCAAAGACCTAATGTTTTGAACAGTATAAGTGCAAGAGAATGAAATGGGCAGTTCATAATGCAAGAATCGGTAAGAGAAGGCAGGATTTTGGAAGTTGAGGTGAAAAGTACCAGACCTCAAGGTAGACCAAGGCAATGATGGGAAGATAACATAAAAACTGATCTGAGAGGGTTAGGTAAAGATGTTACATAGTGGAAGGAGATTGCACTAGATAGGATGAGATGGAAAGCTGCAATCAAGGTGCTTATAGGCCCCCTGAGGCCTTTGAGGCCATAGAAAGAGAGAGAGAGAGTGGTGGTACTTCAGTGATGCATACTGATGCATTGGCAAATGGATTATCTTTGCTCCGAGGAAATGCATCCACCGGTAATATGACTATTTGTGCATACTTGAAGCAATTTCTTGGATATATAGTATTTTATAGGAATGTAAAAATATTGCAGTGGGGGTGGCAATGCTAAACTCATATTTAATGTAGATATGAGTCAAGCAAAGAAGTGGGTAGTGAAAAAATACAACTAGACTAAGATCTAAATATTTTTCAGAAAAATATGTGCAAGAGAGATGTTGATGGAGGAGAAAGTGAATATGATCAAAACACATGTAAGAAGTGCATTCCAGCATCCTTGAAGAGCCACAGGAATATCAGGAAAAATGTTAGAGTTCATTTACTGGTGGCATCAGGTACAATGTTAAGAAAATCTACCTAAGGATATTGGTACTGGATTTTTTTTGTTTGCTTTAACCTTGGCCCATGTAATATCTACGTTGTTGTTTGAACATTCCATTATGCAGCTGCAGTTTCAGAATCTTCAGCCAAACACAGAAACTGGAAATTATACACACACACATTTGTATAATTTCCAGTTTCTGTGTTTGGCTGAAGATTCTGAAACTGCAGCTGTCTATATATATATATATACTATATATATACTGCAGCTGCAGTTTCAGAATCATATATATATATATGAGAGAGAGAGAGAGACATTACACATACATCTATATAAAGAAATATATTTCAAGAGTATAAAGGAAACAAAAGAGAAAGGAGAGAATGGGTGAAAAGCTTTGGGTGGCAGACACAAAGTCTCAGACAAAAAAAAATAATCATACAGAATGCTGTGAATGTGTTGCTGTACATCAGATATCTCTATAGTACTACTTACTTATCCCAAATAGCTTTAATGTCATGTCTGCTTTGTAAGTGTTCATATACAAAATAGTGATTTTTCATATCATTTGTTTATTATTTATGTCGCACTGATAGGGTGCTTTACAAATAAGAGAAAAACTGAGTATTTGACACCAAAAAAGCTTACAGTCAAAACAGACAGAATGTTGATAAATAATAGTATGCATCTATTAAAAGCAAGATACAGAAACAGGTGACATGGTTGAATTGTGATAAGTGATATCTTTATAGTCCTCTGAAATTGTTTAAATTTTTTTTCTTGATTTTTTTTGTTTGTTTTCGTTTTGTTTTGTTTTGTTCTGTTTTTTTGCTAAGCATGTAATATTAGTACACAGTGTTTATATGCAATAAACCTTCCGGCTTCAGTAGATATTCATAGACATTCTCCTGTACTCATTTTGCTGACAATTTCAGAAGCCATAGGCTTGAGGCACATCAATTAGCAGTGATACTTATATATTTTTATGTGTTTTATTATTACTAAGAGAAATAACTTAATTGTTGTTTATCAAAAAGCATCTTAAGATATTTGTTGCCGGAAGCTCTTTTGATTAAACTATTGATCATATGTACAGAGTTTACATAAGCAGCCAAATATTCAATAGAGTTTTCAGCCAGAGCGGATGATTCTAATAAGGATGAAGTTATACATTACATTTAGACAATACTAAGGGAACTTAAAACACGAATCCCCCTGTAGCAGAAAGCCCCCTTTGTACATTTCCCTTCTGGACATTGATATAACAGAAGCCCCTTCTTGCCTGCACCCTATCCCCCAATTTTGTCCATTTCTTTTTCCTTCTAATCATTGGCAGAGACCTAGCACATTCATTGCATGGGTGTGGCAAGGCTCACAGCAAGCCAGAAAGCTGAATTGGCTTTCTATAGGAGAAACCTACAAACTGCATCTATATATCAATTAAGCTCAGTGTCACTAAAGAAAATGAACTAAAATATTCACTTCAAAGAATGTAAATATATTCTGGTGCTAACCTAACTCACTCACTGACCCCAGTAACCTTTGATCCTCACTACCTCACATTGCATGTTTATATATTTCTCACAGTGCATTTTTATATTTCATCTGTCTCATCTTTACCTTGGCATTTTGTATTTTATAATTTTAAACCTTTAAGGAATGTTGTCCCTGTAGAATGAAGTTACACTCTGGACCATTGTTAAAATCTGCATTGAAATTGTAATTGTAAAGTGATAAAATTTGCTATATTGGGCAGTCCCTTGAATGAATGTGAGTATGAATGATGGACCAAGTACCTCTAGCTGTTAACTGACAATAGCCTAGGCAGAGGAATTTACCATTACAAAAATCTACTCTACAAGCCATTTTAAGCTAATCAAGCCAAGTAACTGATTCCTGGAACTAAGCAACCACTCTATTGACTATTCCTGTAACCCCTGACAATATAGCCATTAAGTCAATAATTCAAGGGTGGACTCCCAAAACTTCAGGTACCAGCAGGAAGAGACTTCTGTGACTAACAGTTGTCATGTACTACTCAAAACCCATGTGGGGCAGTGACCTCCAGATTGGGCAGCCAAGATAATGCTGGGGAATCACATAAGTCTGCCAGAAAGGGATAAAAGGAAGTGAAGTGTGACCCTCAGTGGCACCCTCTCATCCAGCACCTGACCTACTGAGACAGAAGGACAAGCAGGCAACCCCCTTCTGGAGGAGACATCGCCTTGAAGGAAGCTGACCATGAATAGTAGACTCCAGTACCTTGGATAGGTAGATATATTTACACCAGTGCTCTCACAATCACTACAGCAGCTACTTTAACCTAATTTACACATGGGTTTGAATGACATGGGTTTGAATGAGTGAGTGCGTGTGTGTATGTATGCTAAGGTGACCAGTACCACTCATAACTAAAAGTTTGCGTTTATAATTTTATTTGTAACTTCACATCCCATCCAATAAGCTAAAATGTATGATGATCCCAAGAGTTGGTCCTTTGTAACCAACACACCCACACATTAAAGCTTTTTAACTTGTGCTAAGTGGTTTTCTTGAGCATCTTAGAGTTATACCACTTCAGACAAGGGTTAACGCTTGGCTGTGCTACCTAGTTCATTTTAGAGTAACTTCAGCCTTCTCCGCAGATATAAAACAAGCAATTTTCAGTCTTCTAGCATCCAGGATACATTGCTCTCAGCCCCCCCTCACTCCCTCAGATCAGGGATAGAGTGTAGGTGGCTTGGCTCCTAGCCATGCCCCTGCTCAGCCACCATCTAGTGGCAAGTCAGAGCTGTGCAGGCAGGAAAGAGTGCATTAGCCTATTTTAATGTGCATTAAAGTATCATTTAGAAAACTGTGCTATTTAGTTAATGCACATTAAGACAAGCTAATGTGCATGTTCTTAATACCTCACAATGAAGGTACTAGATTTAATGTGCATTAACTAAAGCATGTTAATGTATGTGTAGATGTTTAAAGTATTAACCTTTACCATGAGACTCCTCACATCACTTTCTAACTTTAACATCACTTAACATTCCACAGATTTAGTATGGTCTAAGTGAAATGTGTAACTTCATGCTAACTAACCTCAAACACAGCTAGATAAATGTAGTTTATACCCTTAAGTATCCTAAAGGGCCACAACCCAAAGGGAAGGGGAGTTCAGGATGAGTGGTTGCTCCTCAAGGGAGCAATCCTGGATGTGCAAGCAAAGTCCATCCCATCTTGGAGGAAAGGCAGCAAAAGGGCACAGCCCCCTTGGCTCTCCAGGGAACTGGCAGACCTCCTGCACCTTAAAAGCAAGACCTACAAAGAATGGAGGACTGGAACCACCACCAAGGAGGAATACTCTGCTCTGGTCCAGACCTGCAGAGAGCAAACCAGGAAAGCCAAGGCTGTGATGGAACTCCAGCTAGCTACAAATATCAAGGACAATAAGAAGTCATTTTTCAAATATGTGGGGAGTCAGAGGAAAAGCAAGGGCAACATTAGACCCCTGCTAACCAGATGGGAAAACTGACAACCGATGCCTATGAAAAAGCAAACTTGCTAAATGGGTACTTTGCATCAGTTTTTCACCAGTCCCAGGGGATGCCACATGCCCACTGTGGGTCAGGGAGGCCCAGGTGAGGGAGATTCCTTGCCCTCCATTGAAGCTGACCTCATGAAGGAACACCTTGACAGGCTGGATGCCTTCAAGTCAGCCAGCTCTGATGGTTTACACCCAAGGGTACTCCAGGAGCTGGGAAGCATCATAGCTCAGCCCCTGGCATGGATCTTTGAGAACTCCTGGTGCTGTGGTGAAGTGCCTGAAGATTGGAAGAAGGTCAGTGTGGTGCTTATCTTCAAGAAAAGGAGGAAAGTATATCCAGCAAACTACAGGCCCATCAGCCTGACCTCTATCCTGGGGAAGGTCTTGGAAAAGATTATCAAAGAGGCCATCCTTAATAGACTAGCTAACAGCAATATCCTGAGGGATACCCAGCATGGGTTTGTTGTGGGTATGTCTTGCTTGACCAATCTCATTTCCTTTTGCAACCAGGTGACCTATCACCTGGACAAGGGGGAAGAGATTGATGTCATATATCTTGATTTTTAAAAAACCTTCAATCTGGTATCCCATGATCACCTCTTGGCAAAACTGGCTAACTGTGGCTTTGACCTCGCCATGATCCACTAGCTGGGGAATTGGCTCTGTGGTAGGACCCAGAGAGTGGTGGTTGACAGAAACCAATCTTTCTGGAGAACAGTCAACAGTGGGGTCCCTCAAGGCTCTGTCCTAGGGCCTATACTGAGAAGCAGACTGGACAAGTTTGCCAATGACACCAAACACTGGGGTAAAGCATCCACACCTGAGGACAGGAGTGTGATCCAGGCAGATCTTGACAGGCTCATGAAATAGGCAGATGAGAACCTGATGGTGTTCAACACTGATAAATGCAAGGTTCTCCACCTCAGGAGAAAAAACCTGCAGCATATTTATAGGCTTAGCAGTGCTGCGCTGGTTAACACTACAGATGAAAGAGACTTGACTGACTGTAAGATGAACATGAGCCTTCGGTGTGATGCTACAGCTAGTAAAGCAAGCAAAATGCTGACTTGCATCCATAGATGCTTCTCAAGCATATCCCGGGACGTCATTCTCCCATTGTAGTCAGCCTTGGTGAGGCCGCAGCTGGAGTACTGTGCCCAGTTTTGGGCTCCACAATTCAAAAATGAGGTGGAGAAACTTGAGAGAGTGCAAAGGAGAGCCACGTGCATGATCAGAGGTCAGGAAAATAGACCTTATGATGAGATGCTGAAAGCCATAGGACTTTTCAGCTTGGAAAAGTGCAGGCTCAGGGGTGATCTGGTGGCCACCTATAAGTTTATCAGGGGGCTGGACTCAATGATTCTCCGGGGTCCCTTCCAGCCCTAATGTCTATGAAATCTATGAAATCTTGTAGCATATCTGGGTTGTGAAAAACAGCATAGGGCCTATGACGTTTGTTGGATATTTCATAAAGAGGTTCCACAGAACCATATATAATACCCAAGTTTGTGTGTGTGACATGTTGACTTTGCCTGATTCTGGCCACTCAGCAACTAAACTTTACTACTCAGAGCAACATAGGGCCCCTGAAGGACAAATCAGGACAGTTGGTGGGTGACACAGGGAAAAAAGCAGAGCTCTTCAATGAGTTCTTCGCTTCAGTATTTCTAAGTACCGACCAAGCCAATTCCCCCACCTTGATCACTGATGGATGTCCACATGGCACCAGTCCGCCTATGGTTAGTTCTGAAATAGTTAAGGAGCTCCTGGAGGAGCTGGATGGGTACAAGTCAGGAGGCCCAGATGACCTCCATCCATGGCTGCTGAAAGAATTGGCCAGTGCCATAGCTGAGCAGCTGGCACAGCTGTTTGAGCACTCGTGGTGCTCTGGCCAGGTCCCTGAGGACTGGAGAAGGGCCAATGTGGTGCCCATTTTCAAGAAAGGGAGAAGGGATGAGCCAGGTAACTTTAGACCAGTCAGTCTTACCTCTATTGCTGGGAAAATGCTAGAGAAAATAATCAAAGAACACATTTGTGCAAGCCCAGCAGGGGAAACGATGCTGAGGGGAAACCAGCACAGGTTTGTCACAGGTAGATCCTGCCTGACAAACCTTGTAGCCTTCTATGACCAGGTCACACACTGCCTGGATGCGGGAGCTGAGGCTGATGTCATCTTCCTGGACTTTAGGAAGGCCTTCGACACAGTTTTGTGCCCTATGCTCATTGGGAAGCTAGCTGACTGTGGAGTAGACACCTACACGGTCAGGTGGGTGGCCAACTGGCTTAGGGACTGCACCCAGAGAATGGTGGTGGAGGGAGGTGGGCAGTGGGGTCCTGCAGGTTTCGGTCCTAAGACCGATATTATTCAATATCTTCATCAGCAATTTGGGCGAGGGCATGGCGAGCACCCTCTCCAAGTTCACTGATGATACCAAGTTATGGGGCAAAGTTAGTACACCAGAGGGCAGGGAGCAGATTCAGGCTAACCTGGACAGGTTGGATCAATGGGCAGAGAGAAATAGGATGCAATTCAATAAAGTTAAATGTAAGGTACTCCACCTGGAAAGGAGGAACCCCCAGCACACCTATAGGTTGGGGAGTGTCCTTCTCAGCAACTCAGAGGCAGAGAGGGATCTTGGAGTCATAATTGACTCCAAGATGAACATAAGCTGGCAGTGTAACGAGGCCATCAACAAGGCCAATCGCACCTTGTCGTGCATTAGCAGGTGCATGACTAATAGATCAAAGGAGGTGATGCTCCCCCTCTACGCAGCACTGGTCAGGCCGCAGTTGGAGTACTATGTCCAGTTTTGGGCACCGCACTTCAAGAGGGATGCAGGGAATCTCAAGAGGGTCCAGAGGAGTACTACTCGCATGATTAGTGGCCTTCATGATAGACCCTACAGGGGGAGGTTAAGAGACCTGAATCTCTTCAGCCTTCACAAGAGACGGCTGAGGGGAGATCTTGTGGCTACCTATACATTTATTAGGGGAGGTCAATGGGGAATAGGGGAAGCACTGTTTACTAAGGCGCCCCAGGGAGTGACTAGGAATAACGGGTGTAAACTAGTTGAGAGTGGATTTAGGTTAGATATTAGAAAGAAATTTTTCACAGTAAGGGTGGTCAGGATCTGGAATGGGCTTCCAAGAGAAGTTGTGCTATCACCTAGCTTGGAGGTCTTCAAGAGGAGGCTGGATAGTCACCTGGCTGGGGTCATCTGACTTCGGTCCTCTTTCCTGCCAGGGGCAGGGGGTCGGACACGATGATCCATTGTGGTCCCTTCCGACTCTACAATCTATGAATCTGTGCTAGTTGCCCTTCAACATTACTTTTCCTGCTGGACTCCCACAAATGTGATCCTTAATCATTTTTTTCAAAGGTTTTCCCAAGAATAGAGGTGAGACTAACTGGCTTATAATTACCTAGATCCTCCTTCCTCCCCTTCTTTAAAATAGGGACCACATTGGCTCTTTTCCAGTCCTCTGAGACCTGATCTGAACACCATGAGTGCTCAAACAGCCATGCCAGTGTATTAGACTTCTGTGCAGTATTGTCACAAAAAAGGCATTCATCATCATTTAGTACAGGAAACCTTCACTATTTGTGAACTCTGGATTCATGGATTCAAATATTCACAGGGGAGGGCAGACCCAGGGGGCAGTGGAGAGTGAGCATTGATGATGTGTAGGGAGGTGGTGGTGGTGGCATCTTCTCCCCTGGAGGCAGCTGTGGTGGCACTCAGAGTCACCATAGTGGTGATTGGGGGTAAGGGGTTGGTCCCCAGGTGATGCAGAGGAGCCCCGGGGATGGGGAGGGAGGCAGAGGTGATGGCAGGAGTGGCAGCAGTGGCATCTTCTTTGTCGCCACCGCTGGAGGCAGCCATGGTGGTGCTTGGAACTGTGGCAGCTCTTGGGGAGAAGGGGCCGGTCCACAGGCACTGTGGGGGAGCCCTGCAAACAATGGAGGGAGAGCAGGAGGTGGCTGTGGGGTCTGATGAGGAGCCCCATCAGTATTCATGGATTTCGCCATTCACGGAGATCTCTGGAACATATCCCCCATGAATGGCAAGTGTCTCCTGTACTCGTTTATACAAGCAATGACTGCACAGTCAGCATCTCATGTAGATGTGGCCAGAGCTGTGCTGAAACATCCCCCTGACACACACACATTTTTGAGATCTTCAGACAAAAGTCATCATATGAGTTTACATTTACTTATTATTCTATATTTGCCTGTCCCTGGCTACTACAGTTTTCTTTGGTTTTTCTCTACAGAAAAACAATGCCTGAAACAGTGTAATGTTCCTTCATGTTTGTTTCTTTTCTCAGATTCAAATAGTTTTTTTCACAACTTTGCACAGCTTGGAATAAGAGACTTGAAAAAAAAAGTGCAGTCATCATTCTCTAGCAATATTTGGATCAATACTTCCCATTTTTTCAGGGAAAGCTTAGCAGTTTGACTATCTGATATATCCTCCACTCTGACAAAGTGCACAGCATCCCATTTGAAAATTGTATTTTTTAAAACATTTGTTTCTGAGATTAGAATATTTTCCCTGGCAGCTTCCTCATTTCACTGCATTTTAGCACTGGAATACTTCCATTGTAAAAAAAAAAAAAAAAACAGCAATAACTCCCTCCCCCCCCTCCCCAAAAAAACCCCAAACAAACAAAAAACAAAAAAAAAACCAAGCAAAAAACAAAAAAACCCAAAACTGTTCATGTCTCTCTTAATATGGTTAGGACATAAATCGGCAGTTATAGTTGAAAAGATCATAATGCTTTATTTTCTACCTTAGTTATCCAAGTGTTTTACTGTGAATGCAGCTTTACTTCTGTAGACAGCTTGTATTTTTACTCCCTTAAGCACCCCCATTAGTGCTTCATTTTCCTGGAAATTAATCTTAACAGCTTCCTGATAATATCGTTCCTCATTTAACTTAGTGCTCAGAGAAAAAATGAGTTAATGATGATGTAGTTTGAATTGGATATGGTATCAGCAAGATGCTGAAATTTGACTCTTAATATTTCCTGCATAAATTGCTGCTGCCTTCTATGGATATGGTGATTTATCTGCTATAGAGACAATCTTGTAGATTTCTCTAATAGGATTTCATGTCACATTAAATGATAGAGTCTGTAAACAATATTTCTCACTCAGGTTCCTGAGTATTCTCTCCAGTTTCTATATTGTCTGTTTGGTTTGTTCCTTCTTCCTGTTTATGACTGTCTGTTAAAAAAAGAAAGTTATTTTACATTTTCTGTAGTTAATACAGTTGTACATATAATTTAGTCACTGTATGTCAGTTTTTGCCTAAACTTCTGATTGTTCATGCTTCCACTCCTCCACGTCCCCATTTATACTGGCTGTGTCCATTTAAAAAATTTAGGATTTGGTTGGGGCTGATTCACTTCTGCAGAAGACCAGGGAATTGTTCACAGTGTTTTTCTGTTTTGTACTGAGGGAAAAATAATGTCCTTATGAAGCTTTTATATCTTTTTATTACCCCTCCTGGGAAAGTTAGAGAGAAATGGAGACCCTAGAACAGCATTGACCAAGGCAATGACCTGGAATATAGGATAGCCAGATTTAAGTCCTTTCTTTTTTTGATTCAAGTCAAGGTCTTGAATTCTGAACTCCCGTATTTCAGGTGCTTTGATTGCTGGGTTACTCTGGGTTGTCTTTCTCGCTCTCTAATTTGACCAGAAATTCCTCCTGGAGCCCAGGATTGTTTGGAAAATGTTATACAGTCTGTTTTCATCCTTTCTATGTGGGAAAGGGATGGGAATAGAGTCCCAGTGCTGATGGGCATCTGTATGTATGGCCAGCACCATACCTACACTCCTGGACACCCTGGGTGAACTTTTAGTATCGCCCCCCCACCTTTGCCAGAGATAACGATAATAATAAAAAATTACCATTTTTGGGTCCCCTTTCAGTCTGGGCCCTGGGCAGCCACTCAGTTCAGTTCACCCATGCCTGTGTCCGGCCCTGCATATGATGGATGTCTGCTCTGATGTGTACTAATTAGCATGCTTTGGAGCAGAC
The DNA here is from genome assembly GCF_030867095.1 of Alligator mississippiensis. Classification (NCBI taxonomy): domain Eukaryota; kingdom Metazoa; phylum Chordata; order Crocodylia; family Alligatoridae; genus Alligator; species Alligator mississippiensis. Next base: position 60,321,042 of record NC_081828.1, read on the forward strand.
TATATCAATCAAGTCTGCTGTGATTCTGCTGAAGTGTGCTAATTAGCACACTCCAGCAGCCTCTGCATCACATGTCTTCAGTGCCTCCACACTTCAAAATGGTGGCAGGGGCTCATTAACTAAAGTTTATCAAATGAGATTTAGCTAAAGCACCACCACCACCATTATGAAGTGTGGGATGCTGAATACACGTGACGTTGTGGGAGCTTTAATTAAAGCAGCTCTCAGAGACACTTTAATTAAAAAGCTCCCTCACCTTCACCCCAGAGCATGTGTATAGACAACCTATGTGTCTGCATCTCTTCCCTTTTATTTTGGGCTGCAAAAAGCCACTTTACCCTGCCCACAACATTTCCCAGTTAATGCAGCCCATATTGCCAGATTAATGAGATTATGTTTATGTTTTCCTGCTCCTTCCAAAGTTAGAGAACTGAAAGGTCCATTGGACAGCTGCAGCTGTTTGGAGAGTGAAAGTATCAGCTTAAGGAAATGATATTGTGTTCCTGATATATTCTCTCTCTGCACTCCCACTCCCCCTATTCCCCTTCTACAGATTTTGTGAGTCAATTTATATCCTTCTCCTCTTTTTCCTTTAATGAAGGAGGAGAGTACAAGGGCAGGGGAAGCTGTGGACCACCAAACCATGTGGCACCCACAAGGACAGCCCAGCCTGAAGAAGGAGAACATTGGAAACCTGAAAGCCATGGGGAGACCAGCACTACAGAACAGGTAAGAAACAAGAAGGTAAGAAACAATGGGCCCCTTGGGACTCGGAGCGGGGGGGCAGCAAAGGCACCAGTCGCAGGGCTCAAGTGCCTATATACTAATGCTAGGAGCATGGGGAACAAGCAGGATGAACTAGCGCTCCTGCTTGCACTAAACACCTATGACTTAGTGGGGCTAACAGAGACCTGGTGGGATTCATCCCATGACTGGGCGGTACATATTGAGGGCTATAGATTGTACAGAAAGGACAGGTCGGGGAAGAAAGCGGGGGGGGTTGCACTTTATGTCAATGAGCAATATATGTCAACCCTCATCAAGACAGAATCCAAGGTTGAGGAAGTAGAAGGATTGTGGGTTAGGCTACATGGGGGGCAAGGAGAAAGGGATTTGGTGGTAGGGGTCTGCTACAGACCCCCACACCAAGGGGAAGAAATAGATGCGGGGCTCCTGAGGCAACTCTCGGAGACCATAAAAGCTAAAGAGGCGGTAGTCATGGGGGACCTAAACTACCCGGACATCTGCTGGGAGACGCAGACAGCAAAGTCCCATCGCTCACGCAGGTTTCTAACCTGTGTACAGGACCTCCACCTGACACAGGAGGTGCATGGTCCCACTAGGGGGAATGCCATACTGGATCTGGTATTGGCAACAGGGGATGACATGATAGGGGACCTCCAGATCGGTAGCCATTTGGGAGACAGTGATCACCTAATAATAGAATTCAACATAAGACGTCGAGCGGGTAAGGTAACTAGTAGGGTGAAAGTGCTAGACTTTAGGAAAGCTGATCTCAATGCACTCAGGCGATTAGTCAAGGACGCACTGCAGAGTAAGAGTTTTGAGCCCAAGAAGGGTGGCTGTGCCTTAAGGAAACGATCCTTCAGGCACAAAGCAAGACGATCCCCGAGCGAGGCAAAAAAGGGAAAGGGGCCAGGAGGCTTCCATGGCTGACCAGAGAAATCCAGGGCAGCCTAAGGGCCAAAAGGGGAGCACATAAAAAGTGGAAACAGGGTGAGATCACTAAAGATGAATATGCCTCCTCTGCTCGTGCTTGTAGGGAGGCAGTTAGGTGGGCCAAAGCTACCATGGAGCTGAGGATGGCAACCCAAGTAAAAGACAACAAGAAATTGTTTTTTAGATATATTGGGAGCAAAAGGAAGGCCCAGGGAGGAATAGGACCCCTGCTAAATGGGCAGAAACAATTGGTGACAGACAGGGGGGACAAGGCTGAACTCCTCAATGAGTTCTTTGCCTCAGTGTTCCTAAGTGAGGGGCACGACAAGTCTCTCACTGGGGTTGTAGAGAGGCAGCAGCAAGGCGCCAGACTTCCATACGTAGATCCTGAGGTGGTGCAGAGTCACTTGGAAGAACTGGATGCCTTTAAGTCGGCAGGCCTGGATGGGCTCCATCCGAGGGTGCTGAAGGCACTGGCCGACGTCATTGCAGAGCCACTGGCGGGAATATTCGCACGCTTGTGGCGCACGGGCCAAGTCCCGGAGGACTGGAAAAGGGCTAACGTGGTCCCCATTTTCAAAAAGGGGAGGAAGGAGGACCCGGGCAACTATAGGCCAGTCAGTCTCACCTCCATCCTTGGGAAAGTCTTTGAAAAAATTATCAAGGCTCACATTTGTGAGAGCCCAGCAGGGCAAATTATGCTGAGGGGAAACCAGCACGGGTTTGTGGCGGGCAGATCGTGCTTGACCAATCTAGTCTCTTTCTATGACCAGGTTATGAAACGCCTGGACACAGGAGGACGGGTGGATGTCGTATACTTAGACTTCAGGAAGGCCTTCGATACGGTATCCCACCCCATACTGGTGAACAAGTTAAGCGGCTGTGATGTGGATGACTACACAGTCCGGTGGGTGGTGAATTGGCTAGAGGGCCACACCCAGAGAGTTGTGGTGGATGGGTCGGTCTCGACCTGGAAGGGTGTGGGCAGTGGGGTCCCGCAGGGCTCGGTCCTCGGACCGATACTCTTTAATGTCTTCATCAGTGACTTGGACGAGGGAGTGAAATGTACTCTGTCCAAGTTTGCAGATGACACAAAGCTATGGGGAGATGTAGACACGCCGGAGGGCAGGGAACAGCTGCAAGCGGACCTGGACAGGTTGGACAAGTGGGCAGAAAACAACAGAATGCAGTTCAACAAGGAGAAATGCAAAGTGCTGCACCTAGGGAGGAAAAATGTCCAGCACACCTACAGCCTAGGGAATGACCTGCTGGGTGGCACAGAGGTGGAAAGGGATCTTGGAGTCCTAGTGGACTCCAAGATGAACATGAGCCGGCAGTGTGACGAAGCCATCAGAAAAGCCAATGGCACTTTATCGTGCATCAGCAGATGCATGATGAATAGGTCCAGGGAGGTGATACTTCCCCTCTATCGGGCACTGGTCAGACCGCAGTTGGAGTACTGCGTGCAATTCTGGGCGCCGCACTTCAAGAGGGATGCGGATAACCTGGAGAGAGTCCAGAGAAGGGCAACTCGTATGGTCAAGGGCCTGCAGACCAAGCCCTACGAGGAGAGACTAGAGAAACTGGACCTTTTCAGCCTCCGCAAGAGAAGGTTGAGAGGCGACCTTGTGGCTGTCTTTAAGTTCATCACGGGGGCACAGAAGGGAATTGGTGAGTATTTATTCACCAAGGCGCCCCCGGGGGTTACAAGAAACAATGGCCACAAGCTAGCAGAGAGCAGATTTAGATTGGACATTAGGAAGAACTTCTTCACAGTTCGAGTGACCAAGGTCTGGAACGGGCTCCCAAGGGAGGTGGTGCTCTCCCCTACCCTGGGGGTCTTCAAGAGGAGGTTAGATGAGTATCTAGCTGGGGTCATCTAGACCCAGCACTCTTTCCTGCTTATGCAGGGGGTCGGACTCGATGATCTATTGAGGTCCCTTCCGACCCTAACATCTATGAATCTATGAATCTATGAAGTATTTAGTTATAAAACTCAAGCAAGTTTTATACAGGGGCGTAGTCTAAACAACTGGTCCAGAGCTGACTCAAGCAATGGAAAAACTTTCAGCAAAAGCTCTGATCCTGCAATTGACTCCAAGTAGGTGCAAGTATCCACTAATACAGTTATGTGCAAGATCAATGACTGACCTACTAAAATGTTGTGTAAAAATGTGTTTACTTACAATGTGGGTCAGACCCAATTGTGTAACAAATAATATATATATATAATAAACCACTACTAAATATATAGAGAATATCATGAGCCATTTCTAACCAAGAAAATATAGGAAACAAATGTAAAAAAAAAAAACCCAACCCCCAATCACCTAATTTTCTTTATTTTCATGAATGTATTCAGATATCCCTATCTACCATTTAACCTAGACATCATTTGTCAGCTCAAATTATGTAGATGTAGATTTAATCTTTCACAGGAGGAGTAAGGTTGTAACCTTTTCACAGTCAGTCAGATGGCACTTAACACGACTGTGCTCTTAGGTGCTGATTTGAGGAAGACATGTATTTTTTTAAATCAACATGGAATCCTAAATAAATCAGCACTTATAAACACATTTAACTTTTAAGATGTATGGAATGAGAAAATAAAATGCCACTAAGCAATGTACAAACATTGATTAGAGCAAATAAAATAAGTTAAACCAACCAATATTGTTTAAAAGACTTAGATCCAAATTTTGTCTAACAACATTAGATCCCTTTCAGAGGATGGATGAAAAAAAATTCTCTTTTCTTATGTCCCAAATTTTGCACAAACTGAGACACCCAAAATCATCTTGTGAGTATTTTGGCCTCAAGACAATCCCAATATTTTTATCTTCCTCATGCCAATGAACTCCTCAGGCAACCAAAGAGAGCTTCCAGAATACTTTGAAAGTCAAGGAACTGGGTCTGTATAAGCATAAGAGATGTGTTCTATAGTTACAAGATACTCTCTGAAAGTATTTTCACGAGCCCAGCACTTTTTCTAATCTTTCGAGCTGTTCCCCCAAGTGCCTCATCTGATCTCGACTGTCATGGTAGAGCACAAGGAGAAGAGGGTGTTATAGATAAATCCATAACACATCAGTTTTACAGTAATTGTATGAGGGCCACATAACGAGTTGTGTTAATTCCCGGATAACTCATTTAAGAGCTTTGTAGGAAAGTGTGTGTAATCCAGCGCATACTGTAATGATAATGACTTTCTAGGATCATTTTAATGAAAAATTATAGAGTCAAGCCTTTTTTGATTAAAAAGCATGCTGTCATTGTTTTACCAGTAATATGACAATTTACTTGCCCTTCACCCTAAGAAGAAAACTGACATTCCCACTAGTCTTTTGGGGTACTCTGGGGGTTTATTTTTTCTTATTTTATATAATGCATGCTCAATGGTTCAAGATTAGTTATTTTAACTTGGGAATTGTTGTCTGATATTGTATTTATAGCTTTTTCTTTTAAAAGTACTATATGTTTTTTGGGGTTTTTTTTTACATATTAAAGGATCATAATTGTACTCTATCATTTGTTAATAGGGAGCTTTATTATGTCATCTATGGCAATTGAAATCAACAAAGTTGATTGAGGCTTCATCCCATGTATAAAACAGAAGGGAGCACAGAGGTGGAAAGGGATCTCGGACTCATTATTGACTCCAAGATGAACATGAGCTGCCAATGCCAGACCACAGCCAGCAAGGCCAGCCATACCTTGTCATGCATCCAAAGGTGCATCTCAAGCTGGTCCAGAGAGGTGATACTCCCCCTCTATGCGACTTTGGTGAGGCTGCAGTTGGAGTACTGTGTCCAGTACTGGGCGCCGCACTTCAAAAGGGATGTGGCCAGCCTGGAGAGGGTTCAGAGGAGGGCCACCCACTTGGTGAGAGGGCAGCAGGACAGGCCCTACGAGAAGAGACTGAAGGACCTGAACCTATTCAGCCTCAGCAAGAGGAGGCTGAGGGGGGACCTGGTGGCTGCCTATAAGCTCATCAGGGGGGATCAACAGCAAATAGGCAGAGCTCTTTTCTCCCCAGCACCACCTGGGGTGACGAGGAACAATGTTCATAAGCTGATGGAGAATAGGTTTAGGTTGTAGATCAGAAGGCAATTTTTTACAGTTAGGGTGGCCAAAATCTGGAACCAACTTCCCAGGGAAGTGGTCCTCGCCCCTACCTTGGACATATTCAAGAGGAGGTTGGATGATCACCTGTCTGGGGTCTTGTGAACCCAGCATTCATTCCTGCCTGTGGCAAGGGGTCAGGCTAGATGATCTGTTCAGGTCCCTCCTCACCCTAGCTACTATGAAACTATGAAACTATGACATCTATGAGGAAATTCTCATACCTAAGTGCCTAAATTGAATTTGAGGGCCCTAATTTAATGTTATTGTTGTCACTGTTTTTTTTCTCTGGCCCAGCCCAGATGGAAACTTGTCACTTATTATGCATATTAGAAAGTTCATTTTTCATTTGAGTCTCTTGGAAACTTGAGAACTGTGTAAGAATGTGGAATGCCTGGAAGGCGAGGGATAACTGACTTCTTATTTCCTGGTCTATTGTGCTGCCATACTATACAAACTCCTATTGATTTTAGCAGAATTAGAAAAGGTCTAACATAGACTCATTTGCAAAATGGACAAACTTTGACTTTGCAACTTTGATCAGTGATCCAAAAGTATGACGAGTCCCAACTCACTTTGGATTTGTGTAGACATAACACTTAAATTAACCTAACCATATTGGTGAACATATGCTTATTTTATTTGGTTTATAGATGGATATAATATACTTGATTTCTGATCATCTTCAGAAAAAGGCATGGTTCATGTCTATTTGTAGGCACATATTTAAACACACACACACACACACACACACACACACACACACACACATGCGTGGACTGTTTCATTTGCTATTGCACAGTTCTAGGCTTGTTTTGCCTTACTGTCTGAAAACTTAGCAGCTCTAAGTTGTCACAGATACTGTTGTTATTCATACCTTTTCAGGCTTCCTTTATTCTACTAGAGAGATCATTTTTTGCTACTCTTTCATAAAGAAAAAATGTAATATCCTAAGCCAGTAGAAAATATAATACTCTTCATTGTGAAATATGAAGCACCTTTTAAACCTTGCCTTGGGTCTCCCATTCCCAACCTACTATTTTCAGGAAAGCAAGCAAATTAAAATGAGCAGAGTCAGAAAGTGCCAAAAATACAATCAATTCCCAAGATGTTTAAACAAGACAGCTTTTAGGCAAAATCTGTTTTGTTTTGGAAATAAATAAGCCTTGGAAGCTGCAGGATACTCAGCTCTCTGAATGAAAAGTAAGGAAGTAAAATATCCACTTATATGGACACTTGGTGGGGCACACAGGAAGGGGAGTCATCAAATAAAAATAATAAATAAAGGAATGTGTGCCTGAACCATTTTCTTTCATGATGGGTATCTTAATTTGCATGATATCCTAATGAGCTAGCACAAAACCCTGAAAGAAACTGACATTAATTAAAAAACTTTTTAAAGAAGAGGGTTTTTTTCAGTACAATTTTTGCCAATGCTTTATATTTTAACAGCATCCAGGAAGAGGATGGCTCAACTTCTAGATAGTTACTGGAAGATTTTTATGCAGCATATGATCTGATATGTTGTTTTCCTTTATTGTCTTCATTCTATTCTCTTTAAAAGATCCCATCTGAGTTAACCCTTTTAGTATGTTTTAATATAAGATTACAATCAATTATTTCAGTCCAAGATATTCAAGTGGTAAGCTATTAGCTCTGCTGGAGTACTAATTATTCATACCTAATAAAATTGTTCTATTTGGTGGGTTTTTTTATTCAATTACTTACATGCCAAGAAGATGGTTTCTATATCAAGATACCTATCTCTATTTACCTTTCTCCAAAATGAGCATGCCACAAGTTAGCATATAGGAAAAGGAGAGATGATTGTAACAAAAAAAAAAGGCTTAAAATGTCTGATCCCTAGATGAACTGTTCACTACAGATAGTTTTATGCCGTTTCATATATGAGCTTAAGTCAGATGGATTAATAATACGTTGTGGAAATTAAATAACCCTAAGGAAATTATTTGAAAAAGGGTTTTAGTTACAATTAAATTTAGGTTTTGAAACCCAAGGGCTAGGGAAGCTCTGATTTAAGGGGAAACTGGTTTAGTTATATCAATTGTTCCTCAGGGGGAAGGATGAACAAATACCAATAGATCAGTGAAGATCCTTGTCTTCTTATATGTTTAACAAAGCACACTTCTGGCAGTTTCCTGTGAAGGAGTTCTGGAAATGAATGAGTGAAGAAAAAATGAAAAAGAGAGACAACGAATCCTTTGTGTCTCCATGATCACTAAACTTGCAAAGGTTTTTATTTATTTTTGTTTTTTTATTGTAGGCTATAGAAATAACTGGGAATAATTTTCAGTCACAGCTGAAGACAGGATGTGCAGTTTATCATAATCCTGTCTTTGTGATAAGTGTTCTGACCACCCAGTTTCCCAACCAGTTCTTATTGTCTTATCTTGTGTCTTGGACTGTCCATAGTTAAAGCTTTGGCTCTGGCTAGGCCTTCAATGAAAAGTTTTGCTGCTGTAGCTGTAAAAAGAACATACTGTCTACAATATCTATAGGGATAAAATGGTGTGCATGCAGCTATGTCAACAAAAGAGAGCTTTTGTCAGGTTAGCATATGTTCAGGGACTGATGTAAGTACACTGGCAGAAAAAAAAAATTATCCTGAAAGCATACATTGCATCTTCCCTAAGGGACTCTGCTGGCATTGCTATAATGGCAAGAGTCTCTGTAGTTCGGTAAGCCCACAGTAAAAGTTTCCCATGCTTTTTACAAAGTACATTGTAAATGTATTACAATTAGGTACCTGCCTAAATCATAGCAGAAGTTTGTAGCCCAGCAGTGCCTTTAATCTCAATCTTTTCTCTGAATGCTTCCCCTTACATTCCCACTGCTGAGTGGCCAAGAGACCATTGATGTTGCAATTTTTGCTGCTGTGCCATGAACTTCCACCATGATTTAGGTTGGTTCCCAATTATAATATATGTGTAGCCTTTTTTTTTAAACTCTGAGTTACTCTGGCTTCTGTCAGCATAACTATACAATCCTAAAAAAGACCATTCACAGGCAATTTGTGTTATTAATGCCCCAGGCACCAGTGCTATTTCAGTTGACCAACTCATCCTCAGGCAACTTCCCAGAAAAGTTTCTTTGAAACTACAGACAAAAGTTAGACCTCTCGTTCCCCTATTGAAAGGTGATTCATCATGTAACTTGAAGTTTTCACCTTCCAGTTATAAAAAGTAACTAACTCAGAATAGGTGCCTGTAAATTGCCTCATCCTTCCTTGGAGTCACTTTTCCATCACTGCAGGAAAGTAGGAGAATTTGGAAGCCCACATGTGACAGATTGTCTCCTGATGATACCTCTGGAAAGTGTTACTCCACCCTATCTAACATTCAGGGATAAACATAAATGACATCATTAAGCAGGGAAAACATGAAGACCAATGGTGTGGTTTTGCTACATCTATTCATACTGGCTGCTAATTTATGCTATTGTTATTTCCCTTATTTTCAAGGTGTCTTCGGAGTAGAGTAAGACACTTTTATAGATTATTTTACAATCTATAGCAAGGGATTCTAGGCATTAAGATGATAACAGTGATGCTGATGATGTAATCTTTAGGGATAAGAACTTTCTGGATACAGGAAATCTAATGCAGTATTATAGATTCATGTTTTTATTTCCAAAAACATAACAGCATTTATCTGAATTGAAGATGACTTTAAATGTAAGATTAATACCCACCCCCAATTAGATTCCATACGTGGAAAATTATAAAATTCCATGAGTTTCCGAATTAGCGGAAGGTCATATTAAATTTATCCTCCCCACCACTGCTATACTGACGAAAGCAGTGAGAGGGGGCAAAGGTATACCCTTGCTCCCCTGTTCATTGCAGCTGATGCCTGCTCATGGCTGCCTGCCTCCTGCTAAGTGGCCTCTGCCACATGGACCTCCACACTGCCTTAGCCTGATCCTTGTCCCCCATCCTATTCACGCGCCTTCACTCCCTGATACCCCCTGCCCCCAAATCCCTGTTCCCACCCTTACCCAAGGACAGCCAGGAGCAGAGGCCCTGGACCAGCCTGACCAGAGAGAAGTGGCAGGAGCTCCTGGCTGGGCAAGGACAGGGCTGGAGACAGAGCAAAAGGTAAAAGAAGGAGGGGGTGGCTTGGGGCAGGGGAGAAGGGGATGGGGAGCTGGCTGCAAGAGGAGCAAGGTCTGGAGAAGCAGGTACAGGTATGGGGATGGGCAGGGGGAATAAGGGGGAAGACTGCAGGTTTCTCTCTCACCCTGCAGACTTCCCCATGCTTCCTATGGCTGCATGTCCCCTTCCTCACCATTTTAAGCCCAGGGTTAAAGCTGGATAATTTAACCAGCTGGAATTGAGCCATTTTTTTTTTTTCTGGGTGGGTACTCAAAGACAAAATGAGTCTTTTATTTCCCCATGCTGAGAAAAAAAACAACCCTTATCTTGTATTTGAGTATACCGTATATGTATATCTATTTGTTTATTTATTTAAAATATTAGTCCAAGGAGACTTCATTTTACACACACACACACACACACACACACACACACACACACACACACACACACACGCAATCTTCAGACTCATCATTTAAAATAGGAACTGATTCATAGCTGTGATTTTTCAAGGATGATGAAACAATAACAAGGTAACATGTACCAACTTCTCCATGTATCCGACTAAGCTGTTCAAATGTAAGCCTAGTTGTGAACATTTACTATATTTACTCAAATGTAAGCAGAGGTTCTTATCTTCCCCATTAGCACTGAGGGATGGGGGGGAAAGCCCTTATTTTAGATTTGTATACAAAACAGGGTGGGGGGATACGTGGCCGTTGCAACTCTGACTCTGACCCTGGCCACCTGCCACTCCCTCTGTTTGCCCTCTGCAGCTTCTGGGCCCCCATCTTTCCCTTCTCCACCCCCACCCCCTTACTGTCACGCACAATGCAGCTTGGGTTGGGGCTAGATTCCCTCCCAAACATGGAGCACACGGAAATTCTGTCTAGTGCTTAGACAATCAGCAGCACCGACACTGTGCTTCTTCCACTTGCTGTGCTCCAGGTGAAGAAACAGAGCCCCAGCAGTGTCTGATTTCCTGAGACAGCGGGTTTGTACTGTACAAAGTGGTCCCACCTCCCCTGAAAGTCTTGTTCCCACATTAATTATGCATTCCCTCCCCACCTTCATCATTCAGGAAGACAGACATTTATGTGCAGTGATATGGTCTCTATGAAGTATTTGATAAATGACTTGGCTGAAGTGTTATTATGAAACAACAACACTTCCTGTTAAATTATCCTTTTTATTTCTACATCTCCTGGAGCAGCACTGGTGTGCTAAATGCTCTTTTAGAATACAGGAAAACCCCTGCTGACATAAAGTTCTATTTAATCTATTTAATCAGGATGATAGTAATTTTGTTCACTTATGTTATTAGGTCCTTCATTTCAGTGGATTTGATTTCTCTGGAGAAAAAAAAAATACACTTAAAACAAATAATTTGTTTAATCAAACAGAAACATAGCGATTTGATCCCTTTCATATGGGGCTGATCCAAAGCACTCTGAGAAGTCTTTCCATTTGCTTCAAAGATTAGCACTTAGATAAAACTGGGCAGCGAATCGTAAGGTTCAAAAATCATTGGTGTTCAAGTAAGACTAAAATTGTATTTTAAATGTGATTGTACCGAAGTAAAAAAATTAGGATGTTAGAGTTATATTAGAAGAGATCTCAAATCTCTTTCTTCTGCGGTCTTGCATTTAAAGTTTCTTATTAAGAAAAATATCAATATAATAATCTAAGCTAAAGAAACCAAAGAGATATATTTTGTAGGGAATGTAAAATGCAAGGAGCTGTGTTAGCCAAAAAGCAAGTTCTAAAAATAAGAATTTATTTAAACTAAAATATGAAAGGCTGCCTAAGCCATTTCATGTGAAAGTACTAAAAGCACAATGTGTAAAGCATTATCACAGCTTGCAATTATCGGTATAAGAAGATTAAATGGCTCAGTTCCTTTCTTTTCTTTCCTAAGCTACGTTTATCTTCATTCACACAGTAAGCATAGAACAAGACTGACAAACTTCAAAGGAAAATGTTAACGTTCCAAGTTGCATCATTAAGGTACTACTTTGTCTTCTTGTCCCCCAAAAAAGAAATCTTGCTTAGCCAAGCACATCATTTAAGAAATGCAACAAATAATACAGTCTTGTGGTAGCCTCATGTTGCTAGCATTTAACTAAAGGGTGATTTTGACCTTAAAATTGTGGTGGTATTTTTCTGTTAGGAATTTTAATACATTGATTCTTATACTTTGCTAAACTGAAACTGTTGTATGTACATAAGATTTGAAGTACAGTATCAGACCAGCACTTTTAGACAAGAACTTTTAAACTGGCCCCCAGTTCTGGGAGATTGAGTGGTCTAATTTTCAAACTTGCTGAAAACTGATTGATCTGTTGATGCTCAGTACCTCTGAAAATCAGCTGCAGAGACTATCAAAATATACTGTTAAAAAGCTATCCCTGCTATTTAAAAGGTTGTTCTTTGTAGTTACGCTTGCCTTTTTTTCTCGTGAATGTGTTTTGACTTATGCCCAAACATTGGTAAGCTTTATTTTATAAACAGTATTGTGTTGCTTCTTAAAGTAGTCAGAAGACAAAAATGCAGGTGGGTCTCCAAAAGGTTATGTTCTATAGGGTGGGAATGTCGAGATTCAAAAAAATTAATCTATACATTAATAAAAAACAAGAAAAGTAAGTTTCCTTTATAGGAATATGTGGACATATAAGTGTAGATCATGAAACTGCAGTTATGAAGTTAACAAGAGTTCCTATAATAACGTGTTGTGAGCACAGCTTTATTTTATCCTCTCAGTTTAGCAGAGATGATAACAGGGGCTACGTTTACATGAGACATTGACTGAGCAGTTGTTACTGCACAGTCATTTAGTACTTGCATACCCAAGTACTAAATGACTGCATAGTAACCAGCATTACTGTGCAGTAGTATCCCTGAATGGTTTCCTGGTGATGCTGACTGCACAGTAGCTCATTATTACTGTGCAGTATTTCATTACTAATGTGTAGAAGCTTTGCATCATAGTTCGTGCCATGCAATGCTGTTGCACAGTAGTAATGTGCTACTATGCAGTAAGCATTTTGTGTAGATGCATCCAGGGACCAGGCAAGCACTTATAGTAGGCTACTCTTATGCTTCAGGTACATTTCCTTTATCTTTCACTTTGAAGCAAAATTAAATTAACAACTATCTATATACACTAATAAAGATTTATATTTAAAAAATGACTTGACATTCTGGTCTTCGTTAGGCAATTTTACTGTATAACCTCTTTTTTTTTTTAACAGTCATGTTAACTAATTTAGTACTTGCTGGCTAGTGTAATCAGAGTCTTGTGGGGCCAAATCCAAGACTTCCTATTAAGCTCCTCTCCCACCTTGTTCAATCATTAGCTGCTAAACTGTCTACATTTTTCCATCACAGCATCATAGACTAAATTGCAAAAAAGCAGAAAGAAGATCTAGCCAACTTTTTCATTAATGTTGGGGTTTTTTTTGATACTGAAGAAAGAGAGATTAGGATCACACCTAGATATCTATACCATTTACACTAGAATATGGATCAGGCCAATTGCATCAGTATCATTTCAACATATGGCTTACCCCAAAGTATTTAACAAAGTGCAAACACAAGGTATCTTTATCTGCAGTGTCCATTGTGATCATTAGGATCACCTGACTCAATTGTTTGAAATCACATTTAAATATGGTTACATTTTCTAGAAAAGGCCAGCCTGGGTTTTTTTCCATACATGGGCAATCCAGGCTTGAATTATTTTAAGGATAATGCTAAAGACGTTTAGTAAGAGCTTTTGAATATTTTATATAATATGTATGTTATATATCTATATAAATATTGTATACTTGACATAAATGCCATATATTCTATGCATATATTATAAAATTATAAACATAAAATACAGGATATCCAATAATATATTACAATATGCAGGCTATGATATAATATAAACATTCTGCTAAGTTGTATTTTATAAATCTATGTGACATATACAATTATGTATCTCATATAAATATATATACATACACACACACTTCTATATTTTATCTTTAGATTTTCACTGAACTCTCTCTCTATAGGTAGAATAAGTTATGATTTATGCTGATAGTCACTAAAATGCAAATAAAGGAGTGAAACTCATTTGAAAGGTAGGATGCTCAGCTAGTGTAAGTTTCCCTTGAGTGCAGTGGAGCTATTCCATTTTGAACCAGGTGAAGAACTTTTCCCCAGTATTTACATAACATTTTATAACATCAATTTGCACATTTCAAATGTAAAAGGGACTTTTAACGAATAAAATAAATATATCAAAGGAAAACAAAATTTAAAGGATTTCTGATCCTAAGGCAAAGCTATGCCTCCATAAAAGAGTCTTGTGCAAATTTTTCATGTCTGCCCATGTTGATAGATATCAATCCATATACTTTATTTTTCAGTTTAATTTTTTCTCAAGTTCTAAAAGTATATTTTTCTCCAATGTAATCACCAAGGGGAAAATTCAGATAGGTTCTCGTGTGCATCTCAACATACCAGATTTTATAAACCATACAATTCCAGCTCAGTTACTTTCAAAAGTTAACTCATCCAGTATTTGACAATTGTATCTGAAGGTTTCAAGGTGGCCCTGGGCAATCTTCACTCTCTGCTTATAAGCCTGCCAGTACCTTGAGGTTAATTACTCACTAGCAACAGGTTCTGTACTCCATACAGGATAAAATTGAAAAATAAGTCAGAAAGTCTCTCAGCTCATCATCTTGACAAGAACTTAGTCTCTTTTATATGTCTTTCATTATTGACTTGGCTAATGCCTCCGATTTAGTCCTTCCAAAAAGTAATAAATGAACCTCCTGAAAAGATTCATCTCCAAGCTCCTGGCTTCCACATTTCATATCTACTCACTCCTTGTTTTTTAATTTTCTTTGATTTTTAATATCCTTTCCCACAAAATGCATTGTTTTGTATTCAAGTAGATGTAGCAACCTAATCTTTTATGTGAATTAAGGAGTCATAGTATCTTAACTGAAACTTTTTTCTGTAACCCTAATACTTTTTCACATTTACGCTATTTCTTTTTTTTAGGGCTCCTTAGCAACAGTATAAAAAAAGCTAATACTGTAGCTAAATGAGCACTCTATTATGACAAATGGAATAGCCTTAACAGTGTTCCCCCATCTTACACATCAAGAATAGGATTTAATTGGGAAATCAAGTACTTGTGTGGGGAAAGTATTCTGGTACTGGTCTCTGGTACTGTTTGTTGGGGAAGCAGTTCCTGGAAATACCCTCAATGGTTCCTTTGACAATTGGCTTTTCTTTCAGTGCTAGGTCCACCCTACTTGGGGTCTGTGCTTTACCTTTAAGGGAGTGCTCCTTCAGGCTTCCAAGCATCTGTCAGGGCTTCGGCCATCCTGGCCCTGGCCCCCATTTTCTCTGGATGCACCTCCAGCCTTAGTCCACTGTCTAAGTCCTCTCTCAGCTTCCAGGCTTTGGCTCTGACTTGGCAACAGCCCCTCCAGGGAGTCCAATTTTACCTTGCCAGGCTTAGCCCCTCTAGCTTGGGGCTAGCTCCCTCCCAAGCAACTGCACTAGTATTCTCCCCTGCAGCCACAACTTGGTCCTCCAGTAGAAGAACCTGAACATAAAACAGTGACCAAACTGGTCCTAACTTAAACATAAAACCCTCTGGATCTCAAGCCCTACTTCTTATGAGGGCTCAGTTTCATCCCTCTAGCCCTCCTGGGTACTCTTTTAAGCTAGCTTGGCTTCTTTCTGTACCAGCTGTGTCCTCGGGGTGCCCTGTTTTCTCATAGGACCATATTTCCCCTTATTTGGTCAGGGACTGGGTTTATATGCCTAAGCCCAGCCTTCTTCCAGTCATGTGGCTGCATCTCTCTTATATAATTAGTGCTGCTAATTATATAATTAACAGCCTGGCCTTTTTTAGTTCTTGGCTTAGTCCACCTGTGTAGCTACTACTTGCTTCTGTTCCTAGTCCTGAATTTCTTGCACTCCACCATCTTCCTAGTAACAGTGGAAGTACAGTATATTTTGGATCTGAAGAAAAAAGAAGCAGAAAACCACTCTTAGTTTTAAATAGTCTTGCCTATGGTTCATTTACTTGAATTAGCATTTTCTGATAAAAAAAGGTTCCAACATAAAATAAGTCATGTGATGAATTCATCATCCAATACTTCTACCTGCCCCATGTAAAGAAAAAAATGTAATGCCAAATATATCTTGTAAGGAATAAAGAAGGGGCAGAAGCCAAAATGAGAAGTGGTAGAGAAGAGAAAGGGAGAAAGCAAGCAAAATGAAATGCCCAGTGGAAGACAGATTTGTGGAAGATGAGAACAAAATGGCACATGGGGTAGGTGAGATCTCTTTAGTGGAGGTGGCAGCCCTTGGCCCTTTAAGTAGACCCACAGAAAGTGAGCCTGAGATTTTCCAAAGAGGTTGATGGGATTTGAACACCCAGTTTCTATAGAAATGGCTCAGATGGCACTGAGAATTCCAACTCAGGTTTTTATTCCTTGTTCAAAATTGAGTGCATCTTAACTTTAAGTTTATATTTTCTGATCTATTTCAAACTAGGGACATTAATACAGTTCAGGTTGCAGTAGGTTAGAGACTGCGGTTTCATTTCCTCTTTTTGAAATGACAAAAAGTATTTTCACAAGATGCAAAGGTTGATTCATAATCAGCATGGCACTCACCTATGATTAATTTTAAGTTCAAAACAATTCTTTTTATTAAAAAAAAAATGAAAGGAAGAGCAACCTGCTATATTCTAGTAACTGTCTTAAAGATTAGCAATGACTTTTTCAAACAAGCTTCCCAATTAGCTAGAAAAGGGCAGCCAAACTGTTATCTGATCTTACTGAGCAGATTTTTGTGTAGCAACATTTAATACTTATTTTTGTGCTCTTGGTATATTCATGTTCACCATTTAAAGGGAAAAAAAAACTTTGAAAAAATTTTGTGTGTTTCAGTTCTGATACTAGGTATTATATATAACATCTAATAAGTACCAAAGTAATAGTAGAGCATATGTGTGTAGTAAGGAAACAGTCAATCAATCAGGGACAACATTTCAGCATCTATGTGAAAGTGCACATTTAAAAATTGTCTTTGGTCTTCTGTTGTCAAATAATAAGAACACAAGAGGACAGATTGTTGATAGATTCTACTTTGGATGGGCGTATTATATATCTGACCAGTCAATTTGCTTTCTCCCAAGGAGTGGTTTGCCCTCATTTGAAGATGAATGAAGATAACCTTCCCTCCAGAAAAGGAATTTCAATCTAGATCTGTCAAGTATTGTACATATTTTATAAATCTGTGAGCTTCCTTCAAGACTTTTATTAAAAGAAGTCTATTATTTCTTTATGGACTTGATCGTTCTGTTGGTGAAGTCGGTGGAATTTTTTCTTTGACTTTGGGTTCACGTGAGACCTTGAATTTTTTAAGTGAAATGCTGGCCTTCTTAGCATGAACAGGGTTTCTTACCCATTAATTAATGTTGTCTCAATTATAAATAAGTTAATGGAAAAGATGCCATAATATAAAATGTAGTTCTGTCAAGTGGTAACAAGCTGAAGATGGCTAAATATTGTTTTATTTGCTATAGTAGAGTGTTTAGGATGATTATAGTATTAAGCCTTATTCTCCATTGTTTTATATTGCTGTTTACTCCAGTGGAAAGGTGCAAAGTAGGTTTAATAACCTGCCATTAATATCAGTTTATACTCAATTTGCATTGTAATAAATAACCACACAGGTTAGGACAATATAAAATTGTCCTTCTTCTCTGTAAATTATGTGTCATCTAAGAGTGCTTCTGATGTTTATTATAGAACAATTCACAGTGTATGCTGCTGTGATGGACTGTGTGTTCTAGTGATACTTCTGTATTAACTGTGCTCTAGTGATTATACTGTATACCGTACCATGCCTAACCTAACCTAAGCTAACCATTAGTTTACTTCGTTAGCCCATTCACAAAGAATGGAAGGTAAAGAGCCAGGGCCCAAGGAGGTGACAGGAGGGAAGGAGAAGGCAAGTGTCTACAGCAGGGCTGGGCAATTATTTCAGCTACAGGGCCATTTAATGAGTTTTGGTGAACTCTTGAGGGCCATACACATAAAATCTTTCAGAAGATTTTTAACAAATTATAGATAAAAAAAAATCATATACTAAAAACAAACAGCTACTATAACCTATTTTAATTTTATTTAAAAAAATATTTTTGTACTGATTTATGTTTTATTGAGTAGCATATATAGAGGCAATTGCATAATAGCTCAAAATACAGTCTTATTCTTATATATTGTGTGTTTGTGGGGGGTGTGGGCATGGATGTGTGTGGGTGGGTGGGTGGGTGGGATGTGTTTATGTGAGGCTGCCCATATGCTAGTTCCCAGGAGCTGGGGGGGGGGAGGGGCAGTGGGGAACAGCAGGTGCATGCAGTGGAGCTTGCTTGGGTGGTGCAGGTACATTCATGCTCCACCCGTCCCATCAAGCCCCCACACCCTCCACATGGGCTGAGCCCCACCTGGGGCAGCTCCTGCCTGCAGCCTCATCCCCAGCCAGCACACACAGCTTCCCAGTGGGGCTTTCCCCAGTGCAGCTACAGTGCCCACATACTATTCAGTAGGGCTGTGTGAAATTTCAGCAGCTGTTTCATTTTGGAGGTGTTTCAGCCACCCAAACATCAAATCTGAAATGAAATGGAAGGCTCTGAAACATCTCCAAAATGAAACGATCCAAAATATTTTGGAACATTTCAGAAAATTTCAGAGTTTCAGAGCTGGGCTTGCAGGGAAACAGAAACTAAGAAGAGGGAGGGGGAAGAGGGAGGGATGGACTGTTCTGATATCGACGTCTGCAGCTGGCCAGTGTCTGTGATCTGTCCCTGAGGTCCCTTCCAATCCCAGTGCTCTGAGGGAGGGATGACAGCCTGCTGTCATCTCGTGTTCAGATCTGGGGGCCCGTGCCCCCTGGGAGGAGTCTGGCACAGCCCCAGTGTCTTCCCAGGGGTTTCAGGCCCCTGGATCTGTGAGAAATAACAGCATGCTGCCACTGTTGGCTGAGGCCAGTGCCAGTACCTGAGTCTGTTTGGTGCAGGCTGTGCTGAGCACTGGAAAGAAACCAGTGCTGGTGCTGGCCCTAGCCAGCAGTGACAGCCTGCTGTCATCCCATGTGCAGATCTGGGGTGCCCGCTCCTCCCAGGAAGAGTCTGGCACAGCTCCGCAGCTCTCCCAGGGGGTGCAGGCCCCTGGATCTGTGTTTGGGATGACAGCATGCTGCTGCTGCTGACAAGTGATACGAGTTTTGCTTTGAACGCTTTGAGGTGCAGTTTCACAGAAACCCTTCTGTAGCCTTCAGAAGGGGCTACCATTCCTGCAATTTTTATTTGAATCAGGCAAAAATGACAAAATTATAGGCATTTTAGTGATTCCCCATTATAGCATATGGCCAAATCACCAAAGCAGTGTCGAAACTCTGAAACAGATTCGGCTGAATTGGAATGGAACAGTGATCCAAAACACCAAAACAAATCACTGTCCCTCCAAAACAGGTGAATCTGAAACCAAATCAAAACATAGCTGTTCCACACAGCCCTACTACTCAGCTCCCCCTGCCTCCAGCATCTCCTCTTTCTCCTCCTTCTGCACACTCTGTGGCATTCCAAGTGGGAAGGGGTAGAGTAGGCAGTTTCTGCCTCAGCTAACAGGGATCCAGCTCCAGAGGCTCCAGCTGATCATTGCTGTAGGTGGGAGGAAGATGGTTGGGAGCTGAATCCTTGCAGGCTGGGGCACATGCCCCCTGGCTGCAGGTTCCCCCCACACCTGGCTGGGCATGCGGTACCCAACATGTGTCCCCATGGCTGCTGCCACTTCCCCATGCTACCTGCTGCCTGGAGCAGTGCATCAGGGGCAGGAAGAGAAGCCATTGGAGACAAGAGGATTTGAGCAATACCCAGGTGACTGTAGCTACATTGGGAGCAGCCCCTCTAGGAAGCTGTGCACACTGGCCAAGACTCACAGGGGCAAGCAAGGTGCATCCCCATGCAGAGTGCTATGGGGGCAGCCATGGGCCATATGAAATCAATTGGTGGGTGCTCACCCATGGGCCAGATCCAATAACTTGGTGGGCTGAATCCAACCCATGGGCCATATTTTCCTCAGCCCTGATCTACAGTCTTGAATGGCTTTGACATATTTACAAAGTTGAGATGCTGCACACTCAGGAGGTGTCAAGAGAGGATAATAATTACAATGATAGTGTAGGCTGTAAGGAAAAGGGAAGGGGACTGCTTGGCAACTCCTGGGGAGAAGAGTCTGGGAATTGAGAAAAGTGGAGGGCTCTGGAGAATGAAAAGACTGAAAAGGAAACTGCTTGAGTATCTTTGGGGGTGCTCAGGGTTACACAGCCTGCACTAAGGACAGAGGGAGTTCTTAATCACTCCACTTAGGTAGCCCTTGTCCCAGGAAATGCCTTTACTGAAGAGGCTGTTTGCGGTGCCGCTGTGCTGCTTGGAACTTCGGGTTGTGCTAGATCCCCCCCATAGCAGAAGATAAAGCCCCTTTCAGGAGCAGATCTGGATACTTGCTTTTTGATTCAAGGTCTCAAAGTACCAAGGAGGATGAGAGATCAAAAGGCTGCAGTTTTAGAGTAGGAAAGAGCCTAAGCTCCACCCCCCCCCAACCTTCTTTAGAAACATCCCCTTCAGCTAGCTTCATGGGACTTTATCAGGGACTTGTTACACAGTAATTTTAGTTGGCTTCTGGAGCTTTTAACCCCTGGATTTGCTGCATGTTAACACCTTTTAAGTGTCTTAAAGCACTCATTATTCATCTTAAATTTATGCAATTCCAGGCAAGAATATCTCTAATCTGCCGCATTTTTCTCCTATTCCATTAAGGTGTATCCACTCTTTAGAGTTATTCCTCCCAAGTTCAAGTCCTCTAATATCCCAGGATGCAGTGGCCCCTCCTGAGTCTGGGCAAGTGAGGATGCCAGGGTGCAGTGGGGCAGGACATGGCATCTTGCCCCCTGGGCATATTAGGCAGAGTGACTGCTGCAGCCCCAGAGAGTCCAGCAGTCATGGTGCCTCACAATGATGCTCTGGATGGCTCACTGCTCCTGTGGGGCAGAGCAAGCCACTTTGAAGCAGTAGCATGGGGGTGGTGCCTCCCACTACTCTTTGGACTAGCTCACTCTGCCTGGCTGGAGCAGCTAGGTGCCTTGAGCAGAAGAGGGAGGCACTGCTCCCCTGACACCACTTGGACTGGTTTACGCTGCCTGGCAGGAGCAGAGTCAGTATGAGCAGTGGCAGAAGTCACTGCCTCCCTGAAGTCCAGAAGTCACTGCTTGGACCACCTTGCTGTGCCTGCCAAGAGCAGTTAACTGGTTCTGCCTCTAGTTCCTAGTCCTGCCTCTGCTCACCAAGCCTCTAGTGGCAAGTCACATCTGTGCAGGTGAAGGACAGTCAGAATTTTTTTTTTTTTTTGTCCTAAGGTGTGACTGCTCCACTAAGCCAGACATACTAAGTGAATTTGTACTGCTTTCAGTGTAAGGTGTTATAAGGCCCTCAGAAACCAGACAACACAAAAGCAGTCCCAAGGAAGCATGTACTGGAGGTAACTTTTAATGTTTATTATAGAATTATGGAATAATTATCAGCATGTGCTATGCGATACTGTATGGAATCTTAGCAGTTCATGACAGAAGAGGAGAGCAATGTTGTATGTATTTAAATTTTAGCACATTGTCTAGCTTTAAATGGTCTGCTGCTAATTTGTCATGTAAAGTTTTAAAATGTTGAGATTTTCTTTCTTCTAAAGAATTGTATTGAATTTTATTTTCTTCTGAGTGGTTAATGTGTTTGGTTGTAAAATAATGATTTTTTTATTTTATTTTTTTATATTTTTTTCTGTATTTTGATTTTATTTCAGCTGAGTTTCTTTAACTTATTTTAGTAATTTTTTAAAAAAAAGCTAGCTTTTCATTATGGTCTTCTGTTTTCCTTAACCTAATTACTCTTCTGCCAAAGATTTTATTACATGCTTTTCATTTCTTTTTGCATTTTATTTTCTACCAATATTAGTCATGTACTTCACATTTTTTACAATACTTTTTATTATTACATAATGCAGCAATGTATTAAAAGTTTAAACACATTTGCCCGTATTTATATGTATAAATTGCACACAGAGAGGAAGTGCCATCTGAGTAAGATACTTAACAGTGCTCTGTAATTCAAGATAAATATACTGTCCAAGAGATCAACATACAAGGAAGTATTCCAAAATTGGAAGTGTTGCAGGAATGATCAGTGAGTTTGCTATATGTTGGAAGGCTTCAGGAACCCTTAGGCATTTTACTAAGAATGATATGTATTTTCTAATATCACCTTTGCATCATGACAGGATTGATTTAATTATATCTAGATTATTTTTAAGGTAACTTTGACATTCCCCAGAGATGATAATTCCCTGTATTATATCATCTGCTTTTACCACTACTGAATTATTAAACATTAATGGTGTGTGGTTACATTCTGTGTTTTAATGAAAAGTATGAACAATTTGATTTTTCCCACATATTTGTTCATCACTTGTCTCATATAGGGAGGGCACCGCCATCCCACTGAAGGTGGTGCATGTGGGTACTTGGTATGATGGAGGCATGAGAGCCATGAGCTACCTGAACCCTGGCCACTCAACTAAGGAGAAGGGCTGGTCATCCAAACCAAGCATCTCACCTCCAGAACCTTAAATTTTCCAGAGGCTTTCAGCTGATGCCCTATGATTCTGGCAATGCAACAAGCCTCACCCAGGCTGTAAAATTCAAGTGTCAATGGTCCACCTGTTGCCTTAGGATCAGAGAGTATCTCTCTGCTTATCCTGGTTTGCAGGTTCAGGGCCCCTTCCAATCCGCTTCAGTGTCCATTTATGGGTGAGACCCTGTTTCTCTGGTGGCTTCCAAAATTCTTTACATATTGTAGGGAATCTACTAAGTTCAGAAGGGAAAATGAAATCACTGCTTCTTTTGCAGCCATCAGATTTGGAAGGTGGGGAATGAGTTTCCTCTTCTCCCATTGAAGAATATGAGGTTTTCCTGAGAGGAACATTATAGACAGTAGCCATGTCTACACAAGCAGCAGACTTCACAGTTGGTACTGAATAATAGGGATGTGCGAAGCTTCAGTCCCTGATTCAATTCGGCAGAGATTCAGCCCAATTCAGTGGCTGAATCTCCAAATTTGAATCAAATCAGAGGACCCTTTAATCTCTCTGAATCGATTGGGAACCTTCCAAATTGATTCAGGCAGATTTGGTGATTTGGACGTAGATACAGCTTTAAATGTTTTTTTCTACATACCTCTAGGTAGCAGGGGCTCTGAATGCTGTGATGCTGGGGCAGATGCAGCATCCCACAGAAGCACAGGGGGCTCCCCAGTGTGCTCATCAGCAGACCTGGAAGTGGACCACCCAGAAGTGGACTGGAAGCACTTCTGGTTCTACCAGGGAGTGTGCAGGGGGCACCCCCACACCCTCCCCAGCTCAGCAACTGGTGCTTCCTGGGTCTGTGGGGTGCCTCCCGGTGCCTCCTGGGTCACCAAGCTCGGGGGGGGGGGGGGCGAGTATGCCCCCCCACCCCACATGCTCCCTGTCAGACCCAGAAGTGGACTGGAAGTACTGGCATTGTGACCTCTTCTAGACCAGGGGCCAGCAACCCACAGCACATGTGTCAGAGTGTAGCACAAGAAGCCATTTTTCTGAGCACACCACAGCCAGTCCAGGCTTTGGGCAGGCTCCTGCTGTCAGCCACAGAGTCAGGAAGTACTTCTGGTCTGCTTCTGGGTTTCCTGCTTAGCACACTGGAGAGCCCCCCATGCTCCTGTGGGATACTCCATGTGCCCCAGCACCACAGTGATCACAAGCCACACTGCTACCTCAAGGTACATAGAAAAAACTTTTAAAGCTGTGCCTGTGTCCAAATTGCTGATTCGGTAAATCAGCATCGAATCATCAGATTTGGATTCAGCCGAATTGAATCGGGGACAGCAATCTGAATCAATGGATCAGATCACTGTCCCTGCTTCAGGCTGAATCTGAATCCAAATCAAATAGGGCCCATTTTGCACACCCCTACTGAGCAGTCATTTAGTACTTGTTTAGGCTTTACTGCATAGTACCATCCCCATGTGCTTTTTCCAGTGGTACTACACAGTGGCAATGAGCTACTTCACAGTAGCTCAGTACTACTATGCAGTAGTATCACATCACCGTTAGTGTCTGGCAATGGTGCTGTGCAGTAGCAATGAGCTACTGTGCAGTAGCATCTTGTGGTGATGTGCCCACTGTGTCCCAGGAGGTGTTTTTTTGATTGCTGAGTGGGTCTAAGAAAGCCTAACAAGACCATTATATACTATTATTCATATAGCCAGGAAAAGCTACAACTAAACAACCATAACTGATAAAACAAACAACGTGGGAGCTTGACAAAAAAGCTAGCTGCCCTAAGTATGTATCTATGGGACTTCCAGCAGTATACCTCAAACTCTGTTACAGACTGCCTGAATCAACTTTCTATCACATGTACATAATTCCAAATCATTACTCAAGTGAACAGGATTATTAGAAATTGACTGTAAGATATGAGAATTGAGAAACACTCTCTGCTTATTTATGGGATATTGAATGCATCCAAGGTTTTTGGGACTTCAGGTCTGTTAACTGGACTCATAGGTTTCTGGTCCTGCATCCTGTGTTGAGCACAAGCAGTGTAAGTGCTTCTCACAGTATACATTTTACACATACATTCATTTTTCCCAGACAAGTTGGAAAGTAGTGATGCTACATATTTGTATGTTTAAGTGTGCTGATGTACATTTTGGGCATGTTCAAGTACGTTCCTTACTTCCATTATGGAACTTGACCATTGATAGAAATCAGTGCAGATGAATCAGTTCTTAAGACACTTTAACTGTGAGCAGAGGCAAAATAGCAGCAGACCCACATTCAGCACTTGGTCAACTACACCCATGACAATATGCAATAGGAAAAATTCAGCAATAAGCAGTTTTCTTTGTGTGGATGTATCTTTGCTACCCAGAAGGATGAAGGTAGGTCTGGAGACAAAGGCTTTGCTGACTTGTGTCAATGACAGCCTGGAGTTGAGGTCAGCCCAGTGCACAGGCAGAGGGGTCAAGCTCTGGATGAGGCTAGAGTGCTGCCCTGTGAGTGGATTGATGGAGGGGCCACAAAGCCCCATGTGCTGCCTGTGGGATGCAACCTACCAAGAGTCATGATGGGATATGGTACAAATGTCCATTACTATGATCTAACCTACAGCGCTGAAGTCTGATACCACATCCATCTAGCATTCTCTGAGAGCAGGATCCATCATTTCTACAGCACTCTCTGTGCCCTAACTGTCTGTTTGGTTAAAGCTGTAGTGCACTTTTTTCATGCCTACCATACAATGAAGAACGTCTGTATCTGGCCTAAAATGTAACATGGGTCCAAGCTCTTTTGGACCTGCTGAAGTGACAAGGAGAAACAAAGATATTGAATCAGGCACATGTTTTGAAATCCTTGGGCTTCCAATTGTCTTTAAAAAAAAGTTAGAACAAAAGAGGAGTCTAGGAGCCTATCACTAATGCCTGAGGCTCCAAAAGAACCAATGTAAAAGTCAGTAGTGTTCCCTGGCCTGTGGATCTGTGGAGGTCATCTTCCTTTTGCTAATATTGTTCCATAATTTCCCCTGCTCCGGATCATTGCTTCCTCTATCTCTCTTTGATTAATGAGAATAATTTGTTCTTGCAACATTTCTAGCATTCTTTTAACCCATTTTAAACAAATATGTCTCCCCTCCGTCTTCTGTTCTCTAGACTGAACACTACTAGCTCTCAGTCTTTACTCCAAGGCTTAATTTTCCAGCCATTTATCATTTTGTTACTATTTCCTGAAGCTCTTCAATTTATCTTTTTGTGGGTTTTTTCAATGTACTTCACAAAACTGAATCCAATTTTTATAGCAGAAGCCTAAACATGGCTGTGTACAGTGAAATCACATACCTGGGATTATCAAGAGAATTATTTCCATCAGTACAAGCCAAGATTCTAGGCTTGTTGAAATCTACATATACAATTAACTTTTTAATAATATGAGCAGTCCCAATAAAAGCAACAGGACTTCCTGAGACAGTAAATTCCTTGAGGCAACATCTATCCCAGAGCTGCTCCCCCTGGTACCCTGTGACCAACTTAGATGAATGCATAAAGAGTCTGGCTTTGAATTGAAAGGAATTGTGAAGGGTCACCAAGATGGACTAGTATTACAAAAAGGCACAAATGGAAAAAAATGTTTGCTTTGTTAAAACATAGTGAAAAGGTATAAAATAGAAGGTAGTTACAATAAGGAAGGAGCTATTATTGTACAGATGCCATATTAAATGCACAATTATTTTAATGTACAATTTATAGATTGGTAAACTAAAGCACAGCTGTTAAATGACTTGCCAAGATCACAGTATCATCATGATGATAATGTGTGAGTGCTCTACTTCAAAGTGTTAGCATACATAAAAGAATCATTGGGCTAATCTTCATTTAAATTTTATATTGTTTAAATTTGGAAAATCAGATCTATAGAACTAGAGGCAGAAGTTCTAGGGAATATGTCTTTAAAGATTTATTAGTCTATCTTCCTGCCATAACAGAATTTTCCTATTATTAGTGCTTTTTTATTTCTGAAAGCCCTGAGTGATGGATCATCCATCACTTCACTTGGGAGATTATTTCATGCACATTGTTGGCAACATTTTGCCACCCCAGGCCACTGCTTGTGATCTAGCCGCTGCCATACACTGTGCCCCTGTACCTCCCTAGTGATCAGCAGATGCAAGTGTTAGGACCCTGGGTGCCGCCTCTGTTGCAGCAGAGAAACAGAACTGAACATGGCAGGCAATAGGACCCTGGGCATCTTCTCTGATGTTGTGGCTGGAGTATGCTGCTGATTTCCTGAGCTGCCGTGGGCCCAGTGTCTTCGTAGATCAGGGACAGGCAAAATATGGCCCATGGCCTGAATCCAGCCCATCAGGCACTTTGATCTGGCCTGCAGTGCCCACTAAGGAATTGTGCCCCACCCATCCCTTCCACCCACAAGAGTGGGAGCAAGGCACTCATGTGTACACACACCCCCAAACACATTCTATCTCACCTCACTCCCACCCTCATTCAATGGAACAGCCTGGCCTGGCCAGCACACAGCTTCCAGGCAGGGATGCTGCTGCCAAAGTAGCAGCCACTGAGGATCTGCTCCACTTCCCTGGTCTCCCACTGGCTCCAAGAAGTAGGCAGGGAAGCAGTTGGGGTAGGGGCAGGGCTTCAGCTGAGCTGGAGTATGGGGCTGTGTCTGGCAGCAGCATGGAGCCTGCACCCAGGGGGAAAGCAGCAGTGTAGAGCTTGGGTGGGCAGCATGTGGGTGTGAGGGAGGGTGGGGGTGAGGGTGTGGGACCCCCCACACACACACTCCCCCCATGGTACACAACCCTGGCAGGTGCTGGCAGCAGCAACAGCAGCAGGCAAGGGCCATCAGGGTACTGGTGCCACATCACAGCAAGGGATGCAGCCTCCATCAGGCAGTCTGTATAACCGGTGCTCCCCACCATGCACAAGTGACATACTTCCTTCACATGCTGATCCTGCATGGTGGGGAGTGCTGGTGATACAAACTGCCTAGCAGAGGCTGTATCCCTTGTCATGATGTGCAGTGCTGGCTGGAGCTTTGCCCTAACAGGCACCAACCCCCTGAGTGCTCACCTGCTGCTGCTGCACCATGGAGGGAGATGAGGGAGTCCCCACACCCCCCACCCTTCCTCACACCCCACAAATGTCACACATTCAAACCCTACTCCTACATACCCTATGCCCCTGTGGCAGGTCCGAGCCCCAGTCACTGTGTCACGAGACTCCAGGTGGCCAGTCTGCATATGGCTGCTCTAGTGGAAGCCAGACTGCAGATTGGTCCTGTTGCTCAAGGTTCCCAGGGCAAAAGGAGCCAGGCTGCCATATGTGGGGGAGCAGGAAGAGGGAGCACCTATGTTGCCTCCAGAAACCTTCCCTATGGCCAGCATGGGCTGGTGGAGCTGCAAACCAATGGACCACTAGGTAGCATGTCAACTCTGACTGTGGCAGGGGTTTCCACACCATATCTGAGACATCATTTCTTAAAGGCATGGAGTCCACATGAACCTGATGTGGTCCACATAGACCAAACCAAGGAAAGAGAAGGTCCAGACTCCAGTGGAGGGGCAGTCACCCACAGACCCAGGGGCTTGGAACCTGCCAAGATGATAACCATGCTGGACATAGTCCACAGGTTCATGCAGGGTGACCAGGGTGGGACAGAGGTGACACAGACTTCACTGGCAGATCCCGCCAAGGAAGCAAACCCACAGGGGAGCCAGCTACAGAACCCATCACTCCGGCATGCCATCGGGCCCTGAAATTCACAGTTGGGCAACACCAGGTCCATAGGGGAAGCAAGGGCATGGAAAGTCACTCCACAGGGTGCTATCAGATATGGCCAGGGGCCAGCCAATCCAGAGACCAGTACTATTGGGGGTACAGCCCCAACACAGGAGTTACACAATGGTCACACAATGTACCCCATGCATAGGGGAGGAGGTGCCAAAGAAGAGGCACCTGATGCAGAGAGTATCATTGCCCTGTTCACTCACACCCCAGAGAGAATTTCAGTTCTAGTATTGTTAAATTGTTCATTTTCCAATTGGAGACAGTTGGACCACCAGCTGGGTAAGTGGGGCAGAGACAGACCACCCAAGAGGAGCAGATGGTGCCCACAGCACATCCAGATAACATCGAGACCCAAGCCAGAACACCTGAGTGGAAAGGGGTCAGGTAAAGGGGAGGTAAGGAACCCCACAAAAGAAGCACCAACCGAGGTGCCCAAGGTTTGGAAGACACAGAACAACATCCTCCAGTGGAATCTTAAGTAACATCAAGTCATGGCAGGAAAGCATACCCTGGTGCAGCACGCTTAGGCAGGCAGAACAGGCCAGCCGTGACACAGTAAGTGTGGGCCTACCACAGCCTCCCACACACAGCAACACCCCCTCACAAACTCCCCACACACACCTTTACACCCTGCCATACATACACACATACCCCACCACACCCCCCCAACCATACACACACTCACAAACACACACAAACAAACACACACCACTATACACATGCACACACACCCAACCACACCCCCAAACAATATACAAGACTAAGAATTTATTTTTAAGTTATTAGTCAAACACAAATTTTGACAGAAATATTTTTTTTTGTAATAAAATTAAAACATGTTATAGTAGGTGTTTGACTTTTAGTGTATGATTTAGTTTTTTCTGGTTCTAAGATGGCAACCCCCCCCCCCAAAAAAAAAGAGGATTATTTCCAGGGGCCAAGGGGAGGGATTTCCAGTGGCAAAAGTGAGGGGTTAGGAGTGAGACGTCTGGTCCCAAGATGGCAACCAGGGGGCGTGGCAACTGTCAAAGGGTGGGACTAACCATCTAGCCATTGATGAAAACTCATTAAGCGGCCCTCCACCCAAAATAATTGCCTGCCCCTGTCATAGATACATACCCTAGCCTGCAGATACCAACCATAGGTTACTGACCTCTGCACTAGGATATTTCAAGTAGCTTGCTTTTCTTGATATTTGACTTCATGTTAATCTTTAGAGGACATGGGGTACTGCCTTTAATTAAGTTATATGACCAGTTGAGTTTTAGAATTTCCACTCCCAGGTTAATTTTGACAGTTTGCATGCATAAGATTAGATTAAATTTCTGGGTAATAATGGGTCTGATACCGAAGCCATTCTATATGCCTGCTAAAGTCAATTGCAGTTCCATATGCAGAGAGGTTTGCAGGTTTGATCCTCTTTCTTTCACATGTCCACTATAATTCAAAGTTCCTGTGTTCTGTGTAGATTCAACATCATTTTGTCCACACTGCTTCAGAATAAGCAACCCAGAAATGAAGTTTCCTTATGACATTTATTTTCTTGAGGAATCATATTTCTTTTAATGGGATTTATTTGTTAGAACAATTGCATTCTATCTTTTTGCCTGGTGGGCTGGATCCAGCCAGTGGTCCTGATCCAGCACCCAGGGAAAGGGAACTTGGCCTGGCCCCAGTCCAGCCTCTCAGGGGGGAGTGGGTGTGACCTGGCTCCAATCTGGCCACATGGGGGAGGGGGCATTGCCCGGCCCCAATACAGCTTTACAGGGGGCATTGCCCTGCCCCAATACAGCCTTTCAGGGTAGAGGACATGGCCCCATTCCAACCTAGTCGCATGGAGGGAATGAAGCACGGTCTGGCTCTGATCTGGCCACACAAGGCTATGTAGTTTTTTTTGTGTGTAAAAACATTTTTAGGAAGTAATCATTTTGTAATTATTTCATAGACTCAAGTGATAGCAAAATATAAAAAGGTCAAATTATTTTGTTTTGAATAATCATACAATTGTTCAGATGATAACCAAAAGTTTTCTGAAAACTGGAAAATTTTAGTTTCCAATAATTCTAATTTTTTGAATGTTACAGTTATATATATCATACAGTATTTTAACATAAATAAGAAAATACTTGCTGAAGCAAACCAGAATTAACATGCAAGTGTATCATGATGTTTGATATTTTCTTTTCTGGTTTTAGCTAAAAATAAGAAGTGCATAGGTGCCTGCAATACATTAAGAAGTTTAAACATTAAAACTTTTAGAATCTAACTTGAGTTCTATTATAAATTCTGCAAAAATATGTATGAATACAGTTTTATGTATGGCATAAAATAGAGAAATTAAGAAATCTTCTAAAGATTTTAAAATGAGTTAGCTGGGATTAGGACTAAATATTTCTGAATTATATGCTTAATTTGCTGCATGATCCTGCCTTCCACTGAGCAGTCATTTGTTCTAGTAGTCCCCAGACTGTTGGTTCCTAAAGTTCTCACTCCAAGGCCAGCAATTTTTTTTTGAGGGGGGAACTAAGTAGTGATATTCTTTTTCTTTCAAAGTGATTCACAAGAAGGAAAGGCTGAGCAGCCTTGATCCATTGTTCCTCCAGGATCTTATTCTACCTACAGAAAATGTCAGATCTCTAAATGATTCATCTTTTTAAAAGCAGCTTCTCACAGAAGTCTTATACATGGTTTATGTTGGGATTCTAGTAGTAATCCATTATTTGTGGTGAAAGACAATCCTATGGAAACTCCTGATCAACAGATAACTGCTTGGAAGAGAAAAACAGAAAAAAAGTTATTTGCAATATTGTTCTGAATGACTTTGCTGCAATAAGCATCCTCTGTGTTGTCTTTAATTTTTAATTTGTCCCTTTGAAATGTATTGTATAATGGGAAGAATGGAATGAAATATATTCTTTCCATTCCTCTTTGTACAATAATAACCTTTATTAACCACAAATTACCTGGGACTGCTGGGAATCCACTGTGTGTTCTTTGTCTGAAATAATTAAAAAGGAGGGTGAGAGCACCAGAGCACAAGATAAAATGGTTATTACAGAAAATGAGGAAGGGAAATTAAAAGTTTAAATTCACAAGAGATGCTAAGAATGAAAATTAAATATAACTTTGCATATTGGTTATTGTTTTAATCTACAAATTTCAATAGTCTTAATGTATGTGCATCCAAAAGCAGATTGCAATTTTTGCTGAATGTATATATATTTTAATAAAATGTAATCCTTGTACAACAGCTGCCTCCCTCCAAAAAAAAAAAAAAAAGAAAGAAAGAAAGAAAAGAAAAATGGGGAAGTAAATAGAAACTTAAATGCATGTTTTTCAGTCATGTCATGTCTGTGTTAAATAAAAAATACCCCACCCCATGATCTTAGCTCTCTTTAACTGTCTAACAAATCATGAAGATGTAGAGGCATGACATATGGGTTATTAATCAAAGAGTTCAGTTGATATAAAGACATAGTTTTACAAAAAGGTTTCAAATAAAAGTTCTTAGTGGAATGGAAACTCCTCTAATATTATAGATATTGTTGGTTTTAGCTCAATTCCTTTGACCTTGGACCAGATTAATGCACCTATATTTCTGGGAGTGAAGGAAAATCTCAGCTATGAAAGGATCATTTGGCTAATAAGCAGAAGTGTTAACTGGAATCATGTTGGGTTTGTTAGTTATGCTAAGCAAACAACCAGATTACTATTCACCTTCTCCTGACCAATAATTAGTATTTCAGCCAATACCATCTGCTATTAAAAAGGAGGATATACTGTTGTGGGAATGGTATGATTTGGTGTGAAATATTTTATTTCACTCTAAAACTTCTGGAAAGCAAAACTACTCCTGCTTCCCCCCCCTCACCCCCCCCCCCATAAAGTCCAACAATAAAATCATCTTTTTTCTGAGTTATAATGAGAGAATGTGTAGAGTTGTTTAATTTTTTTTCTAAAGAAAAATTTGTTTCAAGCATAGATTTTTCTATTGCAACATCTTTGATAGATTAATGAAAATGAACATGTTGTGTAAGTTGTCATAAAAAACAAATGTAAGCAAATACAAAAAACCAGAAATTACTGTTAGAAAACTTTATATAGGACTTCAAAGATGTCTTGGGTCACTTTTTCACTTTAATGCTATAGACAGTTAATTCTAAGATTCCAAGATATTACAAATGGATGCAAACTATTGTACTATGATGAATCACACCAAAGAAAGCTTTTAAAATATTAGACAAACGGAGAAAAACATATACAGCTGGAGGATCTGACAATGAAAAACTACCATATTTACTCAAATAAGAGATGAGGTTTTTCCCTCCAAACAGCATGAGAAAAATCTCCTTGTCTTATATTCACTGGGAGTTTCTACATATGACACTACATTGCTGTAGCAATGCATTATGGTAACATAACGTCAGGAGGCACAAACCATGATGCTGCAGCTAAATCGCCATGCAAACATGCTTCCTTGCATGCAACATAACAGCTAAAATTAACTGTATGCCACTGGTATGACACTGTACAGGTTGTTACTGTGCTGTCATTTAGCACTTCCTTTTGGAGGGAAGTACTAAATGGAAATATTAGGTGGGCAGATGAGAATAAGATGGAATTCAATGCAAACATGTGCAAGGTACTGCATCTAGTGAGAAGGAACCAGCAACACACCTATAGGCTGGGGAACACTCTTCTTAACACAGTGGCAGAAAGGGATCTTGGAGTCATTGTTGACTCCAGAATGAACATGAGTTGCCAATGCGAGGAAGCAGTCAGTAAGGTTAACCTCACCTTGCCGTGCATCTACAGATGCATCACAAGCAGGTCCAGGGAGGTGATCCTTCCCCTCTATGGATCATTGGTCTGGCCACAGTTGGAGTACTGTGTCCAGTTCTGGGTCCAGAGGAGGGTGACTTGCATGGTCAAGGGGCAGTGGGGCAGGCCCTATGAAGAGAGGATAAGGGGCCTGGACCTATTCAGCTTCTACAAGAGAAGGCTGAGAGGGGATCTGGTGGCCATTTACAAACTCACCAGGGGGGACCAGCAGGAATTGGGGGAGGCTCTGTTCCCCTGGGCACCATCCAGGGTTACTAGCAATAATGACCAGAAGTTGTTAGAGAGACGGTTCAGGCTGGACATCAGGAGGCATTACTTTACAGTTAGGGCTTTCAGGCTCTGGAATGGGCTCCCAAGTGAGGTGGTGCTCTCTCCTACCTTGGGGTTCTTCAAGAGGACAGATATTTGGCTGGGGTGGTATGACTCTGGCACCTGTTCCTGCCTGGGGCAGGGGGTGTGACCTGATGATCTGTTTAGGTCCTTTCCAACCCTAAGCACTAAGATGTGCTATGATACACTCTGATATTAAATGACAGCGCAGTAACAACCACACTGTAGGGGCACATGTAGATGTGCCCATATACAAGAAAGCCTCATTAAATACATTGTTTATCATTAAACTTCTGCCAAAAGAAGCATGTTCTCAGTAATGGAAACCAGCTATGAAGTTGATTAAATGCAGCCAATATTGAGCGTAGCTATAAAACTTATGGCCCATATTGGGCAAACCTACTGATGGGAACCTACCCCAAAGACAGGTTAGTGAAGTCCATCTGAATAAGACATATTGTACTGCCCATTTTGAACAGTTTCCTTCAGAGCAAACACTTTTTCAAGTCATGGTGAGCCACTACATTGAACACATTCCAACTTCCTCTTTACACTCACAGCTGAGCTGTACTTTTCTTTCCCATTTGCAATGGCTTCTGTTCCTTCAGCCTTAAATGTCTGACAAATATCACCAAATGGGCCTCAAACTGTTCACTCAGAATCCTTCTGTCACGCCCCCCTAGCGTACCATGTATGATTAGTATGGTCCCATCCTCCATGAGATGGAGTTGAACTAGGTTGCCCTGGACCTCAACTGCATATAATTTTTGGAGGAGCCCAGGACTCATGATAAGAACACTCATATGCTTTGTGGGTGGTATCTGGAGTATACACAATTACCAAGCAGTGCTGAACTGTGGGGTTACCGTGGCTTCAAATGCTGTTGATGCTGCTGGGGCTCAGCCCAATGAACTACATGGTAAATCATGAGCCTTTTGTTTTGAACTAATAGCATGCATATTTTGTACTTGTGCGGACCGGGAGCAATCCACGGCCCTTTTTGTGCACGCAGGCTGTGGCCAGCAGCCCGGGCACGCGGGGTCGGAGAAAATGGGCGGGTGGCGAGCTAGAATTAGTCACAGACGCGTAATGGTAGATTTGAAGATTGTTTACTTACACCGGAGATGGTCATGGTGCAGGCTGGAAACTTGCTTGAGTTGCGGTTACAGACAAAATGACACGAACAATCACGTGGAGTTTGCTAGGCTCCACGTTCACAGAGCTCCAGATGCCCTGGACAAGCGCGCCACCGAAATGGAAACTCGTAGATACGTCTTATAAGATTTTATCGTTCGAAGACGGGAAGAGGTGGGCGGTGGATCAGGCCGCCAGACTCCTCTGAATCTCACACAAGGTTTCTATTACCCCGCCGTGTACCCAGAGTCCCCACGAGATCGATGTGGAGTCCTCCTCGGCTTGGGCGGAAACCGCTCAAGCCTCTTCTACGGCTAGCAGGCCAATTGCTAGCCGCCACGTGGGAATAATTTAGAACTAGCCAATAGCGGGGAACAAATTTGCATACGGGTGGCGGGAACTCCTTTGCACCGTGCATTTCTGTTGCAACTTGAGAAATGCACCCCGCAAATAGAGCTGCAAATTGGCGGGAACTTTTTCCTTCCACACGGGTTCTCTATGCAGCAAAACTCCACCGTGCAATGAAGCTGTAATTCAACGGGGATAATTCTAGTGCCGAAGCACACACAAAATCATACCTTTGGGTTATGACAGTACTATATATAAGTAGGTACAAAAGTTCCTCTTAAAAATATGTTTATGGAGGACCTGTGCTAAAACTTGCAGCATTTTTTTTAATAAAATGTATCAATTCAGGGTGAACTAAATCTCTGGGTACCTGTAGTATTTCCCCTATATACAAATCACTAAAGACATGTTTATTTCAAGGTCAGTTCTTTCAAACTGTTGCTCACTTCCATGTGCTCAGGAAAAGCAGGGTCTGACAATAAGGGGTGGTGGAAAGGGGCTGCGGGGGGAAGAGGATGGTGGGAGCAGAGGATTAAGGAGCTATTTGAACCCTCAGATTTATTTTCCCTGCTGTAGCTGTGGCAAGGGGACACATTCAAGGCAAACCTCCAAAAATTAGATTCTACACCTAGAAAATTCGAACACATTTATACATTTTCCATGAGTATAATCTAATTATGGGGAGTCATCTTATAATTGAGTAAATATGGTACATAACCTTACATTCAGATCCATTTCCTTTTCTTTTTATTGCACTCTTCATAATTTCCCAGCCTCCTCCTCCCCCCCGCATTCAGATTGCTTTGTATCACAGTTGATTGAAAGTGACCCTGAATCCAGCATAGCCAATCATAAGATGATCACAATGGAGGAGGATCTCCTAATGACAAAACTTTCAGTAGAAGCTGCTGCCCTTGTGATAGTGAATGTAGGGAACTTGAGAAAGCAAAAATGGGCAAGGATTCCCTCTATCATGGTAGTCTCCTGGTGCCATATGAGCTTATTTGGAGGATTGGCAGCTGTTTTAATTTCCTGTATATTACAGTCTACATGAATTTGTGATGAGGGGATGGCTTCACTTATGAAAAGAAGACTCTTATCAGCAAAGTGCAAAGGTAAGTTAATGATCAGAGGGGCTGAAAACTCACAATGAGCATTCAGCGCACACAAATGCATATTCACTGCACACCATGCATGAAAAGTGTCTGCATTCTGTTTATAATTTTGGTATTAATTGAAATATTCCATTCAAATATTGCTAGTAGAAATAGTGATGCTTTGCCTCATGAGAGTTGTTTGAATGGCTTATGGACTCACTCTACTATTAGGATAGAATTTCAGGTTAGACACTTTTCATGATGCACTGCCAGGAATTCCTATGATACATCCCCTTTCCTGAACATGAAAAGAAAGGTGGTTAGAGAGTGCAACCCATAGAAGAGAACAGGTGTATCAGGTACTATCAATGAGGCATGGCAGTGCCATTTTCAATTAAGATATTTCAGGATTTTAACAGAATATTTAAGTTCTTAATACTTTAATTTAAAAAAAGGAGGGTTTCTGGTGACAAGATGGTTGTCCTAATTACAGTTATGTTATGCCTGTATCGGTGACTGCCTTAGTGTTCTGAAAATAACTCCCCCCCCCTTTAAGACTAGGCACTCAAATTGAATGCATACTTATGAAAATGTGAACATCCATAGACAGTACATGTGGTGACCTTTGCCAGAGCAACAAAATCTCAGCCTACTTTCATATTTTTAAAAGGGTATAATACATGCTTATCTATTTCAGAGGAGGTCTGTGAGAATTAATTGACCAGCATATTTACTGAGTGCTTTGAAAATGTCAGCTCACTGTGCATGCTAAGTATTATTTTTTAGGAAATTCATTTAAGATGAAGACCCCAGACCATTAGCTTTATCTAAAGCTTTCTAAATCCTGTGAACCTTTCTGCCATTTCAAAGTACAGTTACTCAGCTATGTGAAATAATACTAACTTTATGTGAGTTGCAGGAAAATAGGACATATTCTACCACAAGCTAGTATAAATTGAAGAATTACTTGGAAAGAATACTTTTTTCTCACTGTCTCTGTAGAAAACCAGGTGGCTACGTTTCCTCTGTAGGAAAGGTGACTAAGTTTGGAGAAGACATTAAATTGTTCAATGAGCACAGGGACTCCCTGATGTTACCTTCCAAATTCTAGGTCTCTTTGCAAGGCAAATAATACTTCCTTCTAGTAGCTAAAGAATTTTCTTTTCACCTACACAAGGGATCTTGAATAATTTAATACGACTAGAAATTCTTACTATTTATCATTCACATGTTATTCTCTTGGGTATAACAGAAGGGGGCGTTTCTGCCACTTGTTTAGATTT
Source organism: Alligator mississippiensis (assembly GCF_030867095.1). Taxonomy (NCBI): domain Eukaryota; kingdom Metazoa; phylum Chordata; order Crocodylia; family Alligatoridae; genus Alligator; species Alligator mississippiensis. The sequence goes on from NC_081828.1 coordinate 60,358,524, forward strand.
GTATTTTTTTCTTGTTAAAGATAATTTAAAATTTCTGTGGATGCAAAGTAAACTTTGGGACTAGTAGGTAGCAGGAGAAGATAACCTGTAAGTTTTTCCAGAAAAAAATTGTGGGAGGTCAGAGGCTTTAAAACCAGGTACAAAATAATAGTAGATGTGATTATGTGAGCTATCTTCTGAAATGTAAAGAGTTTGGGCTGATGTTCCAGTGTGAGACTAGATTTAAAATCAACCTAATTTTGAGTCTATTCAGAGTTCTACTTGAATTGTTAGTTCACATTTAGTACAATGATATCCCCTAAATATGGGCAGCAGCTTTACTTTCAAAATGCCCTCTCCAAAACATCTTACATAAACTCTTAGAAATGACAAAGTATAGATTATATATAAGGAACTACCACATTTGCAATTTTGTGATTTTCACAGAAACTATAACTTTGGTTGGTTTCCATGAAATACTGCAGGGACTATGAAAAAGCACAAAATGAGCAGTGAGCAGGGGAAAAAAAAAAATTAGATGTGAACATTTAAGAATGGAAAAAATACTTGAAATTGCATACAATAAGATACAGCAAAACTTACCTTTTAATGATGTCTTCCTCATAGCCCTCCCTCCCACCCCTTTTTAGATTGAAAATTATTTCTGCATTTATTTCCCTTCATATGAAAAGTTTCTGGGACTAAAAGAAATGTTAGTTATTTATTTGAGCCCCATTCCTACAATTAGATCTTTGTTTTGCAAAGAGTCTGCTGTGATCAACCAGTCAACAAGGAGCTGAAAGTCGATCATATTAAGGGAGCCTGAAGTTTACATCATGGGAAGACTTTAAGGAATGAGAAAATACAGTTATGTTTCTTCTACTTTGTTTCCTTGTTTTCTAATAGCATATTCAGCCAGGGATTTCTGGCTAGTTTACTCCTCTATCCAGTTGCAATATTGTATATGGAATGATGGCAGGAGATGAACCTGAAGAAAATGATGGGTTAATCCCCCATATTAGAGAGTTAAATCATGTGGGATATTTTGAAAGATGTGAAAATATACTGCAGCGATCATTTTTCCTCTGATAGGACAAGATAAAAACACCCTTTGGACTGCTGGACGATGTTTTATTTCATCCCTTTATATCCCCCTTTCCATCTTTATGTTTAATATCCCCGCAGTCCATCTTTATGCTTAATACTTGCATGGATTAGACGTACAGGGATATAACAGAATAAATTAAAGCTATTTAGGGAATTAGAAAATGACCTTCTGTGGATTACGTCTCCTGTGAAACTCATGTGACCTCTCTCCTTTGCAATGACTCTTTATTGTGATAGTAAGGACTATTTGTCATGTGGAAAAGATTTAAGAATTTCTTAGACAAAAATGAATCTTGACATTCTTCTCTATTGCAAAGCACATTTTTTTGGTTTTGTTTTGCTGAATGATAAACAATGTGACTATTGGAAAGTTAAACCATATTTTTTCCAGATACTCTAATGGAGAAGTTCTGGACCCTTGCTGCCTGAAAAAGGTGGTTAGGGGTATAATCACATGAAACAGCTGTGATTGAACTCAGCATGCAGAGCTCAAAGTACTGAACAGGAAACTGATCTGTACTGTTAAATACATACCACACATCATTTTCCATAGTGGACAACCATAAAATGGCCAAACTCTACTAAGCTGTCACTGGGATCCCAGGGTCAATTCTGAAAGCCTATCAACCAGGTATTAATGTGATATGTTACCTTTGTGCCATGGGACTAGCTGCAGTAAGGTAAATTTTACAGCTGACTGGTTATTACGCTTGAATGAGAATGTATCAAAGACTACATAGCCAGTAGCAATAATGTGTTGGAGGTATCATAAATGTGTCATACAAATACTGCAATGCGAAGCAGCATTGCTTATAAAGGCATGCTTCCTATAAATTTAATGTTATATTTAAAAAACTGGTAAAGTAGAAATTTCTAAAGATAATTTTATCTACAGATATATTTTCCTGTGAATGTATAAAGGTGCACTCCTCATTTATTTTTGTCTCCTCTTTTTTCTCCCAATAGAGGGGTAATATATATATTTGCTTTTTAAATTACTTTACTCTGTTTTTTAAATTACTTTAATTTTTTTTTTAAGTTATATAGAACTGCATTTAAGATTAAAATGTTGGGCGCAGTTAAAAAGCAAACACCCCATGAAACATACCAACCAATACCAGTTCAAATAAATCTATTCTAGAATATCATTAATCCCAACCCTCTCCCTGCCCCCAATAATGTGAATAAATGGATCTGATCTTATTCTTTACTCTGAAGGTGAACAAATAAGTGCTTTACTGGATTGGCATTGGAATGAGTTTTGAGATCCCATCACTGCATACCAGGAAACACTATTCAGGGTTATTGCATGTAGGCTTTCTTTCCACAACTGTAGATCAGGAAAAGATGGTAACATGTGGCAGTTTGAGAAGATGAACCCTCTAAACTATGATGACATTGTATGGATTTAAGAATTTAACTTTTGCTATTCAAGTTTGGAATCTTGCACTGAGGCCAGGGGACTCAAGCAGCAAAGCTAACAAAGAAGTCAGTTAACTTGGAGAAGAAACAAAATAAGGACAGCTTTTCCACTGCTTTAGTTTTGCATTCAAATCTATTCTGGAATTTGTCAATGGGTGTTACTTGCCTAACCGAAATGTTACGCCTTTTGAAAACCTCTGTTAATGAGGTGAATGCTGTAAAAGTTCTGTGGTAAATGGGGCTATTACTTAGTGTTTAATCCTCTTGCTGGTAGAATTGGTCCCTGAAGGAAAAGGAAAATATTTGTTATGACATAGGTGGGTGTTAGGTAAAGTGTTTTGTAACAATCAGCTACATTAATTTAAATCAGTGTAAACTTGGACCATCATAGTGATTACCTCTTCGTTGATCTCTCTCTCACTGGCAGCAATTATGAATTTCTTTAGGTCCCCTCTACTTAGCAACTTGCACTCACTGCTTTACTTTATTTGCATCTGTGTTAGACTTAGTGTTATGTACCAATCATGTTATCTTTACAATAAAACAACAGAGTAACCCTTGCAAAGAAACTTTTGATTTTACTCACAGAATCATGTGACATTCAGATGATAATTAAAATGTATTAGCCAAGAAAAGCAGCAATATGCCAAAGCTATTTTGTCATAAGACCAAACATATTGTATTTATGGTTGCTGTTGAAGAAGCAAAGATTGTGCAATATTCTTGCACTGAAAGATAAATTGTTAATAAAGTATGCCCTTTGTTTTACTGTAATACACTGGCAGCATATATTGCAGCCCTCTAATGTTTGGCCCAATAGATAACCTCCTGATATGGCAATCAGCTAAAGGAGTTATTTTGTTAGCTAAAGCACTAGAGGTTGTGTTTTGATGCTGACAATTCATGTTCATGCCCTGAGGATAGGTATAAAGGGTTCATGAAGTCAGGTAGAACAGTAAGGTTTATAATAACTTTTAAGTTTATCTGTGCATGCTACACCCTTTGAATGAGGTAAATGTGCAGTTTGTTCTTGTGTGCTGTAATAGCTCCCATTCCCATTCTGGAAATTAAATAGGTGGGCATTAGTGTGTGTTGATAGTCAAAATGACCATTCAGGCCACTACAAGTTTTCATGCATGACATATTGTGCTGAAGAATAATGTATATGACATAAAACGACTCACTTTGCCTTGGAATATTTTGGGAAATAACTTGTCAACACTGCAAGTTGGATGGGTGACCTCTTAAAATTGTTATTAAGTATATGCATTTTCTTCAAAGTTTCTAGCAGGAGGTAATGTTCCACTAAAAAACTTTTGTAGTAGATATGAAAATGTATCAGAAACAGAAAGAAACCCTTGTACTCTGTGGAGTTGCAAAGACATGTGACAATATTTGGTTTTTAACTTAAAATTGTTTATGATTATATCAGCCTGAACTTCTAAGGTAAAAAGAACGCAAGTGTAACCCCTTACATTGTAGAAGGGAACTTTTCAAAATGCATCAACCTTGGGAAATTCAGAAACACCCTCTTGAGTATGCTCTGTAGGAATATGGTGGTGGCTATGCTGGGTATACCACTGAGGTTAAGGAGAGGAAAAACTCTTATCTTAGCCATACAGTTGCAGTGCATGTGGCATGCGGCAGCTGGAGCACAAAGGAGTGGTCTGAGAAAACTCTCTGTGAACAGGAGACAGGTGTGGCTGACTGAAGTGAGCATCCTATTGGGTGAGCTATGGATCCTGCTGGTAGAAGGCAAACATCTGTCCAGTGTCCCAGGAACTGAAGGACATTGAAAGGAAATTTGGAGTAACTTTCTGTCAGTCAGGATCCCACTCTGGGTGCCTGATAGGAAAAAGAATAACACAAATCTAATGGATTCATCCAGCAGCTCCGGAGAAGGTGCATTCGAGCTGCTGCTAAGATTTAGAATATGTCATCATCTACAATCCCTCACAATCGAAGATGATCACTTCCATGGCTCAAGTAAACGCTTGTGGATGAAATACAAGTAGTATCACAGATGGTGAACCTGGTTATCAGTTTATTTGCTATCTAAAACAATTGAATGTGTCAGTGGTGGATCTAGGATTTGGCAAAGGGGGTGAGGAACCTGTAACCTGGGCTACAGCGGTGGCTGCAGCCCCCACTCTAAGACTTTCCTTCTCCACCTCCGCTCTACCAAGTGCTGCAGGCAGACCATGGAAGGGAGCTTCCAGGGACTATTTAAAATCCCCAAAGCAAGTAAGGATCCACTCAATTTCCCCTCTGTGGTCCAAGTCATGAACCCTCCAACCTCTTCCCCTCCTGCCTCATCCTGCTCTTGTTTTCCCCACTGTCCCAAGGACAGGGGTCAGAGCTTCTTCTTTTTGCTCCAGTCAGGTTGCTGCATGGGGCCTGGACTCAGTTAGAAGTGTTACAGGACACCAGCAGTGGTGATGGGTGGCAGGGGGTGGCACCCTTCCCAATCCCTCCGGAAGCAGGCACAGGGAGAGGAAACCCCTCCTCATTGATGCTACTGCTGGCTCTGTTGCTGCCCCAACTGAACCCAGCTGTTCCCTCCCCCCCCAGCCCCAGATGCAGTGGGCAGCAGAGACTCTGAAGCTTCCCCCCAGGATAGCAGAAACAGCAGCAGCAGGAGGAAGCGGGAGCGGGAAGGAGTGGAAGGACATGACAGGTTCATGCTTCAGGGGCACCCATGACTCTCTGGTTTTCACACATTCCCTATCCTGGATCTAACTTTAGGGGACCCTTACCTCCTTTATTCACCTGCCACACCTTTGATGTTAATGTCTGGAAATGAGGGAAGCTGCCTGAGAGTCTTAAAGTGACCCTGCAGTTGTTCCTGTGTTGGGATTTGGTTCTCTCAGCCTCCACCCTTTTTCTCTCTTTGGGCCCTCTCGCTCTAGTCCATTGACTAAACTGAGCTCCAGGGTTCCCAGCTTCTGGTCTAAACCCTTAAAGGCCCTTATCTCTGTCCCCCATGGGCTGATGAGCTCCCCTTTGGTTCTCTCCCGCTCTCTCTGTTCAGGCCCCTGGCCCTATCTCCCCACTACTCTGGCTGCTGGGCCCTCTGACCCCAAGGTCTAAGTCTCACCCTTCTGAGGTTGTGGGCCCACTGGATTTCCATCTGTGCCTCTTTGATAGTAATGGATCCCATCCTACATGTGCTCCATAAGTTCCACCAAGACTGTACTCAGGGCACCCCCTGCAGTCACTATAGGACCTCTTAAAACCACCCCTACAGTCCTGTCCAAGCCACCAGGTGCTCTTTCCAGTATCTAGTTCCTCACTGGACTCTGGACCCTTTTGGTCCCCCTAGGATCCAGACTAGACTGAAGTGAAAAAAACAAACACAAGCTCTCCTTGCTCTAAAAAATATTGCTACCCCTACATCTATCACTAGCTCTCAGCTTCCCTAGATGTCTCAGGGCCTAGCACACTCATTGCTTATCCCTCAGTCACATGCATCTTTGCTTAGCTCCTTCCTACTCAGCTCCCATGGCCAGACTGCTTAACTAGCCTCTGGGGTTGCCTTATATCCCTCAGGCCCTGCCACTTTTTCCAGTCATCTGACTTCCTCTAGGGTTGCCTGCAGATGCCTCCTAATTAATCCTAATTAATCTGCTTCCTGTGGCAACCCAGTTGCAGTTTTGCCCTGCCTGTCTTGCAGGGCCCTCTATGGGTTGCTGCCCTCTTAGAGTGCTCTAGGCTCTCTGTCACAAAAAGCCATGCTTCGGTGCACATAGGGAAAGGGAGAGGAGATTTTCACCTGCTCTAGGGACTTTAGAGGTTCAGAGGTTCCTTCAGTGGGTTCCAGTCCAAAAGGGGGTTTAGTGACACCACAACACCCTCTCTGGATTCATCCCTGTGATGTATATATGTATACATGTATATATTGTGATTATTAACAGTTTTTCTTTGTGAGGTTTTCATGTATTATTTGTTATTTGCTATTGTATTTGTTATTACAGTAATAAATATGCTTTTGGACATTATTATTTCATTCATTATTATTCACTGAGGAAATGTTGATGCCAAGTATCTCACATGAGGTGACGCTGGTCTGTGTGTACCTATTGAACCCAAAGTTGTACATTTGGTATTGCATAATTCTTACACAGGAAATTTATTAAATGGCTCTTTAGTATTGGGCATATAAACTTGCTTTTCTTGCTGGCTATTTCTTCCATATATGTAGCATTACTTTTTTAAAAGTTGCATACTTTTGCTTGAAGGTTGGGGGGGGGGAGGGGGGGTTCCCCCAGCAGGTCAGTCATCTATACAATGGTAAACTTGGTAAATACCATGTCTTTGGGACATCAGACTGAAAAAACTTGTCAGCAGAATCAAGACTTTTAGCTCTCAAACTGTTCCAGTTCACTGAGTGAATCTATGAAGAAAGAACATTATGAGCATAGGTCAGAAGACTGCTGTCATTATTTTTATAGCAAGTTTCACCAGCATGCTTACTCAATATTGATACCTAGAGACTAGCAGAACATGTTTGGCCATGATTATGTACATATTAAAGCAACTAATTGAGAGTCTGCAGATAACTCAGATATTTGCTTGTATGTGTATACGTACAACAGCTATTATCTCTTGAATGAAGTTATCTAATAATAATTGCAAAAAACACCCCCAAAATTGGGGGCAATGAAAACAAATTTATGATAATGTAATTTTAACCCATTTTGTACATGTAGACAAATTACACTTGGACAGTTGTACTGCTATCCCAGGATAGCTGCATTCAGTAGGCAGCTAATGCAAACCCTTTTTATTAGGTAGCAAGGAAGCAGCCAATAAATAGCCTATTTGCCTTGAGAAAATGGGTATCCCAGAATACATTCAAAACACACAACACATGCACAAGCATACATTTATCCCTGATTTTTTCCAGTTACTTTGTTATAGGGTGGTGCATCATAGGTCCTTTCCTTTTCTTACAAAGGTAAAAATGTGACACACCCATGCTTCTAAAAAGGAAATAAGAAAAATATTACTATTGGACAATGGCAGAAAATTGCAAACTTCTAGCTTTCAAGCCATTCCAGTGCAATTTGTGGGTATTTGTATCAACAGTTTTTTCCATCAAAAAAGAAATCACTAAATTTTACCAAATAGGAGATAAGGGGGAATTGAGAGTCTGCTATAGCTTTTTTCAGATGAAACATTCAGATTTCTCCTGAGACTTCCCAGAAAGCAAAGAATTGCTATTCTATTATACTGTGCACACATATTGTTCTGCACCTCTTTCTCTCTCTGCCTCTCTGTCTCTCTTTTTCTACCAGTATTGTCAGATGTTTGTTGTTTCCTTATGTAAAGAGAGACAAAGGAAGGAAGAAAGGACTTTTTAGACTTTTTAACTACTTTATTCAGGGGTTCAGGGTACAAAAAGTTGGCTCTTCCGGGGTCCGGGTCCAATATACAAAGCAAAGACAAACAACTTACCATCAAACCAAGAGCACTTTGTCATTACATTCATAGCATCACACCATGACAGACACCTTCGCAGTATTGCACATCATGCCTAACATGCCATTATGTGGTCGGGACACCAGCCACATGGTTGTATAGACTAAGGCCCTCTATAAACAAATGATTCCTACCCTGATCTATCCAATCATACATGTGACAATACCTTCAACTTCCCACACACAAAAAAAGAGCAAAAAGTGAGGACCCAGGGTGTGGCATGAGCTGGGAGTTGCAGTCTGACACTGAGCCTGCCCGGTCGCCCAGACCAGTCATGACATCAGAGCATGTATTGAAGATGGCCATCCTCCATGTGGTAAAGCACTCCCTCAAGGGACAGTGTGCCTCAAAGGTGGGCACCACCTGCCATAGCACAGCGTGCTCAAATTCCAGCTGGTTGTGGCAGCTCTTAAGGACAGCCATCTTGGCCTGACCCAGTAGCAAGTTGGCCAGGCAGACAATGCCCTGCTTGGCTGCCTAGTATGGATAGAAGCACATGTAGGTGGTCTCTGAGAGGCTCCTGCCCAGTTCTGGCAGTGGTAGCTTGAGGGTGACAAAGAGCAGCTGCAGGTGGGGACAGTCGAGGAAGGCATGAAAGAGGGTTTCCTCAATGCCCCTGGGGGAGAAGGGGCAGGCCGTTGAGGTGGTTGGGTCAAAGTGGAATGCAAACATGCCAGTGGCTAGGATGCTATGCATCAACCACAACTGCAGGTCACTAGGCTTCTTGGTGGTTGGCAGCTTATACAATGTGCGCCAAGCCAGGTGGGCTGGTGGGGAATCTGGTGTCACCAGGGACCATCGCCACAGTGTAGCAGAGTGACCCACCAGCACCTGGGCATGGTGGATGTGAACCATGCAGGCATATAGGTCTCTACAGGACAGAAAAGCAAAGGGGCAACCTGTGTCACTGTCAGGAGGCACAGGGAGTGTCAGCAGGGTGTCAGTCCTACCAGCCAGCTCATCAGCTGTGATTGGGGTGACTGGCAGTGCAGAAAAAGCCTCACTTGGGGCATCCATGGTGTGGGGGACCTGGAGTGCCTGGAGATAGTCATCCAGGGTGGCTGCTGCCTCCGGTGGAAGGGCCAACTGGATGTCATGCAGGAGACATCCCATGCTGTGGATAGAGCGCATGCCTAGCTGGGTGGTCAGGGCCTCAGGTGAGAGCCAGGCCAACTGAGTGGGGTCAAGGAGATGGCTCAGGCAGAGGACACATGCCTGGATGACAGCGGCCATGAGGCTCATGGAGGCCAGGCTCAGCACAGGGAACCTCAGGGCTGGGTTCTGTACCAGTGGCTCTCTTAGGAGCTGCGGGGACTGCAGATGCTGGGGCTGGGGCTGGAGGTGGAAGGTGGCCTGCCAGGTTTGTACCATACCATGGTAGAAAAGTGGAAGCAACACCTAGTTCAGGAGCGTGAGGTCCAGCAGGAAAAGGTCCCGGTTGAAGCTGAGGGCCCCCACCCTCTGCAGGAACCAGCATGCCAGTTGTTGCCAGGGCAGGTGCTCCTCACCATAGAGGAGTCACTGAAAGGCTTGCAGGTAGAAGGTGGCCACCTTGCTCACCAGGTCAACCAGGCTTTGGCCCCCTCGGCAACAGGTAGGTAAAGGACAGCTTGTGGGAGCCAGTGGCACCCATCCCAGAAAAATTGTACCAGCAGGTACTGGAACCTCTCAAGTAGGTCCTGTGGCAGGTCAAGTATGGTGTGCCAGTGCCACAGGGTGGCCACCACCAGGTTGTTTGCGATGAGGACACATCCACAGTAGGGGAGGCTGGGTAGGCGACAGCACCACCATTGTAGATAGGCCTCCACCCCTTCCTCAAGGCCATCCTGGTTGCATGCCATGAAGGTCAGTGGCCCCAGGAACACGCACAAGACCTTGAGGCCCTTGTGGCACCAGGTGAAGCCCTCTGGCAAATGCAGAGGGGTCACATTGATCCACGTGCCAAGCAACAGGGTATCACTCTTGGCCCAGTTGATACAGGATGAGGAGGTGTGTTCGTAGGCTCACTGGCAGTTTGTCAGGGTCCACAAGTCTTCCTGGGTGTTAAGGAAGGTGGTCACATCAACTGTATACACCGACAGCTGGAGCGGAGAGCCAATGGATGGGCCTGTGACCGATGGCAAGGCCATACCTCTCAGGCGGTGCCACAGCATGTGCAGCAGCAGCTCGATGACTAGGACATAGAGCATGCCTGACAGGGGCAGCCCTGATGGATGCCCCTGCACACAGGGAACAGGGCAAAGAGCACATTGTTCTCCTTGAGCAGATTGGAGGTGTCTTGGTACAAGGCCCAGAGGGCCCCTGTGAAGAAGCCAAAGGCTGTCATGGTCTGGAAGAGGTAGGCATGGCCCACCTAGCTGAAGGCCTTCTCCTGGTTCAGAGACATAAGGCTCAACAGCAGCTGACCAGTAGGACTTTGTTGGTGAGGCTCTCCTGGAAAACATGCAGGAGGTAGGGGCCAAAGAGAGGCCAAAAGGTCTTATAGAACTTGGCAGGTAATCCACTGAGGCCTGGGGCTTTGCATGATAGCCTCCAGCTCCACAGGAAATGCCTGCATGATTTGGCAGAGAGTGCAGCCTGTGGAGCAAGGATCCATGCCTGTTGCCAAGAGCTTGACATTGGAAATCACCACCCTCACCACCTGAGTGTTTAGGGATGTGACAAGATAGTGTATGCCTGCAATGTCCAAGCCCTCCATGCACACCCTGTTGACTAGGGTGGGAGTGCTCAGGTAAATCACTGGGACCATGTTAATATGAGCCACACAGTTGATGTTACGCTGTCCTAGATCAGCTAGGGCACATGCACAGACCTTGACCCCAACATAGGGAGGTGTATAAACCCTTAAGCTATGGCTAAGGGGGAGGTTTTGAGAGGCATCCCCAAGCCAGCTGCTGGGTGTAGGAGCAGCCATTCCTGCTAGGACAGGGTTAATCCCAAAAGCTAAAGTTAAGGGAAACTATATATATATATATATATATATATATATATATATATATATATATATGCACACACACACATGCTACAGAGACAAGTGTCTGGAAATACATCCATAAAAAGCAAAAAGGGAGGGGTGGGAGTGCCCAGAGGGGGGAAGGGATGGGTAAAAAAAGGGAGGGGTGTGACAGAGTTAAGAAAAAAATGAAAAAGAAAAAGAGAAAGGGGATAATTAGCACCCCTAGAAAGGCAAAAAATAAAATAAGATAACTCCCTGTGGCAGACAGACAAGAAAGAAAGAAAAACAGTAAGAGAGAATCTGTGAAGTAGACAAATGCAACTCACAGATGGAGAAACCAGAAGTAAAAGGGGGAGGGGTCAGATAACAGAGAAAAAAAATAAAAAGGGGGTAGACAAGAGCAAGAGACCTTTAGACAGGTGTAAGTCAGAAAAGGAAAAGATAGGGAGCCAGGGAGTCTTATGCTCAGGATTGCCCCTCACAGCTCCAAGTGAGCCCATTCTGAGCCATCCAAAGTGGAAGGAGCGAAGGAAAGAAGGAGGGGTCACATCTATCTTGGCTCCTTTTGCTTAACAGAAGCATTGTCTTTCATTTTGACTTGATCTACTGAAAATCTTCTTTAATAACCTTTCTTAAATTTTATGTTTAATTCATTGTTTATCATGCAGTGCCAACAAAGGTAGCTGAACATTTGCTTTTTAGTCTTATGCAACTCAGAAGTGAAGAAGGACTTGGCTGAAGCAGATGGGTGGCAAAAGTTGCAAACTGATCTGCTCCACAGTATTAACACAGATTCCTTTGACAGACTTTAGAATGTTTGTGGCTAGTGTTTTACGGTGCAAAAAGGCTACTGTTTTATTTTTAAGATTGTCATGCTTGTTAAGAGCAGTTGTAGCCCTCACAGAGGTGCTGATTACCAAACCTACTGGTGCAAGGAAGGCAGGCTGAGCCATGGAAGACGGCAAGGATGCAAGCTAACAGAAAAGTTGCCTCAGGTTCTCATTATTGCCACTCTTCCCAAGCTATTTCTTTTCTCCTGCCAAACTACTGGAACCTATTTGATCAGCCACCACCCAGTTTTCCACATCCTCCTATCCTAAACTATTTTCTATCTTGCTACACCAATAGGTTTAACTGCATGTCTACTATTTCATGAATCCACAAAATGAGCTGCTGAGTGCTGAGGAGCAGCCCAGAGCAGGTGTAATGGTCATACTCTTGGATTTGTACTATTTCTCCCTTCCATAAAACAATACCTCTTGTGCTTGATACTTTCTGCTAATATTCCAGCAGAGGCAGTTGATCACCTTGACATTTATTTATTCTAATTCAGTATTTCTCCACTTTGAGCCTCTGTTTAATTTTACAGTTAAGTGCTTGCCTAATCATCCCCAATTTTGAATTCTCATCCTATTCCATCTGCCATCCCAATTTGGCAAACAAGGATGAAAAGATGGGAGTTGCTATTAGCCCTCACAAGGAAAGGTTTTTGTTGAAATAATTTAGTCAACTTCTATCAGCTAACACATATTTTCCAAAACAGGACATAATTAAAGTCTTATACGAATCTTGGAAAAAAAAAAACATATTAAAACTGCTTACTGATAAAGAACCTCTCATAGTTAAATAGCAAATAACTACCTTTATACACAAATATGAATATATTTTTAAAGATTCTAAACCTATCCAGTTAGTAATAATTAGATATTCAAACACAAACACCACAAAGAGCAAAATACATTGACAAAGACCAAAGGAACAACAATGAAAAATGAATCGGGGGGTGGGGGAGAGGAGGGGAGGGAGAAAAAAAAAACTCCAAAAGAAGGGGACTAATTAGTTAAATCTAATGGCCCTATTTACCTCTCCAAATCCTATATGAAAAAGCAAAAACCCTAGAGTCCAATGAAGGTAAAAACCAAAAAATATAATTAAGGAAAGCACCCAGAAATATAGACCAGGTTTTGGCATAATATGCCAAAAACTATGCTATATATTACAACATGCCAAAAACTATGCTATATATAATCTGAGGACATCTGAATTGAACTGGAAAGTATATTGAAACTGGCAACTGAGATGAAAAAGGGAGAATTCAAAAGCTGTATAAAGATCTGTATATCTACTTTTTTTTTTCTCCTTGTCTCTGTTTACATTGTGAATGCAACTAGTGTAAATTAAAATTAGGCCAGTTACAGATGTTCTCAGGATTTGATCTACAAATATGCCACTTACTCTAAGCAGTATGATTGTAGATCAGGTGTTGATTGTGCAGATGTTCAATGCTGCTGGGAGCCCAATCTAAGTAAAGCAGGGTAAGGGCAGGGGTGAGCAGAATCGGGGAGGGGTCATAGGGCCACAGAAGGCATTGATTGGTCTGGGGTTTGATGAATTTGGGGAGGCCTAACAGGATTTGGGGGGGGGGGGGGGGAGAGCGGGACTACTGGTAGGTCCATCCAAGGGTGGGATGGAATTGGAAGGCTAAAAATAGCCCAGTCATGGTGTGGGAGGTGGGGGAGGAAAAGTGCAGCTCCAGGGCCAGGATGAGTGTCTGGGCTTTCCCAGGTCTAGGGATGCACTACTGAGACCTGAACTACATTTATTTGGCTCACTTTAAGTACATGATCATAGATCAGATCCTGCATGTACACATGTTCACCAGTGTTGGGAGGTACAGTGTGAATGAGATCTAGCAAATAGGGATGGGTAGGCGGGGTAGCGACCCATGTCAGGGTTTAGTTAGGTTGATCTAAGTATAGAATCTACACATGGGTGAGCTGTTAGATTGGGTGGTCAATTTTTGCCCAGTCAAACCTCTCTAAACATGTGTACAGTTTGGCACTTAACTAACCCTACCTAGGTCAATCTATGTGTAATAGCTGAACACACCCTTTGACTCCTTATCTTTATTAGGTTTTTCTCTAATGTGTAGGCTAACCTCTAACTTGATGCAATTCTCTTAACAAAAAGTGGTACTAGTATATTATTAAAGTAACACTTATTCTATAGTAACTTTAAAATTCTTACATCTTTCTGTTCTTTGCTATGTCGGTTATATTAACTTAGACACATCTAGCAAATGACTTGAAGAATATAAATGAAATTGTTTAACGTAGTATAAGGATGTCTAATAGACCTGATTATAATAGGTTTTCCAAATATATTCAGTTTTGGAAAAAAACGGACATTTTAATTAAAATATATTGTATGGGCCTATACGTTTGAAAAGCAGTGTAAAATTTTTGCCAAAAAAGGAAAGCTTTGGGGAAAGCTGTGGAGCAAATTTTGGAAAAAGACAATTGTTCAATTAGCTGTAGAGTTCAACATATACCCAATATGTATCACATCAGAATTTGACTCTTTCCCAGGAAAATATCATCTCAGATGAAGGCAGAATAATTTTAAACAATGAACACTGAATTAAGAGCTAGTAGTGTCCTGAGTTTTCATCTTTGCTCTTCTACTGATTTTTTGTGTGGCCTTCAGTAACCTACTACACCTCTATTCTTCAGTTTCCACATTTGTAAAATGAAACAATACTAACCTGATGGAGTGTGAGTGACAAGGTTTAGCACTTTGCATATGAAAACAATATATATATCATTTTTAAAACATTCCTCCAGAAAAGCTTTGGGATGCATTAACTTGATTATAATGGAAGTTGTGAGGGTTCCACCTTCACTATAGATTTTCTGATAGTGTTCACTATCAGCACTGTAAATCAGATCCTATTCCAACATTACGTGTCTAAGTGTGATCGTGTTCCACCCAACTTGAATTACTTAGCCACAAATCATTAAAAAAAATCATGATTAGAAGGAGAAGGATCTGCCCAGCTCTTGTAGTAATGAATACTTTATGGTTTTATATACTCAAAAAATGGGTGCTTCTAGAGCACAACTATTTCAGTCATTGAGCAAAAAATCCTATTGACTCAAAGAATTTCTAGATCTCACTTGAAACGTGTGCATTGTAATAAAAAAGAACAGTGACCTTTTGTCTTAAGATGATTGCACTATAGATAAACCTGAGCTGCAACATTTGGTCCTAGATCATTATTTTCACCAAGTTCGGGAATCTGTGAATGTGTTTAGTGCTAGAGTTTACATTCATTCTGCTGTTGTGGAGTTTTGATTGGGATAGGATTTTTGGAAGGGCCATGCATGTTTGTCTCTTGGTGCTTGGTTCTGGCCTGTTTATGAAAACATTCCTTTACAATTAGAATAACACTTGCTCTCCAATACATGCCATTAGGATAAGAGCAGAACTTCAACTACTGACAGAACAGCAGGAAAAAAAAAATTCCAAACAGTATTAAAATCCTTGCTCCTCTTAGCCAAATCTTTTCAGGAAGATTCTGCAGATACATGAAGTTAGAATTTATCCCTATTTGCCCAGTTTCATTTGACCAGAATTGACCAGTCTTTAGCCACAGTAGTGTATCTGGGGTAGTGGCAGGGGAGGGGGTGGGATGAGGGCATATTAGCCCTCAGTGAGATGAGCCAGGGGGTGGGGCAGGGGTGGGGCAGACAGGGCAGGTGGGGGGAGCGTGATAGATCCTGGGATACTAAAAAGTGATCTTCATCATAAAAGGTTGGAGACCACTGGTTTACAGTTTCTACAGTGGTGAGCGTAGCCTCACCCTGGAAACTGAATGAGCTCACTACACCTCTGATTAGCCATATCCCAATACAACTTAATTTGAGTTTCTGAGAAACTGACCATGTATAATTTCCAAAATGTGTAAGAAAAGATGATTTATAAATGACTAAAAACATTCAAGCAGAAGGCAGGGTAGGTTTGCACCCTACAGACTAAGTAAATCAGAGATGAATAAGCTTTCATAAGCAATAGCTTACTTCAATCGTGTTTTCTCATTGGACTTGCCCATGTGGACAAATAGCTTGGAGCAGCTTTTGTTCTGTGAAGACACTCCTATTGTTTGCTAAAAGTGCCTTTTGGTGGATTAGCTGAATGCATTTCTAAAGTGGATTAAGCTAATTCATAAAGAAGCACTTTTAGTTAGGGCTAAAAGTGTTTACATAGAGATCTCTGTGCAAGAGCTGAAGGACTTTCAATTTGTCCTCTAGCTCATTTCACATAGCCACCTCATGCAGACAAGCCTTTTGTGGTACTGACAGTAACTTGTTTTATTTTCTTATCTTGAAATAAAGTTGGCTTCATGTCCACCAATCTTGCTTTTATACACAATTTATAATTTCTCGATATTTTGAACACTGTAACTTGGTGTTGGCACCTGATTACCACATTGCTAATTTATTATTCATGATAGACAAGGTCCTTTGGGTAAATGTGATATCTTTTATTAGACCAACTAAGTAGTCAGGAAAAAATGTTCTTTTCAAGCTTTTGGGCACAAACACTGTTCTTAGGCATAGGGAAAGTCTGCTGTTGTTTTGTGTTCTCCTGGATGGAATAGAAGCCAATATGCAAAATGCAGGTCTGTAAAAATGCAAATGTGTGGCAGTGAGGATCAGAGGCCATGGGAGACAATAGATGTGAGAGAGATGGGTGGGGGGAAAAGGGAAGAATCTTGAGCTGGTGGTAGAATGTAGCTGGTAAAATGTAGAGAGGCTACCTGGGGTTGTCAGATGGCAGGCAAGTTATAATGGGTCATAAAACCAATTTCTGTATTTAGTCCATGTTTTTTGTATCCAGTAGATTTATGAAGTGAAGTTCATAGGCTCATCTACGAAAGGTATTTTGTGAATTCCCTTTGAGGATTAGAACTGAGATAGGGGAGAGAAGTGGTTGTGACAAGTGTGCACCCACAGATAATTGGGTATTTTTATCTTTAATAGATTTTCAGTGTGTACTCATTCTGGTACACAGGTGTTGTTTGGTTTCTCTTACATATTTTCCATCAAGGCATTTGGTGCGCTAGATAAGATATATTACATTTCTGTAGGGGCAGATGTAAGATACAGGAATGGTGATGGTTCTGTTGTAGGGTATAGTTATTCTGGAAGTGGTAGAGATATGTTGGCAAGTATTACATTTCCTGCCTTGGCATGGTCTGGATCCATTCTGTGTGCTTTGGGCCATAGGGAGTTTGCTTCTAGTGATGAGATTGGTGAGGATTGGTGCTTGTTTAAAGGGTAGGATGGGTGGTTCTGGGAAGACGTCTTTAAGAATTGGGTTGTTTTCTAGTATAGGTTGCAATTGTTCAAGGATTTTATGTATAGGTTCCAGGGAAGGATGGTATATCATAACTAATGGTGTGTAATTTGTGGGGATTTTCTTTTTGTACTGCAACCATTCTTCATGTGGTAGCTGGGTGGCTCTTTCAAAAGTGTGATCTACTATTCATGATCTAATTCATGATAGACATTTTCTGCGAACAACTGTGTGGCAGATATGTTGCTTATACCACAAGTAAGTGAATACTATTCAGTATGAAGGAAAATACCTAATTGTGGGATATCATACCACTTTTTGAGTAGTGACATCCTTCTATATATTGACAAAACCTATTTTTCAACTTTAGTATGCTGTTGATTTTACAATTGGACACCTGATCAAGTTTGGGCAATGGCACTGTATAAATGCAATTTTTCATTGTCATTGTTTGATTAGTGGTTTGATCAAATTTCTATTTTAAAGATTTATTGTTTTACCTCATATCAGTTTTATTTCCTGTAGCTTTCCATTTTTTTTTTTTTTTAATTCAAACACAATCATAATGATTGTGTTTAGGAAGGGCACTATTTGCAAAACAGTGGAGAAATAACATGCTAGGAATAATATGCTACAAATTGTCAGACCTTTCTAATGCTTAGGAAAGTTTATTCCTCTGATTATGTCTAAGAAAACTAATTTTGCTGTATGAAACGACATGCCCTTTACATTGCTATAGATATTCCTCTAAGTATCTCAAGGTTATTTTGTCAAGAAGAGGCAAATTCTTTCATCCTTTTACTGGTTACTTCATATTTTCTCAAAACGTTGTTAAACTGATAGTAGGCAATGCATAACCACCTTTTATATTGTAAAAGTAATGAGCGATATCTGTTTGTCATACTCTGTGAGGGCACACTGTGATTTCTTATACTGGATTACCTTTGCTGGAAGTCCAGCAGACATAGGAGGATAAATGAACTCCTTGCTTCTAGTCAAAATGATGTCCTACTGATACCATCTGGATGTCTGTTGGAATCAACTTGAGTCCTGCTGATGGAAGTTGGAGTTCAGGTGGTGATTAGCATCATATACAGGAGTCTTAAAAAATGGTGATTAATCAGCAGGGTGGTTTGACTGGTTGTTTTTTATTCCAAAGCTTTTTTAGCTCAGAAACTTAGATAATAAAGACAGAAGACTTAGATAATAAGAGCTTTTTTTAGCTTTTCTATTTCACCTAATAAACAATGGCCCTGACAATCTACTTCCTTGTTCTGCATAGATTGCAGTCTTATATAATTTCATCAATTTAAATCCACAGGCATAGGGTCATTTATGCAATCATTTGGTCTTTTGTTTCCTAGGTAACAGACTCGTCAAGAGATGAAATATGGCCACCCACTTTCTTATCCTCTATTATTTGTTCTCATGCTAATCCATACAATTCATTAGTTTCTTTCTTTCCTTTTTCCCCCTCCTTATTTTTTCCTCTTCTCTTACTTGGTCATTTAGTTTAGGTGACTGTTGAACAGATTGTTTATTTAGTACTTCATTTGTACTGAAAATAGAACAGTTATTTAGATAAGAACTTTTTAAGACTCTACAAATGATTGTACTGGAGAATTTGTGTAATCTATAGGTAAAACCTCTTCTTGAAACTGCAATTTATGACTGAGTAAAATAATCCATCTTTGCAGAGTTTACCAGAATAGTAGTGACTAGGTGAAAAAAAAAAAAAACACATTTAGTTGAAATGATTTATAAGTTGATTGGCAGCCTTTCTATACTACCTTTGTGACATGCTGAATTAGTATTTTCATAAAAACTATTAATAAACTACATTTAGCAAAGAATTATTGTACAACAAAATATAGATGATTTATCTTTTAAAGCAAACCTCCCCCCCCCCAACATAATATGACCAAAATATTCATAGGAAAACAAAATTTCCCCTATTGAATCAGTAATTTTACCATATTGCCTCTGACAGACATCTAGTATATTGATAATTTAGAAAAAACAAACTCCCACCTACCCTTTGAATGAATATATGTGTAGTTCACTTCTAAGTGTTACAGGTCCACCTTGATTTGGAAAGAAGGAGTCTGATAGTCTTAGAGAACATAAGCTTTGTAGCTTAACCTCTGTCATATCACGATTTTAGCACTAGAAGTTGTGAATTCTCTTACCACTATGTCAACCAAGATGGTGCAAAAGTACCTTGCTAATTATTCAATGATAAAAATCCAAAGTTAAAGTTGTGGTTAGCCTTGAAGCATGACAGTTGATTACCCTGATCATAGCATGTCTTGCTGTAAGATTTGTTGCTGGTAATAATATTATTTTTTAGGTTAACCTAAAAAAAATGCTGGCCTAGTACTTGGCTCTGGTCTCTGAAGCAATCAGTTTTTCAGTTCGGGCCTGATGCAGCATTCAATTTAGCATAGTTATACACCAGTGCAGTTTCATGGAAATCAGTATGGCTCTATCACCATGAAAGTGCTATTATACAATGGTGAATTAGGTCCTTTGATTTTCTTTATTTATACAAGTTATTTCATTTTGTTTGTTATATATTTACTGGCTGCTATTTTCACAATAAGCATGTTAATCACAAGTATGATCAGTCCAGATGGTGTTCTTCCAATTTCTTTAGAGAGAGTGAGTCAACCAGAAATACATTCAGCCCTAGCTCAGGGAATTCTACAGAAGATGGACTTTTGTTGTCGAAACAGGCTAATTGCATAATTACACCATACTTTGAAAAGATATTTGAGGTTAAAAATAAAAACCTTGCAAATGAGAAAACAAATACCCTGATCAACCAACCAAAGGTTTTTATGAAGGTCAGTCAGAAAAATTATGCCTCCTATATTTTTTTTTTTCTCGGACAAATATCATTGAAAAAAAATGTTAAACTTGCATGGAAAATATATATATCATTACTGAACACGCATCTGATTTTTGACATTGTCTCTTCCATCAATGACCTCTGTCAAAGGCATGTGTCTTGACACTGTAAAAATTCTTGTCTTTGTGGCACAGCCAGTGTTACAACTGCTTCACTGTCATCCCAGAAATGTCACCATCATAGCCTGCCCTTTGTCCTCTGTGCTGTATGGAGGATGAGGCAGAACAGTCTATCCAAATAATGAGATTGCCTCTGTGGTGTGCAAGCAGGTATGTGACTGTTGTCATGCAGAAGCAGCACCTCAGTCATGTCTCTTCTGGGTTCTTTGTATGTGATATGTCAGTTCTTTTAGGGTTTTGAGATAGACCTCTGAGTTTACTGTGGCTCCCTTAGACAAGAAGAACATGTTCCCTGCCCATTTCTTAGGAAATAAAAATTAGGAAATGTTACTTTCTGACTGATACTCATTTTCCTATTTACAGTTTAGATTTTAAATGTACACAGGAAATATACCTTATGTTTCTAAAAACATTCTTGATCAATAGCATCAAAATATTAAGCAAACTAGATAAACTTCTGTTTAAAAACTCTTCTACTTTTCTGTACACTCCTTTGTCTTCAAGAGTATCAGGTAAGAACACAGTTAAAAAGTGAGCATGATTTCTCTCTACTGGCCCTAAAGGATGTATTTTAGCTGCAATGGCCCCAGCAAGTAGTATTGTGTCTGGTCCAAATCTTCCTGTAGTGTGCAAATTTTGAAGGCTATAGAGTGTGAAAAGCATGCATTTCATTGACTTTTCATTAGAGGTATATCCTAGGTTATAGCAGTGGCCCCTGTCATAACTGAGAGTTGAATATAGCCCTATAAGTTTATTATCCACTTTTTTAAAGGTTATAAGGCAACTGTAAAAATGAGAGAGTGAATAATTCAACAGGACAAATTGAGAACATCTGCTTATATGCTTCCTACACATAGGAGAAAAAGTGTTAAAAATAGCTAAAATAATAATAAAAGCTTTCTGCCCTCCACTTCATATCCATTATCTTCATATTTCTTAAGTATTTTATCTTCACAGAGCTACTCTTTATTACTTACTTTCTTATCAAATATGTATATAAGAAATT
Source organism: Alligator mississippiensis (assembly GCF_030867095.1). NCBI lineage: Eukaryota > Metazoa > Chordata > Crocodylia > Alligatoridae > Alligator > Alligator mississippiensis. The sequence goes on from NC_081828.1 coordinate 60,379,643, forward strand.
CCTATTTTGCAAATGATCCTTTGTAGAAATATCAAAGCAAATGATATATAGTTACATTAATCTTTCTTGCTGCCTTCATGTAAATCTCTACTCCCTTACAACATTCCTCCTTCCCCCAAAAACATCTATGTTGTTATTAAAAGTGTTGAATGATTAAAAAATTAAAATGTCTCTCCATCTTAGGTAATTCAACTGGATAGTAGCCCCATAGTGGCAGTAGTCCAGAGCTCACAGTGCTAAATTCATTAGTACATATCACTAAGGCAAATAGAGCTTAAAGAAGGAGAAACATTACCTTGATTCTTATTTCTGTTTTATCTCTTCCATGGGATGCCTATGTACTTGAAAGCACTTGCAGACTATTACCTGCTATAAACCCCTGAAAGAATTCACCTTTAAAAACTTTTGACTTAAAAATGTTATTTATAATTATTTATAATTAAGCTTAATTATTTATAATTAAGATGCACAAAATATTCCACTCTTTTCCCCCCCACAAATGATAATCACTTTACGGGTATTTTAAAATTTAATCAAGATAAAGATCATCATGTGTAACATGTAGCCACTTGCTAGTTCTGATTGTCTGGCTACTGAACAAAACCCAAGAAGGTTTTGTGTTGTTTAAATAAGCTGGAAAGAAATAGAAAATAGACACAGCATGCAGAGTACTTGTGTAGAGTACTTACCATTCACCAACCAAAATCTTAATCCCACCATTTCTCTCCACATGAGGATTGCAGTCTATGGGTTTTGCACTGTATGGTTTTCTTGGCCTTGCCTGTTGATGGGGTGATGGGATGTATGTGAAGGGAAAGCCTTGAACTGTTGGATGAGTTTTCAAATTGTTCATGTAAACTGAACTTTGATTCATTGGATAATGGATCCAGTATTATTAACTTCATTATTAACTTTAAGATGGGCTTTTCATTGGTGAGAAAGGATGGTTTCCTGTGTGATCTTGCTAACTATGTGATACAGTAACTAGTCTAAGTGATATTAATACACCCAAAGGCTTAATGGGTATGTTTGCACAAGAAGTGCTCTTGCATTTATAATTCGTTTTAGATTTCTTACTTATTTTTTTTTTATCAGTCCAGATTGCAGGCAAAGGGAACTGAGGTTATGATTCAGTTTAGGAGTCACACATGATTCCCTGAAAAGTACTGCTATTGTGGCAATGATAAGCATCTCATTGTTTTATTGTGTTACCCTTTCTGATGTTGTGCCCACCTGCCTCTCATTGTAGATTTATCTTCAAAGCCATTTGGGATAGGGATTTTTCTTTCATAGAAAATTTGTGTATATAGTGCCCAGCTCAGCTGAGCTTTGATCTCTAATTGGCATCCTTAGACACTGTAACAATACAAAACAATAAAAAAGATAACACTTCTAATGGGCCAGATGCTAAGCTTTATTGGGTGCAGAAAGGTAGGAGCTCTATATATTGGTCAGGTTGTGTGCCTTGACCGTGCCAGAATCTAAGACCCCACCTCAGCCATGGCATTTACCGGTTTTTAGCTGGGAGTAGTCCTATTTTTCCTTTTGATTCCCATGGCTCTATAGTTATAACACTATAGATATATAAATTGTAATTGAAAATAACTCTACCACCTAAAACATCTATGGCGGATACAACCAAACTATCTTCAGGCTCCATGGGTTATTGTGACATCAGTTCCTCTTGCGTGGTCTCTTGGGGAGTCTTCCTGAGACACTTAATTCTCTGAACACTCCTGTTGAGAAGTATTTTAACTTTTCAGAGGAGATTACATTTAAAAAATAAACAAACAAAAATGATTACAAACATGCTTTTCAGATAAAATATAATGAAACTAATGAAATAAAGGAATTTGCTTAATGATTCTTGAAAGTACCATCAATAAGGAACAGCAAGCAATTAGCATCCCAAGCATCCTAATAGTTTCTTGATATAATTTGTGTTTTCCTAGTATTTGCCTTCCTAATTATTGTCAGAGATCTCAGGGCCTCACCTTACAAAGACGGTTAAAATGTTATGGCAGGTAATGACATTGACATAGATTGTTTCTGTCAGGCAGAGAAAGGTAGAATACATGGACTGTGAAATGCACTGAACCCCTTCCCCTTAGAAGTGTACCAGCAAATTAAGAGGAAAATCAAAAACATGAAGGTCTGTAGGAAACAAAAATACATTTTCTACTTCCTTATATACATTGCACACGTTCTGCTATTAAAGAGAAACACATACATATGCATCTGAACTGGAGGGGAATTGTCCGTGTACCTTGCTTAAGCAATATCCTGCCTTCTTGAGGAGAACACAACACATCCATGTTGATATTATATAGTGCTTTTCCTGGGGAAAGTTAATATACAGTCTTGAACTGCTTGCATGTAGCCTTTATAAGCAAGCAAGGTAATCAATATTGCTTGTTGTCCTGTGGGCTAAAAAATCCCAATTTATAGCTAACCATATGCCCTTTTTCTAACCTAAGACACAGGTATACCTTCCTAACCTATGAAGCAGGTATAGCTGTCAAAGCTCTGATGTATTCTGAAACTAATCCATAAGTCCACAGAAATTTACTTAAAGACTTCAGTGAGCTATTTTACCATTTGTTGTTGTTGTTATTGTGCTTAGAAGGATATCCAGTCCTGAAGCAGGACCTCATTGTGCTACATGCTATAGAGACACAGAAAATAGTGTGTTCATTGCAGCCAGAAATATCTTTGTATGTGTCAAGCAGTAGCATAACTCAGGTGGGGCAAGTGGCACTGATTTAGAGGGAGCTTCGATATACCCCCCTCCCCTCAGGCGTCTTTTCCATGGAGGTGCTGCTGTGCACTGCCCCTGCCCAGACATAGGAGCCTGGCAGGCACAGCCCTGCAACCATCATTGTATCTGGGGGGGCAGGGGGTAGAATGATACCCTTCCCTTCCACTCCAGACTTTGCCATGTGTGCAGCCTTTTGCTGGGGAGCTGGTAGTCGGGGGCGGGGAGAAGAATACAGGGCACTGGAAGGGGGCCCCAAGGATCCTGTGCTGTTGCCTGTCTCTCTGCACCAGCAATACAATCCTGTGCTGCGGCAGCTTCAGTCCTAGTGAAGAAAACCCTATCAGTTAACAGTCTACTTCCCCTCCCCCCACCTTCCTGTCTTCCAGTGCTCAGCATAATCCCCTCCCTTCTCCTAGCACCTGTATCCCAGGTGCTGAAAGGGTTTCTTACACTTCTGATGTTAAGGAACAACAGATAGATTCAGACAGGAAACAGTAGAGTACAAGGGAAAATGAGATGTTATTGGTTAGTATGAGAGGTACCCTCAGCATACCAGTGTCATTACTTTTGTCAAGTTTTTCTGTAGGCCTCATGTCGGTGGAGAATTTACAGACTGAGGGGCGACATAAGAGAGAAGTATAAGCATTGCTTTTAGAAAATGTAACAAGTTTACAATGAAGGCTGACATCATAAATGAACTTCTCGACACTGTGAAGCTGAGAAAGGGATAGGACCTTGAAAGTAAAAGCAAGTTGTGATAGAGTAGGGTGTGCAGAAAGAAAGGTGACACTGTCAAAAGTAACAGATGTGGACAAAGATCTTTACCGCACTTGAATGGGTTGAAGAGAACAAGATTTCATTTGTCAAAGCTAAGAAAAAGGATCAAGTAAGGACGGGGAAAAGATTAGTTTTGGTAACTGAGGGAACGTATACACATGCAGCAAAGCTGCTCCGATGCACTGTAATTAATCTAAGGTCTGCTGGAGCATGGTAATTACTGTGCTTTAGCAAACTCCAGTGTCACATGTATCAGGGTCCCCACACTGAAAAATGGCAGGGTGGGGTACTTTAACTAAAGCTTTTTTGATGAGCTATAGCTAAAGCACCCCCATCACTATTTTTCAGTGCAGGGATTCTGATATACTTGACATTCTGGGAGCTTTAATTAGAGAGGCTCTTGGAGCTCTAATTAAAGTGCCCCACCACCACTCCCAGAGTCTGAGTATAAATGCCCTGAGATCTGAGATGACAAGATTCTTGATAAGAATTATAGCTGTATGTATGAATAGAAGGGACACGCCTTAGAAATGTAATATAGAAGGAATTGGCAAGAGTAAGATAGTAGCCTGTATGAAAGAAATTACAAAGTCTGAAAAATGATGTCCAAGAAACAGTCCTGAGTGAAAGGTAGAATAATGGTGTCTTTATAAGGAGCATCCTATTGCCCTGTCATCTTTTAGTTTATTGATCATGTTGTTTACAATCAGTGTCTGAAGTACCTCTCCTCCAAATCCATTCTAGACCTCTCTATTCTGGCTCGCACCTCTTGCCCTTCACTCTCACAAAACCACTCTCACAAAACCACTCTCACAAAAGCCTAATGACCTCTTACTTAAAAAATAAGAAGTTTTACTCTTTCCTCATCCTTCTTGACCTGTATTAAAGAATATTTCCAGGAGGGAAAATATCTGGAGGAGAGTGAAGAGTAAAGAAGAGTAAGGGAGGAGATAAAGAGTGTGAAAGTCCAAGGATGGGATGTGATCACCACTGGATCAAGTAGGAAGTTTAGAGGGGAGCACCTAAGAAATGTTTGTTTTTAAGAGAGGAAAAACAAGCAACAGTTGTAAGAGGAAAAGGGAAGATGAGGAGCTAGGAAATTTTATTTTTTCATGGAAGAAATCATTGAGACCTAATGCAGATATAACATGTATTATGTAGTGGAAGACAGGGAAGCATTGGAACTTAGTTTAAGGAAGAGCTCAACAGTAATGAAAAGTCAGAATTGTGCATGTAGGAGTCAGATGCATAAATAAATTTAGGTAAGAAGATGGCAGATCTGATGGAGGAGGGAATTAATGTATAGTGGAGAAAGTCATCTTAGACATTTCATTTCCAAAAGTGCTAGAGGTGCTGCATAACACAAGAGCAGGAGGGAAAGTAGATATTAGGAGTGACTCAGCTGGGGATCTGCAGCTCTGAGTTTGTCATGAGAAGGAGGTGCAAAAAGTCAAGGATGAAAAGGAGTGAAACAGGTAGACAATCCACCACAATATCCCTAAAAGAAAGGGAGTGGCTTAGAGCAAACAAGAACTAAGAATAAAGAGAACCAGGATGCAATCTTCATTTACCAGGAGCAAATGAATTTGTCATAGATCAAGTGAATCTTTAAAATAGAAACGGAAGTAACAGAAGATGAATGTGAGAGATTGTGTGGAGACGGATAGAGATCCAGGAGGCAAAATGAGAGAGCAAAGCTGGCGGGAAGGATTTGGATGGCTAGTAGATGGCAGCGACATGGAGAGAGAGCAAAAAGATGGCGCACATACAGCTTTGTACAAAAGAAAATTTGGAAATAAGGAATGGGATAGTTAGAAGCAGCAAAAGCATGACAGCAGAAGCTCAAAACCTCCTCTGTAATCTTGATCCTAAATCTAACCTGCCAGTGTTATAATTTCTGTGCTTCATTCTTATCTCTGTAAGATGCCTGCATTGCTTGGTCACTAAAAAGGGGTTTATAGAGAAGTTACTCCATAGTGTCTGTCTTTAGATCCCTTTCAGCAAAATTGTAAAAATTTTTTATTTTTAAATCATGTTGATTGCAACAGCTTGCTAGGTCCTTGATACTGTTGTCTTCTAGAAATGTATTAGAATGTATGAATGATATAATCTGTGAACTCGGTAATACATGTTTTTTAGACCAAAATGGATAAATTAGAACAAAGCACCATTTTAATGGAAATTACTGATTAGTCATGTCAATTCCATAAAGATTTTTCTTCCAGAATCTGCTGTATATAACTATATTTTCATATTACCTCTGTTTGTTTTTTTTACTTGCAATTCATTTTATGTCTTAGTGCTGAATATTCTTGGCATGATCTAGGGAATGTTTCACAGAATTGACTTCCATATGAAAGCATAGAAATCATCCCGGTACTCCCTAAAGTATATAAAACATATATTGCAGACACTGAGATATTTACTATAGGGAATAGCTAAATAATATTAAAAAAATCTACAGACAGTTCAGTGGAGGAAGGTTGCTGAAAAATGTATAGTGCAATATGGCCCAGGCACTTTACAGATCTAATTGGCCAGTTGTTGGGGGTGATCCCTGTTGTCTTTTCTCATTTCTGAATGCAGGGAGGTTCTAGTGCTGGGCATAAAAGTAGGAAGAAAGGAAGAGGCAAAGCTACCAGATTGCAATTGCAATTGAAGAGGAGCTCAGGCAGGCTCTGCATCTTCTGTCCATCCCACCCTCTTTTTTTCCTACCTGCTTCAACTAATCATTAAAACATTGCAACAGGAGATTTAGGCCATTTTTTTTTTTTAGCAACATTTAGAGTACCTCTGCTCAATCCGCTGAACCTACATATCTTTGAGGACTCTTACATTTTATCGCACCTCTCTGTCAATGGCATACATTTGTTATAGCTGGTAATTCATATTAAGAGCTTTTAGATCTTGTTCAACTATCCTTGTGTCCTCTTCTTGGCTAGAAGATCAAACACCATTGGAACGGTATTTTAAGACACTCTTAAGCAGCCTACCTTTGAGTGTTCTAACCAGATATCCAGCTATCATTGATATCATACATTTTTGTCCAAATTCAGGATTCCTCAAGATTCTGTGTTGTATCTTTGGCTCATTTATTTTGTTCAGTTTGTTATCGTTTTACATTTCTCCCTCTCTGATCAACCCTGTTAGGGTACATGGAAATGTTACATTTAGATTGACTTATAGTTTCATAGTTTCATAGTTGGTAGGGTCGGAAGGGACCTGAGCAGATCATCAAGTCTGACCCCCTGCCATGGCAGGAAAAAGTACTGGGGTCAAACGAGGTCTATCTAAATGCCCATCTCTGCAGATGTTTGAAGAACCGTGGGCCATTAAATCAGGCCAAAATGGTGGTCCTGATCTAAATTAGTTCATCTAAGGCAGTGAACTAACTTACATTGGGAATAGGCTAATCTGATCCAGTCAATTTCTGTACACATTCCTAGCACAGGCCCAGGGCCTGGAAAGCCCAGCCACTTGCCCCAGCCCTAGGGCTGTGCTCTTCCTATCCCTTCCACCCTGACCAGGCAGTTTTTAGCCCCTCAGCTTTCCACTCCCAGATTGACAGCCTCCCCCCACCGCCCCAGGTCTTCCTATCCCAAAACTCCCCTCTGACTTGCCAACCCTCACTGCAGACCTGCTAACCACCCTCTCCCTCAATCTGAATCCCACCTAGCACTCTCCACACCCCAGCTTACTTACACTGGGTTCCCAGTATGGCTCCCACTACCAATGAATGCCTGTATGCACCATGCCCCATCTATGATCATGTGGCTTAAAGTAAGCCATGTGATTGTAAGCCAGGTGTGGCAACTGTTTGTATGAACCCTCCAAAGATAGTAACCAAAGTCACAAATGATTTCCCTTCAAGTTTCTGGTACTTTACCTGTTACCTTTGTAACATCTCCCAAATTGTTGAAAGAAATGAGGAAGCTGCTAGAAAAAAATGGATTTCAGAGCTTTGTTTATCAGTCAGATTGGCTGCAGAGAGGATGCATATTTCAGGGATCAGGACTCATAGAGAGATGTTATAAATGACTTCTTTGCTTCTATGCTACTTAAATTTAATTCAGTCCTTGACTCAAACATATTATCTCCCATAAGGAGAGGCAAGGAACTGGAGTCAGTGTCCTGTATTTTAAGAATTTGTATTGTGTAGGTTGGGCTTGCAGGGTCAGAAGGAATTTTCCTCCCTTATCCTTGACGTTCTAGCTGAGGGAGCAGCTTTTTAAATTCTGATGGGATCTGACTCAGCTGTCAGTGTGTGTTTAGGAGAGTGCTTTTTTGAGTTTGTGTTCCTTTTAAGTTCCCCGGAAACTGGCTTCTTCTCCCACACAGATCTGGAGAGTCACTGCTTATGCATACTGCCTCTTAGAACTTAGAGAAACAATCTACACTTCACTGTTTTCATATCCCTGGGTGTGCAGAACAATGAGGAATGCTATTTCCATACAAGGGAGGAGTTAATCAGCAATCTAGTAATAATTTATACAGCTTCCTCTGAAGACAGCACCTTAGGGTGCAGATATTACAAGTTATAAGGGGGTTTGAAACATTTAAAAAAAAATGGGTCTCTACTGCAGACATGCCGCCACTGTTGTGCCTCTTCTTCACCTTCTGTTCCCAAGCTTGTACCTCAAAATCACTGCAGCTGAATGCTATGGCATGCTCTTCAGGCAGGGGGTATGACAGGGAGCTGCAGAAACCTTCAACTCTGCTTCCCCTCATCCATTACAGGGAAAGAGGAGCAGAATAGATGGTCAGTACAGCTCTGAACCTCTTTATCCCTGTGCTTTGAGGTCTACATCTATGCCCCTCCACTGGAGCCTGCATGCGGGGACAAGTGCACTCATTGCAGGGTATCTGGATGATCAATCTACTGCATACATTTGTTCTAAAATGAAATGGTACAAAAAAGTACCTTCTTTCTCGAGGTACATTTTTGCTACACTTTGGAACATTTTATCCGGGTGCGTGCCTCTATGTTCATCTTTCAAAACATTTTAAAACTTTCAAAGCCATTTGCCACCTTTCAAATATTGTCTGTCTGCATCCTTAAGCATACATGCAGGATTTTCACAGCTTGATAGGCAGACTTTGTAGCTGTAGCCAGTTATTGGTCTGCAGGTTCAGAAGAGCTTCCCTCAGTGTTACTAATAAAAAAAAAAATCAGGTTTAAATCCCCTGTTGTCATTTTGGAATTATTAATCTGAATGATGAATACTGATTTATTTTCTGTTGGGTATTTTGGAAAACAGCTGTATCAATGCGAGCTGGGTCTTGAATGTCTGTTGAAGCTCCAGTTCAGCTAGTTAATGATCAGTGTTTCAACTTGAGTGCACTTCTTCTTTTTGTTTTCCTTTTCATACTTAAGAATGCTATTTTGTTTCATTGGATCTGAATCGAGGGACATTTCTATTCTCTGCAGCAAAGACCATTTTGTTATATGTTCATATCTCAAAAGACATGCCATTTTTCTTTTTCTTCATGACATGACTTTTTAATGGCATTTATTTGTAGCTTCCAAGCCAATTATCTCATTTCTTTGCACCCATTTCTTTCTCTCCAGTGAGCTCTGTCTAGTATCCATGTCTGTGCTGACTCTTTCATGTAATGACAAGCAATGATGCCGCTGCATGGTTTCTTGTAGAATAATCTGCTGGTGAAAATCATGTTTTTCAGATGCTGTTAATTTCCAAACCTGCTCATATATCTTTCTTGTCTGTGAGCAATGGCTGGCTGGGATGAGTAACAGAATGATGAATCATTATGCTTGTTCTGTGATAATGACACTGAATTGTGATAATTCTTCCTTTAAAGTATATATATATATATATATGTATGTGTGTCTGCATGTGTGTGCATAATTGAGTGTATATACATACACACACATTTTCAAACAAAGAATTATGTTAGTAGAGACAAAATTGGAAAACATTTTGTGTGCCTAGTACTTTTTTGTTTAGTACAGGCAACCCCTGCTTAGTGCTCTTAATCGGTTCTGGAAAAAATAAGAAATAAACAAAACAGTGTTAAGTTAAACCCATTTCCCCATAGGATTTGATGTAAATAAATATAGTTGGTTCCACAGAACCTGCTGGCCCATGCAACGGGGCTCCAGCCAGCATGGGGGAAGCAGTAGGGCTACCTACCCATTATCTCCCGCACCCTGTTCCACCTAGCGGGGGCTCCCTCCAGAGCACCCAACACTGGGACTATCTGCTGCCACCGGATTGCTGCAGGCTCAGGATGGTGTCCATGCCCTGCGGGTGAGTGTGTGACTGGAATGGGGCATTGGCTGTACCCCAGGGGTGTGGGGGCTGCATCCTAGGAGCAGGAGGGGAGGGGGCTCCGCAGGCTTGGCCCTGCTGCAGCCTAGGGTGGGTGACAATGCGTATGTGTCCCCATGCTCCTGCCACCTCACCAGCCCAGGACCCACACTCAACCCCCGGCCCACCTGCCCCTTTTTGCTGCCACCACCACTCCCCACCTGTCCGCTGGCCACAGGCTTCTGCCATGCTCCTGCTGCCCTGCTCTGGACCCTGCCAATCCTGGCTCTGGCCATGAGCCCAGGGGCTGTGGTCATGCCACCCTCCCACTCCCCCTCCTTTCTCACCACCACTTCTCCTCCCTGCCAACTCCAACACCACGTACAGGAGCAAACCTCGCTCTCCTGCTGCCTTGCCTTGGGCCCCTGCTGGTTGTCACTCATCCCTTCACTCACTGCTGCCACCACCACTGCTTCTCCCAAGCCCCACGCTGGGCCTTATAACAAAATGTTCTGTGTGCTAAGTGAAACCATGTACATATTTTAAATGAGCGCTATAGCAAAAGCGCGGTAAGTGACTCTGTGTTAAGCAGGGGTTGCCTGTAAAAGTACAGTTAGCAAACAAGTTTCTCTTAAAAATTGTCCTTTGGAAAAAGGAAAAAAAATATGTTCAATATTAAAACAAAAATAGTCATACATACCTAACATGCAACTTTAAACAAGCCATCTAACAGTAGATTGCACATTCATATCTCCTTCATGCCTAATTAAAGAACATCTACTACCACAGATCATACCGTACATCCTTGACTCCCTGCTCTGTCAGCTCTTCCTGTGTCCTACACCTATGTATTAAACTATTTTTCCTATAATTAGTTATGTAGCTATGGTGTGGACTTTGATAAAAGGAACAGAGCAGATGTAAAGTTATACAGTGTGACATGTTGTTTTTGATCTATCTAAATTAGCTTCTTCTTTCTGTCCTTCCCTGTGAACTAGATTTAAAGCCCAGCTGAAATTAGTTTTAAACTCTAAACTTAAAATGTCACTATCAAACCACCAATTCTACCTAGAGTGCTATGTTTAATTATGTACAAACCCAGTTTAAATGTTCATTGCCATGACTTAACAGAAGTCCACGGCTGTATAGCATTTTAAAAATGGGTATGGTGCTTTATGTAACCCATGTTAAGTGAGGTATTACATTTGAAGCACTGTATTTTACAGCATTTTAGCAACCTACAATGCTTCAATTAACTTCTGTAGGCTGGCCCCTGCCTCCTAACCAGGAACGTGCTCAAAGGCCACCCCCCAGCCAAACACTGCTCTTCTGTCTTAAGAGCACAGTAATTTAGAGCACTTTTTATAGCACAATAAAGTTATATGCATGGAGCATTTCTGTACACACTCTGGCCACATCCAGATGAGCATGACTGTTTGGTTCCCCAAACACAACTAGTGGCAGCACATTTTGTGCCACCATTAGCTGCCCCTGGGGAATGCCCATGTCACACACACTCTGAAGCATGGCAGGTTACACCGGGTTGGGTAGGGGTGGCTTGGGCCAGCACTGGGCTGGCCCCAGAAGCCTTGCTTGGGGTCCTGGGGGTCTCCTGGGGCTGCAGCAGTGGCAATCCTGATGCTCAGAACCTAGCCAGCAGCTGGAGAGCAGCTCTGGCCGGCCAAGCTTTGGTTTTAAGTGGTGTGCACTGTCCCCATTTGTACTACTCTGCTTTTTTTGTGTGTAGATTTTTTTAAATGGCTCCCCTGCCTCCTCCCCCCACCCGTCACCCTGCACTGCTCCCTTGCAGCTTGGAGAAAAGATGCATGTGCAGTATGTGGTGCTGCAGACATGTTTGTGCTGTCACATACCATATAGCTGCAGTCATCTGAACACAGCACCTGGATTTATTTATGTCCATTTTAATAACCAATAGGGCCAGATCCCTATTAGATGCATAAGTGTAAGGCTAAGTGTAAGTTATAGGGACATTTACCCAAAGCCAATGGATGGCCTAAAAAGAGCCGGTGGCCAGGAGGTCTCTCACTCCCCAAAAGCAGGACAGTCAGGTGAGAAGTGATCACCTGGAAATCAAGCCTCAAGACAGCAACATCTGTTTTGCACTAGATGTGGTAAGGGTGGGGTAAAGAAGAGGTTGGAGCCCCTCAAAGACATTAAAAGTGTGGAATCTCACAAGCCACCTGCAGGAACTGTCTCCCAAGAACATCAAGTAGTGGCAGAGTAAGGTGAGCAAAAACAGCGACCAGAACCTGCAAGTGGCACTGCATAGAGTCTCACCTTGATGTCGCAAGGGGGTAGGCCCAGTCAAGCAAAGACCTAAGTCCTACAATATGTACCAGCGACAACATGTTACAACAGTAAATGTATTAATGAATTTTCAGGGACCTGAGCAGGTAAAGTAGGATTACACTTAGGCCCCTAATACGTAAAAAAGGATCTGGCTTTTAATATTCAAATATTGTGAGGTTGGGGTGGTGTGGGGTGAGGGGGCAGGCACGAATATGCTTATATAGTGTGTTGCATGTATGGGGTGTTTGTATATATATTTGTATGAAATAAAGGGACAGTGGTATTCTAGGTATGATTGTTGTTTCAATACTGAAATGTCAAAGTTTGAGGGCTAAAACTTTAAAGTATGTACATAAAAATGCATACTTAGATGAGTAAAAATACATACTTTGGTGACAGTAACACTTTATGAAGTTCTTCTTTACTTTTAAAATATTATTACCTGAACAATACTTAGAAGTCTTGTGTTGCCCAAATAATTATTTAATTTGAAAACAAGTTAGTTAGTTTAGATCAGTGATGTCAAACTAATTTTGATCCAGTAGTGGGGCATTAAGTGACATTAAGCCCTGCTGGAGCCGCTGTGTCAGTTCAGGGAGCCACTTGTCCTGCTCTACCACCAAATTCCTGGCCCCTCCAGGAACATCATGGGCTGGATGTCTAGATGTTTGACACCTCTGGTTTAGACCAAGAAGAAAGCAATTGGCTTAGATCAAACAGTTGTTAACTTGATCTGGAACCAAACCAAGTTCCTTTTATTTAAGGCTGAAAAAATGTTATCTTTTATATTTTTGGTTCTTTCTATGTTCCTCTAGCTATGGGGAGACATTATATTTGTAGCAATACAGGTAGTGTTGTAGTACTACAAAAAGCAAGCATACATGGCACCTATGATGCAATAAAAATGGTGTAAGCATCACAAAAATAATGGATGCACAACAAAAAAGTTCCATTTTCAAAGAGGAGCTTTTCTGTAGTGAGATATTTTGTGATGCCATAGGTAATGTTGGCCAAGTTGCATGTAGTGCCACAGGAAGTCCTTCAGACACCCAGCAATCCAAATCCTTTGTTCTCCCTCCCTTCGCAGGAGGGTGAGGGATAGGGGATGACTAGCTGACAGCCCACTGTGGCTAGCTGTTAAAGAGCTCTGTTGGCACCCTGCACACACACTGCAGCAGGAACACAGCAAAAACAAAAAGAATAGCTCCCTCTCAGCCCTTGACTGGAGAGTGCTGAAGCACTTTATAGCACTACACTGAATGTCTATCCACTGCCCTTTTTACATTTAGTTACAAGTGGAATGATTTATATTTATGCCCCAGTCCTACATTGAAACATATGCAAAAATTGTTCCCATCTGGGCAAATTTTCTCCCGACGGTTGCGTGTGTCCTTTCTGGGAAAGCTTATTGCACAGTATTTTACTGCACAATAAGCTTATAGTGCATTAGTAGCACTTGTAGACATGCCCAGAGAATAGGAAAAGAGGTATGCTGGGGGCAGATCTCTTCTATATCTGCTTACTGTAGGCTAGTTATATCTCTGAGTCATGAGTTACCGTCCACAGTCAAAGACAGGATGGCGGATTAGATGGACCTTTAGGTCTGATCCATTCTGCTAGTTCTGGAAAGTGGTATTTTTTAACTTGAATACATTCCTGTTATAGAAAAAAAAAATTGCCTGTAGAGAAAGCCCATCTAAATTCCTCTGCATTTCCCAATGATCTGCTGAAACACACAAAAAGCATTCACTTCACTTTCAAGGGCTCATATTCATAGTCAAAACTTACCAAATTCTGTTCAGTTATTGACCAATTTTATCCCTTTTTTAATTTAGTAGTGAGTAAATAACACTTAAAACACAAACAAGTCTCCCCTCCCTCCCAAAAAATAAACACAGGGATTGTCTTTGCTATATCAGATTCACATTGGATACTTACAATCTCAATTGACAGTGGGTATCTTATCTTGTAATAAATATCCAATCTCAAAAGAGGGAAGCTGTCCTTCATGATAAGTGTGTTTTTTTTTCCGGTTTTTATATTAATAGTGGGTATCTCATCCAGACTTTGGCAGCTGGCAGATTGTGCTGAGAAAGAAGGTAATATGGGAGAATTCTCAAAGGCTTTGCAAACCCAAATATGACAGTAGCAGCATATCTAGAAAATACAGTGTAATACTTGCACTTATCTTTTAGGAACATCTCTGACACATAAGGTAATGGATCTGTTATAAGATTTATTAGAGAACTGAATTATTAAGATTTATTAAATATTAGTGTTAGAGTTGTGATGAAAAACTAGATTGTGTTTACGATATGCATGAATTCACTCACACAATGAATATTTGGATTTATTTAATCTTGATCCTTAAAAGTTTCTATGATAAACTATGTTTGTTGAATATATATATAATTACAGAAGCAGAGGGTGTGACTACATATGTGATTAATGAGCATGAATAAACTCCGGAGATTATTGTTCTGGAGTCCTTTGTTCACATGCATGCCATTTGAACATGCACCCAGGAGCAAAACACTCTGGAGCATATTGCTCCAGAGTTTATTGGTGTGCAGCACATGGAACCTGTGCAGTACATGAAACAGCCTGGGCTGGCAGAGTACATGGTGGGGTCAACCAGCCAGCCCAGGGTTTCTCTGACTCGGCTCCATGTGCTGCAGAGTGGTTGGCTGAGGCATGAGGATGCCTGCCAGCTAGCCTCACACTGAAGCACCTTGTGCCCCAGCAAACTTGGGCAATGTCTATAAATGTGCTGCTGCACATCAAAAACACCACTGCAGGGTAGTATTTGTGTTATACAAGTACTACCCTGATGTGGAGTTTATTAGTTTTGTGCACCCTAATAGGGGCACACATATAAACACCATGTCTACAATTGACTAATTGACACAATTAGTCAACTGTGTGGTAAACATCTCATGTCAGTGTACCCAGAGTTTCTTAAAAGTAGTCTATGACCATGTCTACACAAGATGTTGACTATACAGTCATTTCTGCTCAGTTATTTAGTACTTGTATACACAAGTACTAGATGACTGCATAGTAACCAAAATGACTACACAGTCACATTGCTGAACAGCTTTTAGGAGACACTGACTGGGCAGTAGCTCGTTAGTACTGCACAGCATCATCATGACTTGAAGCAACGCGACTGTGCAGTAGTAATAAGCTATTGCCTAGTCAGTGTCTCGTGTAGAGCTAGAGGCCTATATGTGGAATGTTATTCACATAATACGTAAGTAGATAAACCATGTAATGAATGTTCCAGGCTGTGGACAATGCAAAGTGAAGCACGAGCAAGTAAGAAACTTGTTACCTTTTATCATTTGATAAGTTGGTCTGATGATATTGGTAGCTGCCTAAATAAATGGGGTCTTGAAAAGTTCCGGTCAAACAACCATTTATAGTTTCATAGTTGTTAGGCTGGAAGGTGCCTTACAGATCATTGGATCCAGCCCCCCTGCACTTGGGAAGGATAAACTTCTGGGATCAGATGACCCCAGCAAGATGGGCATCAAGACACTTTTTAAAGATCACTAGGGTGGATGACTCTATCACCTCTGGGGGGAGCCTGTTCCAACCCCTCAGTACTTGACTTGTAAAGAAGTTTGTCCTTATATCTAGCCTGAAGTTATCTTCAATCAGCTTGTGCCCGTTATTTCTTGTCCTCCCCTGGGAGGCCTTGGTGAACAGATGCTTCCCCGGCCCTGATGTATGCCCTTGATATACTTGTAGGCTGCCACCAAGTCCACTCTGAGTCTTCTCTTCTCCAGGCTGAGTAGTTCCAAGTCTTTCAGCCTCTCCTCATATGACCTGGTCTCTAGGCCTCTAATCATGTGTGTAGCCCTCCTTTGGACTCTCTTAAGCTTCTCCACATCCTTCCTGAAGTGTGGCAACCAGAACTGGATGCAGTACTCCAGCTGCAACCTCACCAAGGCTGAGTAGAGAGGGAGGATGACATCCTTAGCCTTGCTCAAGATGCCTCAGTATATGTATGCCAGTGTCTGATTAGCTCTCCCAGCTACAGCATCGCATTGATGGCTCATGTTCATTTTATTGTCTATCATGACACTCAGGTCCCATTCAGATGTAGTAGCAAGCATAGCACTGCTGACCCTGTAAGTGTGTTGTGGATTATTTCTCCCCAGATGGAGCACTTTACATTTCTGCATAGTAAACTACATCAGGCTGAGGTCTGCCCACCTTGTGAGCCTATCTATATCAGCCTGTATTTCCAGCGTGACCATGCTCCCCCATAGTTTGGTATCATCAGCAAACTTTGCTAGTTTGCTTTTAATACCCAAATCCAAATTGTTGATGAACATATTAAAAAGCACTGGTCTGAGTACTGAACTACAGTAGTCTACTACAGACCTCCCACCCAAAGTCAGGGAGTCTACTACAGACCTCCCACTCAAAGTCAAGAGCTTGACCAGGAGTTCACCAGGGAATTGGCTGAGGCCACATGCTCCCAGTCTATGGCTGTCATGGAAGACTTCAGCTACCCAGGCATCTCGTGGGAAGACCACTCAGCTAAATACGAGTGGCCTCAAAGCTTCCTCTCATGTGTGGATGACCTCTATCTGACTGAAGAAGTCTATGGGCAAAATGAGAGGTAAAGCGTTGCTTGAACTGGTACTGGCAACTGGGGATGACCTAATCAGTGACCTAACGATCGATGGGAAGCTGGGTGACAGCGACCATGAGCTGATCACCTTCACCATTCGCCGTAAAGCTGGCAAGTCAGTCAGCAATACAGAAGTCCTTGACTTTCGGAAAGCTGACTTTGACAAGCTCAGGAGGCTTGACAATGAGGCCCTAAGGGATCACAACCTTAGGGAAGGGGAGATCAGGAAGAGGGGTTGTTCCTCAAAGGAGCAATCCTTGATGCACAAATTCAGGCTATTCAGTGTCAGAGGAAAGGCAGCAAAAGGGCACAGCAGCCCCCTTGGCTCCTCAGGGAACTAGGGGACCTCCTGTGGCTAAAAAGAAAGGCCTACAAAGGATGGAGGATGGGACTCACCTCCATGGATAAATATTCTGCACTGGTCCGGTGCTTCAGGAGTGAAGCAGGAAAACCAAGGCTGTGATGGAACTTCAGCTAGCTACAAGTATTAAGGACAATAAAAAGTCCTTTTTCAAATATGTGGAGAGCCGGAGAAAAAGCAAGGGCAACATTGAATCCCTGCTAAACAAGGTGGGACAACTGACAACCGACGCCGAAGAAAAAGCCAACCTATTAAATGGGTACTTTGCATCGGTCTTTCATCAGTCCCACGGGACATCCATGCCCATTACAGGACATGGAGGCCTGGGTGAGGGAGATTCTCTGCCCTCCATCAATGCTGACCTCATGAAGGAACACCTTGAGAGGCTGAACACCTTCAAGTCAGCTGGCCCTGACAATCTACACCCCAGGGTACTCAGGGAGCTGGCTAGCATCAAAGCCCAGCCCCTGGCATGGATCTTTGAGAACTCCTGGAACTCTGATGAAGTGCCCAAAGATTTGGAGAAGGCCAATGTGGCCCCTATCTTCAAGAAAAGGAGGAAACTGGATCAGGCAAACTACAGGCCCATCAGCCTGACCTCTATCCTGGGCAAGGTCTTGGAAAAGATTATCAAGGAGGCTATTCTTAGCAGACTAGCTGATGGCAATATCCTAAGGGATACCCAGCATGGGTTCTGTTGTGGGTAGATCTTGCTTGACCAATCTCATTTCCTTCTATGACCAAGTGACTTATCACCTGGACAAGGGAGAAGAGATTGATGTCATAGATCTTGACTTCAAAAAAGCCTTCAATCTGATATTTCATGATCACCTCTTGGCAAAACTGGCCAACTGCAGCCTTGGGTCCACCATGATCCATTGGCTGGGGAATTGGCTCCATGGTCGGACCCAGAGGGTGGTGGTTGACAGAAGTCAATCATCCTGGAGCCCTGTGACCAGTGGGGTCTCCCAAGGCTCTGGCCTTGGACCTGTATTGTTCAACATCTTCATCAATGATGTGGACATTGGAGTCAGAAGCCGACTGGCCAAGTTTGCTGATGATATCAAACTCTGAGGTAAAGCATCCACACCTGAGGACAGGAGAGTGATCCAGACTGACCTTGACAGGCTCAGGAAATGGGCGGATGAGAACCTGATGGTGTTCAACACTGATAAATGCAAGATTCTCCATCATGGGAGGAAAAACCTGCAGCATCCTTATAGGCTCAGCAGTGCTACGCTGACTAGCACTACAGATGAAAAGGACTTGGGGTCATGACTGACCACAAGATGAACATGAAAGATGAAAAGGACTTGGGGTCATGACTGACCACAAAATGAACATGAGCCTTCAATGTGATGCTGAAGCTAGTAAAGTGAGCCAAATTCTGGCCTGCATCCATAGATGCTTCTCAAGTAAATCCCAGGATGTCATTCTCCCATTGTATTCGGCCTTGGTGAGGCCGCAGCTGGAGTATTGCATCCAGTTTTGGGCTCCATAATTAAAAAAGGATATGGAGAAGCTTGAGAGAGTCTGGGGAAGAGCCATGTGCATGATCAGAGGTCAGGAAAATCTATGAAATATATGAACCCTGATGGACCTCACTGGTAACCCTCTACCATGATGACTCATTTCTATCAATCTATACACTCTGGGACCCACCATAGAGCCAGTTACCTCACCACTGCACTATAAAGTAGTTGAGGCTGCACTTTCCAAATTTTTTTTATCAGGACTTTGTGGGACAGCAGGTCAAAGGCTTTTTTGAAGTCCAAGTATATGATGTCATCCTCATTTCCCCTATCCAGGCAGTGAGTTACCTGATCATAGAAGGAAATGAAGTTGCTCTGGCATGACCTGCCCATAATGAAACCATGTTGGCTATCCTTCAGAATACTACCTTCTTCCAGCCTGTCTGTAATGGATTTGTTGATAACTTTCTCCAAGATTTTACCAGGAATTAGTCAAACTGATTGTCCTTTAATTTCCTACTTTCTCCCTTTCTTAAAGATAGGCACCATACTGACCTTATTCCAATTTTCTGGGACTTCTCCCAAGTGCCACAAATCTTCAAATAACTTTGCCATAGGTTGTGTGAGTTCTTTTAGTACCTTGGGTATAGTTCATCTGGTCCTGCTGACTTGTAGATATTTAGCCTTTGTAGGTGCTCCCCAACAAGATCTACGCCAACTATGGGAGGGTGGTCACCCCCACCATGATCATCCTGTATCCTGTCAAGCAGGCTAACACTCTTGGACTGGTGAAATACCAACATGAAGTACTCTTTCAGGAGTTCAGTTTTGACATGAGTGTCAGTTATCAGCCATCCCATTTCATTCATCAGTGGCCCTCTGCTTCCCTTATTTTTTCTGTGACATACTACATATCTAAAGAAAGACTTTTTGTTGTCCTTGATTCTGGTTGCCAATCTGTATTCAGTTTGTGCTTTCCTGATCTGCTCCCTACAGGTGAGAGCTGTTGCTGAGTACTCCTCTTTGGTAGTTATTCCTGACTTCCATCTTTTGTAGGCTTCTTGTTTTAATTTCAGGAGGTCCATGACTTCCCTGTTGAGCCAAAGCCATCTCCCAGCCCTTTTGCTGCCTTTCTTACAAAAGGGAATGGGCTTCCTTTGAGCTTTTATGATCACATCTTTGAGGAATGACTACTCACCTTGCTTGCCCTTCCTTATTGGACCAAGATCTCGCAGGGCCTCTCCAACCACTCCCCTAACCCTATGGAAGTCAGCTTTCCTAAAATCAAAGGTTTCTGGTTGACTGACTTAGGGTGGATGGAGAAAGTGATCATCTCATAGTCACTGTCACCCAGTTTCCCTTCAGTCCTCAGGTTGCTCACTAGATTGTTCCCTTTGGCCAAAACCAAGTCTATTAGTGCCTTGCCCCTGCTTGGCCTGTAGACTTCTTGTGTTAGATAGAGCTCCTCAGTGCAAGTGAGGAAGTTTTGTGAGTGATCAGATCTAGCTGAGTACTCATCCCATGTGATGTCTGGGTAGTTAAAGTCACCCCTGACAACTATGCTCTGAGTGTGTGCAGCCTCCCCAGGTTCTCCAGAGAATTCCTGGTCGAGCTGTTCTTCTTGGTTTAGAGGTCTGTAATAAACTCCTATGGTCAAATCCCTTTCCCTGTGCTTTCCCCATATCTTAACCCAAAAGGCCTCAAGTGACCCTTCTTTGTGTCCTATCTTTACTTCTAGGGAGGTGTAATGTTCCTTCAGATAGAGAGCAACTTTACTGCCCTTCTTCCCAACACAATCCCTCCTATCCAAGGTGTATCCCTCTATGTCTGTGGTCCAGTCAGAGGTGGAATCCCAACAGTTTTCCATGATCCCTATGAGATCATATTGGTTATTGGTTAATAGGAGGACCAGTTATTCCTGCTTGCTTCCCATGCTTCTGGTGTTAGTGTACAGGAAACTAGGCCTGCTTTTGGAGGGCTTAGGCTTTCAGGTGAGCTATGGAATAAAAAAGAAAACATAAGGTGCCACTGGGATTTGAACCCAGGATCTCTTGTTTATTAGACAGGTGCTTTAACCAAGTAAGCCATGGTAGCACCTGATTTAACCCCTGGTGCTGTCTACCTTTAGAAATAATGTAAAGAGTCTAGCCAAGACTACATGGATAGTCCATATTTAGTAGACATAATATCTCTTTTCTTAAGTAAATCCTGATATTTAAACAGCAAAAAACATATTTATTTAATTCCCTACTGATTATTTTTGCAAACAATAAAGTTACTTTCAGAGTAAAGTGCTGCTTGAATGAATACAGGTAGCAAAATCTGTCTTAAAGTATAAGAACATAAAATGCTCTAGGGAAGAGCATTTATGTAGGTGTTGTCCTCTGCCCCTCTTTGTTTCCAGCTTCCAGAATTCAGAGATCTAGGAAATCCTAATTTGGAGGCTTCAGTCCTAGTATCATGTTTAATACTCATGGATTGATTTATCTTCCATGAACTTGTCCAATTCCCTTTTGAACATAGTTAAATTGTTAGCTTCCATAGCATCTTGTGTCAATAGTTCCACAATTTAATTACACACTGGAAATATCTACAAGAGAAGTTTACTGAGCAGTTGACTAATTAGCTGTGCAGTAAACATCTCAGCATCTACATGTGAGCCCCTATTAGGGCACACAAAACTAATAAACTCTGCAGCAGGGTACCACTCCGCTCCAGAGTTATTCATGTGCAGCAGTGCACATGTAAATTCCAAGCTGCCTGGCTGGGGCATGAGGGTGCTTCAAGGTAGGAGTTGCCTGCCTGCTAGCCCAGTGCTGAAGCACCTTCATGCCCTGCCAGCCCCTCCATAGCACAATGAACCCAGTCAGAGCTAGCTCTGGGCTGTCAGGGTCACCTCCCAGACCCCCGGCCAAGCAGGGCTGCTGTGATCCAGCTCAGTGTGCTGTATTCCAGGCACAGTGTATTGTAGTCCAGGCACATGCAGCCAGGAGCTTCCCACTGTGTGAAAAAAGAACTTTATTTTGTTTGTTTTAATCCTGCTCCCTAATACTTTGATCATATATCTCTTAGTTCTGGTATCATGAGAGATGACAATTAATAAATTCCTATTTACTTTTCTATACCTGTCATTATTTTATAGAACTATCATATCCCTCTTCAGTCTTCTTTTCTTTATACTAGAAAGTCCTACTTAGTCCCATACAGAAGTCTTTCCATGTCCCTAGTCACCCTTGCTGCTCTTCAACGTACCCTTCCTTATTTCTCCTGTGTTGGAAGAGGACCGGAATTGCATACAGTATTCATGGTGTGGTCACTTTATTAATTTATACAGTGGCATAATGTCATTTTATTTTGTTTTCAGTCACCTTCTGAATAATGCCTAATATTCTGTGCTGAACTGAACACTGCTGATTTTTCCCCTCAGAAAACTAACCATAATAAATCAAAGCTATCTTTCCTGAGCGCTAACAGCTAATGTAGAATATGCACTTTATTTGAATGGGTTGTTTCTTGAACAAGCATGCTGGACATTTGGATGGCTATTGTGATGCCCAGAAGATTATCAGAATTCTGTACACTGCCAGGGCCTTCCTTGATGTCTAAGTTATCTTGATGTCAAAGGAACAACATGCATTTTAAACGCTTCTGGGATATGTTGTTAAAATTAGAGAGACTAATCTCATACAAAAGCAATTTTCTGTCAGTATATTTTAAGGATTCAGCTGTAATGCAGTATGTTACTGTTTGGCCTCAGATTTCTACATAAGTATATATAAATAACTTCACAGTTATTTATAACTAAGTCTTGATTTAGTGAACAAAAAATCTGTACTGGAGGATATGTAGAAATGAAGATACGCGTAGTAAAGTAGGAGGAAAATCAGGAGCTGTCTAGATTAATCCTAATGGGTTTATTGCTAATTTCTGTTTTGCTTCAAGTTATATAGCAATGAAGAAACAAACCAGATTGGGTGGGGAAAAAAAGATCTACTCTGATAAACAATTCCAATCCTCTCTGTCTAGAGGACAAGTTGTTCTCTAGACTAATGGGTCTCCTTTGAAAAATGTACCTGAATGTTTATACTAAACTCATAAAAGAATTGCTCTAACTGCATTAGCCTGTCTTTTAGATTATATTATTATTTTCCATACTAGTCAGTTGAATAGTGCTTTTAATCCCTCTCTTCCCTACCTCTCCAACAAACACAACATTTTCATTGTTTCCCAACAGGCTAGTTAAAGTTTAAGTGACAGTGAACAACCTAATTTGGCTGATTGTAGCTAAAGTGTAATTCCTTTTCAGTATTTGTAGAAACCTAATTTATTTGTGAAATGTAAAAAGCTCGAAAAAGGGCAACAATAGAGTTGAGTCACAGGGTGCCTGAATATATGTGTTCACACTTTGAGCTTTCTACTCACTTGATACCTCTTAAATAAAATGGAGAAAAATTATAAATAACATAATAACATGATGTCTCATATGGGTTCAGTATTGATCTAACAGGCTGGGGACCAATGGCTAAGCAGCAGCTCTGCAGACAAGGAACTAGAGGCTATAATGGACAATAAGCTGAATGGAAGCCAATAGCATGCCCTTGTTGTGAAGAAGACTAACAGCATACTGGGCTGCATTAGTAGGAGCATCGCCAACAGATCTAGGGAAATGATTCTTCCCCTCTATTCGGCACTGGTGAGACCACATCTGCAGTACTGTGTGCAGTACATTCCCACTACAGAAGGGATGTAGACAAACTGGAGAAAGTCCAGTGGAGGGCAACAAAAATGGTTAGAGGGCTGAGTCACATGATGTATGCAGAGAGGCTGAGGAAAATGAGCTTATTTAGTCTGGAGAAGAGAAGACTGAGAGGGGATTTAATAGCAGCCTTCAACTACCTGAAAGGTGGTTACAAAGAGAATGAAGCTAGAATGTTGTCAGTGGTGGCAGACAACAGAAAAAGGAACAGAGGTTTTAAATTGCAACAAGAGAAGTTTAAGTTAGATATTAGGAAAAAACTGTCTCACTAGGATGATCATCAAGCACTGAAACAGGTTACTGATAAAGGCTGTGGAATCTCCATCCTTGGAGGTTTTTAAGATCCAGCTAGAACAAGCCTTGGCTTAGATGATATAGTTGGAGATGGTCCTGCAGTGAGCA
Organism: Alligator mississippiensis; assembly: GCF_030867095.1. Lineage (NCBI taxonomy): Eukaryota > Metazoa > Chordata > Crocodylia > Alligatoridae > Alligator > Alligator mississippiensis. Next base: position 60,403,393 of record NC_081828.1, read on the forward strand.
GGGGGTTAGATTAGATGACCTCCTGAGGTCCCTTTCAACCCCAATTTTATGATTTTCTATGATTTTAACTGTCATCTTATTGAAGCTAATGGGAGTTTTACCATTTTCTTGAAAGGAAATAGAGTTAAATTGGCTAAGTTTGCTGACGAACATGTTTTTGAAAATCTCACCATCCATCAGAGATGCAACTAACCATTTTTGCACCTTGGGCAATAGCTGGCTAGGGAGTGGTGGGTAGGTGGATGGGTTGTCAGTCTTACTTGCCCTGGGGACTCAAAGACCCCAGCTGCTGCTGCTCATGCTTCTCTGATGTCTGCCATGGCATGGGGCTGCTGCTGCCATAGCAAAGACTCCCCAGGAGATTGTCTTTCTGGTCTCCCCTCTAAGTTGGTTCCTTGCTTGACAGCTAGTTGTGAACCTGCCCTCCATGCCTGAAGAATTATTTTTTAAAGTGAGTTGAAACAATTCAAACCACATTTGTACAAAACCATCAAAACCAACAAAAAAGGTAAGAAATGTAGTTCTTTGGCTAAAGCACAGGATAACTGGTTATGATTCTTTTTTGTCAAAGTCTCCTGTGGACTGTCTGTGAAACAGTGAGCAGGCGGACTTACACTTCCTACCAGTAATAAATGAGATAGCTTCTATTGCTTTCAACAGAACCTGGATTGAATCCTAGCCTTGCTGTGCCTTGGTTTCTTCTCTGTAAAATAAGAATAAGAAAAATTACAATGTCTTAGACATGGCAATGTGGCCATGCTAATTCTTAATATCTTCAAAGTGATTTGTTGATCGCTGTAGAAATATTGCATAAATGCTAAATGGTATATATTTTTGATAGAGGTTCCTGTGCCAGTTATAGAAGGGCAAGTCATTTGAAAGCATATACCATATAGTACAAGAATGAAAACCATGTAACTGCTTGAGAATTAAATTATAACAATAAATAGAATGCAAAAATCTATTTTACGTGCCATTCTAAACCAAAAAAATCCTCCACAGCAAATGGGAAGATCACCATACAAATGCCGGGATCCTTGCTGAATCCAGTGTCACGAGCATTGAGTTGGAGATACTCAAGCACAAGCTTCCTGGACCAGATATGTGTGCATATCTGAATCCCAACTCCTAAAACAAGTGCTCTACTCCCAGCTTAATTATGGCCTGAGATCTTGTGGTGGCCACAGAAAATGCCACAAGAACACATTGAAAGAATACCTCAAGAAAGTGGATGCCAACATCAAAAGCTGGGAAGAGCTGGCTGCTAACCAATTTCAGTGGCACCACAACCCCAATCAAGTAGCAGCCAGTTTCAAGGTAAAGAATCTTGTCTTTGAAGCAGGGAAGAGAGAGTAGGAGGAGGAAAAGGAGTGAAAACCCAGCCTATGGCCTATTCTCCCTGAAGAAAGCCCTGCAGCCTCTGTGGATGGATCTGTGGCTCATGGATTGGACTCTTTAGTCACCTCAAGACCCATCAATGAGATGAAGTAGAGATCATCCTCAAATCAAGGAACTGCTGACGATGATGCTTAGCCAACTATATATGCACCCATATTGATCAATAAAGCATTTGTGTGTGTGTATGTGTGTGCGACAGAGGTAGCTCCTATATTTTCATCCAAATAGCGGAGTGGGTAGGACAATTATCTGGGATGCCAGAGGGTCTGTATTCTAGGCTTCCTTTACCCAGAATCAGGATTTTAAACTGAGTCTCTCATGTTCTATCAGTGTGCAAAAATAAGAATATATTAGAAGTAAATGCCACAATAAAGTAGACAGAAATTACAAATGTGTAACTATTTCAATTGTTCATTTTAAGGACATCAACTATTCTTCAAATAATAAAAAAGGATCATTCCAAAAGATACAAATATCTAATTTAGAGAGGGTTCAGATCCTTAGCTGGTATAGCTAAGCATTGCTCTTGTGAAAATAATTTGTCTATTCTGTTACCTAAATTGTTCTATTCAACCTTAAATTCTAACATTTTTGTATAGTTTACTCCATAAACAACTATTAGTTGATGACATTAATGACAAATTTATATGTATTAACCTTTTAGTAAAATGATGGAAAACCACAAACGTACAATCAACAATTTGTTTTAATGACTATTATATTATACAGAGAGTTCTTATGGAGATAGATCTGATTTAAACCAACAGTTTTAGTGCTATAGCTGAGCCTACCAGAAGAGCCTTGATTTAAATAGCTTGATATATATTCATTTCATTCTAGGTAAAACTTGGATTATGGCTACATAGTCTTCTGACCAGTTACATAATACATACATACATATACACACACATGAAAACAACATATACACACACACATAACAACAACAAATTAAATGGGGTATGAGATAGTGTATAAATAAAATTATATATTTACTTTTTCCTATCTAATCTCCTCTCTCTGTCTCTGTCTCTCTCTCTCTCTGTATGTAGAGAGACTGTATATAAAGAAATACTGACAGTTGTGTTCAATTTTTCAGTTGTTCTAAATTTCATACTGGGTGCCTGTAGATAGCATATCAGAGCAGACTTAATTAATCAAGTCTGTTGGAGTGTGCTAATTAGCCTGCTCCAGCCAGCCTCAGTATCCCATGTATCAGCATCCCCACACTTCAAAATGGTGGCAGGGATGCTTAAACTAAAGCTTTAACTAAAGCTTGCTGAACAAGCTTTACTTAAATTGTCCCTGCTGCCATTTAGAAGCACAGGGACACTGAAACATGAGATGCTGTAGTACTTTAATTAGACCACTTTAATTACAGTACTCCCAGAGCATGTGTAAAAACACCCCTGGGGACCAAATTATGACCACATTTATGACTAGGTACAGACATTCAAAAAGCCCAGGTGGAATCAATCTAAGTTACCCTGGTTTCTGCAAGCAATTTGGTTTAGATCAGTAGTGAACAGAACACACATTCACCCTTTGGTCGGGTAGGAGGAAATTAGGAGGAAATCTTTGACTGGGTTCCACTATTTTTAAACAGGTTTTAGTAGGGAGCTCAAATCTTAAACCAGGCCAATTCTTTTTGTGCTGAACTTCTGTTTTGTTATGGGTATAGATCAGATTCCAATTACTTATACTTGTAAAAGTATAATGTCTATACCTGGCCTATGAGTCTCAGTAGCCTAAAATAGACTGCATAATTGGATTCTCAGATGTGAGAGTATTTCTAGTTATGTACTGCTGCCCATGGAGCCATCTTAATCCCATACCAATCAGTTATTTTAAAAAATCAGTCTATGAAGTTGTCAACTTCTAAGGAAACATTTCATTACATAAATTGTGATAAAGATATGGGAATCTGAAAAAGTCCCTGGATATAACTCATATACATAAATTTATGAGACTGACAAAATCAATTCCTTAGTTTGAAAGGTAGGACTGACTTTGGGAACAAATTAAAATTGGGAAGGAAACCATTTGGGATCCAGTTTCAAATATGAAAGAAAGACCTATTAGGAAGAAGATGGGTGCAGTTTTATTTTTTTATGGCCTTTATGGACTCACTGCTCTAAGGTGTTTTTGTGGAGTCTATTAGCATATTACAGGGGTTATACAAAGGAAGAAAAAAGTCTGTTTAAATTAAATGCACCACACCAAACTGTTTTTTGTTTTATCATCATTTTGTGTTATCACAAAATGACCCAGTCCACTTTAGGCTAAAATTGTCTTCTTTAATATTGTAAGAATCCTGTTCGGTCAAGGAATGTCTTCTGCATGCTGAACAGCATGCGTCCAAATTCCCACCAGAGTATAAACTGACTTTAATGCATCATTGACTTAAATGTCACCCTCTTACATCACATATAGATTTGACCCTTTTTGCTATAAAATACATTATAGAAGAATTCACTAACTTGTTAATAATTTCAAAATTAGTAAGCCTTAGTTTATTTCTATTTCCACACTGCATAGGCATGCAATTATCACATACAAAGAAAAAACAATGAACATTTTGCATGGCAAAAACTTGGAGTTTTCACATGGTATTCAGAATTGGTATAATTTTGCCCTGTGTGACTTTGTGTGAACATTTTTGATAAGTTTGTATACTTGCTAACACAATTGAGGCCTGTAAGTGTTACCATAACATATGAAGTAAATGAAGAGTTAGTGATAACTATTTTTTTTAAAGAGAAACTGGCTTTCCCTAATAAGCATTAATCAAGCTTAGCTTACCTATTGTCCCAAATGACCACTCAGAATAAAAAATTAAGCATGTGCATAAGTGTTTGCAGGATAGGCTCAAGGTTTTGAATATGAAAGATTTGGGGCTCATTTCTTAGTTAAAGATGTATTGTACTTTCACAGTACAAACTACGGAGGTGTAAATCAGGTCTGTTGGTGGAAATAATACATATGTTAAGATTGATATTTTTTAAAGCTGATCTTTTCATTTTAGAATGGCAAATTAATTTGAAGCAAACATATGTTGGTAAATTGGTATAACTTTGCCATGAATATATGGCAAAAAATCCATTAAGGGCCAAATTCTATTCCAACGCAACCACGTAAGTGAACCCAGGCAGCTAAGTGCCTTTGTATTCCACCCTGCTTGACTCCTTGAAAAACTGGTGATACAAATGGTGGGTACATCCTTCTCTGCCTCTCTTTTTTATGATTCGGTCTTAAGGGTCAGATGATGGTTGTGTTACAAAATTATAGATGCAATGTGAATTTTCAGGGACTTGAACAGGGTGGAATAGAATCACATTTAGGGTACTTAAAGCCACTCAGCTGGCAGAATAAAATCTGGCCCTAAGTTGTTTACAAAAAAAAATCATGAAACATTATTTTATTCATGTAACCATACACTGAAGAGACAAGGAGGGGAAAAAGGCCTCTAAAACTGAAAGAGGTTTACACACACACACACACACACACACACACACACACACACACACACACACACACACACACACACACAGCGTTAAGAAGCCAGCTCAGGTAAACTGCTACTTTGACAGTCATCTGAATAAAACAGAACTGAATTGTTGCTATGGAAACTCATTCTGTGCTGCTATTAAAGCAAGCCTCCCTACACTCAGACTGATATTATGTGTATGTCAGTATTCTTGTTTCAGGGGCCGATAACTCTACAGTACAAATATATGCACAGTTAAAATTCAGACTATAAAATTGCTGCTCACAAGCAATTTTAAATAAAAATAAAAACACAGAGGAAAGGAAGAAGTAGCCAGCTTTATCTCATGACTTGCTAGAATACTGCTTTTGCAGAAACATGCTTTTTGCTTCATGTGACCTGGGGAAGCGATACGCTTTCTAAGTAGAGGTCAGTATCTTCCCCTTTTCATTGACAATTGCCTCTTCAGATAACCTTTCTCTGGAGAATGACTTTCAGTAACAACATATTTTAGAGTGGTTACAGGAATACTACAGGAAGTACAGAAGGACTGCTACCTGACTTGGCTCCTAATTTGTAAGAGGTACAAGATATGTGAATAAAGGTGAAAAATGTGGTGGCTTTACAAATGTCTCAAATGTTTTTTCTGCCCTCAGATCTAGTCAAATGATACTAGAATACCAGTATTGTGTTGTAACAGAACCAAAAATGCAATCCAATACTCTGTGACAGTTTGCATATAGAGATTGATTTCTCTTTGACTTACCTCCAGAGGCTTTGGAATTCCTAAATTTGGCTCCATTCCAAAGCAGCCATAAATGTGAAAAGCCACTTCTCTGGAGATTAATGGAACAGATAATAGAGAACCAATCCCCTGTGTTTGGACTAAGTCTCTGCCTGGGAAAATAAATTCAGGCAATGCTCTAATTTTAGGCAAATCAAAGCCATGCTAATGAAGAGTGCCTTCACAAGTTACTCCAGAAAGCTGGGTTTGGAGGTCCAACACTGACAGGTTATTGCATGAAATGCACCTTTTATACATTTTTTAATCTTGTAATGTAGCAGAGAGAAATTTCAGAACACTGGAGATTTAAATAACAAAACAAAGACACAAACAAAAGGGCATTACTTTATTTATGACTTCATAACACAATAAGTGTAGAGGATTGATGATTTCAAAAGTTGCTGTGTACAACATCATGATAGACCCCCTATGAGCTCTGCTCCTACAATCTATCATGTAACGAAATAGAATTCAAGCACGCTTGCCAGGGAAAGGGAATCACAGAATAAATATTTTGACTATCATATTTTAAATCTTTACTATTCAGACAAAATTCTCTTTGAAGTCCATGTGTTTTCATCCCTGCATTTGAACATCATAAGTCTTACTATGGTCCCATGTAAGCTTTTACTTGAGTACAGTTAATATAAATTAGTTTCTTAAATAAGCTAACACTAAGAAGATAGCATTTGTCCTACAGGATTAGTGCAGCCTTACTATTTAATGGTAGGAAGCATGGGAGCATCTAAGATTTTTAAAAAGGGGGTGCAGATGGAGTAGTGCATCATACGGAACACAACTCATATTTTTATCAAGTTAAAGAGGAATTAGATGCTTTCCTAGCTAGCAGCCTAGGGCTACATTATTCATTTTAAGATAAGAGCACAAATATAAATGTATTGTAATGTGCATATATATCTATATAGAGCTCTCTCTATATATATATCTATATCAATCACATATTATTATGTCACATATGATGCAGAAAAGCCATAGAAAACTATGCAAAAATAATCAAAATATTTTGCTTCATTAGTCCTGCAGTCCTTAGACTTAAATAGACATCTCTTTTTTTCAGATTCATAAAACAAAATTTAGCCTTCCTGAGCATCTTGGCAGTGCATCCCATGCATAACAGTGCACTTACATTAATGTTTTTTATTAGAATTAAAAACAGCCTGCAAGACTGTGAAATAGGAGCTACATATCCAGGAGCAGTTAACAAATAGCAGAATTGCAGAAGAAGGGCTAACTTGATTAGCTGAACATCAAGACCGTTAAAAGGAAGAAGGATCATTAACTTCTGTGGAATAAAGAGTTTAGAAGGAATCAGGTAATTTATAATGAGCTATGATATCAACTGATTCCATCACTGCTACCTGAATGCATATGCAGTTTGCATTGCCTAGCAGTTATTTTTAAAGTTTGGGTTGACCAGGAATCAAAGGTGGGTGCAATAGCACAACTCCAATGCCCCTGGATCTGCCCCTGGTAGGAAGGGATTTATATTATAGCTTCTCACAGTCATAATGACACTTGTGGTAAGTTAAATACTCAGGACAAATTATCAAAACCACATACAGGGCACATCTACACGAGGCACTTAATGGTGAATTAGCATAGCTTACTGTGAAATAAGCATTTGGGTCTTATGTGGACATGCTTCCTTCACAGTAAATTTCCATAATCCAGAGTAAATTTGCTACCTGCAAATGCAAGTAGCAAATTTACTTGGCATTAGTAACAGTGCCTTAGCACTCATGTAGACATCTGATTGGGAACCAAATCTACTCAGGGTCAGGCATCCATGACGGGGTGGGAGGCAGCTCCCTGCTCCCAGGATCTCCCTGCTTCACCACAGAAGCCTGGTCTGGGACTATGCCCCCCTGCCCCAGCAGCAGGGAGCTCCAAGCCCCCTGCTCCCAGATTGCAATTGTGCCATAGGGCAGAGGAATCCTTTTTTCTCAGCAGTGGCTCCACCACCACAAAGCCACTGCTGGAAGATGCTTATCTCCCATCCTGAGCCCTACTGTTGCAGGTTGCAGGCTGGGAGACCCTTATCTCCTGGCAGAGCCACTGCTGGGAGATAAGGGTCTCCCAGCCTGAGTCCCATGACCATGGGGCTTGGCCTTGGAGATAAGCATCTGGCCAAAGTCATCACGGGACCCCTGGTGAAACTCTTCCAAAACTCATGGCACTCAGGGGAGATCCCTGAAGATTGGAAGAGGGCCGATGTTGTGGCTCTCTTCAAGAAGGGGAGGAGAGAGGACCCGGGCAACTATAGACCAATTAACTTAACTTCTATCCTGGGGAAAATCCTGGAAAAATTCATCAAGGAGTCTATGTGCAATATGCTTGCAGAAGGTAGGATTCTGGATGACAGCCAGCATGGCTTTATCATAGACAGGCCTTGTCTTACTAACCCTATCTCCTTCTATGACCAGATAACTAACCACCTGTATACCTAGAATTCCAAAAGGCCTTTCATCTGGTACCCCATGATGTTCTCACTTGAAAATTGGAGGATTGTGGCCTTGACTGCTTAACAGTTAGGTGGGTAGGAAGCTGGCTGTAGATAGGACCTGAGAGGGCAGATGGCCAGTACTGCAACCTTGGCCCATTCCCCCTAAGGTCCAGGGGCCATGGCGACCATGGGGGTTGGTGGGCTCCTCCATTGGTGGCAGTGGATGGTGCTGCTCCAGGGTGGGTGGCTCACCCTCTGGCTGCCTGGTGGCAGGGCCAGCATCCCCTGGAAGTTCCATGCTTGGCACCTGTGAGTCATGGCCTGTGGGCAAGCAGTGGGGCTGGTCCCAGGCAGATGGCAGTGGATCTGGGGCAGAGGCCAGCTACCAGGGGGCCAGCACTGCATATGGGTGCCAGGAATTGGGGAGCAGGCACATGGATGCCAGGTCCAGGATGGTGTCCAGGTCCCAACATTCACCCTCTGTGGCCTCCACTGCTCAGCAGTCAGCTGCCATCTTTTCCAGCAGAAGCCACAGGAGCTCCTCCTCCAAGGCCACAAGCTGGTCCTGGAACACCTCCTCCTGAGCGACATCCTCCCCTGACTAGGCCTCTACCTCCATCTCTTGCCTCTCAACCACGGGCGGTGCGTAGAGGGTGCATATGTACCCTCTGAGTATGGCAGTGCACCCCCTGCAAATGATCACCACTGGCCACTGCCACTGCTGGTGGTGCCTGAAGGTGCTCGCCACCTGCCCCACACCATGATCAGTGCCAGCAGTGTCTGAAGGAGCTCCCAGCTAACTGCCACCACTACTGTGCACCCTCAGCCACCAAGGACATGTACCATTCATGCCCTCAGCCAGCTTCACCATGCACTGTTGCAGGTGGGTCCAAGTGCGCACCCACTGCTGGCACAGCCAATGCATTCAGTGTGCCCTGGCACTGGGTGGAGGTGTCCCTGAGCCGGCATCACTGCTGGGGCCAGTGGGCTCTCCCCTGTGTCCAGATGTTGGCCCTGTAGAGGCAAGAGACAGTAGCCTTTTGTGAGAGTTTGGAACATTTCAGAGATAAGATGCTGTGCACCAGGGCCCCTATGCTGCCTGGCCTCAGATTGAGGGTCAGACACAGGCAAGTGCCCAGAGACCATGGTAAGCTGGCTAAGCAGGCCCAGGCCCAGGCCCAGGCAGCCACTGGCCAAGGCCCCCATCCCCACTTGCTCCCCTGATAGCGGTGGCTGCTGGGTCCTGGCTGTAGGCAGCCTGCCTCCCCTGCTCCCTTCCCAGGACAGAGCAGAGTAGAACAGACCAGGCTGCTGGAAGCACCTGCTGCCATGGCTCCAGACCCTGCTCCCACCTGCTCTCTCCTCTCTCACAGCCAAACTTCTGTGCTGTACTGCAGCCCAGTGCAAAGTGCCCAGGCTTGGGCATATGTGGCTCCCAGACAACTGGGGTGCTGGGCTGGCCACACCCTCACCCTCCCCTCAGGGGGCCTTTCCAGGGAGGCACCTCTGGGATGGCCCTCCCCACATAGTACCGCTGTACCCCAAGTGTACTCCTGCTGTGTGTACCCCAGGCAGTGTATAATGAGCTGTTTGTGCAAGTGGAGGGGTGCCCAAGTCACTATACCATATTGATGCTGATCCTGCTTGTGCCCTGGGTGAACCTGTGCTCCTGTTTTGGAACACCGAGCTATGACTGTATGAGGGGCAAACCTGGGCTGCCCCACAACCTCTGCCACTGCCTGGAGGGATACCTGTAGCAGCACTACATGTCCCTGCCCCTGCTGCCAAGGAGGATATTGCTGCTGGTATTGACACCTTCCTCAGGGTGTAAGAAGCCCATGCCCACCCAGCTACAGGGACATAGGCAGCTTAACAAAGTTCTGAACTGTGTCCCACCTCTCTGCCTGCTGTGATTGGGGCACCCAGGGCCAGAGGAGTGCAGGCAGGCTGGGCAGGGAGGGTGGGCAGGGAGCCGGGGCAAGCGCTGGGGTCAGGGTCAGGGGCTCATACTGGGGACACGAACAGGGGTGGAGACTGGGAGGGCACTCCCCCAGTGCAGGACTTACCATGTGTCCAGGGCTGGTGAGGCTGGAGGCTCAATGCAGGCCTCTCTGCCCGTGAAGGCAACTGGCTGCACCCGGTGTCTATGGTGCAAAGTGTGCAGTGGGCTGATGTTTATAAGCTTCCCCTCCCCCCGAGAAGCTGGCACTGCTGGAAGCTCATGGATGCTCCTCATGGAGGGGTGTGGGGCTGGGCTGAGGGCAAGGCAGTCACTGGCCAGGCTCCCTGAGCTGCCAGTGGATGTAGCAGGTGGGGAGGGGGGCCAGACAGGGTGCTGAAGACTCGAGGTCTCCTCCTCCAGTAACTTGTTATCAGAGATGTCAGGGCAGAGTGCAGGAACAGGATGCCGTTACCCGTGGTCACCTCGGCAGGCCACTCCTGCAGGTGGCACTGGAAGGGGTGCGGCCTTGTTTCTGGGGCACCAAAATGCGGGTCAGCTCCTACATAAAGGGCATGATTTTTGGCCACAACTGGAACGATGATTGAAGCTGGTCATGGCCATCCACTGTGCCTACAAGACCTTGGCTCTTTTGCAGCACTGCCACATCATCCAGGAATAGCCTTGCATATGAATCCCACCTGAGATAGCCTTATAAATGTGGGCATTCGAGAATCCACCCCTCATGAACTGCCTCTGCACATCAGCACAGCCCCACCATGCCATGAGGTCATGCACATTCTTCTGGGTCCAGTTGGGGCCTCCGGCAGTCAGGACAGGTGTGCACATGTGGGCAGGGCTGGGGTTCAGTGGGGAGGACTTGGTGGACATGATTCCCATGTTGGCTCTCTGGGCCTCCACATGGCTGTCCCTGTGTTGCCAGCCCTAGACAGATGCCAGCAGCACTCTGGACAGGGGCATGGCCAGGGACTGCAAGTCATGCAGCAAAGGCACCTCTCCACAGCATCTGCAAAGAGACACTGCTGGGGGTGAGCAGGAGCAGGGAGCAGGTGCTGGTCCTGCTACACTCATCTGTGGCCAAACAGCAGCTTTGGCTAGGGTACAGGACTGGCAGAGACAGCCTGGGTCCTGTCCAGGGGAGGTACACATGTAGATGTGCTCCCTTAATGTGCATTAAATTAGGCTAATGCATATTAACACGTCTTGTATAGATGTGCCCACTGTGCAGTACTGCACAGTGTAATCAAGACTGGAGTAAATTCATGAGTAGATGTGCCCACAGTAGTCTAACTCTTCTCCCATTACAAAGACTAGAAAAACTATAATGTGTTTCCATAGGAGCAGTTCAGCCAATATATCTTGTTGAGAGCCCTATATATAACTTTTAGTGAACTGCATTGTAAAGAAGAAAAGCAGAGTGAATTACTTATTTATATATATATAATTCTAATGTTTAATTTTGAAAGTATTTTGAGAAAAGCATGCTGCATCTGAAGTCTTAATGTGATTGTGATGTTTCAAATATTTGGGGGGGGGGAAAGTAAACAGACTGAGTTATTTCTCACTGAATAAGCAGCTTCTTAGCTAATACTGTTTAGTGATTTAAACACAAACAAGCCACCAGACAGCCATTACTGTGTCTCAGGTCAAAAATCTGCACCTTAGAGTCTTTTAATATTGACTTACTTGATTGACTGTAGCAGGTCAAAAGTGTTATGGTCTATTTGGTTAGTATTACATGATTTCCAATAAAGCTTTTTGATGTATTTACATGATATACTATCAATCTTGAGCTACTGGGGCGGGGGTGAGATGCATCACTTACGAACTGTAGGGTCACTTTTAATAATTGGCTTAATAAGATTGGACTAGTTAAAGTTATTTTATTTGATTTTTTTTTCCCTCAGCTTTTTCAGTCTCTTTCACTTGCAAGAGAAATGATATGTTTTAGTAGTAATAAAAGATTTAAAATAAAACAATACACACTTACTCAGACACACACATATGTGCATGCGCGTGCGCGCACACACACACACACACACACACACACACACACACACACACACACACACCCCCGCTTCTTTTTCCTGTCCTTTCCCCTGTCCATCCGTCAGGAAACTTACAGCAATGGAATCATAAAAATTCACTGGTCCTGAAGAGGAGTTCCTGTGCTGAAGAGCAGATATAATTGGATAATGTTGATGTTGCTTTATGTGCATATTTGGAATCTTAAGATTTCAGCATGCCTCAGCATGGGTGTTTTACGTGCCTTCGCATGGGGGCTCCACAGTGGAGTCCCCATGTTGAGACATGTTGAGACAAGGGAGCAGGAAGGCTAGGGCATGCTGCACTCCAGCCAGCCAGAGAGCGGCTGGCTGACACACAGGGTACCTCAGTGCAGGGGCTCCGCAGCGCATGGAGAGGGGGAGCAGGCAGCCTTGGGTCTGAATTTGTCCTAGCACATGCCACTGTGGTGCACGTTGCACGGCTTTCTTCTTCGGGATTTTTTTTTGCTACTGGGAAATCCCTGTGCTGGAAATTAGCAGAGCTACGCATGGTTTAGCATTCAGTGGACGTAGTTTGTGGAGCCACAAAGAGGTTTGCAGTGCCACAAACCACATGGGCCTGCCCATCTGGGTCTGGCCATTGAGGCTAGGGAGATGTTATGACACCAGGCTCAAGAAAAGGCCAATTTTCGAAAATTCCTTCCTGATGGAGTAGTGTTTAATTCCTTACTTTTGGACTTTTGGATTGCTCTGCTGTGGAGCTTTAAAGCTGGGTCTATAAATTATCTAAGAGACTTGAACAGAGCTATGGTAGGACTGTGTCATGGGGCACTGTGCTACCATGACAATATTGCTTCTGTTACCTGAGATAGGCTACCTCTACACAAAACTACCTTTTGCAAAAGGTGACAGTTCAAAATGATGCCTTTAATTTTCTTCATTGTGTTTACTGGTTGTAATTGTTGCTGCTTTTCTTTTGTTATTTCAAATTACAGGGAATTTTACAGGGGGAAAAATGCTGACTGCGGGGATATACAAAAAAGATGAGTTCTTTCTTCCCGGGACTAAAATCTTTTTAAACTTTTGCTATTTGGAGAATGTCTTCTAAATGTGATCTGGGAACCATCCAGTGCCAAAAGGTAAAGGCAAACTAGTTTCATGCTAGAGGTGGTTTGAATGTCTTTATTAATTATCATCACCGTGCAAATTAACCCGGGATGAAACGAATCTGAACTTACTGTTATTTATTAATGCATTTTATTTTGGTTTAATAGGAATATTTGAAGGCATTAAAATATAGAGCCTTCACATAAAAAGCTAATGATGCAATACATCCAGTGCACTGTGCATCAAATTCTTAAATAATGCCTCACTTATGTAGGAAGTAAGTAATTTGTGTCATATATTCCCAATCAAATCTTTTGGATAGCCAGATATTATAAAGAAACTAAGTAGAAATTAACCAAAACTCATTGCATTTTATCAATCATTTTTGTCCCACTGTTAATAAACTGTACCTTAATATAATGAGTGGGTTTCAACTCCACAGAGATGTTGGACAACACTAATTTTCACTACAGCTTATTTATTCCATATGAAAACATGCAGTGTTCACTAGAGATAAAAGCATGTTAAATTAATTACCAGTTATTAGAAGGTATCTTCAAATTACATAATTCATTAAGGCTAAAATGTCCATATGTGAATGCCCACAGACAGCCACCTATATCCAGACTTTGTGTTATGTTTTATGTGTCTAGATTTGGATGTGTAGGTTTGTAATAATTTGGCTCAGATGTCACAGCTAAACAGATAACTCATTGGTGCAGCAAAGAGTACATATTTGTTAAAAACCTATTCTTCTTCCTACCTTTTCCTGCTTCTGCTCCTACTATACTTCCTATTCACTTTCATGGGAATAAAAATGAGTGGCAAAGGCCTGGTTCCTGGGATGGATTAGACCCCACACCTCAGGATCAAACCCACCGTCCCAGATCTGGACCATACTACCTCACCTAGCCTTGCATGATGGACTGTAGCGATGGGAACATGCACAGCCTCCATCTGCCCCTGCATGCCAGGACTGGGGCCCTGGAGTCTCCCCTCCACCCCCACTGGCCTGTGCTGGGATTGAAGTCCTGGATCTCGTGTTGCCACCACCCAGTCCCACGTTCTGGGATCAGGGCCCTGGGGCCCTGTGCTACCTCAGCCCAGCTCTGCATGTTTGGATAAGGGCCCCAGGATCCCATGCTGTCTCTGTCAGGCTCCATGAACAAAGCTAAGGGCTCCAGGATGTTGTGCAACCTCTGCCTGGTTCTGAATGCCAGGATCACAAGTGCTGGGACCCTGTGCCATCTCTGCCAAACTCCACATACCAGGATCAGGGCTCCAGGGTGCCATGCCAGTTCTACCTAGCTGCATATGTTGGGATTAATTCTGGGTCCCCATGCCACCTCCACCCAGACTCACTTATGAGGATTAGGTTTAAGGACTCCATGCCACCTCTGCTTAGCCTCACATGCAAAGATTGGGCTGCAGAGTTTGCACTGCCTTGTCCTGGTTCTGTGAACCAGGATCAGTATCCGAGAGCCCCATACCACTTCTGCCTGGTCCCATGTGCTGGGATCAGGCCCTGTGCTACCCTGTGCACCAGTTCTAGCATGCAGGGCCATGGCTCAAGTTGTTCCCCATGGACCATGAGCCTAATAGAAGTGCCTTGATATTGCTGGTAAGATGCCCATTGGCATCAAAAAACTTTGAATCCATCCTGCCTGAGAAGAGCAGAATAATGAGATAGCAGCACAAGTTTCTGAAAACTTCCTGTAGAGGACAATGCATATAGATCATTCCTCTGTGCTATCTGGTTTTCTAGCCGAGGTACAGGCAAAGTCACTGACAAACAAGTTAAAGTTATGTCCAAAGCAGTGCACATTTGTACTGCTGGGGTGATGTTGTTTCATTGCATAAATTATATTTACATCATTATCTAATAAAAATGATTGATGTCTAAGTAATGGTGCCTAGCAATTACTCTTTGTGTAATGGATTACCTCCCTAAACCACTCCCAGTAATGAAACTGGAGCAAGCTATGCAATATGCATGGATCAGCAGTAACCCTTACACAGTATGTGAAACCATGGTGCAAACAGCTGCTTTTTTTTTTCCAGAACAGTGCTTGCAGGAAAGGATGAATTAGCTCAAACTGTAGGAGACTGAGAAGGTGCAAATGAGATTTATTCTATTCAACTGACATTAATAATAATATATCAAATACATAACAGGCTCGATGATTAATACAGGATAACTTCTCTCACTTCTTCTGAACTTTTTAAGACTTTGTTAGACTATTTTATTTTTCTGTATATTTTCTTAAAATGGGCCGTAAATTATCATGGAATGTATTTGACAGGGACAATGTTTGACACACGTGTAACTAGCAAATTTAGAAGAGCTTTCTTTTTTTTTCCTGAAGATCATTTTGTGGGGAAAAATGACTCAATATTGTTCCCCTTTTATATTTTTTTTTACATGACTGTGGACCTCATGACACTTAAACAGAACAGCAAAGTACAATAGCACATTGTTTCTGAAAGTGTGGATCATACCTCTGGGGACTACATGTTACCTTACTGGATCTACCTAGAGACCTATGCAGTCCCAAGAGGAGCAAACTGCTTTGCAGGAGCAAGAAATCTAATTTATCAGCTGCTATACATAGTTACCAAGCCCTAAATCTGGTGCAGCTGGACTCCATGGTGTGTGGCCCAGAAGCACCCCTCCTGCAGCTCTGTACAGGTTTCTAGCTCTGTACATAGTAGTACCCATACCTGGATGTCTTGGGCTTCCATGACAAATACCATATTTACCTGAATCCAAGAAGGACTTTGAATTTAGGACAATCCTCCAGTGATTAGATTTTTTTAATAAATGTATATACATGTATAATTTGTTCATGTATAGAAACAATTATTGGAGGTCATCTTAAATTAATTTCCTCCCCTTCCCTCCCAGGGCAAGCAGAGGCAGGGGGGCAGGTAGCAGTGGAGTCAAGTGATCTGGCTCTGTCCCTCACCCTTACTCCAGAGTGGGGCCTGGAGCTGTCACCATCACTGCCACTGATGTGTAACTGGATGGGAGCTGGAGCCACCATGTGCTCCATGCCCCAGGCCAGAAAATAGTCAGAGTCAGTGCCAATGCTTGAGCTGGAGCCAGGTGGTAAGTGGTGGCAGCAGCATCTGGGATGCAGAAAGGGCTGGGGGGTGGGAAAGCAAGCAAAAGAGTGGGAGGTGGGGTAGAAGCAGTGGGGATGAGAGGCAGATTTGGAACTGCAGCAACCACTTGTACTCAGATCCAAGTTGAAGGCCCTCTCCCCCCTTCAATAAATGGGGGGAAAAAACCCTTTTTCTTGGATTCAAATAAATCTGTTATTTGCAGAAAATAGTAGTGATTTTTTTTCCACTAATGGTGCAGCAATGCCACATCTTTAAAGTAAAAACAAATAGGAAGATACGTAATATAATTTGTATAGCGAGTGATGCTAGTACTGTGAGTACTGTGCTTCTTTTAAATCAGAAATACTGATAACAAAGGGAGCCTGAAGTCTCTGTGTTTCTAACTCTTTGAAAAGTCTTTTGTGTCTATTATTGCTTGTCACCATTCTGATATCACCCCTCAAAATGTACCTGCTGGAGATTAAAAATGGTATTCTCTGACTACCTGAGCAAACACATCATTCTATTAGAGACCTAGTCCATTGATACCTTGTCATTGTCATCTTTGTCAGATTATTTGGCCAGAAAAGAATGAACTATTAAATTGGGGGTGTGCAAATAACAGTCAAGATATTGCCAGAAAATATTAATTGTGTAGGACGGCAATGACAGCCACAGTCTTTGTAAAACTTCAGTTCCACATCATGGTATTTCGGTAATTCATCACACCCTGCATTTCAGGGAGATAGTAGGCAACTTTTAAGACACTAGTGTGTTCTAGTGAGAGATTAAAACAAATACCAGGCTAGGTTCAGGCCTGAACTGCTCACCAGAAAAATGGAAAAAAGGAGAACAATTAGCTTTCTTTATACATGCATGACCTGCTGAGGCTGGAACTAGAAGTATGTATACATGAGGTTAGATTTTACTCCTTTCTCAGAGCAAGTAGGAAGGGTAAAACCAAGATTCTACCCTTTTACTTAGTGGCCAGTCCAGTTAATTCAGGTTTATGATGAAGGTATAGGTTAACATAAAATCACTTCTGTGACAGGATCAACTATTAAGGGTAGGGAATAGTTAGCCACCAGGAGCATCATAGAGAAAGAATTGTGCTCAGGAAATACCTCTTATCACAAACTTGCGACAAAAGGTAGCCTATTATAAGTAAGTGATTGGCTGATCTATTTTAAAGACCTTAACATCTCTTAAGTGTAATTTTTCTGCTTTGTTTCATCTTGTAATTGAAATCAGTGCAAAAACTCTTATTCACTGCAGAAGGCATTGGATGGCTTTCAAAGATAGATTCAAAGTATTTGTTCTTTTTGTCAGATAAAGAAACAGTAGCTACTTGGGGCAACTTAGAACTCATCAACAGTGCACTTGAGTTTTGTATAGAAGCAGTGTTATCAGCAGGGATCTGGGTTTTCCGTTCCCAATGGGAAAACGGAGAAAACCACGGATTCCCTGTTTTTATTGGAGAAAACACAGATTTCTCTTTTTAGCAGAGAAATCCGCGGATTCTCCACTTTGCAAAGAGCTCTTGCAGGCTGGCACAGCTCCAGCCTGAAGGAGCCAATTGCAAAAAGGGCAGGAAACCCCCAGCCCTGGCCAGAGGGGGAGGGAGAGGAGGAAGGGTGGAGCCTAAGCCAGCCAAGGCCAGGCTCAGGATTACACTCACCCTTTGCCCCTGGAGCACGGAGGTAAGCAGGGCTGTGGGGCAGGGCTGGGGAAGATGGTTTGGGGGCTGAGGGAGCAGGGGGTGCTGCCAGCCCCAGGCAGCACATCATAGCTGGGAGCAGGGCTAGGGGGAGAGGTCAGGGATGCCCCTCTGTGGGGGCCTTTGTGGGCAAGTGATGTGGGGCACAGTGTGGTGGTGCCCGCCATGTGTGGGCCTCACACATGCCACCCGGTCACCTGCCAGGGGAGGGGGAGAGGGAGGCTGGCATGCAGCTGGAGCATAGCTCCATGGCCGGCTCTGCACCCATGGTGAAGGATGGGGTGGGGAGGGGGGGACTTGGGCTTGCATACAGTGCTGTCACTTACCTGGAGGCCCATTATGGCAGTGACGGCTGCTG
This sequence comes from Alligator mississippiensis, assembly GCF_030867095.1. Classification (NCBI taxonomy): domain Eukaryota; kingdom Metazoa; phylum Chordata; order Crocodylia; family Alligatoridae; genus Alligator; species Alligator mississippiensis. The sequence goes on from NC_081828.1 coordinate 60,421,776, forward strand.
CCTCCAAAACCTCCCGCTGTTGCCGTGGAGCTCTGCCTGGAGCTGTGTGGCTAGCTGCCGGGCAGCAGCGGCAGTGTGGTAGTGGTCAGGCAGCATGCAGCCATCCCCACCATCCTGCGCTGTGCTGCGCTGCTGCCGCCGACCACACAGCTCTGAGCACAGCTTCACAGCAGCAGGAGGTTTTGGAGGCAGCGGCCGTCACTGCTATAATGGGCCTCCAGGTAAGCAGCAGCGCTGCATGCAAGCCCCCCACCCATCCCTCACCATGGCTGCAGAGCCAGCCACAGAGCTGTGCTCCAGCTGCATGCCAGCCTCCATCTCCCCCTCCCCTGGGCAGGCAGCCAGGTGGCATGTGTGTGACCTGCACATGGCAGGCACCACCACACTGTGCCCTGCTTTGCTTGCCTGCAAAGCGCCCCACAGAGGAGAACCCCTGCTCTCACTCCCTGGCCCTGCTCCCAGCTGCGATGTGCCACCTGGGGCCGGCAGCATCCCCCACTCCCTCAGCCCCCAACCATCTTCCCCAGCCCTGCCCCACAGCCCCCAAGCCCCACTTACCTCTAGGATCTAGGGGCAAAGGGCATGGCTCTGTGGTGGTAGTGCTTGCCCACAAAGCCCCCCGACTCTGCATGCAGATGCCACCGTGGAGCCATGCAGTTGGTTGCGGGGCATGCCGCTGAATGCAAGCCCCCCATTTCACCCCGCAGCCAGGAAGCACATATGTGGCCCACACAGTGGTTTCCACTGCACCGCTGCTGCCACACCCTTCGCCACTTGCTCACAAAGCCATTCAGGTGGCTATGGGATGGTAGAGCAGGATGCAGTAGCAGAGTTGTGGTGGCGGCCTCCATGTGCGAATCTCCTGTCAGGCCGGCTAACATGTGTGTGGCCCACAGAGTGGCATCCCTGCCCTCACCCCCCAGCCCTGCTCCTGGGAGTGGGCACAGGGGCACACTCCCCTCTTCTTGATTTAGCCCCCCAGCACCTTCCCTTTCCCCTGCCCTGTCCCACCTTTTCCCCCCACACACACTTACCTGCTGGGGTGGGTGTCAGTGTCTGTATGTCTGTGGGTCTGGAGGGCTGTTGCGAGGGGCAACAGGAGGGCTGTTGAGACTGTGGAGGGGAGTGCGGGGCACCAGCAGCACTGGGACAGGCTGTGGGGGGCCTTTAAATTTTATCACGGATTTTGGGTTTTTAATCAGAGAATTTGCAGTTTTTAATCAGAGAATTTGTAATTTTTAATCAGAGAAAACCAGGATCCCTGGTTATCAGTGTGCTGGACCTCCATCATAATAAATAATATACCTTAGTAATAATAGCTGATAGGTCCGTAAATGTGTAAGTCCCTGAATGTCACTGATCCTCCCCAACAGACTGAAACAAGATCAAATTGGCCCTAAAAAGAAGCACAAATTTTGCTTTCTAAGGCCTGTATTTCCATCCTTTTATATATTTGAAACTTAAACCAGAGGTAGTGCCATTAAATTCAGTGGGACTTCTTATGGAGTAAAGTATCACTCATTGTCAATAAAGATATCATGATCTAGTCCTAACAGATAAGTTGCACTTATTCTTACAGTAAAACATACAGTTTCAAAACACAGTTGTATAATGTTTAATTGGGAGAGAAGAATGTACTTGTGTACTTGTATCAACCCTAACCATTTGAGACTGTAAACATGATTCTCTCACTTGGACTAGCTTCCTGACTAATTAGAATGAAGTTTATTTGAACATAAGGGAGCATGTGGTACAGAGTTAAGCAAGTGTTGTTATATATATTTTATTTTCCTGGATGGACCCTAAAAATCCTCTCACTTAATCACCTTATTTAATATGAACTCCCAGGAAAACAGGAGTAGATATGTAGAAAAATTAAAGAAATTCAGGAGAGATTCACCAATTGAAGGGTGTATTTCATTTTTTGTTTTGTTTTATTTTTCAGTGCCATCAGTCTACTCTTATACAAAGCTAATGATTTTATTAAAGGTCAGCCTGTCCCTTCTGTCAGTTCTGAACCTTATAGTATTTTCTCCTTTTATGCTTTTTAGACCGTAATATTCTTATGTATTGTAAAACTTAGGAAGACGTAATATGAATAGCTAGGAATATTTCACTCATATTATTTGTTTTTCTATATGACAATTAGAAAAAAACAAAAGTGGAGCCTCTTTCATCTCCTATGACAACTAAGCTAAAAACAGAGGATGGCTTTCCCCAGACAAAGCCTTTTATTCTAAGGTACAAACCTGTTGTCCCACCATAATTACCTGTAGTTAAAAACAGGCAACTGGTTTGATTCAGATTTGAGATTCTTGTGTCACTGCAAACCCCAGACCTTGCACAAAGACAAGCCCTTTGTCCCTTATTGAGTACCTGTGAAGTATCTGAATTAACACCTTGTCTGGGAACAATCCCAGCTAATTCAAGTTAATTGCCAGTCAAACTGCATGTGTAAATGACTGCCTCCCATCCCCTCTCCCTGCCCCTCCTCTCCCTCCACCTCAGTCTCTAGCTCCTCCTCACCTGTTTTAATACAAGTTTAAGATCAGGACAATCAGCCCTAAGATAAACTGTTTTTTCTATTTTAAGCCCTAGTACATACTGAATAGTGTTCAAGGTTCAGGCATTACAGCAGTGAAAAGAGAGAGAAAAATTGTTTCTGTCTAGGTACAGACATTCAAAAAGCCTGGCTCAACCGAGGGAGGGGGGGCCCCCCACTCCCAATCGTGCCAACAGGGGGTTCCCCCTGTGGCTGATTGTGCCAACCCAGAAGCATGAATGGCACTCCTGGAAGAGCCAGTGGTGCTTTTCCTGGTGCCCCCACTTCCCGCATGGCACTTGCAGGGCAAGGCACCGACGCTTCCACCTGCCCCTCCTGCCCATTGCCTAACTGGGGAGCTCTGGCTGTCAGGGAGTGCACCAGCACTCTCAGGGGGTGCATGTGCACCCCCTATGCATCAGCACTGGGCCTAATACACATCTTTTGAACCCATTGAAGTGAAATGATCCATTTCACTAGAAATAAATTAGTGCACAATTCCATGCTAGGCAAGGAGTTTCAGATATGAGGTGGCAGTGTTTTTTCCCTCCATAATGGCTCAACAAATTAAAATTGTACTGTGAAAGGCCATCACTTCCTATGTGACAGCAACATTTCTTACTGCTTGTTTCACTGCTATTTTAACTCTATAACATCAGAGTAGGTACAGTGAAGCTATAGTCTTAGTACTTTATCAGAAGTTCCATGTCTGTAATGTAAATGCTTATTGCTATGAATGCAATTTTTAAGAGTACATTTAGACTAATCTGGACTGTTGGAACTTAAAAAAAAAGTGTGGATAGATGAATCAAAGAATATTTTTTTAAAATAAGGTAAAATGTATTCACTGCCAAAAATAGACATAGCTATTCAGTGTCTTTTGTATATGAGCAGCACATGTAAATAAGATTAAAGCTCATTAAAACAATGTTGGAATTAACATAATATGGTGCAAATTTCTGGCTCAGTAAATTATTGCCTTTTAAATACATTCTAGTTATTCCCTATGCAAAATTATACTGTAGTTCAATGGATGGTTTATTATTACTGCCAAGGACCACATGTGTTCAATTATTTAAAGAACATCTTTATCATATATATTTAATCTGAGTAATTATAAATATGTTTGATACATGATGCAGTGTATAAATGTTTAACAAATGAAAAATACTTAACTGATATTTCGGAGCACAAGAGCGATGTTAGGATCTAATCTCTGCAGATTTCTATGAAGTTTGTACTGTCACCATTTATTTAGAATATGTCAAATGATTTCATAATATAATGAATAAATGCATCTTTAATTAGGAGCAGTTTTCTTCAGCAGCCATGTCTACTTGATTTTGATTACTTGATTTTGATTTATATTAAGAGTTTATATTATTGTGAAGAAATATAACAGAATATGCTAAATACTTATATTGTTTATGCAATAGATAGCCTGTGCTGTCTTGAACAGGCTAGTTAAGCATGTGTTCAAGTTTCAGCATAGACACCAAAGTCAGCAGTGGAGTACTCATAATGGAAGCATATATACAAATATCTGTGACTGGTGCCTTGAAAAAATATCAAAACATTTTTCTCCCAGTTGTGTCTAAAACAAGTAAAAAATTTATTTGCATTCAAAATAGCAGTAAACATCTGGTTTTAAAGTCATAAGCAAGAAAATGTTAACAAATTTCACTCTACTTCACAATGTAGAAACACCAAAGAGGCAAAGGCATTATTTAACATTGGGCTCTTGAATTACAACTAGAAGTAAATAAATTAAATTGAATAAATAGTTTAATTTTGGTGGGAGAGAGACAAAATCCCGTCTTGATTAGGAACTATTCCATAATCTTATGCACTACTTTTACAAATGAAGTTATCATCCCTAGATGCATTTATAACTTGACAAACACAAAGAAATAATATGGTGATAGTTCTAATAGTTCTTAACCACCTCTTATTTTATATTATAATTTAAAAAATGCTTGTAATGAAACCTCTTTTCATGAATTTCCTGGCTTTGAGGTTCAAAAAGCTTTATATCTGAATAAAGCAGGTGGTTAAAAACAAATTAATATGAGAAAATTTTCCTTCTCTCAGTGTTATTTATTATTATGTAAATCAAAATAATACTACTTAATAATTGAGGTAATTGTAGTTACTTGGGTTGCATCTCTTCACTAGTAAAGCACAAACCGTGCTCTCAGTTCTTGTCTCACATATAAAGTAAGCATGTAAAATTCAATACTTTAAATATTGCAGGTTAAAAGGTATTCTTGATTCACACCAATGGAAATGAGGTCTAACTTTTCAATTAGTTTCAATAATGATACAGTAAAGGAACTCTTAGCTCAGATGAAACTTTCCTGTCAGTAAGAACTTTATGGCAATCAAAATAAGAAATAATGCAATCCCTCTCCCCCAAAATTGTATCAATAAAGGGTTAGGATTAGCTTTGTTGTTAAGCCATGAGAAACAAGGTACATACAAGTGTTAGATTTAGATGGACCTAACTAAGTTAAATTGGTCTAAATACTTTGGCAGGCAGGTGTTCATGGGACTTAGGCTATTCTAAAAATGGCATGCCTGATCTAGAGTTTATTCGTGTCAGAAGTGAAGGAACTTTAGATCAATAAAGGGTTAACCCAATTGAATGAGCACTTGCATAAATGCACAGCACAGCCCCGGGGCTGGGAAAGTTCAAACACTATCCATAGTTACAGCACTGTGCTATTCTTGACCTCTAGACCAGGCTATTTTTAGCACCCCCAAACCATGCCCCCAAACTAAGAAGCCCCTTTGATGCAGCTATTGGCCCTGCTTTGATCCTCTCAACTCCTCTCCTCCCTTCCCCAATCACTTACCTTCAAAGGCCTGTACCACTCCAAGCAAAAGGCAAATGTTTGCACATCCTGCTCCTAGTTTAGACTTATGCAGTTTAAATTAGGCTTCTTAAATTTGAGCTGAATCCTACAAGAACTGGTTTGTACCCTCTGGGCACATCCAGACATTTGTAGACATTTCTTTTCCTAGGGACAAGTAGCAGCAGAGCACCTTGCACCACAGCTACTTGTACCCAGGGAACGCCCATGCCACACATGCCTTGTCATGCAACAAATTACCCCCAGGGGCAGTAGGGCAGGTTATGGCCAGTGCTTTGCTGGCCCCAGCAGCCTTGCCTGGGGTCCTGGGGGCTTGATGGGGCTGCAGCCACAGTGATCCTGCTGGGGGGAGCCTGGCTGGCAATGGCAGTGTGGCTCTGGGACACTCGTTCCACTTTTCAAGATTGCATGCTAGCTGAGTATGTGCTGCTCCGGGTTTGTTCATTTTTTCTGTAGATTTTTTTGACCCCTGGATATTCAGGGAAAGATAACCCCAAAGCAGTGTACACCTTTGCAGCGCAGAAAACACCAGACGTGTTTGCAGCACCACATACCACACAACTGCTCTCGTCTGGACCCACCTGCTGTGTCTGCTTGACTCTCCCTGCTTCTATTTCAGTGAATAAAACTCAAATTCAATAATTAAGGTACACAATTAAGATTCTGGATTCCTGTTTTTGGGGGGAAGGTGTTTGTGGTATGTGAGTAAATATAAAAGCTGTCACCTTTGTAAGAGTACCTGAAATGGCCCTAAGATTGCAAGTGTGTTTCAGCAGAGTGCATCTAGCACCCCCAAAATAATACTATTATTCCTTTCTAAATATCTGTACCTTAGCAGAGAATATTTATATCTATCAACCTCTTTATATGACTCCATGCAATTACATGATAACCATGAGGAGGGTCTCCTTTATTCAGAGTTCATTTCTAGAGGAGATAGTCCTTGACTAGGGAAGTTAAAAGTCTAATTAATTACTAGTTTATAACTCTATGAAATAAGGGAGGGGGGAAGGAAGAAGAACCCTATAGTATGGACTATTTTTTCTGCTACTTTTTACACACTGTGCACAAATCAGAACTATCCAAAAGGTGCTTACATGATAAAATAAGAAATAATAATGCATTAAGAGTATTGATAACCCTTGCTGGCACACTAGGCCAGGTGATGTGCCAGATTCCAGATGTTCAGGGTGCCAGTAACCTTGGGAATTCCCTCAGGTAGATTTTCCAATTGAGGTGTCCCTGAGGAGAGTGTCCCTCACCCTCACTGCCCAAGAACCTCACTATAAGCCCCACTGAGGAAAAGGGGTTTTCTTTATTTATACACAACTATATACAGGAAGGGGAAAATGGATTAATAACAATATCAGGAATATATATATATATATATATATATATATATATATATATATAAATGGTAAATTATTAGAAAGCAACAATAATTTGACTAGTATTTACAAATACAACATTAAGAGAACCAGTGGTTGCTACCATTTACAGTCAACCCCCTCACTGATTACATTCCCCTGGTCATAACCTTTGAAACAGTTTCCCTCTGGGGTTAACATCCACTCCCCACCCTACAAATAAACAGAAACAGTTGTTGTGGTGGTCCACTGCTAGGTGGTGCAATGTGCTCCAGCTTCACTTTGCACATGGGTGTCCCTTTAGCAGAGTTCTCCACTGCTCCCAAGTCAAACCCGCCAGTCCATGATGCAGAAGGTGACTTCTTCTTATACAGCCTGGAACAAATTGTCTGCACACTCTATAGGGTTATACTTCAGAGGCTTCCTTCCCCATACCCCCTTCCCATGACTCTGGTGCCTCTTCAGCCGATCATCCTCTGAAACCAGTTCCCCTCCTGATGCTTACAACCTGGCCCAAGAGATCTTTTTCCCAGCTCTGACGGGGAACTTCCTCCCTTTTTTTTTTTTTCAGGTCCCCAACCAAGCCACTCAAACTCTCCTATCTTAAACAGGGGTTTCCCCTAACACGTCTCTGACCCAGCAGCTTCTCCCAATGCCCAGCCAGCTTACAAACCCTTTCCCACTCCCTCCGTGGGTACTTGTGTCCCTGAGGGCACAGCTCCAACCTGAGTGAGGAATCAGTTTCTCCTGGGATGACTCAGGCTCTCCCCTGTCCTGAACTCTGCTTCCTGGCAAGCCTCAGCTGTGACAGCCAGAACCAGAGGGATTAATAAGCAATAATATGTACTTCTTGGAGGCATTTGGTATTTTGCCTAAATAGGTAACATTAGTTAATATAAGCTTGTAAGTTTGTAAACTGCAAATGTAACTTGTCTGTCATAAGTTTAACCAAACTGATAAATTAACTGTTCATGGAACTGACTCAGCCCCAGAGGCAAAGCTGTAGCTGTGAGATTAGCTGGCCTAACGATTTTTTGCTCAGGGTTCAGCCTTAGCGATAAAAACTGGATCTAACTGCTAGGCACACCCAAACATGGAAGATATTGAATTCAGCCGTCTGAAATGGAAACTGTACAACATGAAAAAGAAAGAAGCCAGACTCAACAGCAGCATATATTTTCTAAGCCTTTGCAAGAAACACAACATTATTCCCTGAGGACTAAACATCTACAGTCCCCTGACTACTACACACAACTCCAAATATGCTTCACAGCTATGCAGAAGAACTTCAGAGAAAATTAGAAATCATCTACTTCACCTACTGTACTCCAAAAGAGACCAACTCAGGAAGGAAATCACCATATACTACAACAACTTAAAAGATAGAAATCCATGCATGTTCCCTGACAATATACAGTGGATACAAAGAGACTACGAAAAAATTTTCTACAGCATTCATCCTACATAAAAAGAAGAAATGGAACAAATTACTCCAAGAACAAGCTCCCAGCCACAATACCACCATCAGAGGAACAACACCAACACCTTACAACATTCCAACCTCAGACTTGATGAAACTGAAAGCAGCAACCAACCCACAAATATTATCAATCTCTCCACACACATGCTTACCAAAACTGAAAAATCTGTCCTTTCTAAAGGCCTAAATTTCTGTCCAGAAAAATACCCTAATAAAATACTTCAATGTAGAGAACTAGAAGAATTCTTCTGATGCCTGCGCCTCAAAGCATATTTCCACGACCAAACTGAACCCACTCCCAACAACAACTCATCCTCTGACAACATTCAGGAAAGGATCAATGCCAAAAAGCCCCAAAAAACATCAGATTGGACACCTCACAGTGGACAAAACCCTAACCTTGACCGCTACATTGACTGCTTCAGGGAAAGAATGAACAATGAAATAATCAGCAACACATGCCACCACAACAACCTCTCTCTACCAGAGAAAAAGGCCATAGAATCTCTAAGATCTAACCACCAAATAGTAATAAAACCAGCAGATAAAGGAGGAGCCATAGTCATCTTAAACCGTGAAGACTACATAAAGGAAGCCAACAGACAGCTCTCTGACACCACCTACTACAAAGAAGTACAAGAAGATCCTACTCCCCTTTTCACCAAAAAACTCAACAATACCATCACATCCTCAACAATACCATCCCCTCCGATGCTAGGGGAAAATATCTGGGCACCAGGGCTGGGTGCTGCAGGTGGCATGAGGCAGTGCTTGGTGCTGCCAGCAAGCTCAGCTCCATGCTGTTGCCAGCGGGGCCTTCTTGGAGGCACCTGTCCCTACAGTGTAGGAAGGGGGTGGGTGGCCCTTTGGGGGAAGGGGGGAGCTGTGTGTCCAGGCTGACAGTGCTGGGGGATGGTGTCTGTGCTTGCAGGGATAGGTGTAGGGGTGGCCAGGAGATGCTGCCTGAGGTGAGGGGGGGACATGTCTGAGCCACCTGGGTGTGGCATGGAAGCCACAGTCTGGCACAGGAGGTGCCATAGGCTCCCCTTCTTGGTGTCCCCTTCTCCTCCCTTCAGCCCATGTGGGGCTGTACTCACTCCACTGCTGCCTGCAAAAGCTGCAGTTGATGCACTGTGGCCTGAGTGGGACAGAGAGCACCCTGTCACAGGCCGGCTAGGTTCTGTGAGTGTATCAGCCATGAGGCTGCTGAGTTCGGGATCAAGCAGGCGAGCCGGGAGTGAAGTAAAGGCAAATATAGCTTAGCATACAACAGTTAACAGAAAGGTTAATGAGACAAGCAGATAGTACAGTAATAAAGAACTAATAGTGAATGTTAACAGATAGACAGAATGACAAAGAGTTCCCACATGGGGTTGGCAACTTATCGGCAGTCCCTCTATGCCAGATGCGTGCCAAGTTGTTCTAGCGAAGTCAGGCGTCCCTGATCAGCACTGTCTGAGGGGTCACCGGGAAGGTCCCTTGGTCAGGATCCGCTCCTCACTCACACTGAGAGTCTGGGGTCCAGGCTTGGTACAACAATGGTCCTTCTGTCCCGTCCTTCTAACTGGTCACTTGACATGCGCATTCCTTTATGCCTTATTTTATGCTAATCTGTTGGCTTTAGAGCCATTCACAATCTTTCCTTATAGCTGTTACTCTATGGGATCAAAAGGTGTTAGAAATTATCATGAAAGGTTACCGCCCAAACTCGGGTTCACCCAATAAGCAAATTATACCACATTACTTTGAGGTTTGAAATAAGCATTATTCTGCCCTTAGTTTCTTATTTCTGGATTCCTTGGAATGTGCTAATTATATTAGGTGGTCAGATCTTGTTATGGCTTGAACTTTAAAAAACCTGTTAGATCAGCTAATCTTGTAGCTCTGCTTATTTGGGGGGGCTCAGTGGTCCCATGATCAGTGCAAACAGTTAGATTCAACACTTTGGTTGAATTGTGACACACAAATTCCACTTGCAGGTTGCAAACTTCTAATCTTAACTGCTTATACCATTGCCTAAATGCCTCCAAGAGCATATATTTACTGCTCATGATAGTAAGCCCTCTGGTTCTGACTACCACACACCCAGAGCCCCTCACCCTGCTCCTGTTGCCTGTAGCATGTCCCAGGCCAGAGCCACACTCAAGCCACACTTGGCTTAACTATTGTGGAACATGGCGGGTGGTCCTTCTCACCATACCAGAGCCGCAGCCCCAACCCTAGCCTCAACCCCAGCCCCAGATGGTGGGGTGGGGCAGTGGGTGGTGCCTCAGCCACTTCCTGTGCACTGCATGCACATCATGATGGAGGCTATCCCAATCATGTCCCCACACACGACCATCCTGTAAGTCTGTGTGGGGCTAGGTAGGGTGGAGGGAAGTTGGGGGTCCCCTCCAGCAGAGCCGGGGAGACATGGGACTGCAGACTGGGAGTGAGAGGCACCAGCAGGACCAGGGTTAGGGTTAGGGGCAATGAGTCATGAGTGAGGGGCACTAGCAGGGCTAGGGGCCTGTGACCTGGAAGTTAGGGGCAGTGAAATGGTCAGGGCACTGGCATATCAGGGCTGCTCAGAGCCAGTGTGGTGGGATTAAAATTATATATATATTGATAAAACATTGCATTCAACTGATACCTATATATAGTAGCATTTCATTGTAATAATGGACAAATGCAGATTTTGAGTCTTTTAAATGAGAGAAGTGGGGGAGGTTATTAGAGAATTTGGGATTTTAAAACAGAAAACCAGGATCCCTGCTGATATGTTACTTTGTTTTCTGCCCCCCTGCCCCAATTGCCACTGTGCTCCCTGATCCTTCCCTGATCTGCTGTGTGCCAGACACTGCTGCTGCAGGTTTATTTCAGTCAATTGCTTTGGGATCTTTAAAAACAAAACAAAGAACTCCATAATTACATTAGTGAGACATTCTGTCCACCTAAAATGTTGATGAAACATCATGAGTTATAGACTGAGTTTAAGCTTATCACACACACACACAGTGATAAAAACAAACCCATATTTGAGAAAACTGAAATGAAAATGTTTAGTTTTTCTGCCAGCTCTCCTAATGACTTTATCCTACTCATGTTTTTTAACAACTTCATATCCAGTTTGAGTCCAGCAGCATTGCCAAGAAGACTAGAACATTTTAAAAGGGAAGAAGATGGCACACTTTTCACAGAGACAGACTGAGAAGTCAAGGGCACATGTGACAGGAAGATTATATCCTGATTAGGTAGCCCTTAAGAACTAAAAGTCATCTGTGCAAGCTCAATCCCTAATGATGGCTCCATCAACTTTATTGGATTGCTTCTAGTCTAGGAAGCAGCCTACCAGAAGGAAACAGTGCTGCTGTGTTACAGGACCAATTCACTCATCCAATGCACTACATCTGATGTGTTCATGGGACCCCGCTCAGGTTTAGGTGACTTAGTTTAAGCCACCTAAAACCTAAGATGGGAGGGGTGCATGCAAGTGTCTGCCACTTTCCAAGAGCAGCATGGGCAGCTGGAGGTGAGTAACTTGGCAGGGAGGGAGCAGGGCGAGTGGTAAAAAACAGCAGAGTTTAAGGCTGCGATGAGTGGCTGGGATTTCCCAGCCCCAGAGCTGTGCTGTGAATGTATGTGAGTGTTCACTAGCTTGGGTTAACCCTTTATCAATTTAAAGGTAGTTCACTTCAGAAATATATTCTTATTTAATTTCAGTAAACCAGTATATTTCATGTGAAATTGCTTGAGGGTTTCCAGCCATAACATTGCCATAGAATTCAGGTTCCCATACCATGGAGTAAACCAGCTATGTATATAACATGGGGTTCTTGTCCTGGCTTGTCTTAGCCGGTGACCCATTTTTTGTTAAAGACATAAACAACTCTATTCTTTTAAGTAATCAACTAATGTATTTTTATGAATCCAGAGTATAATCTCTAGTTTCCAGTTCTCTCCCTGAAAGTACACTTTTTATTAGGGAAAACAGAATACTTCTGTTTTTCTCCCTCACTCATATCCAGAGTGATTAGTGTGGCTTCGACTATACAATTTTGTGATTTAAGTTAGACTTCATGTATTTGATAAAACTGCTATTATAACAACTTCCAATTTGGTACTAAATTTGTTTTGTTTCCATAAATCAACATAAAATACAAGTTTCTGCTACATATGTATCAGGATTAATATGCTAAATGAGGGGAAGCCAGATTATCAGATAATGAAGCAGTAAATCAAAATTCAGAGATGAAACATATAAACCCATGCACAGTAGCTAAGAATGAATTAAAGATGACAACTGAATGTAGCTGCAACCCCCTAATAATATTCCTGGGGAAAAAAATGTTTAAGTTCAAGAAACATTGAAGTACAAAATAGATTTCTGATACAAAAATGAGGTGTTCCAAACTTTTTTAGCCTTGCTGAATTAAAAATATTTAGTTTAAAAGATATCAACTTAGGGTACACAGTGGAATCAGTGTTTAAAATAGTGTTTCTCAGATTTTTTTTAAAGCTCAGCATACCTTGGAAGAGAGGGCTGTGCAAACAGTTTTGGAAAATATGTCTGGCTTAAGGAACAAAGTATCACAGAACAGAGACGTCATTCAGAGAAAGATGCCAAGGAGGTATTAAGGAGGGAATCATCAATAGATCAGAGATTGTGGGTAGAATCACCAACAGAGTAGGTCAGATGATGAATTTTGGGGGTGGAAGGATAATGAGATTAATAAGGTCTTTTAAATAGAGCATATTCACTAAAAGGAAGCACAGTGGTTCTTATTTTAAGAGGTGAAGAACATCTGTGGCTGCCATTGAAGTTAACAGGAAAAGCACACACCAACTGCAGATGCTTCCTCAGCCAGACAAAGGGTATTTAAAAGCTTGCAAAGAAGAATTTTTTCAACTATTTGCATTGGTCTAATAAAAGATATCATATTTCCCCAAAGAACCTTGTCTGCTGATGTCCTTAGACCAACACGGCTACAACCTGTACCCCTTTAACAGGAATTGTAGGAATTTACCACAGAAGCAGGCCCAGTATACCTCCTTTTGAGGAATAAGGTCTCTTCATCTATGGAGATATAAAAGTATGGGGTGGGGGAGGGAGGAGAATTTTCTGTGTGTGGCAGGGCAAGTTGGGGAAAATGTGTGTGTGGGGGGGAAATATTAACAGTTCAGAAGGAAATCATGATAGGTACAATTAAATATTTAAAGAAAGATAGACTGATGGTCCTCCACAGGGCTGGATAGAATACATGACTTTCATTTCAAGAACCATACTGAAGTTTGGCATGTGTTTCTGTTGCAATGCAGAATGAACCAGAGCATTTTAATTTTTTTTTCATGGAAATAAGAGGAGTGGAGGAGGCAACAGAGATAGTATCCCAGTTTAGAGTTACCCAACTGAGACTAGGGCATTGAACTCATTCTTCAGATGAGTTGCCTGACCTCTGCTCAGATCTGGGGCAAAATTCTCTGGTTTTGATTAGAAATTCTAACCTGGATCTATTAACTTTCTTAAGAAAAGTTATGGTTTTACCAATGTATTTGTTTAGGAAAAAGATAACAAACTAAACCTAAAACAGAAAAAACCCAACCAAGCAAGAAAAAAACAAACAAAACACAGCCTGCCTTGTAGAGGGTCCTTTATCTTGCTGCCTTTTGTAGGCCACTTAGTTCTGCTCAGACAGTTGATTTTTCCACCAAACAAACTTCATCTGATAACAAATCAGTTAAACTGAATTCCTTTGTCCTCTTCATATTTTTGCCCTCTTTAGCTATTGGGAGAAGAACTATCATATACTCCTGCTTCTTTCCCAGCACAGCAGACTGGGTCCTGCTTGCAACAAACTGTTTCCTCACAGCTGGTTTCCCTCTCCCCCTACTCTCTCTTCTGAGATCTTTTCAAAGCTCCCAGTGGGACATTCTCACATTAGCTAAATGCCCCATAGTTGCCTTTCCTCGACAGGGCTGGCTGCCTCTTCCTAAAGAGACAAACACTGTTACATGAACATATGCATATTGTTGAAAAGTTTAATACCTACATGTCACAGGGCACTAAGGTGCCTGGTCCATTAAGGGCAGAAACTGCCTAGAGAAAGACCCCAAGCAGCCAGTCAGGAACCCCACAGCTGCAGGTTACTGTGGCAGCAGGAATGAGGGAATTAGCCCCCACCTGCAGGCTGTCAGCTGACCAGAAGAGGCAGGGCCTGGGGCATATATAAACCCCAGGGCTGAGACTAGAATGGAGTTCATTCTCAGCAGCTAAGGGGGAAGGAGCTCTCTTAAAGAAAGATAAGTAGAGATGTTTGGCTGTCTGTTCTACTTCTAGTAAGATTGAGAGACTCCAGGAGCTCAGTAGGGGCCCTGGCTTGCAAGGCATTTAGTGCTAGGGAGGAGGTTTAATGCTTTTAAAGGGACAGAGCACACCCTGAACTGCTTGCATTATGTTATAGCCCAGGGGCTCATTTGATTTCTGTTTGTAAGCCAATGAATTGGGCTGAAGCTATTGGGGAAGGAGGAAGCCTCATTGGGGGCCCATGACAGTGTGGAGACCCCAGCACCAGGGTCACAGAGAGAGACAGGGCTCTAGACAGCCCCAGTGATGACTGGAAGTCAAGTTAAACTAAGGCCCCAGAGGGACAATGTGTGAATGCCATCTGTGAAGCTTGGGGCATGGAAAAGGGACAGTTTGGAGCCACACATCTAGCCCATAAGGCTGAGGGTGTCCCGTGAGGCATCCAGTTTTGAGTGGGATCCAAAAAGGGGTCCAAGAACCCACAGGGTCCATCAGGACTGTGTCTAAATATAAACTCAAGGGCAGCCTCCCTATATTACAATTATCAGCAAGATGTGGCAAGGGAGGAAAAGGGTTCCCAGTGGGCAAGACTGGCATGGTCACAGAGCCCTAGGGGCATCATGTCCATCTCTGTGGACACCATCCCGTGACACTACAATATAACAGCTGGTCAAGAACATGACACAAACTCATTATTTGGGTCCAATTCCTGTTTTACCAGCTTTCTCCTTTATTTTTGGGCTTCAATTTCTGATCTGTAAAATAGGGATCATAATTCATTTTTTGAACCCTATCTGTTTCTGGTCAATTTCTTGTATGCTGATAGACCATATTTTACGAAATGTATATACAGGACTTTGTGAATATTGGGTCCTGATTTCAGCAGGTACTTGGGTACGACAACACTACTGTAATACTATTAATCACTTTTTTAAACAATATTTTAGCATCAATGAAATGTCATATAATGCAGTGGCTCTCAACTTTTTTGTACCAGGACCCATTTTTGTAAACATTGATGGCCAGTCCCGACCCAGTGCCTCTCACTCCTGACCTGCTGCCCCCTGCCCCCAGGCTGCAGCCCCACAGTGTGTAGGGCAGGAGGTGGGTATGGGGGGCATAATGGGGTGTGTGGGGGGCAGGGAAGACCCCAAGCAGCCAATCACAAGCTGGAATTCTGACAGCCTATAAGGGAAAAGCCACAGTTTCCCACTGTTTTTATTTCCTTTTTTTCCTTTAAAGGAGAGTCCATTTTAAAAGTTCAGTGATCCATTTTTAAAGTTCAATATATACACAAATGAACAATATTGTGTGTGTAACTTTCTTTAATTTGAATGTAAAATGTCTAGTTCCACTTAAGTAAGAAGAAACTAAAAACCTGGCAAAAACAATCTTGGTTAAAGATTTATGGATGCAAATCTTGCTAAGTGGGTGAGCCAAACAGAGATTATAGTAGCCAGTCAATGCCAAAAGATTTACCTTTTTAACAGAATGATAATCCATCATTGGTTATTACAGTATAAGAATTTGGAACGTTGAGGAAAATTCAAGTATGAACCTGCTTGCCTGAAATAACTGTGTTCTTACAAATTTGTTTAATTTTCTGTGATGGTTTTTAAGCCTGCAAATATGACTACTTATACAGAATCAAACTATTATAATGTGGATGCAGTATTGTACATGTTTAAAGTGCAGATATTCTAAAACATCATGCCGCTACATAGTGTAGGGGAAAATAAATGTAGAACAGGGGGGCATTCCAGAACTTCTTAGTTATTCATTTTGAGAACAAATCGTGGAAATCATGGTGTTTCCTAGTGCATATCCTGGTGATTAAACTATAGCACATCTCAATAAACCATGCCAGTGTCACAACCCAAAGTTGTGATTTTTGTTTGTGTGCGCGCTTCGGCACCGCTAAATTATTTTCCCGCCAATTGTTGCTTTCTTTGCACTGTAGAGTTCTCTGCTGCGAGAGAGAACTCTGGTGCAACGGGGATTTCCCGCCAAATTACAGCTTCTTTGCAGGGTGCATTTCTTTTGTATGCTAGTGAGACACGCTGCAAAGGAGTTCCTGCCATTTGTATTCAGATTCGCGCCACATTATTGGCCAATTCCAAATGTAGGCACACATGGCGGCTAGCTATTGGCTTGCTAGCCGTACAAAAGCTTGCGTGGTTTCCACTCAAGTTGGAGGACTCCACGAACACCAGGAGAGAGACTGAAGATCTCCAAGCACTGTGGACCCAACGCGCCTCTCCTAAGCAGGCAATAGAGACGATAGTACCGAACCTACGGACTTTTCGCTTCTAGCCTCTCCCCGTCGCCGATCGCAATCCCAGACGTATCCCTTTCCTATAACTTCGAACCCGCGGAGCCTGAGTAACTCTGGGGAACTCTTAGAACCCCGAACCGGACCCGCGGAGCCTAAACAACTCCGTGGGAGCAATTGAATTTGTCGTGTTCCTCTAGCAAGAATCTAAGCGGGAGCTGTGCTTGGAAATCTGTCCAGCCTACACCGATACCATCTTCGGGTGTAAGTAAACAACCTTTTCAATCAACCATTACACCTCCGCAACTAATTCTAGCTCACGCATACCAAACCACCCCGCAGTTTTCTCCAACCCTGAGTGCCTGGGCTGCTGGCCACAGCCCACGTGTGCAAAGATGGGCCCAGCTCGCCCCCGGCCCGCACAGCCAGGTGTAACTTACTTTGGACAATAACTTGAAAAGCAAACGTCCCATTGTATTTTTGTCCTGATTTAAAGGTTCTTCAAATGCATTTCCTGTAATATAAATTCCTCAATAGCTACGTACAGGTAACTTCAATGAGATGCTAATTCTTTGAACTGTAATTAACAGCACAACACTTAAGTAATTTTTATAATGATTACAGTCACTAAACTTCCATTCTCCTGAAGTGCTAAGTACTGTAATCATCACCTGTTCACAGTCAGCCTTATTGCACCACAGGCTATTATCAACTGATAGCACCATTTAACTAAAGCTTGGTTCCTAATGAATTGCCAGTAACTGATTTTTTTTTAATGTCAGAAAATGAGCAGACGGACAATGCATCTACTTAACTGTCTGAAATCAAATGTATCTAGGCATACACATTTTTCAAATCATTGTTTGACATTTGCAGGTTTTTTTTGGAATTTTAGCCATCATTTGAGTAGTCTACTCACGTGTGGAAAAGATCTGGTCAATATTTCTAACTTACCAAAGGGACAGATGACATGTGGCTAAACATGAAAGGATATGGGAAACCAGTATAAAATAATGACGGATTTTGATTCCTTTCACAGTAATACAGATCAGTTTGTGATGGCCACAGTTATAGTGGAGTTAGACTGATACAAATCTGCACTAACTGAGAGAAAAATCTGGTGCTTGTAATTTTAAGAAGTGTGAAAGTAGTTAGGAAAGTTTTTAAATTTGGAACCAGAGATTAATATTGCAGAGTATATCTAGAATGTAATCAAATGATGTAACTGCCACATACTCAGGCTAGTTTATATTCTGTCTTGGCCACCAATGCAGTCTTGGGTGACTTAAACACAAATTGTTCAAAT
This sequence comes from Alligator mississippiensis, assembly GCF_030867095.1. Classification (NCBI taxonomy): domain Eukaryota; kingdom Metazoa; phylum Chordata; order Crocodylia; family Alligatoridae; genus Alligator; species Alligator mississippiensis. The sequence continues at coordinate 60,439,899 of NC_081828.1, forward strand.
CTGCCAGAGCCTGGGTACTCACTCGGGCAGCTAGCCTGTACTGAAGTGAATGCCACCATATTTTCACTACTAATGCGAAATGCTGTTTAATCTAGCTTAATCAAAACTAGTCCAGATGTTCCTATAAGTCATGCAATCATACCTATAAGTTGCATTGCAGATATTGCACAGTCCTGTTGTTTGTCCTGTTTACAGTAGTATCCACTTAAGACCTGTAAATCTTATTTGCGAAACTTTATTTGAATATATAATCATCATATTGACATCAGCCAAACTATGCATGTGAGTAATTGCACAACAGTATGTGAAAGTGGTCCATTACTTAACATTTTTATGGAGATGGTGAGTCCTGGGTCTGAACAAAAGCTGCACCCTAGTGGGTTTTGGGGTTACTGTGGGGGGACTGCTCATGGCAGAGCAGCCACTAGAAAAATGCCACCAGGGCCAAACCCTGGGGAAGGACAAATCTGGGGTGCCCTAAAACACCTGCCTCCCTCTGGAAAGTTTTCTCTAGTGGATCAGGCAGCTGAGCAGATATGCTAATGCCCCTAGCTGTGAAGGCAGATGGCAAGCGATGTGTGTCTAGTGTAGGGCATCAGTTCAGGTGGTGCAGGACCTGATGACCATCTGTTGCATCCAGACTTGATTCCAAATGTCTTGACCCTGTCATCCCACTAGATTCAGACAGGCCTGGACAAGAGTGTGAGGGTGACCTGTGCAATTTTCCCTCACTTAAATCTAACTCCTGAACAAATCATGACATTTCTATATCCAGCCCCCATAGACACACTCAAGTTCTGTGATGATGGGTGAGCAGCAATGCAGCAGGCATGGATACACTGGAAACTGTAGCTGCAGACCTGCACACAGGCAGCTTGGAGCATAGGGTTAATTTTCATTGGACTGAAGCAGCAGAGGAAATTCAGCAACCCTCTGGGTGACCGAGCATCCATATTTAGTATCGCACTGCTTACCTTTGTCAACAACCCAAAGCAACAGCTCAGACTTAAAAATATATTCTACATTGAAGACTGTAAATAAAGGGATGCAAAGAATTGTAATTGCAAGCATATAGGTTGGAATGGATAATCTATTCCTTTGAAGGTCAGATTTGGTAAGAGTGTCAGTGCTGTCCTATGGGGAAGCACAGTACTGATTTGCATGCACATGCATACCAGAAACTTCTTTAGACTGAAAAGAAGTTAGGGAATAACAACAAAAATAAGGGAATGGATTTGAAAGAAAAACAAAAAACAAAAAACTAAAGAAGCTAGAGAAGTACAGGGGTTTTTTTTGTTTTGTTTTTTTTTTTATGTGGTTACTTAGCTTTTAACATTTGAGTAAACATTTTGAAAGGAAACTAATTATGTATGGTGGTATGAGATGAGTATGACTAAGGAAATAGGAGATGAAAGTGAGCATATTCACATTTGTCTAAATATTGTCACGAGAAAATTCCCAAGGGAAAAATATATAAAACTAGATTAGGCAAGGAATGAAAAAGTGGACTATGTAGGGAGCAATTCTTCATTCAAAGGGACTACATGGCCTAATCAAAGGTTTTCAACCTATTACTTAAACATGTTTCAGGGGACCACTCTCCTTCCTTTTTATGAACTAATGAGAGGATGTTCAAACTGCTTTCTTTTGTAACATACCATTACTATCTGGAAAAGGTTGAGAACCACTGGCCTAATATTTTTATTTTTTTTTTTTCCCTTTTCTAACTTGGATGCGATCTGGCTCAGTCTCTCTTTCTCTACTGATACCAATCTGCAGGGACTAAACACAATTTCTTCTTCACCTGGGTTTGAATAGTCACTGATCACTTGAACTAGATCTAGTTCTCTCAGGCAAACTTGCAGGAATTAGACCTCATGTATGACACTTTTTGATACTATGAAGTGTGGCTGCTTTAAAGTATTTCCAGTTTGTGCTTGCAGCTAGTGTAGACATACTTGAGAAACCTGAATAATGTTAATTTAGGTACCAGTAAGTCAAATCGCAACACCATGTGGATTTTACAGCTTGCAATGTGTTCCTGAGTGGCTGGTGAAACTCACAGATAATTACCCCATACTGAGCTCAGTGCTGCTTGGTTATATGACTATAATGCTTGAATCACCTGATGTAATATGTCTGCACTACACAAAACAGTGACTAGTGTCCAGCTCTCCTAAACCCACATTTGCTTAACCACTCATCACGGAGTCCAACTGTGGAAGCTCTGGCTTCTGAAATATCCCTTATAGGGACAATATAGCATGAAAGCAAGGAACACAGGCTAAGCATCCACAGTAATTTTGTTTTCTTTTGAAAACACACAGGGAAGATGATTCCATTTCAATGTTGGGTCTGATTGACTGGGTTAGCTAGACAGCTGGAGAAACCTGCAGATCTCCCAGACAGGTGCTCCTTAGAGTCACGTTATTCCCCCATACTGTATCTTTTTCTACTTTTACATAGAAAAACATTCAAAGTCAATGGCCCAAACTGTAGAAAATTGTCATTAAAAGGTTATTCACCATAAAGGATCCCTATTTGCTTTGTGCCAGCTTCACAGACAGTCAATACACTAATTATCAAATGCCCCTGCAGTGGAGTAGGTAAAAGACATCATAAAGGTCACACTCCAAAATAAAGATTTCATTACAAAGTAGAGCCCTTGTAAAGAAATGGTGCTTATCAAAGAACATGGAGTTTTAGTCAATTGAAACAGATCTATACCTAGTGCCACAAGTCCAACCATCTTACCTTTATAAAAATAATCTTAGGTAAATACGTTAAGGACTCTTTTTGAAAGTCTGAACTTGCATAATCTGATTCTGAGATTTTCTAACATAGGCAATACCATACCTCCACTGGTATGTGGACAATGGTCCCAAAATCCACATTTTTCTGCAATTAAAATGAAGAGCCACTATATAGGTATCAGTTTAACACAACGTTTCATTGAAATATTTACTATATTAAAGCAATTTGGAAGCCTATCAGTGCCTCAATCATTATAATAAAATAAATTCTAAATACCCATATATTTTTAGTGTTTGATTTTTTTTTTTTTTCATAGAAAATCAGAGCTCCCTCTGCCCTCGTCATTCACCAGGATGTGGGTCCATCTGTGGCTGTCCCCCCTGCTGCTTTGAGCAGCTCTGATATGCCATTGCCTTGCCTCTGACCATGCTGTTCCCCCTCACTCTGAAGCCAGACTCCCCACCCGCCCCAGCCTTGCTGGTGCCCCTCGCTCCTGACCCTCATCCCCCTGTCACTCTCATCCCCCCTGTGTATCAGGAAGGGAGTAGGTACGTGGGGAACAGGACGGGTGTGGGGAAGGGGAGGTATGGGCACAAGTGACATATGGAGGGGTGGTGGGTGGGACCACAAGCAATGTGGTGGAGGGGCATGTGTCCCCCAAGATTTCTGCACCCACAGTGGGTCATGGGACAATAGTCTGGCTGGACCAATCCCAGTGAGGGAAGGAGTGCTATACTACCATGGTGAGGCATGGCAGTGGCAGCAATAGTGCATGGGGTTTTGCCTCCCACTGCTGCTGGACAGGCAGGGGTTGCCTTATCTTGGCCACCATTGTGGCAGGGTACTCCATCTTGTACCAGGTCCTGCCCACTGGGACGTGGAGGTGGCTTCTCCAGAGCTTGCCTGGCCTGGTTACAGCCCTGTGGCCCAATGTGAGTGCATAAATCTTGGGTGACACATGCCCCCCCTGCCATATCAACTGTGCTCCTGCCCTGACTCCCTAATGTGGTGCTTGCGCCCCCCCAGCCAACATGTCATCTGTGCCCCCTCCCGCCCATCACCATTGACTTATCTGGAGGGAGCTGCAGCAGATGTTGTCCACCAATGACTGGATGCCATGCGCACATGCCCATGGAACCCCCTGAATCCCACTCTCCCCACCTCCAAGAGCCCCTTGCAGTCTGGAACTTTTTCCCTGTAAAGGAAAAAATACACATTTTTCCATGTTTTTTTCTGCAGCAAATGGAAAACCCAGATCCCTGGTCATAAGTACTTTGCATGTGTAGCTGCCCTCGTGGTAATCATACAATTAACCAGTTCATAGTAGGTTGCCCATAATGTGTAGAGGGGACCTTACAGAAATGCCTTCAGGAATCTACAAGTGTGCCTCAGCAAGCGAGAATCACATTACCTCTTCTCCCACAGGATTAACAGACAACATGTGTTTTGCCCACTGAAATGGATGAACTGTCCCGGGATACATCCCAGCACAGTTGTTCCACTTCATTTGGCAATATTTGTTTATGCTCTTACTTGTGGACAAATTAAAGAAACGCATAACAATTGAAACCCAAAAGATGGATGGGAGCACAGAGCCATTGATTGTTAGAAAAGGTGTGTTTTTATGGAGGCCATATAGGATCTTACTTACCTTACAAAATGTCCGTCTCTTTCAAAAGCTAATTTTAATTTGATGACTTAGTTGCCAAACCAGTTTTGTTAGCATGTACAATACTATTAATAGCAAATTCTTATGTCCATTGCCATTTGCACTGCAGCACATATTTAGGTGTTTTATTTTCAGTTAATCTTCCTAACTTTGAGCTCACCTACTTAATTAATAGTCAACTTATCATTATTAGTCATGCTATCATTATTCATATTGTAAAGGACTTAAAAGTTTGTGTGTTCAATATAATGTAACTGTAACAGGGTCACAGTTATTATTTTAATAATGACAGTATAATTGTGATTTATTAGAAATGCTAATTCAGTTTTCACTAAGTTTTAATAACCTTTTAAAATAAAAATCATGAATTAGTTTACTATCATAAATAATATATACTTAAAGTCACAGTTACACAAATGATGGATATAGTTTTCTTCATTTCTGAAAAATGATTCCCAAAAAGTCCATGGCATAAAGGACATAATCCCTATGACATCCTAAGAACCATCTTAAATCAATTTGTTTTTATGGGGAAAGTGTCTCAAATGAGGTAAACTGATTAATAGAGTAAGTGTGTCCTCAACTCTTTGCAAAGTGTGTGGGTTCTTGTAGGATTGGGCTTACATTTTGGCCAAGAAAGTACCGGCCAGCAGGATACTGCCCTGAATGATCAGGTTCCCAATGAATACATACAAATGCCTAGAGACTTTCAAAGAGACGCCAGTGTAAATTATATTACTATGTGCAAAGGATAATCTAAGTATTTATTATGAGAATTAATAAGAATTGTTATACTTATCATAAAAAGTTTACCTCTGTTTTAAAGTAACTGAGAATCTCCAGCCATTGGACATACCATTTTGAAGTATAAGAGAATATCAATAGACAATTTTCTCTTTCACTATTAGCTGTGCATTTGTGTTCAAGCTTCTTAAAAATAAAAGAAAGAAAAGATGAATAATTTTCCTTCCTTGCTTAATTAAACGAAGAAACGTGAAGATCTTTTGCATATATAGATGCTTTGCATATGGTCAGATCAGCCTGAATGGAGTCCAACCTAGCTGGCAATACCAATCAATTTCTGAGTTGTTTGGCTGCAGTTTGTTTGTGAAGTGATTTCTCAGTAATGAGATCCTAGCAGGTTGATAATCCCTACAGTTAGTTCATTATCACTTTACTGTTAACCAAGGTCAGTTCAGACTGTGCATGTTTGGTTTGTGGAAATGAGTAAGATTTGCATGAAAAGACATGTTATGTATCCCATCTGTGCAGTAGTACTAGAGGCATTTAAGGACTAATAGTAAGAAAATGGGTTAAGTTTTACGCTTCTGAGTCAAATAAATTTGTTCTGAACTTTAAAAAAAAAAGCATGTTGATGCCAAAAATGTAATCCAAAAGACACGATCAGACTGTAGGCACAAGATGATAGCATTTGTCTTGGAGCAGAGAAGGACCTTTAGGCAGCCCTACTGCCCTGCTGTCAGGATCTTCTTCTCACTCTTGCATTATGCCTCTGAGCTTTTTACTTACTGAAGAAACTTGTCATTCTGATAATGTTATAGAGAGCATTTGAATCTTATACTATGTACTAAAAGCTAAAAGGCTGTCTTCATTCTGATGCTTTTTTTCCTTGTTCACCTTTTAAAGTCCCTTGGTAAATCAAATCTCCTTACATCCTTAACCTCACAAGCCCTTATTGGTTCTGAGCCTCTGAGAGGCTAGTGCCAAACACAACAGGCAACTAAAAGCAAAGTGGGTGGATTAAAGAGAAATAAAAGGCAGATGACCAGATAGGAGCTGACTAGGAGAGTGATAGACTGAATGCAAATTACCCAAGACAGAGTTTTGATGTTCTATTCAAGCAATTTTCCTGATGGAAATTGTTATTATAGTTCAATCACAAAGGGAGATGCTGAAACAAAAGACTAAGAAAACTACACAAGTATTTTGAGTTACTATAAATTAACCTGTATATTTATTGTAGGATTCAGCTGTCATTTAGTGCTGAAATTTCTCTCTAAATAATGAAGATACTGGGCCCAATTTTGTCTCATATTTCAGCATCATTTCTCAAAGACACCCAATGAAATCTGCTGGATTTAAAATCTATTTCACATTCCATTATAATTTTAAGGTATGGCATTTGTCAGTAAGACTCAAAAATCATGTTATATTGTTGTTCTTCAGAAAAAATAAGATGCACCTCTTATAAAACAAAGATTTGGATGTGGTTTTCTTTCTTTTGGCTTCCTTTTGTCGAATTTAGCCACATTACTTTGAAAATCTGTCTGAACTAGTTATTACACTATAATTCAAATGAAATAATCCATATTTGTATTTTTTTCTATTAAAACTAACAAGGAAAAGATGGGGGGGGGGGGGAAACTGCATGAGATGTTTGCTGTAGTTGCCTAATTAGCTCCACAGTAAAACATCACTGACTACACATGTGGTGCTATTAGGGCAGAGTAAACTAATTAACTCCACCATAGGATAGCACTGCCAAACAGAAGTACTATCCTACTGAGTTATTTACTCCACTGCAATGCATGTGTAGACAATGACAGGGCTGGCTGGGGCATGAGGGGCTTCAGTGTGGGAGCTGCCTGCTGCTAACCCAGTGCTTAAACTTCCTCATGTCCCAGCCAGATCTCCACAGCATGTTGAGCCAGGTTGGAGCAGCCCTGGGCTGGCAGGCTGTCCCCTGGGGTTCCTAGCCAGCCAGGGCTTCAATGCCCTGGCTCAGTGTGCTGCAGTCTCACTTACATATGCAAATGTAGAAGCAATAAACTCTGGTGCAGACTGCACCAGAGTTTATTCAATCACCTTAATAACATGTGTAGAAGTTCCCAATAGGTACAAAAGATTACCATTGAAAGCAGGGCAGACTAGCACCTTTGAGAGAGTAATTGGTTCAGAGGCATAAAGCTTTCTTAGGTAAGAACTACTTTGTCTGTTGCTATGAATAGACTTGTAGAAAGCAAGAATTCTAAATAGAAACAAATTTAATTATATACAAAGGATTAGGGGAAAGGGCACTGCTGCACATTGTCTTTCTATCATTTCCATGCCGCCCTTTGATATTTTTTGGCTTGTTAGTTTTTTGGGGCAGGGACTTTTTCTTGTTTTTAACAGGCACAGCATCATGTGACCCTAGCCCTGCAGGCACTACAGTACTAACAATGACAACAGCAATTGTAACAACTTGTAGGCAAAGTATTTACAATGAGAATGATAGTGAAGTCAAACCAACTCGAGAGCTCATACTAAAATGAATTTCCACATTTTGATTCTAGTACAAAAATCAAAATTGTATTTGCAAGTGTAGAGAAATGTAAAAATAAACCTGATAAAAATGAGCAAAATAAGAACATATTTTCTTATACTGGGTCAGACCAATGGTGCATTTTGCCCAGTAGCCTGTCTTCATCAGTGCCAGAATGGAAGTTATACAGGGAGATCAGAGACCAGATATCTCTAGTGTGATTTATCTCCTACTTAATTCCCTTTCTGGCATCCATCATTTATTATGCTAGAGATGCCAGAGAAAACATCTCCAACCAATGTTCTGTTCAATAATCATTAATAAATCTATCATCCATGAATTTATCCAGTCCATTTTTGAACTTGGTTATGCTATCTGCCTCCACCACCTCCTGTAGCAATGAATTCTACCAGTTAATTGTGTTGCATTAAAAAAATGTAATTTATCTTGTTAGTTTTAAATCTGTCTCCTATTGATTTAAGTAGATGCCCCTTAGTTCTAGTATTCTTTAAACAGGGAAAAACAGTGCCCGGTTCACTTGCTTCATGACCTTCATGACTTTATAGACCTCTATCAAGTCTTTCTTCAGCCTTTCCCTTTACAAACTGAAGATGCCTAGCCTTTTTAGTCTTTCCTGGTATGGCAACTGCTTCAACTCCTTTATCATTTTGGTTGCCCTTCTCTATACCTTTTCTAATTCTTCTGTGTCTTTTTTTGAAATGTGGGGTCCAGAACTGTGCACACAATTCAGGATGTGAGTGTATCATGGATTTTTGTAATGGGTTGATGATGTTTTATGTTTTGCTTTCTATTCCATTCTCAATGATGCCCAACATGTTATTGGATTTTTTGGTCACCACTACACATTAAGCGGATGTTTTTGAACAGCTATCCACAATGAATCCAAGATATTTTTCCTGTGCTGTAACAGCTAGTTCTGAACCCAGCATTGTGTATGTATTGTTGGGATTATTTTTCCCCAGGTGCATTACCTTGCACTTGTCAGCATTGAAGTTCATCTGCTATTTGTATGCCTACTCACATAACTTGGTGAGATATTTCTACAACTCCTTCCCATCAATATGGGACTTAACTACCCAAAATAAACTACCCAGATGACACCATTTGCAGATGGTGTCATCTGCAAATAAAAGATGAAAACAAAATAGTTGTGGACAGAACCCCTCTGAATTATTTAGCCAGGGCTAATTTATGGAAATTCTCAAAGGAGACCTGCAAAGAAGGACATGGGTAATCATAGTGTAAGGGATTGGACACAAGCAGCCTGGCCTACGTTACTTACTGTAGGCCCCTTCAGGGGTTAGGAATCAGAGACCAAGTTACCAGATCCAAAAGGGAATTCATAGGCAGAATTAAAACACAGGCTAGATCAGAATTCAGGATGCTGTGACTGAGTTATCAGAAGCAGGGAGGGGAAACTTGAAGCCATAGTTCAGGAACTGAACAAGCAGGGCCCAGAAGCCAGGAAACCAATCCAAGAAGAAATCCAAAGCTAGAATCCAGGGACAGAGTTGAACCAGGGTCAGGAACCAGGAGGCCTGCCAGATGAGAGCTGAGTCAGTACTATTGACTATCCTAAAGGATGCTCTAACAGGTAGGACTAAATGGGTATCTCCATTCCCAGAAATCAATCGAAAAGCCAACCAATTAGCTGGAGTAGAGCTGCCAGTCTAACCCCAGGCAGAGGTGGCTGCCTAGGTAATTAGTACCGGTTCGCATGCCAGGTTGCCTTGCTCCTGACACATCAATGATAGAGCCGTGTTCACACCCATGGCAACATCTGACAGCAGGGGCAGGGTTCAGCAAAGTAAATCTATTTAGAACTATGTGGAAAATAAGTTTAACTTGCAGTATCTGTAGAAACCAGTTTTAAAAATGTGTATTTCAAAGTGTATCTCTTGTTACAGAATAGTGGAACAATAGGGGATATTCATATTTTGTGAGCCTCATGCATAGTGAATTTTTTTAAGGCAAACGTTGAGTTTCCATGTTTGTATAATTTAGATATGAGGATTTTTGCCACACAGTTTATCACAATGTTTTCCCACTGAGGATTTAAATTGCTCTTCTCTTCTAGCACAGGATGAAAAATCAATTAGAAGTGAACATGTTGTGAAATACCTGAGTTCACATTACAACACCAGCTGCTTTTTCAAGCTGAAACTTTTAATCTGTTCTTCCTGTGAGTACTTAAGGGCCCCATCATTTATTGCATTGTCTTCCTGAATTATATCATTTCTTAAACATTTATAAAGTAGCAAGACTAAGGAAAACCATAATTGAACATTGCAGAAAACTGTTTCTTTGGAAATCATTTTTAGTTTTTGTAAAGTAAAACAAGTGCAGGAGGGAGCAGAGTAGGAAACAAGAAGTGATATTTCTTGGGGGTTTTTGCTTTTTCTATTTTCCATGAACAAATAAAGAATAAAGGAGTGTGAAAAATCAAACCATACTGAAGCTGTTGTGTAGCATTTCCTCCCTAGATACTCTTGAGACAACATGCTTCACCCTTTTCAGTATTATCCTCAGCAGTCTAGCCTATCTGAATAGTACCCCTGTGGAAAAAAAATCTTACAGCATTGAATAGGCCATAATATCCTAGTACATTTTTTTGAAGCATTCTGTAGAATTCAAAAGAGAATTCTCTACCTTTTATAGAATTCTATAGAATGGATTTTAGAATTTTAGAGTAAATAAATCCATTGAAATCACTGACAAACTCTTCCCCCCACCTCTAATTGACTTTAATAAGGTCAAAAAATAATCCTTTGGGGTTTTAGAGTAACTTCTATGCATTGTTGTTCAATTGTGATGGAATTCTAGTAGATTAATCCCTCCTAAATTTTATCATAAGGCTAGCCCTCAAACTGGCATACTTATATTTTATTCTACAGCAATATATTTTGACAGCCTAAAGTACATTAAGTCCAGCAAATCTTTTGAAAAAGCAAGAGCAATAATTCCAGTTATCCATAGCTGTAACGTAGGAAACTCAGGGAATTCCATTTTCTCTGTAGTCCAAATATATTACAAGTAAGATGTATTGTACTCACATTGAAATACCTGAGATGAATAAATAGGAATGATGCAGCCATCTAAATTTGCCTTATATAGAGTAGAGAAGGAGTCTTTGAGAAGACCATGCCAGTTATTCACTTCAAGACCAACAGGAGCTGGCAGAATCAAGGAGGCAACATACTCAGCCTTTAGGAGTAGTTAATATCTACTATTGCTAAAACTGCATTCAGTTTTGGGCCCCCCACTACAGAAAGGATATAGATAAATTGGAAAGAGTGCAGTGGAGGGCAACACAAATGTTGAGGGGGCTGAGGGGCATGACTTATGAGGAAAGACTGAGGGAACTAGACTTATTAACTCTAAAGAGGAGATTGAGAGGGGACTTAATAGCAGTCTTCAACTTCCTGAAGGGGTGCTCAAAAGAGGATGGAGCTAGGTTATTCTCAGTGGTAGCAAATGACAGATCAAGGAGCAATGGGCTCAAGTTGCAGCAAGGGATGTTTAAGTTAGATATTACGAATAATTTTCTGACTAGGAGGGTAGTAAAATACTGGAGCAGGTTACCCAGAGAGGTGGTGGAAGCTCCATCCTTGGAGGTTTTCAAAACCTAGCTAGACAAAGCTTTGGGATGATGTAGTTGGGGTTGGTCCTGATTTGATTAGGGGATTGGACTAGATGACTTCCAACTAGAGTTGGAGGTCCCTTCCATCCTAACCTTCTATGATTCTGATTCTATCCAATAATCACTCTAGTTGATTTTTGGATTGATATACATACATGTATGTATGTATATTTGTGAAATATTTCCAAGTTAAGCATGTACATATTTCATTCTCCTGATTTTAAACTTCCAAGGTATGAAAAAGTAATGCTGTTCTCACAAAATAATCATATTTTTAACTACTTCTGCCTTTCTTTATTGATTGATGTAAGAATGTACTTTCAGCTCTGTACTACAAGGTTCAGTCAAGAAGAAATGCTTCCTAAGTTTTACGTCCTACATTAACCACAGACATGGAGATCTTTTTGGGACTGTGACATTATCGTGTCATCTGTTTAAAGTAGGACAGGGATAGGGTCATTCAGAATCATAGATACATGAAACTAAATTCCTGTTAGCACCTATTTTAGTTAATTCATGAAAAAAATCAAAAGTACTAGAGCAAGTAAATGGCCTTGTCATAACCCTATCTGAGTTGGAAAACTATTGGATAGGCCACTGCCAATCCTGTAATGCATCCTAGATGGTATGTTTGAATAGTAAGAAATGATTAATTGTAGGAGAGCTTGATCCTCTTATTGCCAGTTTCTTCCACATCTTTAGTCTGTCCTTGAAGTCAAATGCTCCGTTGAAACCTATGAAGGTTACATACAATTTTTTTGTCATTTTACATATGTAGATGCTAAATAGTGCAGCACCAAAAAATGGTCCATACAGGGATAGCTTTCTATAAACCCAGCCTGCAATTCTGGCAAAATATTATTTTAAATATCTATGTTTTAAGATAACAAAGTAAATGTTTCCCAGGTATTTTGGCAGGAATACACATAAGACTAAAGGCAGCTATGACCTGGGATCTCTTTTATTACCATCTTTAAAAATTGGGACTATGACGTTTTCATTCCTATTTTGGGGGTAAATATCTTCTAAAATCATTAAATTAAAAATTTTGGTCAGATTTGGACACTACCAGTCAATGGATTCTTTGACTATTTCTTAGGGAGAAAATTAAGGTTAGAGTCTTTTCTCTTCCTCAGAAAGGATAGATATATATGATAGTACTTGAAATTCAGAGGTGAGATTGTGATAGTTTAACAGATAAAATTTCCTTTAGTGAGATGCCACCATTGCCTCCATTATCTGCAAATAAGTTGTTAAACTTATCTTTAAAAAAATCAAGAGCCATGAATCGTCAGGGATATACATCAGGAATTAAGCTAATTTTTGTTCCTTTTGCAGTAATTTGACAAAAATGTTGGTTATCATTATTTTCCCCTGTGGCTACCAGTTCTTCCCTTAGCCTCATCTAATATTGGTTCTTTTTCTTCTCCATTAATTTTTTGTATTCTGTTTTAATCTTATCGATCTGTTGGAAGTTAGCACAGTCATTTTTAGATTTATATTCCTCCAAGGGATCTATTAAGTTGTTTTTAAACTTTAGAATTGTCCTTATGAAACCAAGGTCTGCAATACTGACACTGCCTATTGCCAGTAAAGATGCTCTTTTTTGCGAGGGCATTTTACAACTGTTGAACAACAGATTCATATTGGGTACTTGCTTCTTGGGGTTCTTGTGTGTCAAGAATAAGACGTGCTTGTCCTAAGAAGGTGTCTTTAAATAGAAAGACGCATTTATCTTGTAACACGTTGTTCCACTGAATTCCCTTTTAACTATCTACTTTTAATGTGGAAGATAGTTGTATAGTTTTTAGTGAAGTTGCTCATGAGATTCTATTAGAATTTTTAGAGAGAGATGTGGTTTATTTACTAGATTCTAAGACAAAGATTTTCCTCCAACTGGCATGGGGAAAAGAGTCACTTGTCTTATAATTGCATGCAACAAAACATCACTGAATATTAAACTATTAAATATTGTCTATTATTCAATTGCTGCCGAAAGCAGAATGTGCCCTGTAATGGAAACCAACTATGAAGTTGATTAAATGCAACCAACACTGAGCATGACTACAGAACATATGGCCTACACTGGGCAAATATGCTGATGTAAAACTTTTTTTTATTGCAAAACAACTAAAACAAATTACATTAACATAAAACTTGACAACCTCCCCTACAACAATTCCTTATTGTACTTACAACTTTTTCACCCTTAATACATTAACCTCTCACAAACCACCCCCAAACCAGGAGGAAGCAATAACTATCACTCCATCCCTTTGTCCTTTTGAAATAAACACCACAATTCTTCTTTCCTCCATGTCTTCTCTGCCATCTCCTTTCCCATCTCATCCACATCTTGACACATAATATTTCAGTTCATAAATTGCCAACTCCAAGCAAATTGCCAACTTCCACATGAGTAGAGTACCATGGGTAGAGAAGGGGGAAGCACAGTGTAAATATTTTTCAGTGAAATTGAGGAAAAAAGGAACTCAAAGCAGTGAAAACTGAAGGAGGAATCTGAATAGAAGAGACTGTGCAGGTTTTGGATGCAGCAGTGGAGTTTTATAAGGCATTGTTCAAAAGAAGAAGGGTAGATCATGGAAAAATGAAGCTGTTGTTTGAGGGGAAAGAGGAAGGAACAGAAGATGCCAGGTAACTCAGTCCTGAGGAACCCTGTGCCCTTGTCAGCCTGCCTTGCAGCACATGGAGCAGTGGTAGAACGTGTCTCATTGCAAAGTATATGAGCAAAGACATACACTGCAGCCCAAAGTAGCAGCACAAACATGTGCTTTTACTATTTGTTCTTCTGTAAACACATGTCCCCACTCATGTGGACATAGCCCATGAAGTGAAGCCAGAACAGGTTGCCCTGTGCCTCATTTGCACACACAGTTTTGGAGCATCCCAGGACCTGTAAAAAGAACCCAGTTCCAGTCATGAGTTGGGGGGGGGGGGGAGGCTAATTAGTAGGGCTGTGAGAGGCTTCAGACCGTACTTCAGATCCAGAGAAGCTTTGGATGCTTTGGCATCCAAAGCAGCATGTCTGGATTGAAGCACTGGCTTTGTTAGGCTTTCCAAAGTGGTCTGGATCTTCTGAAGTGCTTCGGAAAAGCTTTGGAGCCACTTCAGAGATCCGGCCATATGGTATAATGGGGAATCAATGAAATATCTGTAACTTTGTTGTTTTTGTCTTATTTGGATTAAGTTTACAGGGGTTGTAGCTCCTGGTGAGGCAACAAAGCCTGACAAGTTTCAAGAAGATCAGCAGACGGGTTTGGGGGGAACTGCACCTCAAACTGCTGACGGGCAAAACTTGTGACACGGATGATGTTAAGGCGTACCAGGCTGAAAACTGCAGGGGTGGTGGCCCCTGATGTGGCCACAAAGCCTGCCAGATGCTGAGGAGATAGGTGCAGGGCTTCTGGGTTCTGGGGCCCTGGATCTCTAGCTGTTGACTGACAAAACTTGTGACATGGGTGCTTGTGCAACTGTGTCTGTCTTGGGACACAATGAGGGGGGGACTACTGCAGGCCTGAATGATAAGCTACTGTGTTACCAGTCAATCATGATTCACTCAGACACCAGCTCAATACACAGTACTTAGCTATTAGTAGCTACTAGATAATGAATTAATTAGCAAAGATTAACACCTACAAAACTACAGACTAAGAAGAAATAATCAATACAGACAATCAACTGCCCCAAGACAGAGACAGTCAGTTGCACAAGCACCCATGTCACGAGTTTTGTCTGTCAGCAGCTACAGGTGCAGAGCCCCAGAACCCCCCTGCACTGATCAAAACAGCTGGCAGGCTTCGTGGCTGCAGCAGGAGCTACAATCACGGCAGCTTTCACCCTGCTGCGCCTTAACACACACAGTGTCACCCATGTCATGAGTTTTGCCTGTCAGCAGTTTGAGGTGCAGTTCCCCCCAAACCCCTGCACTTATCTCCCTGAAACTTGTCAGGCTTCATGGCCTGATCAGGGACCAGCATCCCTGCAGTTTTCAGCCCGCTGCACCTTCACACATACGGTCATTTGTGTCATGAGTTTTGCCTGTCAGCAGCTTGAGGTCCAGTTCACCCCAAACCCCTCACCTTTCAACTTGAAACTTGGCAGGCTTTGAGGCCTCACCAGGGACCACCACCCCTGCTTCCCCCCCCCCCGTGGTGTAACGCATAGACGTGACATGAGTTTTGCTTTCAAGAATTTGGGGTACAGTTCCCCCCAAACCCCTGCACCAATCTTCTTGAAACTTAGCAGGCTTCATGCTCTCAGCAGAGGCTACCACCTCTGCAAGTTTCATCTAAATGAGACAAAGAACAAACTTATAGGTATTTCATTGATTCCTCATTATACCATATGGCCAGATCTCTGAGGCGGCGCCGAAGCTTCGGAGCCACTTTGGATGGATCAAAGCGGAATCCCAGTCCGGAGCTCCGGTTTGGATCCCTGGTATCTGAAGCAGCCGGATACAAATATAAAATCTATTATGCTTGCTTCTTTAGCTGTAACAAATGTGAATGCCCCAGGTATACCTTCGCCAGTTTGTCTGTTAAGCATTCTAAAATTCTCTTCTGCAATGAATTTCAAGAGGCATCAGTCTCCTTCATTTAGTTGCTTATCATATAAGGTTGCAGGGGGATTTCCCATATTTCATTAATGACATTTTCATTATCATGGGTTTTAGTGCCACCATTTCTAGTATTAAAATTTCCTGCTATTATTATTATTTTTTAATTGTGAAAAAATATATATCATATCCTCTCAAGAGCATTATACACAATTCCCATTTTAAGATTGCATCACATGTTGATATGAGTAGTGTAAGGTAAACATTAATAAGACTCAAGGAAGGACTAGCACAAAATGCAATGAGGACTGCCAGTAAATGGCTAGAGTCTATTTCAATTTCTGATCCTTCAATCAGACTCCTTATAGAGATAAGTGTAATCAAGCCTCCCTGCAGACACCCTTAGGTTCTATCCTTCTAGCCATTTATCTAAAATGAAATAAACCCAGGAATGGGTTTCCCCATACCATGTCTTTTGTAAAATCACATTATCAAAATCATGAATAAAAGTTCTCCACAGTCAGTTAGATAATTTGTTAGACAACCCATCAATATTTTACAGCAAAAAACCAACCTCCCCTAAGCCTACAGATGTTTGCTTCTTTTTAGGATACAGTTAGTTCAGTCAGTTCATGGATAGGATAGTCCCTGATAACAACTGAAGCCCTAAACTGCCTATTATATTTTCTACTCTGAAGTAGGGTATCTTCCTTAGTTATTAACCCATTAAGAGGGTAGTTGGCTACCCTACTAGTCACCAGGTGCCTAACATACATAAACTCTTAAAACCAACTCTCCCAGGGGGATGGGCTTTTCAAGGACTGAATTCTAATACATAAGTAATAATATTTTCCAAAAGTTAGAGAGAGATTTTTAATCTTTAGGGGCTAAATCTCAACAATTCTCTGTTTCACATTGAAGAAGTTCTCTTTCATGTGGATAAATGTTGAGTAATAAAATACTTTCCCTCTTAGGGCATGTCCAGATGAGCAGGCATGTGCCTCTTGCCCCATCTCAAACCCTTTTGAGGTGAGGCAAGAGGCACGTGTGGGAATAAAAAAGTGTTCAGCCAGGACGCGTGTTCAGCTCCAGTGCTGGTGAGTAAGGGGTAGGAGAAGGGGCTGGAGAAGGGGGGAGGGGACCATGGGGGGGGACCCTCGCCAGCCCTGCCCAGTCCCCAGCCCCCCCAAACCCTGCCCTGCCCAGCCCTTACCCCCAATCATTGCCCAGCGGGGTCCACCTAGCTGGCAGAAGGGCCCTGAGGGTGACAGGACCTGTCTGGGCCTGGCATGCAGTCCCCACGTGCCATGCTAGGTCCTGCCACCATGGTTCAGAGCGCCCCACTCCTGCTGCTGCTGCAGATAAGTTATGGGCCCTGGGTGGGGGGGCTGTAGCCCTCCAGGGTGCCTGGGACCCTGGGCAGGGGAGCTGTGGCCCTCCAGGGGGCCTGGGACCCTGGGCAGGGGAGCTGTGGCCCTCCAGGGGGCCTGGGACCCTGGGCAGGGAGGCTATGGCCCTGTGGGGGATAGGGGCTGTGGCCCTCCAAGGAGGGCTGTGGGGGGGGGCATTCCATGTGCTGTGTGGTGGGGCTGCACCCTGTGGGGGCCAGGGGACCCACCCCCCCTGAGCAGCCCCCCCACAAAGTCCTCCACACCCACAGTCCCCCCAGTAATCACCCCACACCTACCCATACACCAATCCATGTCCCTCCATACACCCACCCAGCATCCCCCACACCCCTTCCCACCCCCTTCCTGCAAACACCACATCCCCCATCACATACCCATCATGTGTGAAGAAAACCAAAAGGACACATCAACACATATAGGTATTTAGAATTTATTTTATCATGATGACAGAGGCACTGGTAGGCTTCCACATGGCTTTAATATTGTAAATATACCAATAAATCATTGCCCAACTAATTGCTGTCTCTCTCTCTCTCTAGATATATAACCCTAGAAGCTCCTGAGATCGAGTAGCCTTAAGCTGCTTGCCAGGGCAGCTTTTTGTATGGATGGGGACAGGACAGGGCAGCGTTTTATAGTGTTGGGGACAACACAGGTGCTGGCCCTGGGCTCTAGCTCCCCCTGGCTGCAGATCCAGGAGGAGCCAGGCAGGGCTATTTTGCCCCAAGTAGCACAATTTGCTCCACAACAGAGTGCATGTCCAAGCACGTGTTCTGAGCAAAAAGCCCTGGCTCAAATTTGCACTGCTTTTATTTGAGCTGCTGCAAGCGCGTGTGCTTGCATGTGTGGGGCATGGCCTTAGTGTTTTACTTCTGTCTCTAATCAAGCAATGCTTAGTAAACATAGAGAAGGAAGTTTCAGTTGGTCAAATTCTGGGTCTGTCACTATTATATGTAATAAAATCCTCACCGTTCATGGTTTTGTTATTGTTTATTCCTTGAAATTGCATTGCTTATCAGGTTCCATTAATGCCATCAGTAAAATATCATGTGTTTCTCGATGTGATTTTAGAATAATTCTGTAATTGCTGTTAATTCATTTAAAAGGAGAATGTTTCTTTCTTTATTTCATTTAATCATAGCAACTATTGATGAGAAATATTTGGTGTGCTTGGTAGTCTGGGGCATTATTATTCTCTTCAGTTTCCCACTGTAGGGCTGTATCATGTATCATGTCTTATCTCCTGGAAGGATAAAGCCAGGCAGTGAGTTACAACTCTCACTCAGTTTGAAGTCAAGGGTAAGGGTGAGTTTGATTAATTGATATTAAATTTTATATCCACAGCGCCTATAATTGGTAATGTTGAAATTAAGTTTTCCTCAACACTGACCTTTGCTTCCAAGATCTCAATTTAACTAAATTCTGTTACTGCATTACTAGTGAGGGTATTACTAGATTGATGGGAAGAAGTTCTTTTTAAGCCTTTTTAATAATCTATTTTGTAGTTTTTTGCATTGTAGACAGATCTCTGTTTAGTGATAGCAAGGTTGTAAAGACAAGGGGTGCTTCCATAGTGGGAGGACTAAATATCATATTTACAATGCCAAAAGCTCTCCGTTATAAAATCAATTACCTAGGTATATGAATACCCAGCTAATAAATGAGTATTTATAAGAGACGAATACAATAGACATGGGGTGGACAAAATGGTGGATCCAGCTGGCAGTCAGACTCATTTCCCAGGAGCCCTTACCCATGTTGCTGCAGTGGGTTTCCATGGAGACCCCAGTAGTGGCAGTGTTGTAAGAGCACAAAGTCCATGGAGACTGGTCCCAGCAGTGTTGGCAGGGCATGGACATGGGCAGGGTGGTTCAGAGCTGGGGTAGAGCTGAGATCCACTGCCTGCATACCTCTGCCTGGGGCATGCAAGCAATGGATCACAGTTCTGCCCTGGCTCCAGATCTCAATATCACTGCCACAAGATCCCAGCCCCGAAGCAGTTCCCCACCATGCTGCACAACCTGCCAGTGCTGCTGGGGCCAGTCTCAGGACAGGAAGCATAAGAGAAGAAGCAAAAACCATGTGGAATGTCTTTAGTTAAAAGGAAAGCAGCAGATTGATCAGGGGAAGAGGACTGGAGGGGCACTCAAGGAAGGTGTGGCTTAATTGTTTGGCATGCCTGCCAAAAAAGGTTGCCTCCCACCCTCCCCACCTCCCTTCCCATACTATCTTAGAGTGAATGTAACCTCAAAATTAAATTAACATAAACACTGCTACCTTCCTCTGTCTGGAAATTCAACAAATATAGTGCATTGCTGGCTTCTCATACACTTTCCAAGCAGAAGTAAACTGCAAGGAACATGTTCTTTAGCACAGACCTTTTTTTATTTACTGTAGTACTTGGGTGAGGAAAAGCATGGGTGGGAGGATTTTCAGGAGCAGCACTCCAGTAGCAATCTTAGATATCATTCCCTTCCCACAGCTGAGTGTATTTGAGGAACAGGCTTGTCCTTGTCCTTATTTGTTAGTTTGTAAACCTTCATCTTTCATAGCTAGTAGGTTTAGTCAGTCGTTCAGTAGATGTCTGGTTAATATTAAGCCCTTGTATATATTAGTGCATTATCTTCCCAGTGGCAAGAGCTTCATTCATTCATTCTATTTGGACAAAATTAAGGAGCTGTTGTTTCCCAGTTAGATATTTGTAATTCTGCTAAGTTTATCACTCAATAAATTAGTTTCATAGCCTCATCTTGAGGTGAGCTATGTATAAGCATACATGATAATATACACATATCTAATGCCATTAGAATATAAGATATAGAATGCAAGCATATAATCACTGATGCAAAATTATTTTTAAAGTATGTTAAGTAGTTTCTATGCTTTGTACATAGTTTGATCATTTATATTAAAGACCAAGCTTAAAAATTAAATAAAAAACTAACCAAAAAAAGAAAAGAAAAGGAAAACTTCCCAAACCCAACATTCTAATCATCTCATTAAAATGTTCTTTGAACTAACTCAATAGATCTAAGTTTATTTTCAAGTGGAACCTCATTAAGGGAAATTCTCTACAAATTAGTCTTTCCAAATAGAAACTACTGACAATTATTAATGATGTTTCAATGTGAATTATCATCTGCCAAGTTAAAAAACTAAACAAATCAAATACAAACCCTGGTAGATTATGCCTCGTGTCTCCATTAGGGATATTGGCTCATTTCTTTGTGCAATCTTGTTTGTACATATGTGGCTTCAAGATTTAATGAATGCCTTGTCTCAGTTACTATTTCGATATTTCTTAAATATAAATTCATATAAACAAATATATACAGCAGGATACAAAATTAACTTAATTTGCAAAATTGTCACATTTTAAACCACTATGGACATGTCCAGATGAGCATGTGCATGTAGTTCATGAAACCCCAAACCTATTTGTGGAGCCACAAACCACATCCAGTGAAAGTGCAACTGTGATGCAAATTTGAAGCACAGTGCCAAAATTTGACACCAGGATATCCTGGTATAAAATAAATAAATAAATAAAGCCACAAAAAGCAGTGAGGCACACATGGCAGCAGTGCGTGCTACCAAAAACAGAGCCTGAGCATCCAGAGCCACACTATGGGTGCCAGCCAGGCTCCATACGGTGAGACTAGCACAGGTTCTGCCCTAGGAGGCTCACAGAACCCCAGGTAAGGCTTCTGGGGCCAGAATAGTTGACAGCCCCAGCCTCCCCTATCCAACCTGGGACAATTTGGTGTGTGCTACAAAGCATGTGGAGGTGTGTGCCCTGGGGGACAAAGCAGCAGCACAACTGTGTGCCAAAAAAACCTAGATAAATATTTAAACCTCTTAGGAGAGGGTTTCAGTGACCACTGCATAGAGGACAAAACATGGAGGTCCTAAACACATCTTGCAAGTGGTCTTTGGGTGTAGACATATTATGCTTTTATCCTGTGGTAATTTACATCAGATTTGGCTTCATACAAACATTGAAATAATCTAGGAGAATTTTCCCAGGTCTGTGATCCTGGTAGAGAAACTTGTGTGCCTGGAGCCATATGCACAGACATTTGAATAGGGCTGTACACCCATCCCAATGTGCTCTGCAGACTGCCTTAGTTTGTCTATCAACAGATATTAGCAGTGCCTGACTGGCTGACCCAGACTGCCCATGTGTTTCGCTGAAGCACAATGTGAGATTGTAAAGGGGACATTCTCTGTTCCCTGCTGAAATATCAGATCCAGTGAACAGCATACTGTCTCCTTGAAGGGTTGGGGAGTGGAGGGGATGGGGAGAGATGCTGGAGGTCTATATTCTCTTCTAAGAGAAGCCACAGCATGTACAAACATTCACTGTCCCAGGAGAAAGGCTGATCATTCCCAGGTTATTTTCCTCCTGGAGTGGCCATTTACACTCTGGGAGAAAAAGTCTGAACATCTACATGCTCATGGTTTCTCCTGAGAGATTAGCCATTGTCCCATGGGAAACTGAATATCTGTATAAGGCCTTTATTTCAGAGTAAAATTACAACAAAGGGATTAGTAGATACTCCAATAGCTATGCTGAAAGAGTTTTATTGACATGAAACACTAAAATAGCACTTCTTGAGCATGTCTACATGTGTTCCAGACCGTACAGTTCTCACTGCGCAATCCTTAAGTACTTACTTAAGCAAGGAGTAAATAACTGAACAGTAACCACCATTACTGTACAGTCCTGGTGCTGCATCAGTTGTTTCTAACACTACTGCACAATAGAAATGAGCTACTGCACAGTAGCTTGTTGCTACTGCACAGTAGCATCAGCATCATGGTTCATGCTCATTGATGCTACATGGCTGTAGGGGCGAGCTACATCACTGTAGACCAACACTACAGCAAGGTAGCTTCTTGTGGAAATGCTCCCCTTGGGTAGGGGGAGTGGAGCAAGTAACAGCTTGTTTACTTTGAGGCCACATACAGACATTCAGTTTCTCCTGGAAAAGTCACTGCTCTCACAGAAGCTAAGAACACATATGTTCAGTATTTTTCTCCCAGAGAAAAACTGGCCATTCTGGGAGAAAATTAACGTGAGAACAACTGGATTAATATCACTCCCAGAAGAGTAAATGTCTGTACAACCTACCCTTCTGAGAGAAGCCACAGCACAGCCCTTCCACATCCCAGAGTGCATTGCTCCCATCCCCACCATGGAGAGAGTGGGTCACTTGGGCTGGACCCAATTGGTCCAAGCATGGAGTAGATCATGCCCCTTTCACAGTTTCACATTGTGCTTCAGGGAAACATAAGTCCTAGAAGTCTGGATCAGCCAATCAGGCCTTCCCTGTATACTGCTGCTATCTGTCACCAGTCAGATTGAGAGAGCCTGCAGAACATGCTGTAATATATGTACTGCTGTGCAGCATCAGCACTGCAAGCTCTTTGCTCTTCAGGGTCTCAACAATTAAATGCCTGTTTGCACATCTCCTGGTAAGTTTTTCAACCAGGAAGACAAGCCCAAAATAATATTCCCAGGTCATTTGAATGTATGCACACAGCCTGAGTAAACAGCTATACTAGAATTACATTGTCTATAGCTGTAGGCATACTGTAAGTACACAAATGTAACTTTGTATATTATGTGACCATTCTAATTATATTGTCTACTACTTTCACAGTTGAATATGATGTGGTAAAACAGTTATGAATAATAAAAAAAAAAAAAAGGTTGGATGATGCTCAAAATCCAGGACCAAACTTGAACATATCTAGGATTACAAATGAAATAATTTTAGGAACTATGATGTACTACCTCCTCTGTGCCATGGCTCAGAGTGACTGGATGGGCATGTCCAAAGGAGTGCACATGGGCCTCTTGTGGTATCTCAAACTGCTTTGAGATGCCACAAAAGGCACACTGGGAACAAAAAATGTTCCCCACACTGTGTATTTGCAGCATGAGCTCAAAATTTGATACCTGGAAATCCAGGTATCAAAAAAAAAACACCCACAGAAAACAGCAGGGCATGTCATGATCCACAATTGTGCCCCGAGGCAACCCTGAAGCCAGTTGTGAGAGGAATGAAGACAAGAAGGGGTTAAAGGAAGGTTTACCTTGCTGGCAGGGGCTGGTGCAGCCTGGAGAGCTGCTGGAACAAAGCCAGAAAGGATGGGAGGCAATACCTCACCCCCTTTTCAAGAAGCAGCTTGCATGCATATGGAGAAGCTCAGCAACTAAAAGGAGTCAAGAATAGCAACTGAGGGAGACAGAGAGAGAGGGACAGAGGAAGCCAGACACTCAGTAGATACAGCTCAGTGAAGGATTGTGGGGACTGGTTCAGAGCCCCGAGAGAGACAGAGTAGAAGTCTCCTAAGGTCTCACAGATCCGGTGAGAGCATTTCAGAGTAGGCAGACAAGGTTCTGTGGGTGAATCTGATATCTTTTATTAGAACAACTTAAATAGTTGGAAAACAATTTTTAAGCAAGCTTTTGGGTTCAAAAAACCCTTCATCAGGCTAAGGAAGTTACAGCAGTTGGTGTGTGCTCTTCCTGGATGGAATAAAAAGTAAAGAAGCCAAAGGCTGGGCTGGTATGCATACAAGATTGGCAATCAGTGAAGATGTAGATTGAGGAGTCAATGGGTGAGAAACAGGCTGGGTGCGGGGAAGAGAAGGCGGATGAATAATGGAGAAGTACCTAGGGAGTCAGATGTCAGGCAGGTTATAATGTCATAAATCCAATGTCTACATTTAGTCCATGATTTTTAGTATCCAGAAGGCTGATGAAGTGGAGTTCATAGGCTTGTCTCTGGGAAGTGTTTTGTAAGTTTCCTTGATGGGGAACAGCTATGGGCACCAAAATGGCTCCACTGTATGCCAATATTTTTATGAGCCACCTGGAAGAAGATTACTTTAAAATTGTAAATATATGAATAAAACATTGCCCAACTGATCTAGTGGTCTTTTGTTTTAATTGTGGAAGAACATGGATTTTGTGATAATTTAGAGTGAATTTAAGATTTTTTTTATCAGAGAATTTGCAGTTTTTAAATAGAGAACATCAGAATTACTGTTAGTGAGGCAAATGGAAGGACCCAGGCAAAGGAACCTGCTCAGGGCTGGCACCCGGGGTCCAGCTGGACAGCAAATGGGGTGGATGACCTCATGGTCATTTTGGGTCAGGAAGGCATGCTTTGACAGTTCACAGCAGGCCGCCACACTGAGAACATCTTCCAGGCAATAGTTGCCCAGATGGCAGAGTGGGGACACATAAGGCAACAGTGCTGCACAAAGGCCAACTGTGCAGCCACAGCCCACTGGCAGCTGTCCCAGAGGTGCAAACAGCTTTTCTGCAGTGCCCATGCTACAGCCCAGGCAGCCATGCAATCCCCGTCCAGGTCTGGCAAGAGTGGAGACATGGGGCTGCAGGTCCAAAGGGGCAGATGCTGTCGCAGGTGGCAGCAGGACACAGCCAGGAAACAACCCCCACTGCCAGCCTTCTGCAGTGGGTAGAGGGGACAGGGGACACTGTAGATCAGGGTTGCTACAGCAATCTAGCTTGCATGGGAGGTTAGTGTTCCCATGTGCCAACTGGCCGGGCCTCAGATGCTCCTGAGAGCAAATAGCCCTGAGCTGCAGGACAAGTTTTCTGGCCCACAGTTGCTGGCCCCAGGCTCTAGCTCCCCCTGGCTGAAGATCTGGGAAGAGCTGAGCAGAATCAGTTTGCCCCAAGTGGTACAACCTGCCCCATACCAAAGCGCATATTCAGGTACATGCAGTGAAGCAAAACCTCCGGCACAAAAATTTGTGCCGCTCCTATTTGAGCCACTGCATGTGTGAATGTGCACAATGGGGTTTATGCAGAAGGCAGGGTAGATTTGCACCTTGTAGACTAAATCAGAGATGTATAGCATGAGCTTTTGTGATCTCAAACTCACTTTATCAGACATCAGATAGGATTTATGCCACTATAAGTACTAAATAATGTCTCTGGCTACTTAACCTTTCTCATGATGTATAAAGTGAGGCTTTTTTGTATGCATAATTCAGTTGCTTTGTATATATAATTGTAGAGAGCAAATGGAGCAACATCATATTGCCAAAACTCTTATCAAGAACCATACTCCCTACATCAACAAAGAATATACAATGACAAAAGATATACAGTTGTAGATTTTTTCTTTTTTTGTGTATGTGAGACTGGGTTTTAAGCTCTTCCTCAGGGAGGTAAAACTGATGATGAATTGAAGATAATTTTTCTCTCTATTTTGGTCATCAGGGTTTTAAATATAGCTTTCTGAGATTGGAAAATTACCATATAAATAAATTGTGTAACCATATAAATTTATTCTCTGGTTCTCCTTCTCATCCAGGAATTATGGATCATTTAATAAAAGCTATGAAAATCTGTTGTACATTGTGAATGTGACCATATTAAAAATTTCAGTAGACATCTATATGCATGTCTAGAATCTAAGTGCATCTGTAAGTGTGGCCATAAATATCTAAGTCACTTTTGAATATGGTATTTACAATCCTCAGATACTTAGCTGTTCTCAGGATGTGAGGTCAATTCATCCCCCTTAGAGAACCCTGTTTTTTTTTAATATTTTCCCTGTAGTAAACTATTTTCCATTGTCTTCTAACTAGTGATATTCAGATTCTTAAATATTTTTGTTCTCTGATTAAACCAAGAACATTTTAAGAAAAAAAAAAAAAGATGTGTGTCAATTTGAAATTACTCTTATTTTTTTTTTCATGGCACCTTAAATAAAACATAGCAAATATTAAAATAAAACAATTTATTTTATTTTAGAGATGGTTTTTATAAATCAGAAGCAAGATTTTTAAGAAATGAAAAATAATATTAAAAATATGGAAATAATGTTTTAAACTTTCATTTATTTGATTGACTGTTCATCAGTTTCTGCAATAATTTATTAATACTGGTGTTGCAATTTTAATGAATAAACTATTTAAAGACATGTTGCCTACTTCTACCCATAATCAGTCCTTACACTATGGATGTATCTTTCCCAGAGTAAAGAACCCCATCGGTGTTACACTCACTGTCTCAAAAGTTGATGGTTCACAGCCTGATCTACCATCTGCTTAAAGAACCCTTTGTGAGACAACGAACAGAAAACTAGAAACTTTGGGCATCTAGACACATGAGGGGCCTCTGCTCTGATGCATGCTATTTAGCACACATTGGAGCAGACTCAACTGACTGAGTCTGTTGTGATTCTGCTGGAGCATGCTAATTAGCATGCTCCAGCACATGCTCCAGCAGTTGCTATGTTACATGTATTCAGTGTCCCTGCATTTCAAATGGTGGCAGGGGTGCTTTAACTAAAGCTCATTGAGCAAGCTTTAGTTGAAGCACTCCCACTGCCATTTTGAAGCATGGGACACTGAATACATATGACACTGTGGATGCTTTAATTAGAGCAGGTTTCAGAGACACTCTAATTAAAGCACCTTCCCTCTACCCCAGAGCATGTGATAGACTCTTTGGATTTCACCCCTGGTAAACTTCTTAATAGTTTCTTCTGGAAAAAAAAAATGGTGGGTGGCATTGGGTGAGGGGTTGTATATATATATATTTTTCATTTCAGTGATGATTGATTCTAAGGATATATTGCTTCTTACATTGGTTTCTTTTTTTTATGTGGGGAGGGTGTCTTGTTTTACTTTTTTTTTTTATCATGAGTTTATCAATTTTGATGTTCCCAGTCCAGAAAGGTAGGCTAAACATATGAGCAATTAGGTATTTGCTTAAAGAATTTACTGAAAACCTAAAGCTTCAGAAATAGTTTTCTTTTTTTCAGAGGAATATATCTAACACTTAAGCTTTATTCTTCAGTTGAGCGAATTATTATATGTGGCAGGGCACTGTTGGTGCCTGCCACTTTAAGTGCTAGGCCAGGGAGAGGGCAGGTGCCTGATGAGGGTGGCTATTTAATGCCCAGCTCTCTGTGCTGAAGGGGAGCAGTTTGTGACCAGGCAGCAGGGCAGAAACATCTCCCTGCTGAGCTCTGCTGCTCCAGGAAGACCTTGGAGGTAAGGCCAAATGCTTATGGGGATGGTTTGGAGGCTCCTGGTCCTGGGCATGACCTAAAACTGTATCCTGCCAGGGATGGGTGGCCTAGTGGGGCTCCTGGTGGCATGGGGGTCCCCAAGAAATGCCAGGCCAATTACTACCCTGGTGAAAGTGTTCCTTAATAACCCCAGCCCCCACAACTGGGTGGGTAACCTCATAGTAGAGCCCAAGAAGGTGAACCTATATAAAAGAGTGTGGGCTAGTTGCTCAGAAGCCTGACTTGATGCACACTCAGGTGGCCAATGCTGGGGCCAGGACCAGAAGGGTCAAAAGGGCCAGGGGCCCACCATAAGGGATGCCCAGAACTGAGGGCCTAGGGCTTCAACTGGCCTTTGAGGTGAGGTCAGGGCCTATGTGGCCAAAGGTCTGGGAGGGGTGGCACACCTGAGAGGGAGAAGAGTGCATGGAGCTAGGCAACCCAGAATGAGGACGGAGTAGACCACCTGATTAGGAGGGATCTAGTTCGGGTCTAGACCAGAGGGTTACGGGGCTGGAGATGTTAAGAGCGTAGATGACATCTGCAAGGGATGGGCTGCAGTGCAGGGAAGGTTCAGAGCCACAGGTCGTGCCCTATGGCATTGGGGCAGGAAATGGGCAGCCTCCCACCTGGGTGATATCTTAATAATTTTCCATCAAGGTGTGACAGGTAAAAGAGGCAGGTAGGTAGCCCTGAACGTGGTGGGTGAGCCATCTTCTAACTGGCTCCGGGAAGGCCCCCTGTACATTATATAATTTCTGTTCTCAGTATTATTCCACTAAAATCATGCATCTTTAAAGTACAATATGGAGAGAAACACATATAAAGTGTATGAAGGGAGAATTCACTGGTTATAGAATTAACTGTCCTCTTGTTTTCTATATAGCAGTCCTTTACACCATTCTTCAACATATGATATGTGATTGTGCCAAAGGAAATTATCTGGCTTTTGTTTGTTTGATATTAAAACATCCACTGTGATTCCTTTCTACCATTTGAAAACATTTCTCCTTGGTGTTTCAAGGTTTTAACCTATGTTTTAACCTAATGTACTATATTGCTGTTGTTAGTTTTTGCTTTTATGATCCGACAGCCAAGTTCCATTTAATTCTGCCAGATTTCTTCTGAGGTCTTTCTTATGTCTTGGTCCCTTGTGTCTATCTCAGAAATTATGTTAATTGAATTTTACCCTCAGTAACTTTGTAGAGGGTCCTTCTGAAGTATGGATGCCCACCAAAATTTGTCACCATTCTTTGCTTGCTCCATGCTGGCATAGGAGCAGTTGTTCTCATTAATGAATATATCACAGATCCCTTTGAGGTTAAAATGGGAGTTAAGGAAGGCTGCATCATCTCTTCAACACTTCTCAATATTCTGTGCTGTGATGCTACATCTGATCACCAACAAGCTTCCTATGGGAGTGGAGATAAATTACCACATGGATGGTAAGCTGCTTAACCTCAGCCAACTCCAAGCCAAAACCAAGACCAACTCAACCTTAATCATTGAGTAAGCCAATGATACTGTAGTGTGTGGTCACTTGGAAGCAGACCTGTGCTACTCTATATAGACTTAAGTAAGTCTTAAGAAAAAATTCAAATCTAAAACATACAAGACATTTAACTTAACTGAAACTAATAATCTAGTACTACTGTTAGTGATTAAAAATTAGATAAATTATGAAACACAAGAACTGATCCTGATTTGTTTCAGATCAATAGCCAATTTCACATTCATTTCAATGGACATTTTTACACATGCAAACTGCTACAGCTCCGGATGCTTTGAAAAGCACCCAGTGGCGCAACACTTACAGTTGTATAGTGGCAAAACATGTGCCAGTGCACAGAAAATAGCAGCAGTGCGCTTTTGAACTAAAATACCTTAGAGGTGATTTAGTTCAAAAGTGCATTGCTACTGTTTTCTGCGCACTGGCTTGCATTTTGCTGCTTATACTACTGCACGTAGTGCAGCGCAGTTTGCCTCAGCTTGCACATGGAGCAGACTCAAGTAATCAAGTCTGCTCTGAAGCGGCAGATCTCTGGCACATTGCAGCAAAAAAACACATTGTAAGTAAATGCCCAATAGGAGTAGGATAAGACCCATAATCATTTTACTAAATACACGAGAAGCTACATACCTTCAAAATCCAGAGAATGATTGTCATCTTCAGGAAGCTCCAATTCTTAAGAATTGCTGTTGTATTTCTTCCCTGAAGTGGTGTTTCCTATCCCCAAAGTCCAAAAAAATCACAAGACAAGCCTCAGCATGTAAAATATTGTCTAAAAATTATATTTTTTTAAAGTTTCATTTTTTGGGTTCTTTTAATTTTTCTATATGTTTCTAAGCCGTTAGGGGGCATGCAGATCACACTTTCATTCTTTTTCCTCCACAATCATGAAGTCCAGAAACTTAAAAGAAATCCTGGAAATTTGAGGGAGATTTGAGAAAGAGACTATTCTTGGAGGGGATTATTATTATTTTTGCTATAGTTAGGTATAGTTTGGAATATTTTTGGTATAACTATTAGATCTAAACTTCTAGTATTTATATATTGGTATAAATGTGCTGATACTAGAATAATGTATTCTAGTTTCCTCAACTAGGATAAGGTATACCATTATGATTCTTCATACAGAAAGACAGAACTATCAGCAAAAGTCTTAATGTAAACCAGGTTCCATGTGGAAGTTTGGGCCAAGATTAGAGATGAACTCATGTCTCCGAAGTCCCAGGGGAGTACCCCAGCTCTGGACAGTCCTTCCTCTCTTGTACCCAAATCCAGTGTAGTGGCAAAACAACCCAACTTTATTGAGTGTATGAGGTGGCTTATATAATAATTTATACTTTTTCAAGACTAGAATAAAATAAGACTACATAGAAAAGCAATCTACAGAGTACTGGGAATTAATGAAGACCTGTACACTCCATATAGAACTTCCACAAGAAAGTTGGTAAATTAGTTTTCTCAAGTATGGTTTAAAGTTGTGCTATTTATATACTTTCTCAAAAAGCCACATACCTTATATTTTATTCTATTACTGTGCTAACCTTTCTATTTTCATTCACTGTGCAGGGAGGTGGAGATTCTTTAGTTTTGGTCATTAGACATCCATTGAGGTTCACTTATAGGTCAGTGAAAGGAAGCTTGAATTGCTGATGCTATGCTCAGACCTATTTTTAAATAAATAATGGACTTTAATATCCAATGTTGTCAGCTGGCATCTTGCATGAGTCCTGCCATTGCCTTTCCATTTAGTAATATTCTTTTTCTGAATGCTGGATAATTTCAAATGATTCAGAGGAGATACAGAAATACTAAGCTAAAAAAAAAATTACAGTGATCCAACTGTGAAGTCATGAAAGCATGACTCAGAATGTCAACATGGGCTTTTAGGAAAAAAAAATAGTCTCAATTTAGTAATATTCACACTGATAACGTGATGAATAGGAAATAGAGCAATGTATTTAGCATTCAGGACCCAGTCAAATTAAGACCTTTAAAATACAGATATGGAAGAAATTATGATTCAGGGAGTGGGAGAAGGTCAATCTTCAGTGGCTTGATGCATTCTGATTATGATTAGTATAGTGGCCTTATTACCCAAGAGAGTGGCAAATGGCATTATTTTGTTGCATTTTGTTATTTGTGTAACCATTTTGTAAAAGGGCAACTATTTTCATATTCATAGAAAAGGTCCCACTCATATGTGGGAGCGTATGTATTATATCAGTGGGAGTAATCATGAACTTTCAAAAGAGACAGCACTGCACTTCTTTGTTTTCTAAAGAAAATTTCTTTTTAAATGGTCATGTTTTTATATAATTAAATTAATTAAATGGGGACATTTTAATGTATGCGCACAAGGAGGTTGACTAAATAAACAAGACTATTAGGTGAAATTAACACCTGCCTTTTTCATTAGTGGGAATTATTGCTGGTGAAGATTTCTGGAAACGTGCTTCCCCCCATGCACACTAGTTTGAATTTTGTTTTCTTTCCTTAGAATAATCCAGTACTCCTCTCCACCACCAACAGGATAAAAGGCTTCATAGGGGTACATTCCTGTGCTTAGAGCACTCTGTTCTGTAAGTAGAAATGTTGAATTAAATCAGATTATTCTTGCAATAGGTGTGGGCACAGGTATCAAAACATGGATTTATATTAGAAGATGATAATAGGTGTTATAGAACAATAACATTCCCAAGCATACAAGTTCCTCATTATCTTTAGGTTTACCCTATCCATTCATATTACATTTTGAGATAGATAACTATATCTGCACTGTTAAAATAAGGATTTTACTCTATTCCTAATATATATAATTAATGTGAAGTTAAGCTCCCATACTTTGCATTCTTAAGATTCAAACTTCAGCAGGGACAGATTCTCAGGTATATTGGCATAATGCCACTGAACTTTGTTTCCAAAGCATGTGGATTTTCATCTTATAGTAAAGAATGTTGGAAAACTATATCTGTTTGGGCTACTTAAAAGTTATAGAAGCACCTTTCAGATTTGTAATGTGTGCCATAAAGAAACCAATAGCAGTGGAAGAATGGAACACACAAAGAATTTGGACTGAAGAGGTGTCCAGTGTCTTTCTATGTCACTTAAATCACATGACCACTTATTAATCCCATCATCTGATCGTAAAGGTCAATGTCCTTCTTGTTTGAGTGATATATGTTATGTCTACTTAGAAAAGCTGGACGCAAGATGGGATTCACCCCAGTCTTGAGGGAGTTGGCTGATGTGATTGCAGAGCCATTAGCTATCATCTTTGAAAACTAACAATGATCAGGAGCGGTCCAGATGATTAGAAAAGGGCAGACATAGTGTCCATATTTAAAAAAGGGAAGAAGGTAGATCCAGGAAACTACAGACCATTCAGCTTCATCTCAGTCTATGAAAAAATCATGGAGCAGATCCTCAAGGAATCTATTTCTTAAGCAATTGGAGGAGAAAAAGTTTATTGGGAATAATTAGCATGGATTCACCAGAGGCAAGCCATGCCTGATCAACCTGATTACCTTCTATGACAAGGTGACTGGCTCTGTGCCTGTGGGTAGGCTGGTGGATGTGGTGTACCTAGATTTTAGCAAAGTTTTTGATATGGTCTCCCACAGCATTCTCATAGACAAGCTAAGGAAGTATGGGCTGAATGAATGGACTGTAAGGTGGATAGAAAACTGGCTGAAGCATCGGGCTCAAAGTGTAGTAATCAATGGCTTGATGTCTAGTTGGCAGCTGGTATCAAGTGGAGTGCCCCAGGGGTCAGTCCTGGGGCTGGTTTTGTTCAATGTCTCCATCAGTGACCTGGAAGACAGCATAGAGCACACCCTCAGCAAGTCTGCAGATAACACCAAGCTGCGGGGAGTAGTAGATATGCTGGAGGGTAGGGCTAGGATTCAGAGTGATCTAGACAAATTGGAGGACTGGGCCAAAAGGAATCTCATAACAGTAAACAAGGACAAGTGCAAAGTCCTGCACTTTGGATGGAACAATGCCATGCACCAGTACAGGCTGGGGGCTGATCAGCTGGGCAGTAGCTTTGCAGAAAAGGACCTGGGAGTTACAGTGAACAATAAGCTGACTATGAGCCAGCAGTGTGCCCTTGTTGCCTAGAAGGCTAATGGTATACTGGGCTGCATTGGTGAATGTGTTGCCAGTAGGTCAAGGGAAGTGATTATTCCCCTCTATTCAACACTGGTGAGGCTACATCTGGAGTACTGTGGTTCAGTTTTGGGCATCCCATTATAGACAGTATGTGGACAAATTGGAGAGAGTCCAGTAGAGGGCAACAAAGATGATGATGGGACTGAGGGACATAACTTATAAGAAAAGACTGAGAGAAATGGACTTTTTTAGTCTAAAGAAGAGAAAAGTGAGAGGGGATTTAATAGCAGCTTTCAACTACCTGGAAGTGGGGTTTGAAAGAGGATGGACCTAAACTGTTCTCAGTGGTGGCAGATGACAGAACAAGGAACAACAGCCTCAAGTTGCAGCAAGGAAAGTTTACATTAGATATTAGGAATAGTTTTCTCACTAGGAGGGTAGTAAAGCGTTGTAACAGGTTACACAGAGACATGGTGGGAGCTCCATCCTTGAAGGTTTTCGAAACCTGGCTGAACAGAGCTTTGGATAGGATGATCTAGTTGGGGATGGTCCTGCTTTGAACAGGGGGTTGGACTAGATGACCTCCAGAGGTCCCTTCCAACCCTAACTTATTATAATTTTTCGATTCTACATGCTGTCTGTAGCATAGCTAGATTAGGACAATTATTGTCAATCCTGTGGGCAGCTACTAGAGGGGAGTATTTCCAGCACACGTACCAGAAAGTAGTCCAGCTTATGGAGTTGTACAAGCAACACATCATCAAGGTTAGGTAAAACAACAAATCGTAAAAACAAAAGAATCCTAAATACAACAAAAATAAACCTTTTACCCTGTTTTTTTAATTATAGTTGGTCTGAATAGAGTTACTGATCCATTACAATGGAGAGTGGAGTTTATCTATGCATCTAGTCACTTGTAGGGCAACCATGAATTCCAGGAAGATGTATGGAAAGAGAAATAACAACTCCAGAGATGAAAACTGAGAAAACCCTTGCCAGCTAGTTTTATGAAGATTATCATTCTGAAGCCATACAAATAGGTATAGCACCAGCTCAAAATTGGAATCCTGACACAGAAAGATGATTGAGGGCTTGTAAGACTTAAGTTGGAATGATTTCAATGGTTGAGGATCCACCTTTTATTGTATTAAGGCAAATTATACAGGAAGACCTATGATTCATCAATGTGGATTTAGTTGTGTTACCAGCCGGCAATAAGTCAGGCAGGACTTATGCTAAAGGTCTCTAAAGAAACTGAAAATAAGTGAGCTAATCACTATAGATAGATATGGATACATACATATATGTATATATATATATATATTATAGATTATTATTATACATTATAAATATTTAATTATATATAAAATTAAAATATATATACATAGCAACCCTTTTAACAGAAGACAACCCTTTGCACAGAGAGTATATAATCAAGTTTAAATCAAGTCTTGTGAGTATGCAAGATTAGCAAGGACTCAGTTAAGGCCTTGCTATATCAAGTTTAAAGTATATAAATATATATATATATATATATATATATATATATATATATATATATATATACACATACACACACATATCTTTGTATAATTCTTTATGAAACATTAAAAGAGATATAGTAAGACCTGAATTGAGCCCTCATTAATCTTATATACTCCAAATATCTTGATTTAAAAGTGATTATATACTCTGTACAAAGGGTTGTTTTTTATTATGTTGCTGTAACCCCCAGAAAAAGGTTGCCTTTATTTGTTTGCTAGAAGATACTATAATACACATGGGTAAAAATTATTATCTCTTCTGACCTCATCCCTCCCTTTTTTTTTTTGTTAACTTCACACATCTAAGCATATTTCAAGTTAGATAAAGTTTCTGGAGTTGGAAAAAAATGTCCATATTTTTCTGTGAAGGGATGCACAACCCTAGGAGCTGTAAAACACTCATTATTATTAACATCTAGGAAACAAACCTGGTGTGTAACAAGATTAAAAAAGAAGAGGAAGAAAGAATTATGGTGTGAGTTGATCAGAATAGGAAAAATCACCACTATTCACTCTAATCACTTCTTCCCACATCTTCAGACATACAAAATAGCATAAGAAAATAGGCTTGAAACAGCCAGAAAATAAATTCAAGAATTCTCCAACATACTTTCAAGTTTATTAAGGAACAGAATCTCAGAAAGATTAGTTTAAATATTGAAGTGTACTTTTCATGAGAAACTCCATAGGAGAGTTGCACCTTTTCAAACATGTAGAGGTTCATAATAATTTCTCTGTTTGAGATCTTTGTTGTCATGCAACCATGGTAGAGGTCCCTTTTCTGTGCCTTCACTCAGCTGCTGTGTATGGGTGTTACTACTTGAATAAGCCATGAATATTTTGACAGAAAATACTTATTCACTAAAACCAGAACTTTTAACAGGAATAATTTTGGTGGGAAATTTTTCCAAGATCCAAAATAGAAATGTGGTCCCAAATATGAGTCCCTGCTCTGCCTTATTAATACAAGGATTTAAACAGGGATCTTACACAGTCCAGCTAAATGCCTTGATCCATCAAGCTCTTCTGGGGTAACTGCATTATAAGCTACATGGGTTTAGGTTGTAGCCATGTTGGTCTAAGGACATAGGCAGACAAGGTTCCTTGGGTGAATTTGATATCTTTTATTAGACCAACCCAAATAGTTGGAGAAAAGTTCTTTTCTCCAACTATTTGGGTTGGTCTAATAAAAGATATCAAATTCACCCAAGGAAACTTGTCTGCCTTATAAGTTACATGACACTTTCCTTTGTAAAATTCTGTTTTCAAATGCTTATCAAACTTTAATTGCTTGAGCTGACATTTTCATATCCAGTGAGTTCATCTACACAAGACGCTTTAATGCACAGTATGCTATTTCACTGCAAAGTAAGTATGTGCATCTACACGTGTGTGCTTACAGCACAGTAAAAATCCTTAATAGTATGTAAATGTTTTACCTGCAAATGCAGGTAGTAAATTTATGTAGGATTAGTTACTGTGCAGTAACAAATGTGTAGATGCGACCTAGGAGCAAATTTGCTCCTGGGCCATCCTGCCACTAGGGGAAAAACCTCAGGCTAACCTCAGAGCTCCAGGCTGGGAGCCACTCCTGCCCCAGGGCTAGGCTGTCTCTATGGCAGCCCCTGCCTCAGGCTTTAAAAGCCTGCAGGCATTTTGATCCCTGGGGCACACCAGCAGGGAGCCTGAGGTCACTCCAAGCTCTGTGTCCACCTGGGCAGGCCACAGGCTAGTCTTACTAGCCTACCTATACCCCAGAACAACTAGCTAACACTGCATTGCCATGTGGCTGCCAGGACCAAGCCGTCAAGGCTTGCAGGGTGCTGCAGGCTGCTGCAGCCTCTAGCCAGGCCTGCCAGCCCCCAGACCCAACTGCAGACAGCTTGTCACCAGCAGGGCCAGCTCCATCTGCCTGCAGTACACCCCCAGTTGTCTGCCCTGATCCTGCAGGTGCTGCAGGGCATAGCCTCTGACACACAGCTGCCAGTCCCATGCCATACCCCTGCGCTGGGTGCTTCAGGCAGCTTCCCAGACCCAGCAGCAGTGGGACAGCTGCACAGGGGCCCAGAGAGCTGGCACAGGATCCCAGATGGTATCCTCCCCACCCAGGCCCATGCCCACACCTGTGCTCACCACTCAGGGCCCAAACTGGTCTAAGGAGGAGACTGGTGACCTCATAGCTCTGTGGGGTGAGGCAGAGGTGCAACATCAGTTCAAGCAGGGTGGGCACTCCAATGCCCATATCTATGAGGCACTGTCAGGCTGGATTCAAGAGTGAAGGCACAACAGGTCAGCATAGCGGTGCTGGATAAAGGTCAAGGCCTTGTGGGAGCTGAATGCCGTCCTGGCCCAAGCAGTGCAGTACACAGACGACAACTGCTGGTTGTTGCACACTGTTCTGGCCCTGGCAGTTTGTGCAGACCACTGCCCAGCACCTGACACCAGCACCACCTGCTCCCTGGCAGATGCCTACCAGCCAGAAGCAGGCCCCTGCCTGGACCTGGGACAAAGCCCTTTGCTTCCTCTAGCAAGCAGAAGCCCCTGCCCTGGAACCTGAACTGGGTCTGGTGCCACCCAGGCCCCCTGCCTGGGCCCAGCCCTGCCACTTGCCCCAGCTCTACTTGGGTGTGAAGCCAGAGCTGCATACTGGTCCCACTGGCCCTGGCCATAGGGTGCTGGAGGGGAACCCCTGAGGGACCAGAGGCTTCCATTGCCTCTGTGCAAGCCCCTCACCAGCTGCAGTTGCTGTGGTATGCAAACCCATGGGGAACAGCCAGAGGCCAGGGTGCTGGCCCCCCTACCCCAGGCTCTGCCCCCCTAGGCACCCCCACCCCACAGTCCCCCACCCTGGGACAGCCCACAAAGGACATTGTAAATAGTTTTCATGGGGAAAATTTTTTTTAATTTTTTGTGGGTGGGTTGGGTGGTGGAGGAGCTCTGTTTGTTGAGGGAGAGGAGGGAGAGGGGCTGTATTTGCTGAGAGAGGCTCTGTTTGTTGGGGAGGGAGAAAGAGGGGGGCTCTGGTTGATGTAAGGGGAATAAAAACTTGTTCTTGTGAGACATGTCTGCACTGTGCATGGTGTAGGCAAGGAAGGTGGAGCATCAGTGAGCAGTGGGCAGACGAGTTAGTGCAGAGAGTGCTGGAGGACATGGTCAGCCAGAACCTCCTGCACTTGGTTCCCTGTCCCCTGCTGGTGCATGTGCAGATCTCTTGGGGCATCGTGGGGCTGGGGGGGAGCACCACTGTCACTGCTGCTGCAAATGGTGCTCCTGACACCAGGCATCCTCTGTATACTGCATCTCCTCCACCCAGGCCTCACAGAAGAGCTTTCCCTGGGCCTCGCAGATGTTATGCAGAACACAGGCTGTGACAATGACCTGGGGAAGGTTGTGCTCAGGGACCTCAAGGCAGGTGGTGAGGGAGTGCCAATGGCTCTTGAGGCAGCCAAAGGTACACTCCCCCAGGGCACAAGTCTGGCCCGGGCAGCAGTTAAAGTGGGCCTGCCAAGGGTCCAAGTGGCCAGTGTAGGGCTGCATGAGCCAGGGCAGAGGCAGACAGGTGGAATGGCCATGACACCCAGCTGCAAATTCAGCACCCCTGCTGTGAAGTGGCCACTATCCACCAAGCCTGGCAGTCAGTGGCCAGTGCAGTGGGTAGCAGAGCCAACGCAGCAGCCAGCAGGGACCCAGGATACTAGTCATTGCTGCCAGGGGAAGGGGCGGGAGCAGCCATAGCACGGGGAAGCAGAGCGGGCAAGGAGAGCACTGCCATATGCTGTACCTGTGCTGGGCACACTGTTCCTGGGCAGGAAGTGGTTGGCCAAAAAGTAGCAAGTAGGGCTGCCTTGAAAATTTTCATTGGAAAATGGTATTGCTTATGAAAATGTGCTTCAGAAATTATGCATTTTTGGCCTTGTAAAAAAAAAAAATGCAACTGTTTCACTGAGACACTCTAGTCTTTCCTATTTTGGAACTAGTTTATACATTGACAATGGGATTACTCTCACCTCAGAAATTTGATTTCTACTGTGCTTAGGATAAACAACCTAATTTGGCCAACCCAAGTTGTAAACCTGTAAAAGTTACAGTCTCCATATATTTCTAGTAAATTATTAGAAATAGAATTAGAATGGGTACCCCCTCAATTCTCCATAAAGTCGACCTGAGCTGATCATATCCTGAAGTAAAAAAGGACTCTCCTTGCAACTGCTTCTTCTGGTGATCGAAGACCATTATGACAATAGCACAAGAGCTGAGAGCAAGAAGAATGCTCTCAGTTGGAGGCATTTGGGAGAAGGAGCTAGAGGAAGCATCCAATCTAAAATGTTGAAAAAAGTAAGAAGTTTTAGCCTTAGTATGGCAATGCAAGAGATTGGGACAAGAAGATGAGAGGATGAGGTGGAATTGTGAAGAAGAGCTGGAGGTAATGGATGAATTGGATGAGGAATCAAGGGATCTGGGGGGCTTGGGTAGGAGGGAAGGGGATAGAATTGGAATCAAGAGAAAGGGGTGTGGATGTGGGTGTATGGCCAACTTAATGCTATTTCTCAAGCTTTAAGCATTTAACTTTGCATTTCTAACATTATTTTGATATATTTGTTTTGATGTGATTATATAAGAAAAGAGAGAAAATGGTTTACAATACACCTGAGTAACTAAGTTCATAGCCATATTTGACCAAATTCAAATACACTTATTTCAACTAATAATTTATAGCAAGATGTGCAGTTTTCAGCAAATAATTCAGTCACACAATGCACATTTATTCATTCAATCTTTTTATTTTTTCTTTAGTTAGTTAATTTGGAAATGAATCTTTTAAGTATCACAGCAATAAAATGCATATAAATCTTTCCTTTTCACAAACCCATGCTAATGCATTTATGAATAATTTCTATATTGAGTAGTGCCGAACCCATTTAATTTTAGGAAGAGACAATGTTACATATCAGAGTAAGCTGACATGCTACAAGTAATTTCTTTCTTTTTAACTATTTAATATTTTGTAGACCCTCCAAGATTTGGTGTGCAGGATCTATTTTTGCTTCCAATAAATGAATAGCATCTATGAGAGAAAAGTAGTTTATGTTTTCTATCATTTTATTAACACAAGATAATCTGCACCTTAAATTTATCACATACCTGTTGCTTTTTTCTTAATCTTTCATCTAACTTTTAATTCTGGCATATATGTTATCTTATCATCTAAGAATTTCAGGCAATATTTTATACAATGCTTCCATAAATCTAACATGTTTTCATATACCCATAAAATGTGCACTCATGGACCCTGCCTTTTCTTAAACTTTTGGCATTTTGTTGGTAGTCCCTCTAAACATGTAGAAATGTATAGGCAATTATATTACAACTAACGGTCACAACTAAATGATTAAATGTATTATTTAATAATTTAGGCTTTGGTCCCTGCAAAAATTTCTATATGCATTTCTCTTTACATACGAGTTTCACTTAAGTAATTGGGACCACCCACAGTACATAAGTTTAAGGGAATATTTAGGTCTTTTGTGTAACATCCCCTCTTTTATTACCCCTCTTCCTCAAGCCCACACCCCTATGAAAAAAAAATCCAATCCAAAGCTATCTCAAAGCTTTCTTCCACACTGCATTGTTGGCCTCTGTTAGTTTATTTTCGGATTTTCGGATTTGTCAATTGCAGGTCATAAATGCTGGATGAGCCTTACAGTACTCTGACACAGCAAGGTGAAAACAGTAACCAAATGACCTGCATGGGGAAGTGAACAGATGGTGCATATGTTTAAGATGGATGCATCAGATCAAATTTAAACATATTTCACAATTTGAAAGCCTTTTACCTCTTATGTTATAGGTTGTAAGTCCTTTTATTTTAAGCCATATGCTAGTAATGTCTTCTTTGGTTGTCCATATAGTCACTCTTACTGAAGCTTCAGCTCACCTGTCTATACAGAGGTGAACTGTTCTGAGCCAGAGGTTATGTTGTTTGGCTCTTTACGTGTCTTGTAGAACTTTGTCATCTGGAGCCAATGGTAGCTGTCAGCTTTTGCCAGTGTCAGTGGTAAAAAAGCTTTGGGTTATCTATGACTTTCCACTGTTTTTCACATCTCAAGTTTCCCCATGTTTTTCATTTAACAGTTCTTCAGATGAAATTGTCCCACCTTCTGCTGTAAAAAAAAAAAAAAAAAAAAATGATGTCTACCATAATCCTTTTTAAATTTTCCTATGCTACATATTGAGTTTATTTCTTGTGATTTATTGTCCACAAGAATACAATTGCAGTATTTAAACAGAAGTAGAAAGACACTTGTACTTATTTAGCCACTTCTGCTCAGATCTGTATCTCACTCTCCTATGTGTATGCTAGATGTGACAACTCTCAGTCAACCAACCTGAATTACTGGCTTCCAATTATTTGCCCTCTCCCCCCACTTTTACTTCTCATCCCTTTACTCCAATGATTCCTACCCTGTGAAATCCTTTTAAGGGTGCCATGAGTATGAACACTGGTAGGAGTATAAAACCTAGACATATTTCACAAGACAAGCGCAGAGATTTCAGCTAGGAATCTGTGCTTTATGACAGAAGAAATGTTCCATTACTTGTCCATAGTCAAAAAACAAGTGAAAGCTAAGAGTTAACATTTTCCAAAGTGGGGCATGGGGGGAAGGGAGAGGGTCTTACAAGGTTGAGAACCCCTGCTTTATTTGACTGTTCAAGTCATCTTCCCCTCTCACTTGCATTGATTTTAGCAGGTTTAGATCTGACTCAGTCCTTCATACCTAAGATTTACCAGAGTGAAGATGTGTATTTACTAAGACTGATTCTCCATCCACTTACACTAGTTAAACTCCATTTAGTTCACTGCAGTTATTTCAGGTTTAAATGTAAAGTGGAGAAAGAATGGCATGTTTTAATTATGGCCAATTAAGTAGTCTCTAGACTAGTATTCAACATTACTTTATTCATGTAAGTTAATTCATATTATTGTGTAATGTGCTATCATTTTCCCTTATATGGTATTAACTACCATGGTACCCTATGTGCCCCTCTACCCTGGATTGTCATTTTATAAGCTTATAAGATTTTTTCAATATTGCCTTATGGTTTCCTTTGAAAGATATTAGATATAAACTCATCAGATTAAAAAAAAAATGTGTTTAAGACCAGTTTTATGTTGATAAAAGTTAAGACCTTTATCCTGCAAAATGTATGCATATATTTTTATGCTTGTGAGTATTCTTGGTGTTACTTGTATGAATATATTTGCAAAATCAGGACCAGACTTTTTACTGACATATTTTTTATGGATATGTATTTTACATGATGTAAAATCTTCCGTCAGGGCCTGGATAGTAGCAACAGGCACCAAGATCAAATTTAAAATTTAACACCAATTATAGAAACAACAAAAATATTGGAAAGTAAAAAGTTTGTAGATTGTCAGTAAAAAAGTTTTGGGGGGTTAGCAACCCAGGTTTACAGTAGCAATGATTTTATACCAGGCTGTCCCTACCACAGGGGTCCTGTATTCACTTCTGACTGCATCCCATACTGTGCTACCTTCACTAGGTTCTCTCTCTTGTCCCAGCATGGATTCCCCTACCCAATTCCCCTCTTTTCTGTGGCCTTGTACCTCCATCTTGGTTGTACCATCCCCTCCCCATCCTGTTCAATGCTGCATGGTACTGCCTACCTGTGAAAAGATCAATGCAATGTACAAGCAGGCAATGGGATGTAGCAGAAGCAGCAGCATATTGCTGGGGGAGGGCGCTATGGAGGCTTCCATGGGCCACAGAGCCCTGAGCTGAGCTGCTGTTCTTCTCATACACCAAGTGGCACACACTGGTTGTCTATCCTTCAACATTCAGCCTTGTTCAGAGCCCAGATCTTCAATTAAACTCATGACTGAGTAGTTCATTTTAAAGACAGCTACATTTTTTTTTTCAACTTTAAGGGCAGGCATTTTTATCTCTTTTTTATGACCAATTGGCAACCATGGTCCTAATTCAAAATTCACTGAAGTCAGTGAAAGCTTGGCTTCAGTGGGCTTCAGGTCAGGTGAACATCCTTTTTTATTTCCACCCTTTCCTCCTTTTCCATCATATATAAAATTCCATAACATTAGCTGCACTGTCAGGAAGACCAAAGTGAAAGTGAATAGAATGCCTTAAATACACTATAACACAAAAGAACATTTTCACATGCAAATCTTACTTCAGAATTTCTATGTTGCATTACATTTAGTTAAGGGGTTGGATGAAGGGAAATGAAATGATTGGTCAGATTATTCTGCTCTGAAATCCTAATGAAATCCTTAAATGCTGCTATGTAATCAAGACTTTCAATGCAGTACTTAAATTTTAAGAAATCACTGAGAGTGCATATAGTCTTACATAAGGATTTGAATGGATACAGTGAGTTCAGTTGGCCAGGTGCTATTCAGGATTTGCTTGAGTGTTGGCTTCAAGCTTCTCAGAATTTGCAATGCCTGTTAGCATTTTATACTGTTTCTTAGGATGTTGGGGCGCTTGTCCATATAATCAGCGTTTACCCACTAACATTTTTCCTGGTTTAATTTTTCTTTCTTAGTTTAAGACAGCTAAATAAGTAATGTGGATGTGATTTACTACGTTACAGCTTATTATGCTATGGCTAGTAAAAAGTGCTAAAGGGAATATCAGAACAATTTTACCATCATGCCCTTTTATTCCTACCTTACTGCCAGGGGGTGCATTAGGATAAGGAACGCGCAGCTGCAACACTTCTGCTCTATTTTCCTGGGTGCAAGTTTCAAGCGGTG
Source organism: Alligator mississippiensis (assembly GCF_030867095.1). Lineage (NCBI taxonomy): Eukaryota > Metazoa > Chordata > Crocodylia > Alligatoridae > Alligator > Alligator mississippiensis. The sequence continues at coordinate 60,483,261 of NC_081828.1, forward strand.
CTTGGGGGGGCTAGGGCATAAAATATTTCCGTGCAAAGTTACACCCAAGTGTGCCCTAGCCTGGTGTCGCTCGCTTTCCCTAGTTGCAAGTTGCATGGGGCACTCGGGTACTTTTGGCACCAAACCTTGCCATGCAAAAGCCCCACAGCACTCCCCAAGGGTACACAAGAATCTCCCAAGGCTGGGTGAAGGAGTGGAGCACCCTCGGCACACTGTTTCCATGGAGTGCTGGGTGCAGGGTACCCTTTGGGCTACCCCTACGTGTGCTCAAAGCATTGCCTCACCCTTGGCTCTGGAGTCCCAAAGGGCATCACCCCCTGCCGTAGCCCAGTGCCCCTCACTTTCCCTAGTTGCAAGTTGCACAGCGTGCTCGGGTACTTTTGGTGGCAAACCTTTCTGTGCAAAACCCCGCATGTTTTGACATTAAATTTTCATGCACTTACCAGGCTTGTGCCAGACAGTCTGGGGTTTTATAACACCAGAACGAGGCAGGTGCGGGGGGGGGCGGGTGTCTAGCCCCTTGAGTACCTATAAATTCATGGAGCAATGACTGACTGGGGTGCCTATACTGTAGACTTTTGCAGTGGATGAGAGATGGCAACACGCCAGAGGCACAAGGACTCAGCCCTGCGGGATGCTTGCTCCTAGGTGGCACAGCACCTTTTCCATAAGAGTGCAGCCTGCTGCTTGCTGCTTATGTCAGGTGCAGTATTGCCTTTCAGTGCAGGATGAGGCCGCTTTTTGCAACACTTTAAAGAGGACGCCCTGACCTATTCCACAATCAAACAGGATGTTTACGAATAGGTAAGTGAGAACAAACACTTGGCTGTGCGCTGAGGGAGGGCAGCTTGCATTGTTTATTTTATCTTTCATGTAAATGGGGTTTAATTGTCATGAATGCAGTTGCTAGCTATCTGGCAGCATCCTGTAGTAGGAGGGCAAGTTTCAAGGGGTGGGAGGGAGCCTCCTCACTACCCTTCCTCACCCCTCAGCTGGCTTTTTCCACCTCCCCCTGCCTCCCCACTCAGGTACAGGAGGGCTACCCCCATTTCAGGGCTGGTGTGACTGCATGGTGGTTTTACAACACTCATTCTTATGCTCTTAACTTCTCCCTCCCTCCTATTTCTAGTTCCCAAATGCTATACTTTATATTATGCTACTACCATCGGGCACAGCAGGCAGAAGAGAACACAAGCCTGGGAAAGTCGCTTGATACCACTTCCGTCTCCAGAAAAAATGATGGCAATGTCACTGCCAGGTGCCTATTCAATGCTCTTAAAATCCTTTTAGATTCCAAAAAAAGCCTATAGGAATTCACCATTACCCTCTCTCTGTGTTGCTGTAGACAGGTCCTCATATTATGTGACTACATGAGCAACTAAGCTTGCATTTTAAATAACCCCTTCATAATTTAAAAATTAATATTTGTTTTATATTGAATATGCCAGTATTTACCAATGAATATCTTTTTTTGTCCATTTTAGCTCTGCTTCCAGCCTTCCTTCCTTCCTCCTGCTCCTCCTGCTGATTCTGTGCGCCCCGGTCTGCAGTGCTGTGTGCAAGATTTAAAAATGCTAAAAACGTACAAATGGTTAAGCTATTTCAAGCAGCTACTTACTGAAATTTGCTTAATTAGCTCATTTCAAGGATCATGCATGTAATGTTCCTTTTTCTTTGTTTGTCTTTTCATGTAGCCCAGGTAACTATCCCAAGTAATTATGCTTTCCCCATGGTTGGTGGCTCCCTCTCAGCACCCCTGGTTGGTGCTGGCCTGCATGCCTCCCCTCATTCTTGCTATAGTGCATCTTCTTTAAGAACGCCCATTCTAGCCTGTTCCCATGGATGCTTTACTCATGGCTGGGGACTCCCTCTCAACACCCCTCTTTGGTGCTGGCTGATGTGCCCTCTCCTCCCACTACTGCTACAGTGCAGTTTTTCCAAGAACTTGGAACACAACTTGCACAGTCCTTCCAAACCTCCTAACCACTTGACTACCAGATATTAACACATACACTTACACACACACACATACACACACACACACACACACATGCAAACATACATGCTATATCATTGTTTTAAAAAGGTCCCCTGCCCAGATTGTCACTCTAGACCCATGTCTGACTTGACTCTCTTCCACTAGGAAGGCCAACTTGTGGGCTACACGTGCTACCTCCCTCCCTTCCTCCCTCTTGCCCCTATGCTTCACCACTTTAAGACCCACAACATCCCAGCTTGTGCTCTCTCTCTCTCTCTCTTTTTACAATAGCCAAAGTGCAGAACTGAAATATCTAGCTTGTTCTCCCAGGTGCTTTCCCCATTGATGTAGGAGTTCAAGCTGAGCACCTTGTTCTGACTCAATTTCTCCAGATCACAGTGTATTAACATTCCTGGGAGCAGTTGGCAAGCTCTCTCCCTGGCTCTTGCCTCCTGGCTGGGGCTCTGTCTGGGACAAAAAAACCTCCTCTGGGTTTTTTATGATATTATATAACAACGTTGTGATATATTTGTGATATATATTATAATATAACAGCTTTGTGGTATAATATTATTGTCTTCACAAATAAAAACATTTTTTCAGCCAGCTTTACCACTTGAATACCAACAGCTGCTTCCCCCATGGCTGCAGGGCTTTCTCTGTGCACCCCAGTTGGGGGTGTTGGCTTTTCTCTTTGCACCCCATTCACTCCCCTCCCTGGACAGGACCTCCTAGCCTCTTCCCCCAGCTGCTTCCCCCATGTATGTAAAAAAACGTAACTGTCAATGCTTGGACTTATAAAAGTGTAATGCAAAAATGTAAATGTAAAAATGTAACTCATGGTTTATCTAAATCCTCAATGGAAACAGTACTACATAAATTTGTGTGTAAAACAGAAAGAATCCTGTGTCTTCTCTCATTTGTATTATGTTAACTGTAAGGAATTTGTGCAGAGGTTGGATAGTGGTTGCTATTGAGGATCATCAAGATTCCTTGGTTACCAGGGATCCACTTGCCCAGGACAGCTGCACCCAAAGCAGTGTTGGGGTGCCGTGATCAGCCTACTCCAACTCCCCCTCCCCCTCCCCCTCCCCCTGCAATCAACACAAATGGCCAGCATGACCTAAGACCCGCACTGAGGTGAAAAAAGAAAAAAACTACCCAGGTACAATGAATTCCCTGCTGCCAATCACCACATACAGAGTGGCCAGAATCAAGAGGCTGCACTGTGGGGGAAGGGAGCAGTGGTTACCAGGATATTGTCAAATCAAATAGTCTACTTATATGTGAATCCTATTAGTTTTTACTCATATCCCCAAACCAGTTTTAGACCTGCTTGTCTTCTCAAGTCACTTGCCACCACAAAGAAACCAAGACCCATACCACCTGCCACCCACCCAACTCATCCCCCTCCCCTCCATCCTGCATCCCATACAGAGACCTCCCTCAGACCCTATTATAAACCCATTATGCAAGGCAACTTTTTATAAGATGGACTTTATTCAATGACAAATTAATATGAAATGGAACATTAATGATAAAAAGGATAAATTCACACAACTACACAGCACATTCCCCCTGCAGAGCAGCACCTATGTGTGGCACCAGATAATTTCTGATCCTCCTGCTATTTGCCTATATCTCTAGCTCCCCATGCTCAACTGCTTCTCTGCTAGTGAAGGTCGTGGCTTGTGTCAATTCTCTTAACTGATCTCTCCAAGTCTCACTGAAGATCTCACCCCTGGTTTCACAAATATTATGCAGGATGCATGCTGCCACTACATAAGGGGTAATGTTAATCAGCATCAACTTCTAGCCTGTAGTTGAGTAATCTCCAATGAACTTTCAAGTGCCCAAATGCACATTCTATGCTCTTATGGTACTTGCTTAGCTACTTGTTGAACAGCATTTTGTGTTGATCATTCACTTTCTCCCCATATGGCTTCATGAGCCAGGGCAGAAGCAGGTAGGCCATGTTTAGGATGGGAATGTGCATGCTGTCAAGTGCTCCCACGCAGTTAGGGAAGCCCATTTTGTAGTTAGGGAAGCCCATTTCTACCACCTCATGGGGGTTACGTAGGCATATGAATCTGTTTGCTGCCAGGTCCTGTAGTTGGCAAACCTCACTGATGGCCCTCCCAGCAGTGGAGGGAGCCATGCTAAACTGATTTGCACCGTGGCACAGACTTGTTGGAGTGGCCAGTTTCATGTTGGCCAAGGCAACAAGCTTCTCTAGGCTGATGGGTTTCTGCATGACAGTCCTCTGATCCTAGATATGCGGGTTCAGCAAGCTAACAATGTAAAAGAATGTCTCTTTGCTCATTCTGAATATTTCCAGCCACTCGTCATCGTTCCACTTTGACATGACTATTCTTTCCCACCAGTCCAAGCTGCTTTCAGGTGCCTATGTTTCATGAGGCTTCCCTGAATGTATGACCAGGAAGCAGGTATAGTCTTTGGCAACAATGTTTTCTGTTTGTTGCAACATGAGAGCAGCTTCCCCACTTCAAATAACAGCATACTCCTCATGGAAAACCTGAGAAGTCAGCTCTTCATGAGTTTTAAAACACCAGACCAGAGGTACATCAAGTTGTTGAATCCCATCAGTAGAACCATATGTCTGTGATGTGAATGTTCAACAGCCTTCAAGATTAACCTCTGCTTTCTCCTTAGTCCCTCAGGATTTGAAAAAGACATCATCTTTAGCAAGATTTTGGCCTGTGGAGTGAATAAGCAATAAAATAACCAGCAAAAATTTGCAAGATTAGCACCTGGTGTCTGGTTAAATCAGTGCAGGAGAAATTAGATGAACTTCCATGGATTTCCATGGATTTACAAGTGACCCCAAGCAGCACCTGGTGGTGCAATAGTTGCAAAGCAGGGAAAATCATATTTTCAAGCAAAAGTCAGATTCACTTACAAATTTAAAATGATAACCCTCGTGGGAGAAATTCAGAAGCTAAAAATAAAATGCGTCAGAGGTGTTTTAAATTACCATGGGAAAAAAAAAAAACCTGAAATGATAAAATCAGCTGATAATGTGGACAGACAGATGCAATTTAACTAGCTTAATGGTGATTTTTGTCACATGGACTCAGGAAACTGTAACGTAGAAGCAGGAGAGGTGTAATGAGGACAAATACAGCTAGGCAGCTTTTGTAGTTGTTTGATATTCAAGTCTTGTGTTCTGTGTGGTTTCTTGACTTACAGTTGTTATTGCTGTGGTTATGATTTTGATTCACCATTTCTCCAATCAGCTTTTTCTGCTCACGTGCTTTCTTTGTTCTTAGTTGAACACCTTTTAGCTGTTCAATTTGCAACACTTGTGATTAGCAAGCTGTATAACAAGGCATACATATATATATATATATATATATATACACACACACACACACACACACACACACACACACACACACACACACACATATATGTTTAATTGCTTAATGCTATGTCTTTTTCACAAATCTCTGCCAATTATCTTTCATATCAGTCATTTGTTGCTCTGCTGTCTTATACTGTTAAACCACTGTTAACTTACTGTTGACATGGGTTACAAAAGGTTACCTTACACTGGGTGCATCTACACAAGATGTTTATTGTGGAGTGGACTAATTAGCTCTGCAGTAAAACATCACTGCCTACATGTGTGGTGATATTAGGACAGAGTAAACTAATTAACTCTGCTGTAGGATAGTACTACCAGACACAAGTACTATCCTATGGTGGAATTATTTACTGTGCCACAATATACATGTAGACACTGATGGGACTTATTAGGGCCTGTGGGTGCCTTAATGTGGGGACTGCTGGCTTGCCCTTTGTGCCCCAGCCCCTCCTCAGCATGTTGAGCCATGTCATAGCAGTCCTGGGCTGGTAGGCTGGCCCCTGGGGCACCATTCCAGCCAGGGCTGCTCCACCCTGGCTCAATGTGTTGTAGTCCTGGGTACATGTGCAAACATGGTGGCTAGCATCAATAAACTCCAGTGTGAACTGAACCATAATTTATTCAGCTGTATTAATTGCACATGTAGATGTACCCACTGGGATGCACTGCTCTGCTTCATTCAGAAATTATGTCGTACCAAATAGCATTGGTCATGTTAAGTATTTTGCTAAAACATCTTTCAGGCCCACATCTATGGTGTACAGGTGATTTTCTTTTTATATTTACTGATTATGCTAATAGGGCAAAAGTTTGCAGGGTTTATTTTCCCCTATTGTAGTCATAGTCCTTACACTGTGAAATTACATTTTTGTAACAATGTGACCTATTGAAAACTTTCTATTTATTTTTCACTGGAAGGTTTATTTGTCCAGGACAGCTATCTCTAAGGCTTCAAATTATAAAATAGAAAACATACCTTTGCAGAATCTGATAACTATCTTATGATGTTACATACTGTACTAGAAGTTATAAGAAGGATATGACTATGAATGTTGAGGCAGTTTTCCAATTTTTTTTGAAAAGGGAAATACAGCTGCATATCTCACCTGTCTACCTCTTAAACATACTTTTTGGCCAGTACATGAAGTTACAAAATAGAATTCTGCCAACCCAAGTAGCTGGAGGAGAAAATCCCAAGTCAAGCTCAGAGTTCACTGTGAAGTAATGCAGAGATTTTGACAGGCCACAACCTAGCCCCACGAGGTGAAGGAGGCATGGCCCAGTCCCAGTGGAAGGGAAGGGGGAATGGCCCAGCCAGGTGAAGGAAGGGGGATATAGCCAGGCCCCAATCTTGCCCTGCATAGAGGGAAGGGGATATGGTCTGACCCTGGACCAACCAAGTAGAAAAGGAAAGGGGCATGGTCAGGTTCCAAAGGGAGGAGAAGCAAGTGTGGTCCATCTCTGCAGGGGAAGCGAGTGTAGTCAGGCTGCACCAGAAGTGAGGTGGTTTCACTTGGTCCTACGGGGGAAGGGAGATAATTTGTATAATGGGGGGCCTGCTTGGGGCCGATCTTGCTGTGGCCTGCCCACCTGTTCCTGGGCTAACTGCCTGCCTTCTTTCCCGCCACGCCTTGATGTTAATTATTTAATAGATGTTAATAAGCAGGAGGCTGCCCATTTCCTACCCCGATGCCAGGGGGCGCTATCTGCAGCTCCATTCCTCCCCCACACCACAGCCCAAGTCTTGCTGGTGGCATCTAGATGGTCTCATCATCACCGGCCCCCACGCTGGGCCCCAGAATCCTGCTGATTGAACCCCAACCTGGAATTCTCTCATCAGGTGGTCTCATTTGCCTTCATATTAGGCAGCATAGCTCCCTGAACCACTTCCCCTTCTGGGTGTGGTCCCTCCACCAAGACCTTTGGCTCCTCTAGCCCTGGCCCACCTCCAGGCCAGTCAGAACCCCAGGCGTGCAGCTTTTGGGCGTTCCTTGCGGTGGGCCCCTGGCCCTTTGACCCTTCCGGTCCTGGCCCCAGCATTGACCAATCAGGGGAAGTTCAGACAGACCTGCATCTATGGCCCTTTTCTCTCTCCAAGGGTCCACTGTCTGGGCCCTCCAAAACAAGGTGTAACCCACCCGGTCATGGGAGCTAAGGGTTAAGTTGCCCCAACCCGCCTTTCACCAGGGTGGTAACTGGCCTGGCATTTCCTGGGGGCTCCCACACCACTGAGAGCCCCACCAGGCCACCCACTCCCAGCAGGGTGCAGTTTTAGGTCGTACCCAGGACCAGGAGCCTCCTATCCTTCCTCTGTAGCTCCTCCCTTACCTCCAGATGATACCAGCAACCCTCCGGCCAGGAGGTGTTGTTGCCTGGCCCCCAGCAGCGGAACTTCCCTGTTTATACGGGCAGCCCCAGATCCAAAATGGCTGCCCTCAGCAGCCACCTGCTGGCTGTTGCCTTCTGGCCCTTAAAGTGGCAGGCACCAACAGTGCCCTGCCACACTTGGCTCTGACTGGTCACACAGGGAATGGAGTTTGAGGAATGAGCAGAGGGAGTGAGGGCCATATTAACCTCCTCCCCCACTGCCATATTTCCAGACCCCTGGTAAGCCCCATGGGTCAGATGCAATGTCTCCATGGGCCCTATCTGGCCCACTGGCTAGAAGTTGAGCACCTCTGCTCTAGCACATCTTACCTGCAGATGACCCACACTATGCCAGGCCAAGAATAAAATTTTCTCTGAATTATATTGCAGTTTTAAGAATAATGGTATATTCTCAAGGGCCACAATTTCTCCATCTCTAAAAGCACCATACATTTCATTTTATTTGTCCACTTGAAAAACATACCTGCCAGTAGGCTCTAGGCAAGGACTGTAAAGCATTGTATAAAGGTGAGTGAACCATTCTTCTTTGTTTTCCCTCTGCTTTACTCTCAGCAGAATGTTTATATACTGATAGAAATCATAACATTCTACTCCTACAGGAAGGGTAAGCATTTTTTAAATGTGAACTGTGAGGCTTTAATGGAGTTAATTCTGTAAATAGGAAATCCTGAGCAGGATGAAATATTTGGGTCCCAGAACTTCATATGTTACAACAAAAAATGGTCACTGTGGCCAGTCAAGGGGTGAATAATGAATTATTTCCCATGGGGACTCTCCTTCCATGCCTTAAGATGTTGGGAGAATGAGAAAATTAATTATCCCCAAGAGATAGTATAGTTAATCACCTGAGTCATGAGTTAAACAAAATTTCATTTTATTGTGCTCCCCACATGAGTGCTTACAACCACAACAGTATGTGATACTCCCAAGCTTTATTCCTCCCCTTCTTTGTCTCTTACCTCATTTAGCATGGGTTTCCCCTTTGATTTGACCTCCCTTCCACTTCTTTTTTTGTCTTTCAGGTGCTGTAGGTAAGTAACTTTTTCTCCTCACCTTTCCTTATTTCAATCCTTGCCCTGGGTTTCCTCACCTGTGCAATCGGTCGTTGGAGGAAGGTTTTCTGTCTCTGCATACCTTCAATCTCATGGTGCCCTGAGGGCAATGTCCCCTTTGTATGCCTCCATTTTTATCCCTCCAGCTTGCTGCTTTCCTCTTAACTCTCCCTCGGTGTGAAACTCCGCTCAGGAGTGACCAATCTTTAATTACCCTTAACCCACCCTGTTACACTCATAAACACAAAAATCAGGCAGAGAAAGTATATGCTAAAACAAACAAGCTATTTGGAATGCTATTATGGTTTGGGAAAGTTGTTAACTACTTATAATTCCAGTTTGATGCTATGAACCGTCTTTATCCTTAGATCTCATGAGCTATTACGTTCTTATTTCATCAAGGAGTGATGCCTCCACATCAGTATTTGGTAAATGGGTTATTAAGACTCATTGATATATGAATAAATCTACCGGAGCTGGACACTCATTGGCCAAACCAAAAAAAAACTGATTCTGCCCAACTGGGCTTATAACTAAGTAACTGATCACCCAGTGGGAGAGTCTGATCACTTGATAAATCTATTCAGAGGATTAGCTAATGGAAAAGGGGATAAGACATTATAAAATAAAGGGGTATGTCACCTGCCATGTTGGAAGGGTATAAGAAGGAAATTAGCAAAAAGAGATAGATGGAGGCTCCATGCTTCACAGGAGAGGCTGTGTGTAGGGAAGGGATTCTGAACACAAAAAACTCTCTGATCAAATAGTAATGCAAGCTTAATGTTGTTTAGGTAACTAAGGAAAAAATTACATTTATATTTATTTGTTATTACTAACTTATATACTATATGTTATATTTCACCCTAAATTTTTACATCTGTAGTGCTACCTGAATTAAGTATAATTGCATTAGAAACTCTTGAAAATTGTATTTTGTGCACTTTGACTATTATGTTCCCCTCCAGAGTTAAACTCTAAACCAGGTGCTAATCAGTGTGGAGCACTAGGAAAAGGTGACCTTATCCATCTAGAGTATCCTAGGACACAGTCAAGATGGACTACAATGTACTACTTCCCCACAATATGCACTCCATAAGTGTGCCAGATAGGCCAAAAAAAAAGGAGAAAAGTGCACAGGAACTAACTAACCATTACTTTGTGTGTCCTGAAAGGGAAACTTGTACAAGTCTGTGAAATAAATGGCTAGTGCTGAAGTTGCACAATCATGCCAGTGGTATGGTGGCAACTGGATGTTGCCACCACCCTTGTGTATGGCAGCTGTCCTGAGAGCCTGTCTGCATTGTTACATCTCTGAGTTTCATGTCTGATAACTGCTCTTGTCCAGCTATTCATGAATGTGCTAGAAGCTAATATCAGGCTTCTCCCTGGTGAGGTTATCTTCCGAATGGCTTCTCTGAAATTTCCACAGAGAAACAGCTGAAGATTTGTGAAACCGGTGAAAGAAAGTAAGGGGGGAAATCACTACCTACAGGCTTTCCTTTTTCACAGTATAATCAAGGGATTTGCCTTCTGTTCTGAATTTCTTTCAATATCATTTTTATCCACTTTGTTGGGGGATTTTGTTCTGCATTATGCTGTCACAATATTCATAACTGTTGAAACAAAAGGTTCATGGCACCTGACAATGTGACTTTCTAAAAGTGAACATGCATGTCATGTTTCTTTACACATGAAGAAGTGTTAAGTATGCAGAATTGGCATAGCTAATTTGTTCTGTGTAGGCTACTGTAGCAAAGAATATGCACTTAAATGTGGTCAAAGGGTTTGTGTATCTATTTGCACTGATTATTTTTAATGGAAAGTACTTCCCCCTACTATGCAAATATAAAGCGGTAGGTCACAATGTAGTAGAGGTGTAGAACTTTGTTTTGTTCTATACTGTCTTAGTTTAATATATTATACATTATTTGGTCTTTTACTATAAGCCTCCCTGAGCCTTTGTAGGGGATACCAAAGTATAAATCAAAAAAATAAATGTGCTCCTAACTTGTGGGGTTTCAGTCTAGAGTGAAAATACATGGCAAAGTATAAATACTTTGCTGCGTAGCACAGTTCTTTAGCAAATCCCTTTGCAAAACCACAGTGATTCTGCTGGTGAGTTGTCAATCAGAGAGATGCAGGGGCCTAGCTAGTAGAATGGTGATTCCAAGGTTCCTGTAGTCATTCCCATTGCAGGTGAGAAAATCAAAAGAATAAAACTCTGATGGCTGCCACTTCACTGATGAGCTGTAACGTGATGGAGAGGGTTCTTACCCCTTCCAGAACCCCCCACCCCCACCCCAAGTTTTCTACTATTATACAGCCCAGTTACCTCAGTTGTGCAACAGGGACAGGATTCACCGTCAGAGGAAATAAATGTCATAATATTCATTGGGTGAGACTTTTTAAAAATATTTACTTCAGTGTTTAAATGTAGTTCATTTAATTCAGCTCAGGATCACTCCTCTGTAAATGAAATCAGCATTTGGTCTATTTTTACTTTCTCTTTGCAATAAAATCTTACTCATGTCTTGAGAGTACTTTGTGCCCTAAACCTCAGCATAATTTCATTGACTCATTATCTTGGATACCGAGACAGAGAAAGAGAAAGACAGAGAGAAGTGACTAAAGCTAATTCACATTAGGTGTGTCCAGACATGCATGGATGTTTGGTTCCCCAAAGACAGGGAGCAGCGGTGCACCTTGTGCCATCACTACCTCTCCCTGGGGAATGCCTATGCCATTTGCACTTTGGTACATGGCAAGTGACCCCAGGTGGAGTAGGGAAGATGGGAGCCAGCCCTGGGATGGCCACAGCAGCCTGAACCTGGGATGCTGGGGCCTCCTGAGGCTGTAGCTGCAGTGATTCTGCAGCACACAGCCTGGCCGGCAGCCACAGCACAGCTCCAGGCAGCCCAGCTCTGCTTTTCCGCCATGAGCACTGGCAGAGTGTGTATTGCACGTTTTTTTCCCCACCTTTTTCTTTTTGACCCCGGGATATCCAGGGGTCAAAAAATGCCTCAGAAAAAGAACTTGGCACAGTGCACACTTGAGCAGAGTACCCTTGCAGTACCAAGAACACCAAACTGTGCAGTATGTGGTGCTTCACAATCACGCTTGTCTAGATGCGCCCATTATGTCTTGAATACAGTATATTTAAATGATTCCTTAAAATAATATATATTTAAGAGACACCTTAAACACTGTTCTTCTAAGTAAAACTCTTGTTTTCAGTTTGCTCTGTAAAATTTATCATTTTGATTTACTAATCTCCAGAAAAAAAATCATGTTTACACTTGCCTTATTTCTTCAGTCAATTTGTATCATATTTTGCTAAATTCATTACATTTTTGATGAAGTCATTTGCCTCTCCAGTCCCAACAAATATGAATTGTACTTTAAAGAGAATTATTTCATTAAGTGAAATGCAGGTACATTATTCCTCCTTCTCTTGATTGAGATAACAGAAATAGCTATGAAATTGTTTATAATTTCCTATTAACCTAAAATTACTGATTTACTCTGTTCATTCACTAAGGGTGCATTGAAAGTCATTCATATATATATTTTTTATTAAAGTCACAACATAAATTACCACTTTAATTCCTTTAAGATTACTTACAATTGAAACAAACTTATTTCTGATGTTTTTCTTTCTCTAGTAATATTGCAAGATCCCTTGGTAATTTTCTGAGGTTATTAAAATGCTCACATTCAAACACAGTAGGAGCTGGTTTAATTCCACAAAATTTCCTGTTCATGTCTCTTCTACAGTCTGACTACTATAGTGTGTATTCTTAAAGAAGGAAAATCATTATAAGAGTTAAATATAAAATAAAGTTCAAGAAATACTCTAAACTAACATGCATCCTTTGCAAAAAAATTCTAAAATTTTATGCCCTCTAGTTCCAATACTTTTTAATCAATGTTTTCAACACCATTTTTGGGTAATGTTTTAGACAAAGGAAAGAGTGGGAATTTTTTGTTTGTTTTGTTTTGTTTTTAAATCAGTCTACCTAATCTTTACATTAACGCTGTGATCTCTAGTGTCAATACTACAACTGCTGCTTCTCTCTCACACTCTTTCTGGAACATATATAAAGATGTAATGTTATACATAGGTCCCATTGAAGCAAACTCTGTGGATAAACCTATAAAAAAATCAATATGATATTGAGCATAAGTAAATCAAGAGAGTTCAAAATGTTTTTTAAATTCTATGCACTGGTGCTTCTGAAGTTTATAAGTTGCTCTACACCATGTTTTAGACATTAATGGCTAGATTACTATGCCAGTGGGATATTTATGGAATGGCTTGCTATCAAAAATGGTTAAGAGACTCCAACTCTAGCTTTAGACCAAATGTTGGGTCACTAGTTGGCTGGAGGGCTGCACCCAGAGAGTGGTGGTGGACAGGTCTTATTCGACCTGGAGGGATGTGGGCAGTGGGGTTCCACAGGGCTTGGTCCTCTGGCCCACACTGTTCAACATCTTCATCAGTGACTTGGACGGGGGTATAAGAAGCACCCTGTTCAAATTCACAGATGGCACTAAGATGTGGGGAGAATTGGGCATGCTAGAAGGGAGGAATAGGTTGCAATCACACCTGGACAGGTTATAGGGGTGGGCAGATGAGAACAGGATGAGTTTCAACACTGACAAGTGCAAGGTACTGCACCTGGGGAGGAAGAACCAGCAGCATACCTACAGGCTGGGGAACTCCCTTCTCATCAGTGCAGAGGCAGAAAAGCATCTTGGAATCATTATTGATGCCAAAATGAACATGGGTTGACAGTGTGGGGACATAGTCAGGAAGACCAACCATACCTTGTCATGCATCCACAGCTGCATCTCAAGCAGGTCCAAGGAGGTGATCCTCCCCCTCTATGTGACACTGGTCAGGCCACAGTTGGAGTACTGTGTCCAGGTCTGGGCACCGCACTTCAGGAGGGATGTGGACAACATGGAGAGAGTCCAGAGGAGGTCCATCCACTTGATCAGGGGGCAGAAGGACAGGCCCTACAAGGAAAGGCTAAAAGATCTGAACCTGTTCAGCCTCCATAAGAGAAGGTTGAGGGGGGATCTAGTGGCCGTTAGTCAGGGGGGACCAGCAGGCATTGGGGGAGTCCCTGTTCCCCCAAGCACTACCAGGAGTGACAAGAAATTACGGTCACAAGCTGGCAAAGAGTAGATTCAGGCTAGATATCAGGAGGCGCTACTTCACTGTCAGAGCGGCTAGGATCTGAAACCAACTTCCAAGAGAAGTGGTGCTGGCTCCTACCCCGGGGGTCTTTAAAAGGAGGCTGGATGAACATCTTGCCGGGGTCATTTGACCCCAGTACTTTTTCCTGACATGGCAGGGGGGTCGGATTTGATGATCTGCTCAGGTTCCTTCCAACCCTACCAACTATGACACTATGGATCTAGCCCATGGGCTGTATTTTGACCACTTGTGCTTTAGTCATACCCTGTTCACTGTAATTTTCAGTATCCATATTCTGCCACTGTGTGATGCAGGATACTGGGCAAGATGGACCTATGGTATGACCAGTAAATGGCAATTATTATGTTTTTAGGTTATGATCATATATGCAAACATAAGAACATTCTCATAAATCTAAAAAATATAATAATAATAAAAAGCACTGTACACAAATTGGAAGAAAATTAAAAGAAAATTAGTGCCATGAATAAAATATAGGGGAGGGGATGTTTTTGTTTTTGTTGTCTTTTTTGTACTACAAGCAAAAGCCTCTAGGATAAATAATTATTTTATGTCATATTACTCAATTTTGGAGACAAGAAATAAACAATATTTATTTTGTAAAATGCATCTTAAAGCTTCTTATGATTATTCCTTTCAAGCATAGAATATTCTTCACCCATTAGGTGGTTCTGGGTAAAATATAACAGTTACAGTTTAAGGTCTTCTTTGCATCAAATTCCTTTAAAAACTTCAAATCATGTACTCAGGAGTGGTAAAATGAGGTAAAAAACTGCCTTTAAATATTTCAAGCCACAAACCTGGAGGCAATTCATTAGGGAGCATATACTAAAAAGGATATGGCAGGAACACAATGAAGATGTTTCTATTAAATTGTGCTCAAAGTCTTGGAGGACTGTGAACTAATAAGATAAAGGGGGATGTGTTTAGGTCTGCTGTGTAGATGGAGGTGTTAGGAGACTATCCTGTGCTGAGAATAGTTATGATTTGAAACAGAAATTAAAGCCATTGGGAACAGTGTTTGACTCAGTAAAATGCTGAGCACCCTCAAGTCCAAGAAAATGTATTTTATTCTTTGCCATTATTTCCAAGAGATGAATTAAGAAAACACCAGCAAAGTCTTTTTTAAATCTCAGTTACACATGAGATACTTGTAATCTAACCTGACAGAGGAAGTTGTTTTTTGTGCTTTATTTATATATTATAGTTACACAAATAAACCTAGGGGATTTACTAAGTACTTTTGCTTACTCGGCTGATTTCTTCTTTGGTTGCTGCATCTATCACAAACATTGAAATCTTCCAGCCTATAAAGAGAGATGCTTGAGGTTTCTATGGGAAAATATTTTGGAAAATAATTGGATTGACACTGAAAATACTGGGATTATTTAGCTTAAAGAGAAGGAAGGTTAAAAGGTTTCTGCATAAATGTGGTGTTGAAAAGCATGACAGATTCTCTTGTATAGTGAATTCTTTCCCTTTAATCCTATTCTATGCTAAACAAAGGTACCATTCCGTTAAATTAGGTGCTCAGATTCAAGGGTCTAAACTCAGGAGAATCATAGAATCATAAAGAAGTAGGACTGGAAGGAATCTCCAGAGGTCATCTAGTCCAACCCCCTCCCTGAAACAGCATTGTCCCTATCCAAACCATCCAGAATTCTGGACGAGCTATGCAGGCAGCAGGAGGTAAGATAACAGAGAAGTAGCACAGGGATGTACTAGATGAACTAGAACTTCTGAACACTCACTAATCAGTTATGAGTCCATAGACTTCCTTCTGTACTAGGGATGGGCATCCCAGTTAAAGGACATTGTCTTTTTATGTAAACATATTAATTTTACCTTATAGTGTCTAATAAAAATATGAGCAAAAATATTTAATGGAGCCTGATTAACTTGAGTGCATACCTCTTCTAAGATCCTTTAAAAATCCCTTTGTCTTATCATCTGCTGAGATATTGCAATTAATAAATAACCTACATCCTTTTTGGAAGTAATAAAGCACGGCACTGTACGGGTATTTACTGCACCATGAGCATTGCACATGGTTAGATTTTGCAACTGTCATCGTAGCAGAGTGCTGCTATGGCAAGATAGCTGCCGTTTATGTGTAGACCCACATGATTGCTATGTCACCACAGTACACCATCTGCTGACATAGCATGTCACTACATCATGGTAGGGTGACGTGTAGATGCACCCATTGTGCTATTGGGGGGGGGGGGGAGTAATAATATTCTTTGTTTTCCTTCCTGAATACATTAATTGAATACCTTCACTTTTTTAATTTGCTCATCTGTCTGCACTTAAATATAAAATACAAACTTAGAACTAAAAGCAAGCTGGGAAATTGTGATTTTCTCTTTTTACTGGTCAAGATTCACCAGAAAGAGTATTCAGACTATTCAGTCAAATTCTGATAATTTAAATCCATTCTCCCTTTTACTCTCTTTTTTAACATTTAATGAATATTTCTGGTGTTAATTAGCAAAAATGTATATTTATGGAAAACTACCATTTCATAAATACCAAGAATGAAGTCATATTTAATTAATTAGAATGTATATGTATGTATGTCAGAAAATTTAAATGGTATATCATTTTCCCCTATAAATCTTTTTTTACATTGTTTTATTCCTGTCTATCAAGCTTGCTTTTCAAGAGACTTTATGATGCCTGGTACTAGGATTGGAAGAAAGGTACAGACTAAAGAAAAAGCCCTAAGCTAGAGAGATGAGAGGTCAGAGGGAAAGAATAAAACAAAGCAGACTAAGGGATGAACTTTTAAAGATGAAATTTTAAAGTGACTCACAATTAAATAAATTATTCACTAGTTGGCAATATTATGAACAAAGTTATTAAATTCACACACACACATCTAGGATTCAAGTGGAAGAAAAAGCAAAGCCAAAACTGGAATTCTTCAGGAAGAGCTAGAAAGGATGTAGCAGGTTTTTGGATAAGTACAGTTCTCATTTTGAAATAGCTATATATTAGATATGTAATATTATTTTAATACTAATCTCTGCTATAACTTTTGTTCACTTTAGCATTTTGCACTTGGCCAGTTGGCTACGTACAAACACTACAGTTACAAAGCAGTATATTGGAGCTAGGAAAGAGCAGTGGGAAGTATCCTATTTTAGCAGAATCTGTGGCCTCACCCTTGATACTTAACAGTCAATTAGAGAATAACTTTTTCACATCCCCTGTGTGCTTGAGTCTAAGGAGCTATATATCTCTTTAATGGCCCCTTGGAATACAGTGGGCACATCTACATGTCACTCTACGGCGATGTATAGAGCAACATGTATGCCACATAATGGTGATGTAGTGATCACGTGGGTCTACACGATTGGCAGCTATGTTGCCGTAGCAAAGTGCTCCCCCAGTATAGTGCACCACTACGGTGATATAGTAGTGAAATTTAACCATATGCCATGCTCCCAGCTCAGTAACCATCTGTACTGTGCCATGCTTTACTATTTCCAAAAGGAAGTACTAAAGCATGACACTGTAGCAACATCTCCATATAGCAATGTGTTGATACACCCAGTCTTTTTCCTCTTATTCTTATATCATAGTCCTGTGCAATATTTTGTAACAAGGTCAAGGGATGGCCATGGCATCCTTTGGTGGCTATGTGACCTCTGCCCCACTCCAGGTCCTTGGAGTACCATCCCTTTTCTAATTCACTTGCTATGCCTTGATGACAGTGTTTAGGGAGGCTGCCCCCAGGGTCCCAGAGTAAGCCCCAGTTTGCCTTAGGCTTGCCCTTCCATGGAATGACTTAATTCATAAATTAGGGCACAAGCTGCCTTAGAAGGGATAATCATGGCCTCCATCTTCCCCTTTAGTCATACCAGTGCTTCACAAGTGTCACCTGGTATAGATTTGGAAGGATTCCCCAGCCTCCAACACAACCACTTGGTCCCTCAGGCCTTAAACCTTTGCCCAGGTTTCAGTCTTCTTGCTTTGGCCCTCTTAATCTTGCTTGGCCCCTCAGCCTTGTTCTGGTACACTGGACCTGGCTCTCAGGCTCTAGCTCTGGTCTTACCCTGTCAGTCTCCAGACCCCTCGGCCCTCTGGTCTTATCCTCTTGGGCTCCAGGCCCCTTGGTCCTCTGATCTTACCCTCTTGGGGTCCAGGACCCTTGGCCCTCTGGACTTAGACTTAAATGTAACACAAATATAAGCAAACCACTTCCAAAATAAAAATTCATTCTCACTCTGGGTCAGTGCCTCCTCACAAGTGATACTTCCCCTCTATCTGCTCCATCTAGCTTCCCTGCTGCTCCAGCTAGCTCGGGTGTCCATGGGCTTGTTTCCTGAAGCTCCTCTCTCACAGGCACTCCTTCCCCCACAGTATGCATGGCTATACTGCCCCTTTTGCCTCAGGGTCTAGACCTATATGTCTTTAAGCCCCAGCCCTTCTGGTCATGTGTCTCCCCACAGCCCTTTGCATAATGGTCAGTCTGTGCTCCTCTGCTACAGCCCAACATAGCAGACTTTGCTTACTGAACTCTTTACTTAAACTGACAGGAGCCTCTGGTTCCCCGTCACATACCCATAGATGTTCTAAGCAAAAATACAGATGAACATATGAGAATAGACAATGAAACCATGTTGATTTGTCTGTCACAAAAGACTGTATAGTACAAAGACATAGATTTGCTCTAAAGTGCCTAATCAGTCAACTAAATGCAAACCAAACAAATTGGTTAAATCAACAATGGTTTACAATTTGTATATCAATAGCTTACGATTTACATATAAGTTTGTAAAATTCTTCGTAAAATTCAAGGAATAGATTCCATGTTAAATCAAAGAAAACAAAATACTCAACTCAGGTATCTACCTATGGTACATAGATTAATGTTTGTGGTTTGTGTACATCATTTGATCATAAATTCCACATGTGACAATAGACTTCCCCCATTCATTAGGTAAATTCATCTATTCATTCACTCCACAATATTATTTAAGCACTGTAGGAAGATGTTGGTACTATTATGAAAAATAAAACTAAGAATTATCATAACAGGGATGTTAATTTTCCAGCAGACTCTTCCTCTATTTGCTACAGTTCTTGTTCAACAACATTTCACTTCAGTGCCCTGAAGGCAGTTTAGTAAGCAACTTTTCTTTAGAACAAAACTAAAAGCTATTCAGAGGACTTTGTTATTAGGAGCATAATGAGATCCTACTGAAATTTTATATTCACAGAGAGTGAGGAAACATGAACTGTTAGAAAAGGAAAATCCTCTCCATAACTAGTTTGTAAAAACTTTCTAAAATAAAGAAAAAACTCAACAAGTCTTTGGAGAATCTAGAAAGACATGCTTTTTCAGCCAGCTAATCAGCTGAGCACAAAAGGAAAAGGGAGACACATTTTAAGAAATCTATATGATATGTTGTATTTCTGTTCAATAACAAGTTGCAAAAGCATTGACTTCAAAACAAACTGAGCCTAGGCAAAGAAAAACATGCTGGCTGTTGTGCATCTCGGGTTGTTGTTTTTTTTTCTTCAAATGGCAATTTGCAATTTTACTTCTATGTGCCCTGTGCAATGTTTCTTCTAATATGGTAATTATTTGAAGGATAGATTTAAGAACTTGCAAACACACAGAATTATATTCTTGGATTGCCTGGGTTATATGGGAGAAAGGGACTTAGAAACTTGGGTAAGAAAGGGGTAACCCAAAGGAATTAAAAATATTTTCATAGTGGCCAAGTAATGACTAGGGTACTATCTGTTTAAACTCACTGGCCCATTCTAAACTTTACTAGGCCATAGACACAGGGCAGATTAGCCTTGCACACACACAAAAAATTCCTTTGTATTATAGCTGTACCAGTTTCTCCACAAATTATCAACAGGTATTTGATTCATTGCAAAAGCATACTACTGACTGCCCTTTACAGTAGTCCACAAACATAAAAATAAAATGGAAGTTTCTTGCATCAGTAGAACAATTGAATCTTTAGGATGTTTGTGTTTCAGCTGGCAGCCACAGTCCTGATGCATCATTTTCTTTCCTTATCTAGGTATAAGTAGACTATTATATAATGATGGTAAAACAAGGTTGCAAGGGATGTCAAGATGTTTGTAATAGGGGCCCCTAACCCCTGTTACTGAGTGCAGGGTGAAAGCTCAAGTGAGACAGATTGCAGAGCTTTAAGCCTTTTTTTTTTTTTTTTTTTTTTTTTTACAAGGCTATGCAGCTGGTGCAAGTGGCTGAGTTAAAGAGCAGCAGAGGCTGGCCTGCAGACTGCAGGTAGCAGAATACCAAGCTAATTACTAGGTGATGGGTAACATTTGCAACCTGTTGCTAGGAAGAAGAGGGTCAGGCAGCAGGGAAGAGGAAGAGAGTCATTTGGTATACCAGCCTGGCTCCTAGGCTAGAGAGGTATTCCAGTACTGTCCTGAAAGGAGGAGGACCTCTGTAGAGGGTTACACGCAGAAATAAGTAATCTATGTTTCTCTTTGGTTTACCATGAGACATGGGCATAGCTCTAGAGGAGAAGAGAGGCCAGGGTGGGTGCCTGGGGAAGACAGACTGGTCAGCTTAAAGCCCAGCCAGAGTCTGACTGATCAGGGGAAGAAAACTGTAGGCCCAGAGATGAACTTGACTGAAGCAGAAAGGAGTATGGCAAAGGTAAGCCAACTGGGGGCATCTGGGAGAGTGGTTGTCCATATATGGAGATCAGGCAAGTGAGTTGGATGAGACCAAGAGCAGGAAGGGACATTCCTTACTGAAGGAATTTAGAGAAAAGATCAGCTCAGATCAAGGCGGCACAATAATAAGCAGGATGAAGTTAAGCACCACAGTGCTCATCCTGATATTCTTAGGGCATCTTCACAAATTTATAGTTATTTCCTAACGCAGGGTGGCAGGTAGAATCAGGGCAGTATTCTGGGAGAAAGAGACATTAGAGCAGCTGCCAGTGGGCTCCATGGTCATCCAGAGGCTGCCTCCTGATCTAGGGCATGTGGGCTTTCGATCAAGGCAGAATCATCTCCTTCTTTAAACAATTCCAGAAACAGGTAGCTAGGTACCTTAATCTAAAGTCAAGTAGAAGCAAATGAGTTTGTTAGATTTGCCCCTTATATACAGCCATATATCATGGTGTATAAGTCAAATTTTGAAGACAAAGTTTTAAGTCTTAAAATGAAACCTCAACTTATACACTGTCCCCTACCTCCATGTATGAGGAGCTGGAAGCTTGGGTGGGTTCATGGGAGAATCATAGAATCAGTGGATTAGAAGGGACCTGGAAGATCATCAAGTCTGGTCCCCTGACATAGGTAGGAGGTTAATCAGCTCAAACTAGCTCAACAAGATGCTTATCCAGCCTCCTCTTGAACACCTCCAAGGATAGCGACTGCACCACCTCTGCCGGGAGTGTGTTCCAGGTTCTAGTTACCCTTAAGGAAGATTTTTTTTTCTCTTTATGTCCAGTCTAAATCTTTCCTCTGTTAGTTTTGTGACCACTGGTACTTATCCTCCCAAGGCGTGCCTTCCTGAAGAGTACTTCCCCCAGATCTTGGTGTTCCCCCCTGACATGTTGCGGGCTATCAAGTCACCTCTCAGCCTCTTCTTACTCAGACTGAACAAGCCTAGTTCCCGGAGTCTCTCCTCATAGGGCCTATCCTCCAGGCCCCTGATCATATGGATGGCCCTTCTCTGCACCCTCTCAAGCTTATCCGCATCCTTCTTGAAGTGAGGTGCCCAAAACTGGGCACAGTACTCCAGCTGCGGCCTCACCAACACTGAGTAGAGGGTCAGAAATACCTCTCTGGAGCTGTTGGCAACACATTGGCTGATGTACGTCAGAGTTCTGTTTGCCCTGCTTGTGACTTCATTGGACTATTGGCTCATATTCATTTCTGGTTGATTGTGACTCCCAGGTCCCGTTCAGTTGCTGTGCCAGCCAGTGGGCTACCACATATGCTATAGTTATGGTGAAGGTTCTTCCTAGCCAGATGAAGGACTTGGCACTTTTCTTGTTAAACCTCATCTGATTCTGATCAACCCATAGAACCAGTCTGTCTGGGTCATCCTGGATCTTTACCCTATCCTCTGGTGTACCCACATTTCCCCACAACTTGGTATTGTCAGCAAACTTAATGATAGAGCATTCCACACCCCTCATCCAAGTCATTAATAAATATGTTAATAAGTTTGAGTCCAAGCACAAATCCCTGTGGGACACCACTGGAGACAACCCTCCAGGATGAGACTGTCCCATTGATTACAACTCTCTAGGACCGGCTTCTAAGCCACTTATCCACCCACTTCACCATAGGCTGGTCCAACCCAGTACCCTCCAGTTTAACTGACAGTATTTAATGGGAGACAGAGTCAAAGGCCTTACTAAAATCTAAGTAAATGATGTCTACCTCATGTTCCTTTTCCAGCTGGTTAGTTACCTGGTCATAAAAGGACACCACATTTGTTAGGCATGATCTACCCTCCACAAAGCCATTCTGGTTGTTTCTTAATACCATGTCACTTACAGGCTTCTGACTGGTGGCCTCCTTAACAATTTTTTCTAAAGTTTTTCCTAGAACCAAATTCAGACTGACTGGTCTACAGTTTGCAGGGTCATCCCTCCTCCCTGTTTTAAAGATGGGTACTATGTTGGTCCTCTTCCAGTCATTCAGGACCACTCCTGAGTTCCACAGCTTCTCAAATATCTTTGCCAAAGGCCCTTCTATGAGTTCAGCCATTTCTTTTAGGATTCTTGGATGTAGGTCATCTGGCTTGAAGTGGACTTGAAAATGTCCAGTTGTTCTAAGAAGACCCTCACCTTCTTGGAGCTGATTTCATGTTGTCTGTTGACATCCCCATATTCCCTGGGCTTCTGGAAAGGTGCACAGCTCCTGTTAGCTTTCTGGAATATCAATGTGAAATAACCATTTATGAGCTCTCCCTTTTCATGGGGATCTGCTGTGGGCTGCCCCTCCATATTCAGTAGGTGTCCCACAGTGGAGCTCAATTTTTTTCTTGCTCCCCATGAACCTGTAGAAGGACTTCTAGGTATCCTTTATTTCAGATGCTAGCTTGATCTCCATACCTGCTTTGGCTTTCCATATCTCATACCTGCAGACCCTGGTTATATGAATAAACTCTTCTCTGGTTGCTGATCCCTTTTTCCATTGCTTATATGCATCCTTTTTCTTTTTCAAAAGTTCTCTAAAATCCCTGCTGAGCCAAGCAGGTCTCTTGTTTCCTTTCCCACTTTTTGATCTCATAGGAATGGCCTCTTTTTGAGCAGTGAGGATTACTCTCTTGAGGAGGCACCATCGCTCCTGAACTCCCAAATCCTCCAGTTGCTGGTCACAGAGGGCCTTTCTAACTAAACTCCTGAGTTTGTTCAAGTCTACCCTTCTGAAACCTAGGACTTCTGTTCTACTAATTGAAATCCTAGCCTTTTGGTGGATGGTTAACCTAATCAGATCTTGGTCACTGTTGCCCAGAGTACCACCAATCCTCAGGTCCCCTACCACGTCCTCCCCTTTGGTGAGCACTAAGTCCAGAGTGGCTTCCCCACTAGTCATGCCTTTGACAACCTGTGACAGGACAAGATCATCAGTAGTTGCCAAGAAATTGGCTGGCCTGCTGGGGCTCACCGAATGGTCCTTCTAACAGATGTCAGGGTAGTTGAAGTCACCCATGACAATCAGGTCTTTATTGCTGGCTACTTCAGCCAGTTCCCTGGAAAATGACTGATTGTTCTCCTCTTCTTGGGAGGGAGACCTGTAGTAGATTCCCACCATCTGGTCTCCCTATCCTGAACCCCTTGTATCTTGATCCAGAGGGTCTCAAGGAACCTCACCTAGCTATCAAACCTGACCTGCAGGGAGGGGTACTGCTGTTTCACATAGAGGATCACTCTTCCTCCCTTCTTCCTAATACAATCCTTCCTATAGAGTCTATAGTTCTTAATATCCTCTGCCCAATTGTGTGTGTTGTTCCACTAGGTCTCCATCACCCCAGTGAGGTCAAATTCCTCATCCATCAGAAGGAGAGCCAGTTCCTCCTGTTTATTGCCCATGTGTCTGGCATTTCCATAAAGAAACCTGAGTTCCCCTCTAGTTACCTCAGGTTTTCTGTCACCTGGAGGGGCAGCATGCTGTTGGGCTTCCAGGAAGTTGGATCATCCCCCTGGAGGTTTGGGCAGTACATGGCCCATTGGCAGCCTGCCTAGCTGGGCTGGCCTTGTCTGACACACCTAGCCTTCCCCCCGCCCAACACCCCATGCTGCCCCTGGTGCAAGCCAGCCCCTTCCTGGGTTGTGCCAAGTATCCTGCTGGCCACAGGAGCTTCATGGAGGCAGAAACAGTGAGGGACCTGATCCTGCTTTCAGCAGAGCTTCCCCACCTGCCCCAGAGCTGGGGAAGGAGCTGCCATTGGGCCAGTCAGCCCCTGAGGTGCAGGGGTACCCAGTCCTCCCTCCAGACTGGCAGCACCTCTTGGGCTGGCCAGCCAGGCTGTGTGCTGCCTGAGCGCTCAGGGGACCAACTTCCTGGGAGCCTGCCAGCATGCTGCCTCTCCCACGAGCCTGCCCAGGCTTCCAGTGCCTCACACACTGAGGTGGGGTCAACTTATACACTGGACATACAAAAATCCTGACTTATACAATATGTCAACCTATACACCATAAAATATGGTAACTAAATGAGAGCTGCACAAGCTTTGGTAAGCAATAATTTACAGACAAGCATCCATCTAATCTGCTTTTGAAAACTTCAAAAGATTGAAGCTCCAGTGATTAACCACGGTACTTAGAAAACTGTTGTTAATATCAAAATAAATTTACCTAGTTGCAGTTTAAGACTATTAGTTTCTGTTCTGTCCTGTATGATCATAGAGAACATATTATTCTCTTTATAATTATCCCTCAGGTATTTGAAGACTGCTATCAAATTTCCCCTCAATTTTATTTTCTCCAGACCAGTGGTTCTCAACCTTTTTTGACTCAAGACACCCCTCTAAACCCTCTAAAATGTATCAATTTAATAGAACCCCATTAAAAAAAACCCCAACTAATATGACTAGGACATACATGCTATAATACAAACATCATAATTCTAATATAAATTAATATTAATTCATTAAATATTGGTACCTTGAGGTGTTAGGGACAGAGTCTGGGGCATCTGGCCATCAGGGACAAGATGCTGGGATGCGCACACAGCATGTGGACGTGTTGAGGGGTTGATAAATTAGGTGAAAGGGCACACAACACCTGGGAAGGGCAAAAGGGCTGACAAATAGATGCCACAGTGCTGTCACTGCTGCTGCAGCTGTAGCTAGGTGGATCTGTGTTGCACGCCTTCTACGGGGACAGATCAGGAAATGGCTGTGGCATGAACAGGCATTCTTGCTGCAGCCCTTTTCAGTCTGACTGTACACAGTGTGTCCCAGAAACTGAGGCATGCAGGATGGATGGAACTGTCAGAGCCAAACTGAGCTGCAGGAGAAAGCTGCAATCTGTCTGCACTATATTATGCAGGTAGGCACAACAATTCTGCTGCAGCTCTTACATGCTCAGCTCCAATGTACCGTCTGAAAACAGAGGTGCACAGGGCAATTTCACCCCATGGCAGCAGCAACCTGGAGAAAGATGTCACTGCCAACAGATATAACTGCCCCATGGGCCTCCATTTTTAGGAAGCATGGTAGAGCTGAGTCAAGAAGAGCTGCAGAAGAACTGTCTTCCCTAGCTGCATAATGTCATTCAGGTAGGTGTGCCTTTCTCCTGCAGAAACTTCTTAGGCTGACTGTGACATATCTCCTAAAAATAGAAGTATGCTGTCTAATTTCATCTGATGGTCGTGGCAGCAGTAGTGACAGCATTGTGGCACCCCCAGCAGTTTCCCATGGCATCTTGGGGTGTTGTAGCACCCCTGTTGCAAAAACCCCCCAGTGCTTTAAACAATCCCAGTTCTTCCAACCTTTCCTCAAAGTCACATTTCCTAGACTCAGAATATTTTTTGTTGCACCTAATGGAATATAATTTGCCCGTGACTTTCTCTAAGTATATTGCCAAAAACTGGACACAGCACTCCAGATGAGGCCTCACTGGTGCTGAATAGTGCAGAAGAATTATTTTCCTTGACTTGCAAGTCATAGTCTTAGCAATACAACCCAGTATGACATTTGCCTTTTTTGCAAGAAGAGCACACTTTTGACTCATATTCAGTTTATGGTCCACTACCCCCTAGGTCAATTTCTGTAGTACTGAAGCCTAGCTAATCATTCCCCAAGCTATATTTGTGCATGTGATTATTCTGTCCTAAGATCAGGATTTTGCACTTGTCCTTACTGAATTGTATTCAAGGAACTTCTGCACACTTTCACAGTTTATGAAGGTCATTCTGAATCCTAATCCTGTTTCCTAAAGTACCTCAACTCTGCCTGCCCTGCTATCATCTGCAGATTTTCTAAGTATAAACTCAATCTCAACCTTCAAATGGTTAAAAAAGACATTATATTTGTCTTAACACCGTTTTTAATGTCTTAATTTTCTTAACACCAAAACTGTCAATGTTATCAGATCTAGGACAGGCCCTGGGCCTGACCCCTCTGCAGCTATATGCTGAGCCATTGACGACTATTATTTCAGCATGATTATCCAACCAGTTATGTATCCACCTTGCAATACATTCATTTATACTGCATTTTCTTAGCTTACTAATTTGCTCAGTTATTAACAGCCTTAGTGGTACAGCTATTAATAAAGTTCAATATCTTGGACTATATGGGTTAATTTTATTAAATGGCAGGTTCAACATTAATATGAATCCAATATTATGAAACAATGCAGGGTTATATCAGCAGGTCTGGGTCAATGCGATCAACATTTTAAGGTCATTAAATAAACCATCAAACACGTACTTTCAAGTGCGTGCCCAGACACACACAAAGAAAGTTTATTTTATTGAAACAATTAGTAAAAGAAATGTCTTTCATGCCAGTTAATGACATGCAATATATTTTTACTAAGTAAACACACTGATGTGCAATAAAGTCAAACCATGTACACAGAAAACATCTGCAGTCAATCTCTAACATGATGGAAGTATTTCAGGATTTCAAGGCAGAAGGATTTTAGTATTATCATGAGTAAATTTCCTGCTCAAGTCTACAATATCCAACTTTGGTGTGCAGAAGGGATCAATTGATTTCAGTACTGAATTTTAATTTTAGCTGTACAATAACATGTATTAGAAAGCAGTTCACCAGTGTGCTGTTTACCATTAGAAGTGTCTTAAAGAGTCTTGAAATTTTTGACACTGAACTGATTTGGAGTGGCTAACAAAAAGTTTCTCTCCATTGTTATAGTGGTATGTTATGGCTCTCAATAAATAGCTATTCCTGTTCAGTGCTGTTATTTATAGGAATTTCTGTCCAGAAGTGCTGTAACAAAATCTCTCCCTCCCCCCACCCCCAAATAACAAAACCCAAAACCAATAAAAACCTCCAGTCTAGAAATCAGCATATTTAAGTATCTAGCAACCTGCATATTATAAAAGTACACAGTACTGGCATTTCATTAAGGTAGCTTTGATTTTCTTTCTTTCTTTTAAAGAAAAGTTTCCATGCACTGCATCTTATGATAGAAGTTATATGCCTGAAACTATAGCAGTGGCAGTAGTTCAAAATAAGCAAAGAATTAGGAGTCTAAAGGATATTGCACATTAATCAAGCAACAGTAATTTAAGTCACCAGGGCATGTGTGGGAAGCTTGCAAGAATGAACTTTCAAAACAGAAGGGAAAAAAAAATGATTATCTGAATGTGTCTCATATGTGGGTAGATGCAATATCAGTCAGTGAAATACATTTATGTATAAGTATAGTAAGTAGCTGGGCATTATATAGCTACCTGGAAGCTTTTTATCAGTAATCGGGGGCCAATTAGGGGTGACAGGGAGTGTGGTGGTGTGACCTTTGACTGTGTAGTATGTGAACAGTGAGCTCTCCACCCTCAAGAGCTCTGTCTTAGCCATTGGTCTCCTCTACTGGTTGCACCCACCACAGCAGTGGGTGCTCCACTTAACTACCTCTCTCCACCCTTGAAAAAATCCTAGGTCTGCCCATGACAGTAAGTGATTTACCTGAATGGCAGAACAGAATTTTCATAAAGCTTGGATATGCTAAAGTTTTTTATCAGTACTAATGGCACAGTGAGTTAATGTGCCTTCACTTTGTTCAGAAGATGTATCTGGGGTTAGAACTGGTCTATTTGATGGTGTCTATAGGCTTCAGTCAGAGTTGGTAAAGAAAGAATTAATTAGGCAACTGGCTACTGTCCAGTCAGAGAGAAAGCCCTGTAGTGGCTAGAAATAAAAGTCATAGATAGGCATTCATCAGACTGGAAACAAGACATGGTAGAGAAATGGATAACTGGGGCAGGACCATCTAGTTGAATTGATGATAGCCCATGAAACAGCTAAGAGTAGCCAGAAAGGAGCATGGGAGGTTTCAAATACTCCTGATTCATATTTTTTAAAGTAATTAAGGGCCAGATTTGTAAAGAACTGTAAGCTTCTAAATATGAAAATAGGTTCTTAACCACTTTTTAAAATCCCCAAAGGCAACAATGTCCTTGATATGAGTGATAATTCAGCAGTTAGGCACTCTTAAAAACCTCACATTTTAATTTGTATCTTCCTGGTCCTAAATTGTGTTTAAAAAATCCAGCCCTTATGCAGTCTTGGGGCATGTCCAGATGAGAGTGCACTTGTGATTTGCATCACCACAGACCCATCCTCAGTGCTGCAGGTGTTTGCCGTACTGCTAATTTGTAGTGCAGCAGATGTTTTTGACACTGGGAGATCCGAGTGTGAAAAAACCCATGCCAGAAAAAGCAGTGCAGCACACGTGACTGCAGCATGTGCTACCTGAAACCAGAGCCTGGATGGCCAGAGGCATACTCCAGCTGCCAGCCAAGCTCCATGCACCTGGATTGCTGCTGCTGCAGCTCTGGGAGGCCCCCAAAACCCCAGGTAAGGTTGCTGGGGCCAGCCCAGGTGCTGGCCCAAACCTCCCCTACCCACTTGGGGCAACTTGCCATACACCAGAGCACGTGTGCAGGGGCATTCCCTGGGGGACAACTACCAGTGACACAAATATGTACCACTGCTTGTTGTCTCCAGGGAATGAATGCTCCTGTTCATGCAGATGGGCCCTTGAAAATTGGCTTTGGGCCTCTAAGTCACTTACATGAGTTTGAAAAAAAAGTCCAGTTTCACTATAGCATAAAATAATTACAATGCCCCCCCCCCCTTCCAGTATATTTACTCTGTCACAGAGCACTGAGGTGCTCTGCTCCTAAAGAGGAGAAACTGCTAGAGAAAAAGCCCTAGTAGAGAATAAGGAGCTCACCTGCGGGTTGCCAGGGCAACTGGAGGCAGCAAATGACCCACACCTGCCAGCGGTCAGCTGGCTGTAAGGGGCAAGGCCTGGCTCTTATAAAGCCCAGGAGCTGAGGCCAAGGTAGTTCTTGCCAGCAGCCAGAGAGAGAGGAATGCCTGGGGGGGTAATGATGTGAGGAGAAGCCTGACTGCTAGAACAGCTTAAGCTAGGTAAAGGATGGTAGCTCTAGGATGTCTGAGCCATTTGGTTTTAGCCGGACAGCTTTAAGTTATGTTATAGCCTAGAGACTTGTGTTTTGCTTTGTTGTTGTTACACCGGTGGTTTGGGTGAGGCTATTAGGGGTTGGAGGAGGCCTCATACGGGACCCACAGTAGCGTGGGGACCCCAGTGCTAGTGCGGGCATGGCGTATGGGGTGCATAGACCCCAGCCCCAGAGAGGGGGGCACTACTGAGAAGCCCCCAGTGTGGGCGTGGCAAGCCCTAGAGAAATGGGGGCAGCATTGAGAAGCCCCCAGTGTGGGTGTGGTGAGCCCTAGAGAAGGGGGGCAGCAGTGCTGAGAAGGCCCCGGAGAGAAGGGGGGTGCTGTAGAGGATCCCTGAGAGAAGGCAGTGCTACGGAGAGGACCCCAGAGAGGGCGAGTGTATTTGACAGACCAACGTCGATTCCAACTGTGAGGCTTGGGGCGTGGTATAAGGGGTGGTTGGAGCCACGCATAGCCCCTAAGGCTAGGGTGCCTTTGAAGCACCCATTGTAGAGAGGGACCCACAAAGAGTCTGGGAGTTCATGGGGCCAGAAGTAACCATGTCCAAGAAGATGTAAGGCCTCCCTAATATATTTGAACAGCAAAGATGCGTCGGGTGAGAATTGGAGGGTGCCCTTGGGCCGACTTGGCACGGAGAAAGGGGGCCTTAAGGAGATCACGACCCTCCTGTAGGACCCTGCCCGTGACATCTTCAAATCCAAGAAGAGATATTTTCACCCCTCTTAATGTTGGCAAGGCACAGGGAAGGAAAGAAAGCCTCTCATTTTGGATTTAAATACAAGTGGCTGCTGTGGCTCTGACTGATGACTTGTCTTGGTTTTGGGGTTGGAGGTAGACCTGCAGCTACTGTTCTTTGCAGCCTCTGCCCTCCCCACCTGCTCCTCATTACTATCTCTGCCCTGCCTTGCCTTCTGCCCTTCCCCCCTGCCACAATTTACCTGCCTGATTTTTTTTCATCTTCGTTTTGGCCCAGAATATGGATTATGTGCTGGTTCCAGCCCTTTCCAGGCCATGTAGCAGTAATGGTGTCATGTGCTCTATGCCTGAGCCAGTTTGGGTGTAGAACTAGGGCCAAAGCTGAAGGGTAAGTGGCAGGGGGGCCTTCAGGTGGTGGGGAGGCAGAGGCTGTGGGGTAGGCAGAAGCAGCGGCAGACAAGGGGAGCAGAGTGCAGGAGTCAGAAGTGGTGGAGTGACATGCAGCAGGGCAGGTGAGGTGGGTGAATAGGCAAGAGGGGAAGAAGTCATGGCAGGACAGGTTTGGGGGGGCAAGTAGGAGCAGGGAAGTGGGGACAAGAGGAAAGGGACAAGCTATACAGGACAGGCACTGCAGGGGGGCAGACTCTGGGTGAGCAGGCACTGCAGGGTCAGGTAGTGTGGGGGGAAGTGGTGTGGAAACACAGGAAGCAGGGTGAAAAGGCAGGGTCAGGCCACTAACCCCTGATGTGTGTCCTGCTGCAGTAGTGGGGAAAAATGAACTTAGGATGGTCCTCTAATACTTGCATTCTATACATGGAAAAGTATTAAAAATATGTAATTTTTCCAAGTATGGATTCTAATTATTGGGGGTTCATTTTAAATTTGGAGTCAACTTTGATTTGATTAAATATGGTAAATCTTCACACTACTAAAGCAAACAATGTTAGATCTTTGTAAATGTCAGTAATATTAGATGTATGTCTTTATAGTATTAGCTAACGTGGTTCTGCTCTTCACTTGGAACATATTTTTAATTGTGTAGGAGAGTATTTGAAACAGAAAATCATTGAGTTTTTACAGATGCAACCCCACCTCCCGCAAAGAAAAACAACACCCAGTTTTACTTTAAGATTGGCATAGACCATGTCCAAAAGCAGCATCTTGTTAGTTTGACCTGGCTTGCCCAACATCTGTATTGATCATGCACTTCAGTGGGGCTTTTTGGCACTTGTATCTAATAGCTGGTTCAATCAGCTATTAGATTAAGAAGTGCCAAAAAGCCCCACTGAAGTGCATGATCAATACAGATGTTGATTCAATCAGCCATTAGATGAAAGCAGTAAAAAGCCCTGCTGAGGTGCTTGATCTATACAGATACTGGGGAGCTAGGTCAAATTAATGTCCTTCCTCTTCTGGTAAAGCAGTGTTTTGGGTTTGTGTTTTCATGTCTGTCAGCAGCTTCTGTTCTTAACTCATGGCAAGCTAACCATTGGCATTTTTTGTACTGTGATACTACATCAAATGGATATTCCTTTATAACTCTAAAGAATATTTAAAAATATACTAATCCTATCTAGTGGTAAAGGTTGTGCACATATTCCAGCTAAGAAGTATTTAATTGGCAGACACGAAAAAAAATCTGAATTGTTTCATTTCTACATTTTTAGCCTTGAAAATCCAGAGCTGTTGGTCTTTTTGGTTTAAAACTGGTAGCTAACTTGGTCCCTTCGTACCCTGAGGTGGGAAAACACTCGAATGCAAAAGCAGCCTCTGGACTGTTTGAATGATAATTATTTACTTGTAAGAGTCCCGTTTAACCCAAAGCTAGCATAAACAAAGATGTTAAGGAAGAGGGGTGGATAAGTTAAAAGTAACAATAAAAATTATGGTGGATGTGAACTTATGTGGCCAATAAATGTTGGCATTTAATTAATATCTTGTGACTAGGGACAAAATTTTCACAAGCAGAGAGGATGGAAATACTTAGGAGGTCTCTTATGATAAGGAGTGAATTTTGGAGCATCAATATGTACTTTGGCAATAAAATATTACACTTGGACCTTCTCTCCAGAAAGAAAACGTAGGTTTTACCATATATAGGATCATAGAAAATAAGGCCCAAAAGGACCTTGAGAGATCATTTAGTCTATAGAATCAGGTATAGGATCATCAATATGTAATCCACACTTTTTTTTTTTTAAATATCAGTAATAGCTGATGACATAATTAATATAAGACAATTTCAATGTGTGGCAAAGAGGTGAAATGCATCTTGTTCTGACTGATTAAACATTTGTGTAAATCATACAAAAATGAATATGAGGTCTCGCCTCTTAGAGTTGGGCTACTGGATAAATGAGTATTTGACTATGTCAAAACTTAGTAGTTAAGTGCCTCGGCACAATGGAATTTTCTAGCACAGTGAAGCTTTTTGGCACGGTGAAATTTCTGTTGCGATGGAGAACCCAGATGCAGAAAAGCTCCCGCCATCCCTATGTAAATACGCACACCATTATTGGTTGGTTCTAAATTATTCCTGTGGCGACTAGCAATTGGTTCGCTAGCCGTATAAAAGTTAGACCAGTTTCTGCCCACGTTGGAGAACTCCGTGCCCATCTCTGAGTGAACGTGGCGGCCTGATCAACCACCAACGACTCCCTGTCATCGACTTTCCTGATGTACCCCGTACCCTGCATGCTCGTTGAATTGTTGTACTCCGTGTTCTGCATGCTAGTTGAATTGTCACGGACAATTCACCTAGGTTTAAAGAGCTCTCGTCCGGTTGTAACTGAAGCTAACTTTCTGCCTACGCTGTATTCGTCGATGGTGTAAGTAAAGCAATCTCTTTGTTTAACCGATACGCTTCCGTGCCTAATTCTGCTCCATCGGTCAAAAGTACCCACCTGCCATTTCGGGGCTACTGGCTACAGCCTGGCCTACCACTCGACCGCCACAGACTAATTCATCAGAAGATCAGTATTGTGTAAAATTTACAGTGACATCATTAGGTTGGACAGATAAGGGCAACCACTCCAAGTACTGACTTGAGGGAGCAGAGTATGAAAAGTGGCTGTTACCAGCAGCCATGCATTTGGTTTCGGTCATGGTGGCAACCAGAAGTAGCCACTTCTGCTTTGCCCCAGGTGCCCCACCATATCCCTGCACTGCTGAAAATCATTATGTCCTAATATAGTTTCCTGAGAGCTAACCCCCAGTTTCCAAGTTTTATGATCTGGATTGGGAGCACTAATGAAGTAAGGAAGGTAAATGATGCACAAAACATTCCTACAAAATTTTACCATAGGTATTTTGCACTTTGTTTTCACTTAGTAGCATCCTATTTATTGCAAGCTCTCTCTCCAATTTAAGGTAATTTTGAATTCTAATTATATTTTGCAAATATTTGCAACTTCTCCCAACTTGGTATCCTTTGCAAATGCAATGCGTCTTATAATTCAGTAGATAAATTATTAAATAGCATTGGATAAAGAACAGGCCCCTACAGAACTATGCTTGATTAGCTCATTCCAGTTTGAATGAGCCAGTGATAACTTCTCTTTAGGTGCATCTACATGAGATGCTTTACTGAACATTAGACTAATCTAATTGTCAGTAAGGAGACACCATCTACATGTGTGTGGGAATTGCTGCAAATTAAATTAGTCTAATGCACCATTTGCTAGTGCCAACCCATACAGGTATTAGATAAATGGCACATTAGCTAATGTGCCATAGCACATGTGTAGATACTGACTGGGAGCAATTTGCTCCATGCCAGCCTAGGCAGTATGGGACCCACTACTGCCTGACTAAGCCCCAATGCAGGGGGAGCTGTGCCAGCTTCAGGGGGAGCTGTCTTCCTGCCATATGGGGATTGGGATTCCCAATAGATTCTCAAGCAATTCCCAATAGATTCCCAGTTCTGCACGTATAGACTTGCACCTGCGAGTACATTAATGAGCCTGAATTTTCTTCATAGAAAATTCAAGTGCATTAATTTCAGATGTAGCTGCACCCTTTGAGTGCATTGTTTTGCAACAAGTTCCACATCACCACCCTCTCTTTAGAATAATTGTATCTGGACTATATTACCTTAAGTTGATTAGAATGTTTTATGAGACCATGAGAAAAGCCTTACTAAAATGAAGATGCATCATAGATTGTTTCTCCCCTTTTCAAAAGGCCTGTTATTCCATCACAGAAAGAAAGTAGTTTGGGTTGACAAATGTTACTTCTCCAAGAGTCTCACATCATTGCTTATGTTCTTGTCTTCAAGGTGCTGGTAAATTGTTAGTTGGATCAAATGACTATTTGTTCCAACATCTTTCTGTAATTTGAAGTTAGACTGATTGATCTAAAATTCCCTTGGTCTTCTTCCTCCTTCTCTTTAAAGATGGGGATTACATTTACCTTTTTTACTGTCTTCTGGAACCTTACCTGTCCTCTGCAATTTGCAAGGCTGTGGCCTCCCTGCCCCCCTCCCCTCCCCAAGCTCAGTAGGGTAACTAGGTCACAGTGAGCAGGGCAACAGGCTCAGATACTTATTTAAAGGAGGCTCTCTGCAGCCTAACTCTGGTGTTCCATTTCCAGTTCTTATCCCCCCCCCATCCTCAACTCCAGTCCCTATTTTCTCATTCTTGACATCTGCATCTGTTCCCAGGGGACCAAAATTCATGGTTGTACCTCTGACATTCAGCTTAAGCAGATAATACTATAAGCTACAACCCAAAACCACCAGACTAATGAACCAACAAAAAAAAGTGCTCCAACAATTATGGGCCTTCTCCTTCCTACCAGGTGAAGGCCACATAAAACTCCCTAGTTTTATGGTTGTTGTGTTCTAATTAGTATGACACTAGTACTACATGGTAACTAGTATTAGATAGTAACTAGTATGAGATGCAGGAACATGATATTGCTGGGGGGAGGTTTCTGGAGGTAGATCTAAAGTCTGTTTTGGTCATAAGAGTACATAAAGAGTATTCTGTAAGTAAACAACCCTAGTCTATCTCTATGAAATTGGCAATATGAAATACAATGTATACAACTTCAGGGTACTTACAGATGTTACACTTGCATCAATTTAACTATGGTTAGATCACTCTAACTGCCAATCTATACAGAAGTTTGGGAAAAACAGAACAGGCAAAGCATGGCCAAGGAGGTGGACTAAGTTAACTCACAAATGGGTTAGCCTGATCTACTGAATGTCTATACCCCAAGGCTGTAGTTTTCCTAAATCCCCCGCCACCAGTCTGACTGGGCTCTTCTTAGCTCCCTTACTCCCCTCTGTAGATCTGCTAGCTCCTCCTCCCAATACCACCTGCCCCACCCCTCCCCTTACTTAAATTGGGTCAGCTCCCAGCACTGGCAAACATCTGCACAAGTGGGACTTGGTCTATAACCATACAATTTAGTAAGTCATGTGATAGTAGGCCAGGTACAGTGGATGTGCGACAATACCCTCAGTTACTTACAAAGCACTTACTTGTCAAGGGCAGCTCAACTATGTATGCAGTTGCCACAGACATTTCAAATTTAGTGTCTGAGTCTATTCAGTCTTCAAAGCATTTTTGTCTCAATACAGATATGAGAGCGCCTCCTGGACACGAGTCACTATACAGAATATATTTTGCTCAGCAAAGCACAGGAGAAATAATACTGGTAGGCAACATCATATGCACAGAAAACTGTAGAAACAATAATGCTGTACATGTTTCAGCAGTCAGTTTATAACAGTTAGTTTGCATTCTTCTTCTTTTTTTTTTTTAAGTTTTTATTTCCTGCATAAACTCTCACACAATGCATGTCCTAAAAGCATCCAGGGAGTCAAGAGGGTAGGAAAAAAAGACACATTTGACTCAGTTTTGTGTATATTTAAGGGTTTGTTGTTTTTTGTTTTGTTTTTTTACCTGATTCAAATTAATGCCTGGCAACGTGTAGACTAGTGTCATGAAGCTGTATAGAGATATTCAGGAACTATATTTAACTTGATTTATCAATTTTGCCCTTTGAAGAAAAATATTAAAAATTGTATGCATCATTAGTGCCAATTGTGTTCTGTAGTTAACCATAGTTACACTGTGACAAATAAATATATAATAGCTTAGCTTGTGAAATAGGATGGTCTCATGGTTGAGACAAAGGACCTTGCTTATATATCTTACTTTTTTATGTAGACTTCTCTGTGTATTTGTTCAAGATCTTTTTACACATCTGTGCCAACTTGTACTCATCTTTAAATGAGAACAGTATGTACCTCAGTCATGAAGCAAGGCTAGTGTTGTTCAAGCCCTCAGAAAGAAAGAATTGCAGGAAATGCAGAGAAGCATCATATGATTTCCTGTCTAGCTCAGAATAATGTTTGCTTTCTGCTACCTGAGAAATGCAATTCAACTGAAATCTTTGTGATTGAAACACCATATGCTTTTACATCTTCCTAGATTCCAGAATCACTCAGAAGTATATTGGTAGGGATAAGATTTAATTCTACCAGTTCACTACATTGGTTGCTTTAAAAATCTGAACTGATTTGAAAATTATTTTTTTAATATAGAATGTCCTTTTGTAGCTTTGGTCTTATCCTACTCAGTGGTAACTTGTCCCCCTTTATACAACAGCATTTGATATTACCAATTATCTCCAAATGCATACTAAAGATGGCAGGTTCTAGAGCCATTGTTAATTATACTCTAAGGTTTCAGAGCTCCTTGTTTTCTGACATTAAAACTGAGAACAGCTCATTCTGTCTCAGTTTTCAAAGGAAGCCTCAAGTAGTTTATCTCAAGGCTTTTAATTGGCTTAACTGAGCTCTTCGAGCTATTTTTAATACAGGATATATTACAGAGTAACTTGAGAGGCTAGTCATGAAAGTCATGTATTAATATAAAAAATTATGCATTTGCTCTGGCCTGAAGTTGTTGATATGACCATCTACAAAACATAAAATACTTGCATTAAGTTTGAGGCTTTTTTCATAGGTATGGTTATATTTAAGAGATTGCAGTTTATTTTATTGAACTTAGTGCCCATCAGGAGTTCTGTATTTGGGACCTGATTTACCATTGCCTTGACTCCTATCTAGTTACTTGCATCAGTGTAAAGTATATACAAAACTAAAACCAAGTATATTTCAGTATCATGTTATACTGGCTTTGTCTTCACTACACTACAAAAAGTGGTGTATTTTTGCCCAGTCAGAATAGTTCAATGGTGAGGGGAAAATACTAATGGGCGTGTCTACACATGATGCTACAGCATCATAGCAATATGCTACAGTGATGTAGCATTGGTGGACACAAACCGTGACTTCACAACTACATTGCCATAGCAATGCTCTCCCTCTGTGTAGTGCATTACTACAGTAACATGGTTGCTAAAAATAACCGTATGCTGCTGGCACAGTGAACTATAAGCTGTTACTGTGCCATTATTCAGTACTTTGAAAAGGAAGTAGAAAATGATGGC
The DNA here is from genome assembly GCF_030867095.1 of Alligator mississippiensis. NCBI lineage: Eukaryota > Metazoa > Chordata > Crocodylia > Alligatoridae > Alligator > Alligator mississippiensis. The sequence continues at coordinate 60,521,109 of NC_081828.1, forward strand.
AGAGTAACAACAGTGCCATAGGGGCACATGTAGAAGTGCACAGTGAAGACAAGGCACTTTCTGTACCTAGTTGGGGTAAAAATTATATTGACCCCTATGTATATACCCACCTAGCTTGAATACATCAAGATGAAATGTATACCAACTTGGCCAGAGTACATCAAGGATTTGATCCCAAGTAAGAGGTCTCTGGTTTTTTTTGGATTTTTTTTTTTTGAGGGGGGGTTGGGTGGTTTTTTTTTTGGGGGGGGGGAGAAGGGGTTTGCATAACATCATTGTCCATGCACTTTGCAACAGAATAAAACATCAGAATGTATGAGACCCTGGTGAATGTTTCAAGTGGGAAATGATGGGAGAAAAAAAAAAAAAAAGAAACTATTTTAAGGGGGACTTGGGGAAATAAAGAGATTCAGCCAACAATGCCATTAGTAGGATAATTGCTAGCCTCTATAAGGTCACCACTAGGTTTATAGAAAAGGGATTTCTTCTTGTCTTTGTGGCACATTCTGAGTAAAAGCACATTTGGCACCTTGGTGGGAATATTTGTTAAAATTCTTTGAAGCACAAAGATCAAGTTGTCTCTAGACTGGAGTACTGCTCAATCTCACCAGAACTGCATACACAGCACCTCCCCTTCCTAGCATACTCCCTACTCCAAAGCCTGCAAGAGTTGAAGACAGTAGTTTTTCAGCTCTTGTCTTTACTGCTTGGTCTGAGAGTTCCTTTTCTGGTGATACCAGAATTTCTGAGTCCCTTTCCATTGCTTCATAATGTTATAGTTGGTAGGGTTGGAAGGGACCTGAGTAGATCATTAAGTCCAACCCACTGCCATGGCAGGAAAGAGTACCGGGGTCAAATGACCCCAGCAAGGTGTTCATCTAACCTTGTCGTTTTGGGTTTTTTTGTTTTTTTGTTGTTTTTTTTTTTGTTTTTTGTTTTTTTTAAATCCAGAACAAAATGACAAAAAGGGATAATGATTTTATGCAATATTTAAGAGCCACATTATGATCCTTGAATTAAGGATGCAATGAAAATATTATTTTATGAATCTCTAAAAATATTATCATAATAAGAATTAAAATGTAAAATAGATCAGTTATTTTGTAATGAAAATTAAGTACTACAACAATGTTTGCCTGCCCACTTAGTTGTTAAGGTGATAGAATCTATAATAAAGAATAAAATGAGCAGTCATGTGGACAAACATGATCTGCTGGAGAAGAATCGGCATGGTTTTCGTAAAGGGCCGCCAATCCTGCCTTGCCAACCTGCGGAACTTCTTTGAGAGTGTTAATGAGCATTTGGGGGAGAGGAGTCTAGATGACTCAGCATATGTGGAGTTTCAAAAAGCTTTCAACCTGGTCCCTCACCAAAAGCTTTATTTTTAAAGTCTGTGTTAACACAGGATTGGAAGGAAGGTTCTTTTGTGGACTGAGAGCAGGCTTAAAGATGGGAAGTAAAGAGTAGGGCTAAGTGCTCACTTTTTAGGACAGAAGGTCAAAATGGGGTCCTGCAGGCACCTATGCTAGGCCCAATTTTGTTCAACGTTTTCATGAATGATCTGGAAATAAGGGTAGACAGTGGAATATCCAAGCTTGTACATTATACCCAATTATTCCAGGTAGTCAAATCCCAAGCTGATAGAGGAGCTGCAGAAAGATTTTACCAAGCTAAATGAGTGGGGGGAAAAAGCACAGCAGATGAACTTCAGTTTTGAGAAGTACAAGATAATTCACCTCAATGCACCTGAAAAACAACCTCAGCTACACATGCACCATGCTGGATTCTGAACTAGCTGATATGAGTTAGGAAAGATTTTGGAGTCGCAGTGTACCCTGCTGGGGTCAGAGCAGCAGCATAGGGTCCAGGCAGCAGCAGCAGCATGGTGGAAGGGGGCCTGGGACAGCATGGTGAGCCAAGCCAAGCAGCCATGCCAGCAAGGCTGCTTGCACCGAGACTGACCTGCGCCAGTTGGCGGTCCAAATGACATCCCAGCAGAGCAAGCACTGTGGTGAGCAGGATCCCAGGATGGTGGACATTGTTCCTGGGGCTTAGGGATGGAGTAGCCATGGTGCAGAGGGCAGAGGCTGTGGTGATATTGCTGCAAGTGGGCCAGGAGCAGCATGCAAAGCTGCCTTTTAAAGATGGCTGTTGGCTGCAGGCAGCTGCAACCAGCTCCCCCAGAGGTGGCAGGGGGCCAGTGCGGGGCTGGCTGAGGTAGAAGAAGACTGCTGCCATGAGCATCAAATCTCCCTCATCTGTGCGTGTGTAGATACCTGCTCAGAGTGGGTTTACTCTAGAGTTATTTACTTGAAGTAAACCCACCCTGAAGCAAATGTACATGTAGATGAGCCCCTTATGTTCTTATGTAAGCCTGTTCCGAATAAAACACTGGTGAAATATGTTACCCATGGAGTGCTGACAGAGGTGACATTGGTTGTGCAATCAGCCATCTGAAAGTGCTCTACAGCCATGCAGTGACATGCATGCCTACAGAGCAATTTAAAAGCAGCTGAGCACATGACACTTTTTAACACATCTTATGAGAGAGAAGATGAAGGCACACCAAAGTGGAACTCCTTAAGGAGCTGCTGTCAGTGCAAACCGTGTCAGTTAGGGCTATGCAAATCTTCAGGTGCTGATTCGATTTGCAGGAGGTTCAGCCCAATCCAGTGGCTGAATCTCTTAATCAAATTAGACTAATAAAAAGGTCCAAATTGATTCAAAGCTCTCCAAATCTTCAGAAAAGATTCAGAGAGCTTCAAAGATTTGGGCAGTCCTGACCCACTGCAGCAGGGAGTTGGAGCCAGACTTGGACCTGGTAAGTAGGGGGTGGGGAAGTAGGGACTGGAGAAAGGGGGGAGGGGATCTTGAGGGGACCCCTGCCAAGCCCCATCCCCTGCCTGCTCCCCAGGATTGCCCCCACATCTGGCAGCACCCAGCGAGTTGGGGCTTTTTTTTTTTTCTTCAAAGTGCTGGGAGCTGGGGTGGGTGGGGCAGCCATTGAGAGCAGGGGGGAGATAGGCCTGTGTGATTCAGAGATTTGGCTGATTCGGCAGCAGCCAAATTTCTGAATCAGATTCGGCCAAATGGATTAGGGACAGTGATTCAACTCACTGAATTGAATCACTGTCCCCCCGGTCGGCCAAATCTGAAGCAAATACTAGCCACTTTGCACAGGCGTACTGTCAGTCTATCAGTGCAAACAAGGCTATCTTATTACTGTTGCAAATACTACAGTTATATTAATACTGCTAGAGAGATGTTTGAAGAAAGGGGGGGGAAGTATTTCAAACAAAGGTTTACAAGGAAATAAGGCAAATAAAGTAATGGGGATCAAGATAATTTGGAGAAGCTTGTTCAAAAATGTTAGTAGAGAGAAAGGAACTATTCCCTTAGAGAATGTGACCTCTATACTTTCTCGAATATACGGAAGATAGAATAAAGCAAGGCTTTTGGAAGGAGCATGTATCTTTTTAGGGTGACCTTTACAAAATCTGTGAGTTCTTGTCTATCTTTTGACAGTGGGTGTGTTATAAATCTTGCTTTCTGTTTAAATAGGAAAAGTTGACCAATTAAGTGAACATATAGCAATGACACTAATTAATTGCCACTATGTAACATTTAATACTGTTAAACATTTTGGGGTGCTTATCAGTTGCAATGGAAACAAATACCCATAATGCATAGGTTAATTCATTGAAGGATGATTCAAATTAATTGAGGACTCTGCCTTGTTTAGAAGTTAGAATGCAGAATGCGCAAAGCTGAATTACATAGAAAGAAGGGGAAACTTGCTCAAGGATATTCTGTAACAAAATGTGTCAGGGGGTTATCAGAAGATTTACAAAGTGAAACTTTTTTTTGTTGTTGTTGGTTTTGCTTTTAAGCTCTCAAATCCCACAGTCTAAACTGTAGCTTTTCATTTTTCTACTATAAAAGGTTGAAGGGTTAACCTTACCTGATCTTCCAGGAATTGGAACCCAATATTTTAAGAATCTAATTAATTTGTTTGCTTTAGATTTGTTTTTAAAGATTATAAAAAGCCAGAAAATTACCTGTGGATATTCAGCTTTGATGGTCAGACCCATACGTTAGCTATTCTACCTCAGTTTCAATAATTTTTAAACTGAAACCATGCACAATTATTTTAAACTTTTACGCTTGAACCTCCTTTACACTAAGTCTCTTTTATGCCATCCTGACACCATAGAGTTTTATTTTAATTTAGTTCTTAGTTGAAAAAAGATGTTTACCCTTCTTATTTGTTCCTGTTTTTAAATTCATTCCTTGTACCCTTCCCATCTCTCTGTCTGTAACCAGTTGTCACCTCTTGTCTCACGATTGCACCATAAACTCTTTACAGGGGTTTTGTCTTTGTACAGAATCTGGCATAGCGAAGGTCTGATCCACAACTAGATGCTGCTATTGCTTCTGATAATAATCAAATTGCAACATTAGATTAATCGTAATGGAGAATGAGGTTAGAGTTGTCAATACTTCTTGCCTTTTGGAAGAATGGATTAAGCGACTTACGCACAGAGCACATATTCACACTTTGGTGTGGGGTACAAATCTTAGATCGGGTTCCACCATTTTTAAACCAGTCTGTGTGCTGAACTTCTGTTCTGTTATGGGTATAGGCAGGTTTTGCGTGCCAAACTTCTGCTCTGAGTATAGACTGATTTCCAATCACCTACACTGGTAAAAATGTAGTGTCTGTACCTGGCTATAATGAATAAGAGGTTATATGGAAAATAAGGTGCGGAGAATGTGGCAGAAACACTATCAAAGAAGGAAGTCTAGGAACAAGGGTGGCCAAATCATTGCCTTCATAAGTATCACAGTAGGTTCACTGCTGAAGTGAAAATTCATTTTATCACATTCAGGTAAACTAAGAATATCAAAAGGAATTCTGTTTGATTCCATTTACTTGCTTACCTGATTCTCAGAAGTGTCATAAATGTTAAATACAAATTGACATTGTATTTTTTTTTTTTTAACAAAACTGCCACTGAGAATAAGCTGCCCTGTAGGTATATCCTTAGTGACACGTAGTTTGAGACCTTTTAAAATAAATTAATGGTCGAAATATATTTGTAAGATTACTGAGTTTGTGCAATGTTTTGTATCGGGCTTTTCAACTGAACATTAAATGGGCATTCTACCTCCTACACTGCCAGTAAGCATTGATGGATAAATTGAGATATCTGCCACACCCTAATTAAATGACACTTGTGAATGGCATTTTTGGGAAAGTGGAAAAAAAACACCAACAGTAATCACAAAAACAAAAGTCCTGATAGATAAATATAGATAAAAGAAAGATTGAGTTTCATTATGAATGTTGAAAATATACAATTGTAGGATTTTTTTTTTTTTGTCTATTGATTAAACTCGGTGCACAAATAAATACAATCTGCTTCATAGGTCATCATAACCAAACCTTTCATGTTACTCTATCAAGTTTAATGAACTAAGACTTTGTGATGGCCATTCATTTGGAATAGGATTCTAATCTCTAAAGAAGCTTGGATTGTTTCCAACCCCAATTTTTCCATCTGTCTAGACTTCTGGAGGTTAATGGGAGGTTGGGCTGGTGCCACAAAAGGGTTCAAAACAGGTTTATCATGAGTTGGTGGCAGATATTTCCTTAAATTATTACATTTTTATATTACAATATTGCAGTTATAGAACAACTAGAGATTTGATATGACATTGTGGACATATCACAAGGAAGAAAAAGTGTATTTTTTAAACAACTAATTTTCCAGATAAATAGAAATGAGCAAAATAATATTTTATACCTGTCACTCGCCATAATCTTAACTGGAAACTCGCTTTTGTTATCTCTGCATTAACTCACTTAGAAGGATGAAATAATTGTGCTTAGCAGTCCCTTTCCTGAAAGCCTATGGTCCAACCCAGGAGAGAAATGGAATATGGGGGAGAGGGGAAGCAAGGCTTGGTTTGTTTGTTTGCCTTGAAGAGCTGGTCAATTGTTAGAAATTACTTAAAAAATAAAAGCTCTGAGTTTTTGGTTTGGTTCATTTGGGGATTATATTCTTCACTATTTACAAATATTCAGGCAACCACCGGGTACATGAAAATAGTTGTGACTTTCAAAAGACATATGAATATTTACACAAACATTTATTATTCATCCTAAAGTTTGCATGTTGTTTGTTATTTGTTATTTTTCAATGTTGGTTACTCTACCATAATTGATCTCTAACTAATATTAAAAAAAAACAAACAGAAATTAAAATGACTGGCTATATAATATTGTGATAGCCAACCATTACAGTTCACAACAAAGACATTTACTCAACTTTTTTTTCATTGTCTGTTGTTTCAAAATATTGACAAAAAAAAATTAGATATTGCATACCTTTATTCAAACTGAGATTGGTTTTACTGATTCCTAAATAGGAAAACATCAGAATTTTAAATATAATTTTAAATGACTGTTTGCTCCCCCTCAACTTTTAAGGTCATATTAATTTTTAATTAAGGAAAAATATTAGTACTAAGTGGTTTCTAATCCCCTTTATTTTCATTTACTTACAGTTTCTGGAACTGTTAAAATTCACAATGTATTTGGTGAAAAGCACACTAATTTTGTAGCTTGTGTATACACAGGGAAATATATCCATCACTTTAAATACATCTGACACCATAAAAATGCACTTAATTTTATAGAAACTTCTGTGCCTGGAATAAATTATTAATTTTGATTGGGTACAGGAACTTTTAAAAGTTTTAAACATTCTGCAGAAATAAAGTCAGGCTGTGGTTTCTAGTTGAGTAATTCCATGTGTTGCACAAATCTAACAGTGGAAAGCAGGACTGTGTTTAAGACAAAATCTGGAGATGCATTTCAAACAACGGGGGGTGGGGGGATCACACCGAATGCTTCCTTTTGGCCAACTTTTAAAGAAAAAGGTAATTTGTGTACTTCAACTCCTATGTTTAGTCTTCCAACCATCAAAATTTCGGTTGATCATATCCAAGGTGAGGCCTAGACATGATGAGGTGAACTATTGTCATGGTTAGACATGGCACTTCTAGTGGAAGAAATCTTCCACAGAAGAGTACAGGTTTTCATACAATTTTTCACACAGCAGACATGCAAGATCTGGGAGAAATCTCTTCTTTTTTCAGCCAGGGAGATCTTTCTTGGCCAAAAGTTTCTCATGCAGGAATGAACGCTTATAAACTTTTACACTCCTCCTGGGGACTGGGAGGAATTGAGTGCAGAGAAATGCTGTCTGTGAATTTAAGCTTAGTGTCACCTCAGGGAGAACACATGAGAAGGAGCAGCTCCTCCTGGTCTCAGAAGGAGTCGAGCAATGGGAAAAGGTTCCCTGTGCCTTCCCCAGACTGGGGTCACCCCAGCAATAGGGAGCAGTTACTCCCTGGGAGGAATGGAGTACTAGAGAAATGCTCTTCAAGCATTCCCTAGACCAGGGTCACACAGGTCTGGGGGAGACGGAAGCAGGATGCTCAACTCTTCTGAGGACAAGGAGGAGTTGGGAGTTGAAGTGTATGCTTCCCCACGGGCAGTGTGTGGGTATTTTCTAACACTGGGAGATCCCAATGTCAGAGGATTGGGAAAACCCACAATGGAAAAAAAGTGTATGGGTAGTAGCATCTGCCACCTGAAACTGGGGCCTGACTGTCCAGAGCCATGCTCCAGCTGCTGGCCAGGCTCTCTGCTGCTGGATTGCAGGAGGCCCTTGCACCCAGGTAAGTTTTCTGTGGCCATCCCAGTTTCAGCCTCTTCTATCCTACCCACAACAACTTGCCATGTGCCAGAATGTGCATGTATGGGCATTCCTGGGGAAAATTGCTGCTGTTTGTCCACAGGGACAGGTCTCTCATCTGGATGAGCCCCATGTGTGATTGTGGGCTGGGAACACATAGGGAGCCAGGAGGAGGACCAGGAGGAATTGGACAATCAGGATATGCTCCCTGTAAGTTCCCCAGACTGGGGCCACCATAGTTTGGGGAAACTGTGGGGAGCCTTTTCCCAGATACACTCGCAGGGACTAGAAATCCAGAAAAAATCAAGTAGCAATTGTCATGCACTTCTTTCCCAGGTAGGTGTCACTGTGGTCTAGGGGACAGAGGAGAGAGGGAGGCTGCAAGCTGGAATGCCTATTTGGGGTGTGTGAAGCAGGACCTATTTGTTTCGGATTCAGATTCGGCCTGAATTGGGAAAGCGATTCGATTCATTGATTCAGATCGTTGTCCCTGATTCAATTCGGCCAAATCCTAATGCAAAGACTTGATGCTGATTCAGAGAATCATCAATTCAGACGGACACAACTTTAAATGCTTTTTTTCTACATACCTTGAGGTACCAGTGTGGCTCATGGACGCTGTGATGCTGGGGCAGGTGGAGGCATCCCACAAGAACGTGGGGGTACCCCACACATGCTTGGTGGTGAATCCAGAAATGGACCAAAAGTACTTCCAGTCCATTTCTGGGTCTGCTGGGGACCACCCCCTACACTCCTGTGGGACACTCCATGAGCCCCACCATCACAACATTCACAAGCTGCCTGCTACCTAGAGGTATGTAGAAAAAACATTGAAAGCTATGTCCATGTCCCAATCACCAAATCTCTCCAAATGTCTCCAAATCAATTTGGAGGGTTCTGATTCAATTCGGAGAAATTAAAAGGTCCTCTGATTTTTATATTCAGATTTGGACATTAGGCCACTGAATCAGGCTGAATCTCTGCCGAATAGAATCGGGGACCGAAGCTTTGCACAGTCCTGATGCCTATAAGCTTCCTCTCTCAGGCAGTGCTAGAAATAAACACCTGTTCATACTGTGCAACTCAGAAAACCTGGCTTTCCTGGCTCTGCCTATCACTTACAGAATCTGTGTCCTTGTGTGTGTCGCATTATATCTGTGTGTATGTTCCCTTCCCCTACTTCTTCCTTCATATGCTTGGAACTTCAGGGCAAAAACCTTTCACTGCTTTTGACTCTTACTACAGCTCCCAACACAAGACTCTAATATAAAAAAAAAATAGTCTGTTAATTAAAACTCTGTAAAATTGGTAACAGAATAAATAGATTTTGAGAGGGAGAGTTAGAGAAGGGGAGGACTATTGGGTTATTTCCTGGCTGTGTCCCAGGGCTAGGAACATGCATTCAAAAAGCCTCAGCCTAAATTGATTCAGTTTTTGCAGGTTAGTTTAACCTGGCTAGGCTGAACCAGTTTTATAATCACACAGACATCCCCTCTGGATGGAGAAAATGCAAGTACATGCCTGCAGTGACGGAATGATCTGATTAGGGAGGGGTTTCCCCCTCCCCCACTCCTGACAAGCCCAGCAGGGAATATAATGCTGTGTTTAACACCTCTAACTCAGTGTTTATCACCCCATTAAGAAAATAACAGAGGGACATTACTAACTACCTGTTGATTCTGCCTTTGTCCCATCTGCCATAGCACAGTCATAGCCAGCATGTGGTCTGCTAGCTAATGCTGTGTGTCTGTGTAAGTCAGGGGGGACAGTGAATCCCTGCTTAGAGGGAAGGGGGCAGTAGAGGCTTCCAGAGCTGCAGCCAGGGAGCAGAGGGGAGGGGCCAGTCCTGCTGTGGAGCAGAGAGCCTCACCTGGCCAAAGAGCATGCTGTGATGCTGGGGGAGTCTGGTTTAACTTGAACCAACAAGGGGTCTGGAACAGACATTGCATAAACCAGTTTGACCCAAATCCATTAAGTCAGATACTGCATTCAACCAGGTTCATCTCAAACTGGCTTCAGCCATTTTCAAACTGGTTTATGTGTGCTGAATATCTGTTCTGTTACAGGTTTAAATCAGTATCTGAACGCTTAAACTGGTTTATGTGTAATGTCTGTCCATAGCCCAGAAGTTTATAGTGACATGATAGTAAACAAATCTGTTTTTACTTTTTCACAATGTACTAATTTGTCTTTGAGTTTTAGATACGAGTCTAAGTGAACTAGACGCTTTCATTATTAAACAGGAATTGTGACTAATCATACTAGAATTCATGGAGTAACGTAGTTATGAAGTCCCCTAAAAGATAGCACCTTATTACTCAGGAAGTGAGCTAAAATGCTTAAGGTCTGTGGGGTCTCCGATTTATTTTTTGATGGGAATGCATTGAGGTTTCTGCTACTGTTCATTAACCCAGAGGATCCTGGCTGGATCAAACTTGCTCAGGGTCACAGAAGTCACCAAATTTGCAATCAGGAAGGAATTTGTCCATTAGATTCAATGGGCAGAGACCATGGTGTGGTTTGGCTTTTCCCTGTAGCATATGGTAGTGTCCTTTTTCTTAGGATCTTCAAAGCCTGTATTCACCACCTACTTTCCTGTAATTGCGTGGCAGTGCTGTCATTGCCCTGACTTTTATCTTTAGCATTTTATGGGGCATTTTTGGTGTTTTGGATTTTGTTCTTTGTAATTGTAGATAAGGATTTAAAATGGCAACTTTGGGGATTCTTTCAACTGATGACTATCCACAGATGCAGGGGACTGGACTCAGTGGCCCAGAAGATCCCTTCCAGTCCGATGTGCCTACATACTTGGATGCTATAGTCCCCAGATTGAAACACTGTTGATCTAGGTTGAAAAATTATTTCTTGAATGGACTAGGTCATCTTAGTCATGGAAAACCAAAGCCACATTATTAAACTATCTGAAGTGAGGGCTCCATTAATTCTTCTTTCAAAAGGTTTGTTCAAAATGCCTTAGATAATTAAATGTATTGATTCCAGTAGCAAATACACTCTTAAGTTAAACCAGAATGCTAAGAAAAATCTGGCTAAACACTATGTGCAGATATACAAATAAAAGTTTTTCTCTAGGCACTTAATTCATTCTTCAGGCTCATTGAACAGTATGCTGCTGCAATGCTACTGAGAGAGCTCATTAATAGTTTTAAAGATGAACCCACATGTTTGAGCTTGATGACTTTTTTTGATTTTGCGGAAGGTCCCAGATGCCCTTGCTACTGCATGCCACACCAAACGAATGTCTGAGGCTTATTTCTCAATTCATGTAAACAAAAGGAAAAGAAATAAATGAAGAATCATGCAGTTTTATACAACAAATTATAAAGACATCTGTGCTCAGTGCATAGGTTGTATGGTAGTATCTCTTAATTATCAGGTTATCTGGACCCTATCCCAGATCTCTGGGAGGTTCTGAGAATATTTGCAGTGTAATAAAGGAATCGGAATCCAATTATATTGCCTCCATGCTGAACAGTTCAAGGACAACCTAGCTGGTCTGCTTCTCAACCCTACGTACACATAGCACTATACCAGTTGTAGAGGTGTAGTAGGAACAAAAAGAAATGTGCCCAGATTTCTCTCGGCTTGCTACTAGTTCCACATGGAGCCAAGCACATTAGCTGTAATTTGGAGAATCCTGTGAGCTCTATTCCAGTCTGTCAGCTGTGTCCACATAAGATGCTTACTGTGCTGTAGACTAATTAACTGCACAGATAATGTCTCGGTGTCTACATATGTGCACCTATTAGGCTGTGGTCTCAGCTGGCTGGGGTACAAGGGTACTTCAGTGTGGGGACTGCCTGCTGGCTAGCCCTGTGCTGAAGCACCTACATGACCTTGCCAGTCCCTCCACAGCACACTGAGTCATAGGAAAGAGTCCCAGGCTGACCACTACAGTGTATCCTGCCAGCCAGTGCTGCTCCAACCCAGGCATCCCAGGTGCACATTCCAACACTAATTAATAAACTCCAGAGTGTATTGCTCCTGGGTGCACATTCAAATAAACTCTGGGGAAATAAACCCCAGAATTTATTGGTTCACATTGAGAATTACTAGACACGTCCAAACTCCTAAATACACAATGATTGTGCCAAGTAACTTTCCATTCCATTCCATTCCTCCTTTCTGAAAAAGTAGAGTTGAAAAGAGAGGCCTCTGCTTCTGGTGATAACCCTTTGAATAAGAATAAAACTAGGAAGTCCTGTCTGGGTTTATACAAGTTTGGGGATTTTTTTTTTCAATATTTTATTTAAACAAAAAAACTAATCCATCTTTTAATAACTGGCACTACAGCTGCTTTTCCAATATATAAAAGTATATTCGATCAGTTTTTGTACTGTTATCCCCTTATGACTCCACTGACAGAATGTTCCATGGATATACACAATCCCCTGAGTGTAAATAACATATATAGCAAGACAGGAATTGGATACTTATGATCAGGAGAAAGCAAGGCATAACTGTAGGGTTCCCTGGAAATGTGACCAGCAGAAAAAGCATGAGCTAAACCCCCCAAAACTCAGCAGAAAGCACCCATGAACTTACACAGGCATTGAATAAAGCCCAAACTGAAATAATAGAGGATAACACTTCAATCACAAGTTAACAAGACTGGTCAGCCAGAGATTGTGATAACTGTCCTCTGCAACAACTATTTTCTGTAAGAGCCTGTGAAACTACTACAAAACACAAAGGTAAAGTTCTATTTTTAGTTATACCAGGCTAAATTCAGACTACATGAAGACTGTATATGGCTTAATGAAGTATGATTATTCATTAATGAATACTTACGAGCTTAACATGTTTATTTTCCTAAAGTCTAGGTGAATCGGAAGGAGCTACATCAGCATAAGAAATTGACAATATAGAATAAATCATTAGCAAAAAAACCCAAACAAAACAAAACAGGTGGGGGGCTATCAAAACAATCTTGCATTATCCTTTCAAGGATTATACTCCAGGATAATGTTTTAGCATTATCTTTGATATATAATATAACTTCAAATATAACTTCATTCATATATATGAATGAAACCATATTTTGGTTTCATAGATATGAAACCAAAATTGTGTGTGTATATATGATTTTGGTTTCATAGATATGAAACCAAAATATGGTTTCATATATATTTGAAGTTATAGTATATTATATATGATAGATAGATAGGACTTCAGTTTCTTTTGTAGTTGAAACTGATTCTACTTTGTTAGAGAAAATGAAGCTGTATCATCAGAATAGTTATTATTTTATTTTTCTATAAAATGAGATTCCATCTCATCAAGGCAGACCCCACACAGGCAGATCACCCTTATTAACAGAATCCCTGTAAAAGTAGCTTCAACTTCATTAGCAACATAACAACCCACCAGGGGAAGAAGAGGCATGCAAATGGGCATTTGTAAAATAAGCTCATAGCAAATTCAGTGGAGATACCAGTAGCCTGAAGAAATCTCTCAGCTTTCCAATAAGTTTTTAACCAGCTGTCTTTAATAAAAAATATCTTTCCACTCACAGAAAATCATGAAACATTAGACTCCCATAGGTGTTTTGTAGTTTCTCTAATCTCAATTATTGTGACTAATAGGGCACCTCTACATGTTTATTTAAGCACAACTAAATTTAAGGTGCATTGAGCTAATGAGCATTAAGTGATTTTTGGCAGGTGTCTACACATGAAGAGACTAGGCACTATAGTCCCAAGTCCCTGCAACCTTTCCATGTGCCCCTGTGGCCACCTGGGGAAGCTCCAACCTCCAGCCATATGGCAGCCATGTTGAAGCCAGAGCCAGCTGGGAAACTCTGATCCCTGGCCAGCCCCTTCCCTGCCCAGGAGTCATGTACCCAGTGCAGAGGAAGCACACAGCAACTCTCTCCTTACCCACCCTGCCTCTCCACCCCAGGGCTGCTCCAGCCCCTGCCCCACACTTCTACCAAAAATGATACTGGCCCTGCTGGCCCTAGCAGACCCTCCCCCCCCCCCCCATCCCAGAACAGCCACACACCTGCCAGTAGGGGCAAGGGCACTGGCTGTGGGAGGCCCTTCTTGATCCCATCCTCCTGCACTACTCACTCCATCCCACCTGTTCTGCTGCCCATACACCACCTACCCCATGGTCACCCCCAGCACTGCTCTCAGAACACGCACACAGATGAAACAAAAAAACTTTATTACCCTCACAACACCCATCCCCTTTCTCCCCCTCAACAAACAAAATCCCCCTTCACCTTCCACCACTCAACCAACAGGGCCTCTCCACCACCTTCCCCACCCACCAACACTAAAAATGTGCTTACAAGTGGGAAACTATATACAAGGGGGGAAATATAAACAAGGGGAAAACTATTTACAATATTTTGGGTCTTCAATCCCAAAGTGGAAGGGCATGGAGGGTCCTAGGGCAGGTGCCCAGCACCCCAAACCATAGGTGTTCTCTGGGGCTCAGCTCAGGCTGGCCCCCTAGTGGCAGGGCAGACCTAGCACTAGGTCACATGCGTTACTATGCATTAAATCTACACATGCATTAATATGTATTAACTAATTATACCTAAATTTGATACCTGCACTTGCAGGTATCAAATTTAGCTGTTGTTAGCCTAAGTTAATATGCATTAAAAGCATGCATGTGTACTTGCATGCCCTTAATGCATATTAACTTGGGCTAATGCACATTAATACATCTCATGTAGACATGCCCAAGGTGACGCACTGAAAATAATATTAAACTTTTCTATAAAGGATAACTTTTTCTCCCTAAAAGTTGTTTTGCAAGACACTTAATCTTTCTATGATTAGTTATTCCATTGGTAGAGTGTGGCTTAATATAACTGAACTGGAAATTGATGTTGTAGCTAATAGTTTGTATCAAATTATAGCTTCAGTAAAGCAACTGTACCTTAAAAAGGCAGCTTCATTTTTTTCCAGTGATAAACTGCAAGATGAACTTATCAAGTGCTGCTCTGTAGAAAATGCCTCAGTGCTGTAACTTCATTACCAAAAACTGATAAAGTATTAGTAGCAGATTTCTGCTAGCTTTAGGGAGAAATAAATTGGTCAATGAGATCTTTTATCTCTATGTCATTAAAGCCTGGATCTATGAAGTGATGAGTGCTCTGTTCTCCTGTTTCTAAGTTGAGAGTTCCTACCCGCTTTGGATGTTTAGCACCTGTCAGTATTGAATGAGCATTCCCTAGTACAGAGTTGGGCAATTATTTCGGGTGGAGGGCTGCTTATTGAGTTCTGGCTGTTGAGGGCTTCATGAGTAGCCTCACCGCTTGATGGGTGCCTTGCCCCCTGGTTACCATCTTGCAATCAGAAGTCCTGTCTTCTAACCCTTGACCTTTGCCACCAGAGGTCCCTCCCTTTGCCCTGAAAGTACTCCTTTCAGCAAGGGATTTTGCCATCTTGGAACCAGAAAAATACCAAATTACATTCTAAAAATTGAACATCTACAGTGTTCATTAATTTGATTTAAAAAAATATTTTTGTCCTGATTTACTTGTGTTTGTGTAGTGTACACCTACAGTGTAGGTGATTGCAGAATAGTTTTAAAAGAATTCTTACTCTTGTATATTGTGGGGGGGGTTGAGTATAGGTTTGTGGGGGGTTGTAGGTGTGTGGGTATGTGCAGTATGGAGGAGGGTATGGGTGTGTCTGTGGGGGGTGGTTATGTGTGGGGTGAGGGAGTATATTGGAGTGTGTAAGCATAGGTATGGGGACACTCTGTCCTTCCCTCCCTCCCTCCCTCACACACACATACACATACATTCTATCTCTGTTCCTCACTCATTCCTCTCTCTGTCTCTCTCCCCACCTCCCTCCCTCATTGTGCGTGCATACACACACACAGACAGCCCTCCCACTCCTAGCCCCAGGGTACCGGCACATGCCCCGTGCTCCTGTGGTTCAGCAATGCACCTGGCAGGCAGGAAAGTGGTGAAAGTGGCAGTAGGTAGGGGGCGAGTGGCAGTGAGCAGGTGTGCAGGAGCACAGTGACAGCTGGGTGGAAGCACAGGGCCTGTGCTGGTGTCCCAGGACCAGCACTGGTTGGGCCCAGAGTGGGGTGGCAGAAGTGCAGGCCACAGCCCCTCAACCCCCATGCCCCTTCCCTCCTCTACACCCTTATCCCCTATTAGACTTACATTCTGGGACCTGGTGCCTGGTTGTGCCATGTGCACCCTCACAGATGCACAAGGGGAGTGCTAGGGGAGATTTGGGGGGCTATAGTCTCCCCCATATTCACTTTAGCCTCCCTGTAGCCACCCCTCCCAGTACTGCCACCTGCCCACAAAGGCATGGTGCAATGCTCCCAGCCCGGCCCTGCCCCCGCCCTGCAAGGCATGACACGACACTCCCAGCCCCAGCCCCAGTCCCTATTGGTGGAGGGGCCCCACATCCAGCTCACAGGACAGTGAAATTGAAAGCCATGGTTTTAAACTTGGTTCCATTTTTGTCTCCCAGCCACTGAGGAGCAGGAAGACAAAAGTGGTGCCAAGTTTAAAACCACAGTTTTCACTTCCCTGCTGATGAGGATCCGGGGGCCCATGATTGGTAAGGGCCCCTGGGGCTGGGCCTATCTGGCCCATGCATTAATCTGCCTATGAATATAAATAAGAATACAAAAAAACCCCACTCCCTGTTGCCATGATATCTGAATGCCTTTGTCTTGTGGAACTGGAATGGATGCTTGGATTTAGGAGTCATGAGGCATGTCTACATGTGCAATTATCATGCCTGAATAAACTCCAGTGCAGTTTTCACCTGAGTTTATTGCTCCTGCATAAAAACTGTTTGCATGAACACCTGGGACCTCAGCATGTTAAGCCAGGACAAAGCATCCCCTTCTGGCAGGGGCCCTGGGGGTCAGCCTGCCAGTCCAGGGCTGTTCTAACCCAGCTCAATGTGCTGCAGAAGGTCTGGCTAGAGCATGAGGGTACTACAGTGTAAAGCTAAGAGATAGGCAGCCCCCACACTGAATCATCATAGTGCTCCAGCTCCACACCCCCCCCCCCCATTAATGTCTACACATGCATTTTGGCAGAGTAAATAACTGCCATAGGAGACTGCTTGTGTCTTGCAGTTCTGTCCTGCAGCAGAGTTAATAGTTTACTCCTGCCTAATAACACTGCATGTGTAAATACTGACATTTTACTGCTGAGCTAATTAGGTAACTCCACAGAAGTCCTGTGTAGACATGCCTATGTTATTTAAAAAAAAACAAAATATGATTGTGATCAGTCTGCACTCAAATTTAGACCTTTGTAACATTGGGGCTGAAACATGGCTTTAGAAATTCTAAGGATAGTGGAGTAGAATTTCCCAGCAGCACCTTGTGTGTGAAATTTCTTGCAACATTTTTGAAACTGTGGTTGATGGTGTGTTTTAAATATGAAGCATGACAATTCAAGCCACAGAGAACATAAGAGGGGAAAATCCATTCCTGACTATAGAAGACTTAGATTTTAGAAGAGAGAAATGGAAGGAATAGGAGTTTCCTTTATTCCCCCTTGTAAATAAATTACTGTGTTCAGAATGAGGGGTTGGATTTCACATAATTTTAGAAGTCTAACAGGCTGGGGAGACTGGTGAATGGGATGGGCAATGGTGAAACAGAAGTTGAAATGAAACGGTGCTGTTTTGCATAGCCCTAATATGTATATCTATACATACACAGATACATGCATACACACATATGATTCATTAATCATGTGTATGTGTGTACAGACACATGTTGGCTACAAAGCACCAACTCACAGAATCATTATAAAATTCTAGTTTATTGGACGGATGCAAAAGTCAGACCATAAACCTTGGTGCTGATCCCCTCAAACACACGCACATTCACACGCGCACACACACTCTCAGTAGCTAGCTCTGAACACTAAGCACTGGTATCAATATATAACTATCCCCAAGTGCTGGAGTCTGCCGTCGATGGCTAGTCGAGGCTTCTTTCAGTGCGATGTTGCTGCAGAAGTGGGTTGCTGGCTGGTCCTTCTGGCTGGACAGGCAGGGTGCTGGTCAGGTCAAAGAGGGTGGTATTGGGAGTCATTCTTCACTGCCTTTTATCTGTCTCTGGCAGACTTTGGTGACTCCCCAATTCTCGGGCTTACCCAATCCAGGGGTCGTTGACCTCGAGGGAAGTCTCTCTTGGTAGATGCTGGATGGAAGCTGTCAGCCTCAGGGGTCACATCCGCATGTACATGCAATCTCAGGAGTCCATTGATGAATTTTGATTGATTCACTGCCATGATGAATAGAGCTCTGGAAGTGGTTGATCAGGGGTTATTTCACCCCAAGGGTCTGTTTCCAGTGTTGATTAACTTAAAACGGGGGCTTCTGTACCTTTAACAATGAAGTTTCCAGGAATTCCTGGCTCTTTATTGATTCTTTCTTCTCCTTGGTCTCTGATTTTGTAGGTGTTAATTGCCTCTCATTAACATACTTATTCAGACTAGCTACTATGTTACACAGTCAACCATGATTCATTCAGGGACCTGCTCCATGCAGAGATTCCTGCTCTTGCTAACATTGTTACATGGTACAACTTACTTTTAAACTTAAAGTACATTTGTAAAAGCAATCTACAAGCTCTATTTTCACTCCAAATACACCTTATATAAAATAATAATGATATGGTAAAAGAAAAAGAGAGGAAGGAAGAAAAGGTAGAAAAGAGAAAGCATCCCCAAAAGGGGGCAAATACTAAAAGAGGGGCTTTTGCCATATGGAGGAGCTTCACATTTGAGAGGGGAGCAGACAAAAGGGTTTCTTGCTGCACATACATAGGTACATATATGATTAATGAATTCATATATATGCAATAATAGTTGTGCATGCACACACACATGTACATGAGGCGAAATATTTTACACATTTGTAAAAGAATATGAATTCAACCTATTAGATTATTTTTTTCTAGAAACATATTTTGAGTCTCAAATACAATCTGAGACAAGAAACTCTTCCCATGCTGAGTACATCATCTGAACATATGATAGCTTATTTTAGCAATGAGGACTCTGCAGGGGGGCTTATTCTTTACAAGTGTCTAATTCATATAAGGGAATTCTGTTCTTGGCAAATTAAAGATTTAATAAATACCATATTTTCAAAGCAAACATTAAAATTTCTTAAAGACATTCTGAAATATTTTCCAAGACATTCCTAAAAATGAAATATTACAAAATATAATAAAATCAAAGTATTTAATCATCATTGCAGCATAGTTAACACAAACTTACTATAAAACAATATTAATTAATGCTTCTTTACTCATCTAGGCTTCTCACAGAAGTAAAAAAATGGTGCTTTACTTTAAACTCAGCGCACTCCTGTGCCAAGTCTAGGACATGCCCAGAAGAGGCTTTGTGTTAGTTAGATCTGGCTTGCCAATGTCTGTATATCAGACACATTAGGGGGGCTTTTTTGGTGCTAAGAGGAGGTAAAAAAAGATTACTTGATCATAGCCTATAAGTATCTACCCAGGAAAATGATGAATAAAGGAAACTAGAAACCAAGAAAATAAGGTGGCTAAAAGGTTTATGAAGCAAATGCAATATGGAAATAACCTGATGATTTTTTTTTTTTTTAGTGTTAGGGTAATTGAACTTTGGAGAAGCTTACTAAAAGATGGAGTGGCTTCTCTGTAACTTGAGGGCCTTAAATCAAGACTGATTGTCATTCTTCAAGAGATGTTTTACCTCAACTTGTAGTTGTTGAACTGGCTGTAGAAATTAGCGAGTAAAACTATGGTTCACACTTTGGTTGATATGCACTTTGCAGGAGGTCAGACTAGCTGAACATCATCATCCCTTCTAGTTTAAAAATCTATGAAGTTCTCATTAAAGTATCTTTCTATATCTAACACAAAATAATTGGTAGTAAGGGAATAAGTGTTGAAAATATGAAACACTTTACATGCCCTTCAAAACCTACTGCAGCCTTTCATACCATACAATGATCCAAAGGAGTCATGCACATAAATGTAACATGGTCAGAAAAAGGAATTAAAAATAGGTGGATAAGTAAGGTTTTTTTTTTTTTGTTTGTTTTTTAAGTATAAACATATATACAACTATGAAACAAAACAAAATAGGAGAAATGGAATGCCTGGCAATGGTATAGGAGGACAGCATAATAGATGTTTCTAAAATATTATATGATGATGGAAAAATCTGCTCTTTTAAACTATTCAGGAAGGATGGAAAAATGCAGACAGATATGGCAGTAGACTTATACCTAAAAATATAAAATATAATAAGTTGGAAAGTATGGCTGGAAAGCTGTCATTCAGCTATTAAGGCATATTGGGTGTT
The DNA here is from genome assembly GCF_030867095.1 of Alligator mississippiensis. Classification (NCBI taxonomy): domain Eukaryota; kingdom Metazoa; phylum Chordata; order Crocodylia; family Alligatoridae; genus Alligator; species Alligator mississippiensis. The sequence goes on from NC_081828.1 coordinate 60,541,209, forward strand.
CATGGGAGGAGGAAAAAGCATATGATGGTTGGTTGGATCAGAAGATTTGGTTTCAGGGTGAGTCATTAAATTCCTGTGCTTTAGTTCCCCACCTGTAAAACAGGAATACAATCTCAAGGGATTGTGCCAAAATAAACTCATTGATTCACATAACATTTTCAGATACTGTAGTGCTGAATAATATTGGAAAAAGAAATAAAATAAATTCCTCTATCTTTCCTCTACATTCTTTTATAACTGATTAAATTTCAGTCTGCCCAAAAGGAATCTGTTCTCCACATACAGACCTATGGGAAGGACTAAAAATGCTTTTCGTGTCTTCTGTGCTTTGCACTCTGCCCCAGGCATGGGGGAAAAATATAAATGGGGTACACTATAATACTGATTGCAGTTAGTGATATAAAACATACAAGCACACTCTTAGAAAAAAGTAGAGAAAGTGGGACACCCCCTTGGTGAGTCCCTTATAGGGCTGAATAGTTCTTGGATTAGTTGTTTATACCATAATGTTCACACTTAATCCAAGAACATTTAGACATTAAAAAACCCCTCATGCATAAAATACAGGAACTTTAAAACAAACTTGCCTTTCAAAACAGGCAATATAGAATTTGGTGGCAACAAAGACAGCAGTTGCAACAGAGGGGGGGGTTGTGTTAACCCCCTGGCTACTGGCCACGCCAACACCTTCCTCATACAGCAGAATCATTTATTGTTGGGTTGGAAGGCAAGATGGGTCAGAGTTGCTTAGACATGATCTCCACAAGACCCTAGCTGCTCCACCAACTGTGAGTAACTCCTTGCCTCTTTCCCCAAGGCCAAAGCCTCAAGCCATCCCTAGCCCCTCCCTGAGTGCTTCTGGTTCCTGTCACTGCTAACAGCAGACACTAGTGGACTTAGCAGCACATTAGGGTAGTGACTTCTTTAAGATCCTTAAACTTGCCTTCTTTAAATTAACACCCAACATGTATCCCAGGTACTCTACCCTAGGTATGCTACTGCCCCCACTTGCCCAGAATAAAAGTATATCTCTTCAGGTTTTCTAACTTGTGTTTTTCTTGAGGGCAATAAAGTGTAATTAAGATCAAAGTATGTCTCAGCCCTATCCTAAAGAAGGGAGAAGACAGAGGCATTTGTTGTCGTGATCCCAAACTCATAGAGGTATGTGAGACAAGGTTCCTTGGGTAAATCTGATATCTTTTATTAGACCAACTCAAATAGTTGGAAAAATTCTTCTTAGCAAGATTTCAGGTATAAATAACCTTTGTCAGGCTGAGGAAGCATCTGCAGTTGGCATGTGCTCTTCCTGGATGGAATGACTGGAATGAATAGTAAAGAAGCTGGTATGCAAATACCCTGACAAAGGGTATTTATACCCGAAAGCTTGCTAAGAAGAATTTTTCCAACTATTTGAGTTGGTCTAATAAAATATATGAGATTTACCCAAAGAACCTTGTCCGCCTATATCCTTAGACCAATATGGCTACAACTTATACCCCTGTAGATGTATGTAAAAAGCTTAGCTGTCAAATTTGCTACCCTTGACTGAACAGGGAATTGGGGCAGTGAAATATGCATGGAGCATGTCCCAACCCAATCCCTAATTTTAAATTATATTGACAGTTTTGATATTTCAAACTCATTGAAATGTTTTGTGGCTTCTTTTTCAAACAACTTTCCTCATGTGAACCTTTAAGTCTTTTTTGAATTAGCCAGCATCCGTAGTACATCTCGATTCTTAGAATCTGTCACAGCAGTTGTAGGAACATAGCAAAGTAGGGTTGGACAGGACCTCACAAAGTCTAGTCTTCTGCTCAAGGCAGGATGATCCCTGAATAAATTATCCCAGTAAAATATCTCTGTAACCTGCTTTGGGAAAATTTCCAGAGATGAAGATTCTGCAACTGCCACGTGCTCTAATGCTTGACTGCCCTCATAGTCAGAATGTTTTTCCTAATGTCCAAACTAAATTCCCTCTACTGAGTTTGAGTCCATTGCCCTTAGTCCTGTTTACTACAGCCACAGAAAAAAAAAATCTGTCTCCATATACTTTATAATCACTATTCAGGTACCCAAGTTCTAGCCATATTGCTCTCGAAGAAAAAGCAATCAGGGCTCATGGAAAGAGGCGAATCTTTTAGTAGACCAACAACATTTTTGCAAAAAAAAAAAAAAAAAAAATTATAATTGCAAGCTTTCAGGCACAAACACCCTTTGTTAGGCATCAGAGAAAAGATTGTAAAAGTTCTGCTGGGTATAAATGTAAGTTTGTATTTCATAGAGGAGTCAGTACTCCTCTGGGTAGCAGTTCGTAGTTGGTGAAAGGCCTTAGGTCTTCTGTGAGGCTGTGGTGATGCAAATAACCTTAGACAAAGGCAGCAGCAGCACCTCAGGTTACAGGTGATCAAAGTTGTTTCCTGCTTGAGAAATTATGAAGATTTCATTTTTTTTTTTAAGCAGCTAAAATTTGATATCTTCCATGTGTCAGGTATCCAGGTTCTAACTGTATTGGTCTTGAGGAAAAAGCAATCCGAGCTCATGGAAAGAGGTGATATCTTTCAAGCCTCAGGTCTTTCTTGAAATGAAATCTGCAATAAGCCCTCCGCAGACTCTCTCAGCTTATCCAGCTATCGATGGTGTGACACACACTCTTCTGGTGAGTTATTCCAAAATATAAATCTATGGGTACTGCAGCTCCTGGCCAAACATTAAGAGATAGATGCTTACTCTGGTCGTGTCATTGCAAGTGGCATTGTATGCATGCACTAGAAATTATATAATGGGGTTTTTGCTCTGGCTGAAGGGTTCCTAACATGTCTAACAGGGTCCTGTTTAACCACTCAGGTTGTGGGTCCCCCTGGGGATGGTACGGCATGGTCTGAGACTTCTTAATACCTGCCAAGCGCAAGACTTCTTTCAACAAGGTGCTCTCAAAATCATGCCCCTGATCCAAACGGATTCTGGCAGGTAAGCCATACGCTGAAAAGTTCTTGTCCCATGGCACCCAGGCTACTGTTGAGACTTCCTGATCCCTGGTTGGATAGCATGACTGGTGAAATGATCCATCACCACAAGTACACTGCTGATGTTATGATGATCTGCTTCAATAGCCAGAAAATCTATACAGACTAACTCCAAGGTCCATGAACTAGTATGTAGATAGGTTGCCCTCTTAGGTAGCACCTTTCATTGTACAGACCTGGCACAGGTTTCACACTTCCATTTTACATCTTCGGCCATACGCGGCCAATAAAACTCTCTCAACAACGTCAAGGTCCTGTCCACCCCTAGGTGCCAAAGTCCTCATGAAGTGCTCTCATGGCCTGCTCTTGGTAAGCCTTGGGCAGTACCAACTGATGCTTAGTGTCTCCAGTAGGGAACACAACAGTCCAATAAAGCAACCCATTTACAACCCATAGTTTAGGCCACTCCTGCAAGAGCAGTTGACCCTCTGAAGACTGAGGTTTTATTCTGATAGTGATTATCCTGGCTTCCTTCCACTTGAAGACCTCTCATATGTTGGGATCTGTCCGTTGGGCTTCCCTCCACTAAGTGGGACTCATTTGAGGCAGGACCTCTTGGTTCAAAGTGATATAGTGTACTAAGGCAACTGCTCCTTCAGGGGGCAACCAATACATTTCTGCCACACAACCTCCGGGACAATCATCCAACTCCCCCAGTTTACCCCAGTTGCAAAAATGCTGAACATCTTCCTCAGAGATTAACTCAACCTCACCCTAACCCCCCCCCCCCCCGGGGCCTACATGAAAGGGCATCAGCATCATTGTTCCGCTTCCCAGCACAGTAGTGTAGGCTGAATTAGTAGTTGGAAAGAGCGACAACAACCAGAGCCTGTGGCTTTGCACTGGATAAAATGTAGGTGAGGGCATTATTGTCAGTCCATACTTCAAACTTTGCCCCATACATGTAGTCTCAAAATTTTTATGTCACAGCCCACTTTAAAGCCCAAAACTCTAATTTATGCACTGGGTAGCATACCTCACTGGAGGTTAGACTCCAGCTAGCAAATATCACAGGTCATTCCCTTCCTTCATGCTCTTCACACAATACTGTGCCCAGCCCCTTAAGGCTTGCATCATTATGCAACTCATAAGGCTTGTTGGGCTCAGCGTAAATTGGCACCAGAACATGGGTCAGTCAATATATATCAGCTCCTTAAAAGCTCTCTCACAATCCTGGGTTTGCTGAGACCCAAAAAGCTCTACTGGATTCCAGGCTGCATCTCAAATGTACCTCTTTGCATTTTCAGACCCGGTGTTACTCCTTCCTCTCTTGTGCTTCCCCAGCTGGTATCCTTGGGTCAACTCAGTTAGGGGTTTCATGATTACAGCATAATCCTGCACAAAGCATCTATAATACCTGGTGAACCCAAGGAATTGCTTTAGATCCCAGTAGTGGTTGGGTTGTGGCCATGTTGTCACTGCCTTAATTTTGGCAGGGTCAGTGCTGACCTCATCTGCTGACACAATATGCCCCACATCGTTCACAACTGTCTGGCATAAATGGCACTTACCAAGTGCCAACTTGAGCCCAGCAGCTTCCAGATGATGCAGGACTCTCATTAGTCATTCCTCATGCTTTTCCAGTGTTTTCCCAAACACAATGTCATCTAGATAAGCTAAAACCTGTGTCATATTATCCACCTGTTTCAATGGTATCTGATAGTAACCGCTACGGAGGCATAAGACCAGAAAAACCATTAGCTGCCTACCAGGCAGTCTAAAGCATCATCCTCTACTCATGGCACTGTGTACCGAATCATAACGGTCCTGCTTTTCAAAATCCGGTAATCAATACACATCCATATTTTCCCATTTTTCTCTCTCACAACCACAATGGGTGATGCATAGGGACTTCAGGACTCCTTAATAATTCCTTGTTTTACCAAGTCCTATAGGTGCTTCCTAACATTCTCCATTTTTGTGAGGGCTGTACGCCTAGAGCACTCCCTAAATGGCCTATCATCTTTTAGCCATATCTGGTGTTCTACTCCAGTGGTGAGCCCCACATCCCACCATGGGAACTAAAAGGAAGCAAGGCTGCATTGGCTCCCATGATCTCAGCAAGTTGCTGCCCTGGTTTCACACACACATCTCTAGTAGCAGTGGTAACAACCATCACTATGACCTTGTCTTTGGTAGCTTTGTCTACTGATATCACCCATGAGGTACCAGTACCTGTTTCATGGGACCCTGATGGTGATTGGATTCCAAAACACCCAGGGTGGCACTCTCTCCAGTGGCATTAGGACAACATTTCACTGTCAACAACCTGCTGCTCTGGGATGGCACCATCTCCTCCCCACACAAGAGTCTCTCTGGGAGCCTAACTTGTTCTCAATAGCTTGGTATGCCCTGGCACACAGCCCATGAATGGCCAAGTCATCATGTATTGTTTCCCGGCCTGTCGTTGGCAAAACTGAGCCAACAACTGAAATAAATTCAAGTTGGTACCTACAATGATGGGGGCTCCCTTCATCCACTTGGGGTCCAGGCAAATTAATGCAGCTGTGGTGATCATTTCTTTCTTAACCCCCACCACATCAGTGGGAAATTCCAGGTGGAGTATGATGTAACCACTGGAGGGATAGGACCCATGGCTGAGGCCACAGAGGCCTAAGTGATCAATGGCTGCAATGGCAAGTGCCCCAAATGCTGTACATAGAGATATTTGAAACCAATGGTAACCTGTGACCCACTGTCTGAAAATGCCGTGCACAGGACTCCTTAGCAGATGTGACGGGTTTGAAGTCTCTTATGAGAACCAGGGCCTGGTTCTCATGAGGGACTTCAATCACCCTGTACCTCATGAGGGTACAGGCAGAAACCCTAGTGGTCAGGGAGACTAGCAAGTATGGCAGAAGACCAGCTTGGCTTAGCACAGTACTCTTCAGTGAGCTAAAACTCAACAAGGAAGGTTACAAGAAGCTTAGACAACTTGGACAAAACTTGAGGAAGCAGTATAAGAGTATGCTGGAATGAAATCAGAAAGGCCAAAGTATAATTGGAGTTGCAGTTAGCAAGGGATGTGAAGGGTAATGAGAAGGATTTCTACAAGTATGTCATAAATAAGAGGAAGATCAGGGGAAGTGTGGGTCCCTTACTGAATGGGGGAGGCAACTTAGTGAGAGAGGCAGTGGAAAAAGCTGAAATACTTCTTGCCTTTTTTACCTCTGTCTTCATAGGCAAGATCAGCTCCCACACTATTGCACTGGGCAGCACAGTTTGGGGAGGAAGTGAGCAGCCAACAGTGGTGGAAAAAAAAATAGGCTAGTTATTTATAAACTATTTAGAAACTATTTTTTAAAAGTTGGATGTATACAATTTCAGGAGGCTGGATGCAATGCACCAAAGGGTTGCTGAATGAATTAAACTATGTGAATGCATAGTGAATGCCACTGGCCATCATGTTTTAAAACTTGTGTCAATTGATAGAGGTCCTGGATGTTTGGGAAAGGGCAATTATGGTGCCCATCTTTAAGAAAGAGAAGAAGGAAAATCTGGGGAACTTCAGACCAGTCAAACTCACTTCAGTCCCTGGAAAATTCATGGAGCAGGTCCTAAATAAATCCATTTCCAAACACTTGGAGGAGAAGAAGGTGATTAGGAACAGACAACATGAATTCACAAAGGGAAAGTCATGTCTGACCAACTTGATTGCTTTCTATGATGAGATGACTGACTCTGTGGATGTGGGGAGACCAGTGGACAAGATATACTTTGAATTTAGCAAGGCTTTTGATGTCTCCCACAGTATTCTCACAAGCAAGCTAGGGAAGTATAGGTTGGATGAATGGACTGCAAGGTGGATAGAAAACTGGCTGGATAATTGAGTCAGAAAATAGTAATCAATGGCTTGATGTCTAAGTAGCAGCAGTCATGTCTACACAAGCAACAGGCTGTGCAGCTGTTACTGCACAGTCATTTAATACTTGGAAAAATAAGTATTAAAATGACTGCACAGTAACTGAAGTTATTGTACAGTAACATCGCGGCATGATTTTTTTTTCCAGACACTACTGTGCAGTAGCATCTCATGTAGATGTGTCTAGCCAGCATCAAGTTGAATGCCCCAGGGTCCAGTCTTGGGACCAGTTTTGTTTAATATCTTCATCAATGACCTGAAAAGCTAGATGAGGGCCTGAGTAATCAGTGCTTCCCCCTCACCTCCTTAGAGAGACTCTGCACATGTATAAGCAGAGGAAGAGCTGGCAGTGGCAGTGACTTTGCTATTGCAATATCTTCCAGTAATCCTGCTTATTTTCTTGCTAGCATCTTCTTCCTCTTCTGCTGGTACCTCCTGAAAATTCATTCTTCCCCCTTTGCCTGCTTCTATTCAGCCAGCTTTCAGTGAAGGAAGGGTACAGAAGTGGCTGGGCCAACTCCCCCTAGTGAACTCCCCACTCAAAGTCCTCTGTTTGCTGACCTGTTCACAGGTCCTGATATAAATAGCTCCTGTGAAAATCTCTAATAACGTCTTCTTCCAAAAAAGTACAGATCTGGTACTTCTTTCTCAAGTTTCTTGATCAGTTACTCAACTTTGACAAAGTTGACCATTGTTCAAATCTTCAGATCTTACCCTCTCTTGACTTCTCAAACCCTGACCTGTTCTAATTCTCTCCTACTTGCTGTAACTATCCATCAGCATGTCCTTTGAAAAATCTTCTTTATGCTGGTTTCCCCATCAGCTTTGTCAAATTTCACAAAGCTCTGTCATAACTTCTCTTCTCAGTTCACTTTTATATCTGAATGATCTCATCTGTAGAAGCAAATTAAACAAAGTTCTCTAATATGATAGCTGTCTAATACTTTCTAATACTGTCCCCTCTCTACTGTTCCCTATCTAATATGATAGCCTCCCTTTAGGACTTTTCTTCATGGATATCCAGCCATCAGTTCACTCACTGTTTGGTCCTTGCCATACCTCCCAGCCTTTGGTGTAGGGTTCCTTCCAGGCTCATTGTGTACTCTAGCCTATGACTAAGCAATACATCATCACAAAGATGTTTTCAATAGAAAGTGTTGTACAATACCAGATCAAAGAACTTATTTTGACTGAGCCCTCTTCTTCAAGAAGGCATACTTGTAACACACCATGTCTTACTTTATATCCTTATCATGCATGCCAACCTCAATCCCAGATTGCAAGTATCACCTAGTACCATCCATCAGGTGGAATCCAGCCATCAGACATCCCTCTTCTTATTAATACCCCCCAATCACTGAATATTTTCAAACCTTCCTTATGGCAAAAGTCCTTGAACCCATCTTTTAATCTCTGTTGTCTTGTCACACTTTTGCCTGCCTCTAAAAACCAGAAGAATTATTTGAACAGTGTCTTCACTTCTTTGAGTGTCTTCATAAACTGGACTTAGTCATCCTTGATCAATTCAAGTGAGAATTTTAAAATATTTTATGTGCTGATGTGAAAGACAATTGGTAAATACTTCCACATTCCCACCAGGGGACTTTTTAACATCTCACATTCTTACTTCTGGTGAACAATACATCCTTCTGTAATATGAATTTATTCTGGGACTGGTTTTGTTGGTGTGGTGTATGTCAGTCCTCTCCCTTCCATCCTTTCCCTGGTCTGCAGAATAGCCTGTCTTCTTTTCTTCTTCCTTCTTGGGCTTTTGTCCGTATCATTCTCAATTTCTCTCTCGTGCTTTTGTCTTCTTGAGTTACAAATGTTTAAAATATAAACACATGTGTAAGGAACATGAAAGAGAAGTTTAATTTCCACCGCCCATAACTGTAACTCACTTATTATGTCCATAAGATGTAGATTAGATGGTTTTAATAGCAAGTAAATTAAAGCACATAAAGCATTTGAAATTAGTGTTAATTGCTTACAAGGAAGAATCATGGAGGATGGAGGGATGGAAGGTAAAATCATGGAAAATGTCTAGATGTCATTCTTAGGTCTTTCTTTATGATACATTTAACCAAGAAGCATGTATCTTTTTCAGTTTAAAGGAAATAATTTTATATTCGTCTATAATCAAGGTTTTAACTGTTACATGGTTCCTAGCAAAGATTACACCATATAGCTATGATAGCTGTGTACATGGTAACCCTAATAACAATTTGTTATTTTTAAGATCAGTTTGGCAGCCTCTTTCCTCCTTTCTTGAAACAATATAAAGATGAATTATAATAACTGCAAAAATAATAATGTGCTTGAAAAAAAGGCTGACCACTTTAGTTTCAGATTCAATACATGTGGAGAGCTCAAAAGGGATGACTATTAGGAGTAGGTAGCATTTATAAGTGTGGTAGTCATAGATATGTAACAATAAAAAAAGTACTTAAAAATATAATTGTTTCTCATTAAGCCATTTGATATTAATTCACTAATGGTTCCTGATGGAGCAGTTATATAAATGTGTGCTCTTGCAAATCTCAAGAGCTTTCCTATAACAAAATAAAAACAGCTATTGCAGATTGCAGGAAGTGTGTAAGAATTCCCACCCTGGGTGCCTTGTGAGTAATGTAATGTCTTTATATTTCTTCCTTTGCAAAAGACACCAGATAATGGTAACCTTTCAATACCAGAAGAGTTACATATTGCTTCTTCTAGAAAAATGCTATTTATTTTTGGAGGTCATTTCAGAGCTATAAAAGAGTTATTTCCTTGTACTACCTAACCCCAAAGTGTCTCTATTCACTGTCTCCTTATGATTCCCAGTCTGCTGGACCAAGAACATTGTCTGTCAAAGAACAGAATTTGATGCAAAAAATACCATAGCTTTGTAAGCTCTGTGTTGTCTCCTCATTTTTCATGGATATCAGACCTAAAACACAGAAGGCAGGGGGTGGCTGGTATGAATCAACAGTGTGGAAGTGCACTTGTAGTGCTTGCTACTTTAAGGGCTAAGTCAGGCAGCCAGCAGGTGCCTAATTGCAGTGGCCATTTTAAAACATAGGCCAGCTATATAAACACAGCAGTTGGTTGCTTGTAGTTAGGCAGAGGTGTTGCTTGGCTGAACTGCTATATGAAACATCTGGCAGGTAAGAGTAGGGGCTTTTGGTCCTGGGAATAACCTAAAATTGTACCCTGCTGGGGATGAGTGGCTTGCTAGGGCTTTTTGTGGCAAGATAGCTCCAAGAATTGCCAGGTCCATGGCAATTCACCACCCTGGTGAAAGGTGGTTTGGGGGACCTTAATAGCCTCATCCCCTACAACCAGGTGGGTAACCCTATAGTAGGGGCTGAGAAGGTGGATCCATATAAGAGAATGTGGGCTAGTTGCTCAGAAGCCTGACTTGAGGTACCTATGACTGGTCAAAAGGGCCAGGGGCCCACTGTGAGGGATGCTCAGAGCTGGGCGCCTGGGGTTCTCACTTTCCGTGGGGATGAGGCCAGGGCCTGTGTGGCCAAAGGTCTAAGGGGGGCCACAAGTGAGAGGGAGAAAAGTGCAGGGAGCCTGGCAGCCCAGAATGAGGGTGGAATAGGCTGCCTGATGGGAAGGGATCTAGTTGGGTTCCAGTCTAGAGTATTATGGGGCCCAGTGTGGGGCTGGAGATGTTACAAACTGAGATGCCATCTGTGAGGTATTGACGCCTATGTAAGGGAGGTTTGGAGCCGTGGATAGTGCCCCCTGGCATTGAGGCTTGTAGTTTCCCACATTTTCCAACAGTTATGAGAACAGCAAAGTAATGGCAGGAAAGACTGGGTGAACTGCCCCATGGAGACAGGTGGGCAGTGTGGCAGGCCAGTAGGGGATACTCCTGCATTAAGCCACCCACCTTGCTGTGCCTGACCACCTTTCAGGCTCCGAGTGCCTCCCTGGGGTGCTTCACGTCTGACTGACCCCCTTCCTGGAAAACACCCACTAGCCTGGGGGTTCCACTGCCACCACTCAGGGCTGGGCTTGATTCTGGCTCTGTGCACCCTGGGAAACACAGGTCTAGTAGCCCTTAAGGGTACTTGATTCACTTCAAGAGCTTGGGATGCTTCTCTCAGTCAGAAGCACAAGTAGTGGTCTCCCTTAGTCAGCTGAACCAAGGGGACCCCAAGGCATAATCTAGACCCACTCCCAATAAGTCTCCCACACTAGGTACAAAGGATAACTTTATTGGTTACAAAGGGTAGGGTTGGAATAGGGTACAGGGTACAGCAATATCAGATAAATCCCATAGAGCAAACTCCCATGGCTGGGTAGCCTTTGATCACACATCTGCGTTACTGCAAACAATGTATCTAGTTAGATCTCAGGTAGCTTACTCACAAGTATCATCCAGGACAGAGGTAGGTGGAGATTCCCTCTGGAGGCAGGCAGTTGCTCTCTCTCTCAAAACTCATGATCAAGCAAGTTTCAGATGGTCCAACTCTTCTCTCTCTAAGTCTTCCTCATGGCTGCTGCCCCCTTCTCCTCCTGGGAAGTCCTTAACTTATATAGCCCTTGTGACCTCATTTACCTGGTCCAATGGTGGTCAGCACCTGTTGGCTGTCAGCCAACCAATTTGAAATGTATCACTAGTTGCTGGGCAGACTGGCAGTTCCTAGCTCCCCAGGGAGCAAGCCCCTCACCCAAGTATATGATACCAGTCACGTAGGCAGAGGGAGCAGGTTTCCCCCCACCCTCAGGAATGTATCCAGCTCAGGTTACCTAAAGAGATAGGGTAAGGTGTGTATTCTCTGCTGGGCTCATCCTAACCAAATTGTCACAGAGCAGAGTTTATGGGGAGAAACAGAAGTGGCCTTCTGCCACAGGCAGGATGACTTGAGACTTGGCCCTAAGCTTGTCCCTTTTTACAAACAGCTAAAGAGTGCATTGCTATACTTGCAGGAAATTCTAATGACTATAAGCACAGTACACACACAGCTGTTAAACACACAATGGGAACATTTGTAATATCTTTGAGGTAACTATTTCTGGATATGAGATTTTTTTTTATAGTTTCTAGAGATGAAAGAAATGTATTAGGTCATTTAATCCAGTCATGATGAGAGGTATGAGATGGTCATTGCAATTCCATTTTTACTGTTCTTTTCTTGTATCCTAATCTAAGAAAGTTCACCATCACATTCTTAATTTTTGAACAGTAGCTTTTTGGCATTGTAAATACCTTTGACATGTAATGGTTGTTATTTAAAGGTCATCAGTTATTAAAGGCTTTGTTGCCACCAATTTAGATTACAATAATTATAGCTGCCTGGAGCTATATCTGAAAACCACTTTAAAATTTGACTTCACATTGAATGTGGCCATTCTTACCCAGCAGAGTTATTATGGGAATGGCTTCATGTCCATACTACAGAAATTTAAGTTATTTCCAAGACTTTACTTTCTCTCTCTCTCTCTCTTTCTCTCACCTGCTGCCCCCCCCCCCCCCTCCCACCCCGGGGTACAACATGAGGACCTAATTTTGACCTCTGGAAACTTATTATATTTTATCTCCTGCATATCTTTACACTTGTATTAATAACTAGATGTTTCATCAACATTGGCAGTCCCTACATACATTTTCCTAGACAGGATTGGCTGGAGAAGAGACGTTCTAACCTTAGGATCTTGAATTGTGGGCCTTACTCTCTCAAATTGGCTGGCCACTCGTGTATGTTGCTTAATTTCTTGGTTTGCTTTGACTTTTACTGTAAAACCAAGTGATGTAATGAGGAGATGAGATTCTGTGGTAAGAAAACATTTTGAATTGGCATTTGATGTGCATTTTATTGTGTGCCTTCAAGGAATCGGGTGGTATGGAAAAGAGTTTTGCATTACTTAATTTTTATAAAAGTAAGTGAACTGTGTGATTTATAAACAAGTACCAGACTATTAACTGTGAAGTATTAGAAACACCCACCATAGTGTTTTTTATCTTTTATTCCTAAATGCCGGCTTCCTGATGCTGTGACCTCTCAAATAATGCCATCTAAGATGAGTTATAAAAAATACACTAGACAGGAGAAAGAAGTTAAATGGCTGTAAGTTCAGTCAGACAACCCCACTACACATGGCCAGTAAGGAGAGCAGAACTGTAGTTCACATTCTGTGGGTCCATCCACACATGCAATACATGTGATGAAATAAACAGTTTGAGGCAAAGTAAACTGCTCCCAGGTGCAGTGTCTACATATACTCTTGAGATGGCAGCAATTTGAGCTGAGGCAGAGCAGACTTTCATCTGGCTAGGCTTATGGGGCATAATTTACATGCTGCCCCTCACCCCAGTCAGTGTCTACATGCAAGTTTCAGCACAGTAAAGTACTCCACTGTAAGACAGTACCGCCCCTGAGTTTATTAGTTTACTGCTGCCTAATACTGGTGTACATGTGACTGTGACACTTTACAGTGGAGCTAATTAGTCTAGCTGAAGTTAAAGCACATGTGTAGATGCACCCTGTGAAAGAAATCTAGCTGGGGTAAGGTGGTGCATTCTGAGAATTCTGCCTGTTGGGGCTCTAAGGAAAGTAAAAATAATATGATGCAGGTGCTCTTCGTGTGACACTGTGAGGCAATCACATTTGCAGGAAAGTAGTATATACCTTTGATATGTCTCTGATATAAGAAAATTTGGAGGTGTTGTTTTGTTTCACTGGTTTTATTATTCTTATTTGCTTCTAGTAATTTGCTTATGGATTGAGAAAGCTATAGATAATTTCCTACTGGAAAGGATGATGGCTATAGAAAATCCTTTATTGGTTGTTATTGTAAGTCCTATATGTGTTTCTTGTCTTTCTCCCCCATAAAAACTACCCATCTAGTATGACATTCCATGTATGGGCCTTGATTCACCATATGTTGCTTATATGTCATCTTAATTTTTTATTTTAGGTGTATGTGGTATACTCAAATACCCTCAAAATTATTTGCTTTACATAAAATGTTCCCACACTAAGGGCCTGCTAGTTATGCATGTACATCCTCAAACTGGAACTCTAATCAGACTTTATTTTTCTAATAGGAAATTCTTCTCTCTATACAATATGTACATTTTCATCACCACTCTTAAATAAGTTTAATGCAATTGATTACTTGTTTTGATATCTATACTATGAAAGGATACAGCACAGGTTCATGATGCTGATCCTCATAGTTATCTGTTATTTATAGAACATAATTTTATTTACTTCACTTATATTCTTAATGTGTTATTTTTCTGCTCCCTGGAGAGGATGCAATAATTAAGCAGGACTTATCACAATTTCAATTTCCAAATGTAATCTTGATTCCCTGGAGTGTGCCTCTTATTTTTCATTTTCTGTGTTTCCCCCCCCCCCCCCCCTTGTTGTTTATAACTGTTTTGTTTGAATCAGCTTTGAGGACTGTAGAGTGGGTGAACAAAATTGAATGATCTTTTGTTGCAAATAAGAAAACAAGAGGGATGTTAAGCCAAAAACTCTTTGTTTTAATGAAAGCCAATGGAAGAGCTGCTTTATCTGTTCCTTATGGAGAGTACATACTCTTCCCCCCCCCCCCCCCCCCCAGTTAGTAAGCCATACTAGTCAACTTATGGAGCAAATATTTGGTTCACTGGAATGGAATTGCTATATTTTCCCGTTTTATTCTAATGTTTATTCCTAAGTGTTGAAAACATTTCATTACATCAGGAAATGAGTAATTAAAATTAAATCTTTAACTCTGCAATACAATTCCTTTTTCTTCAATAAAATCCAAGGTGATATAAATTGTATCACCATGATCTTCCGAGATCCCTTCCAGCCCTAATGTCTATGAAATCTATGAACCAGCTCAGAAATACAGGTTTGCGGTTTTCTGTCTGATATTATCCATGATGTTAACAAAATACTCACTGGATGTGTCTACATGATGCTTTACTGTGCACTAGATTTAATCTAGTGCACAGTAAAGCATCAGTGTCTCCATGTGCGTACCATTTACTGCTCAGAAAATTAGTGTACTTCATGGTTTGCTACTACCTGTAAATACAGGTATTAAACTAACTGCACAGTAAATACTTTACAGTAGCACATGTAGATGGTGACTAGGAGCAAATTTGCTCCTGTCAGCCCTAACATTAGGGGGCCACAGGGAATGCAGAATTCCCCTGGTCTTGGTACTACTCAACTCCTGGCTCCCCCCGGAAGCTGGGAGCTGAGCAGTGCACAGACAGGGTACCTCTCTGCCCTGCCCTGTCCTGGTGCTGATTAGCTTCTGGCTCCCCATAGGAGCTGGAAGCCAAGATGGCAGCTCTCTGCATTTCTATGAAGCCCAGAGCTGGCCAGGAACTGTTCTGGACAGCCTGGCTTTGGGGGGATTTCCCTAAGCAGCCTGGGGCTGATCAGGAACCATCCCTTCTGGGGCAGCTCCCAGCCAGCTCCAAGGAGTGAGGTAACTCTGCTAGCCCCAGGCTGTGCAGGGAAGGCCCACTGGGCATGGGGCTTGTCCCCATGTGCACAGGACCAGGAGAGCTCTGCAGCAGCTGCCTCCCAGCTCTATGAACATCAGGACCCCTCCCAATGTGTACAGAGCAAGGAGAGAGATGCCACTGCAGCCAAAAGATTTCTCCTGACCCTGTGCACACGGGGATCAGCTCTGTGTTCCCTGCCAGCCCCCAAGCTACCACTGCAGAGGAGTCTTGAGATCCCCCTGGCCACTGCAGGGGGACAGAGCAGGTAGGAGCAGATTTGCTCCCAACAGGGAATATGTGTAGACATACTCCCAGGGCAGGCTTGCTGAACAGTATTTTACTGTACGTAGCATTAATAGCATGTGTAGATGTGCCCACTCTGTGATATGCCATTTCCTAAATGCCTTAAATGATCACTTAAAGGTTAACTTTATTAAATTAATCTGTATCCTGAATAAATATAATGTGATACTATTCTACATGAGTGGGGAAATCTAAATGTCTCCCTAAACTGATTGATAATTTGGGGCCAATTTGTGATGCCCTTATTCACAGTAATCTTACTGGTTCCTATGGGACAACTTCTAGTGAAAGGCATATTCCATGAATGAATGTAACAGGCTTTTCTTTATTTCACTATTCAGTTTATTTCAGATATGTATATCATAGGTATAATGATTTTAAAATATATAAAAAATCCCATTGTCCTTTCCTATTTTCCTAATCTAAAGCAGCCTAATTTTTTTAAGCAGGACTGCTGCTGCTTCAATCTCTCTCTCTTTTTTTTTTTTTTTTTTTTCTGTCACAGCCTCTTGGCTCTTACACAGGAACAACTGGTGTTTCTTCCTGCCCCCCCTCCCCCCCCGTCCTTTTCTGAAGGTGTTGCAAAGATAAATGCATTAAATTAAATTTCACTATGATAATTGGAGCCATATAATTGCTCAAAGTAGACCAATATAGATGTATGCATCAAAACACACTACATGGCTTGATGCTGATAAGATGACCTGAGTGCAAATGTTCTCTGTCTGCCTTTAAGGCTTTTATGTATTCGCTTAAAGAAACTAAGAATAAAGTATAATAATGTTCACAGTCACAGTGAGCACTCAGAAACAACAAGCAGCATAGTGGAGAATTAGTTTAATGCTTTTCACCATAATCAGATATAATGTTCAAACCAGATGGAGATTATCCTTTATTACTTAGCTATTCAAATTTTTGCTGGAATTTAAAATAAATCATCACACAGTTTTGGTGTAAGCATACATCTACATAGCAAATGTAGGCAAGGCTACAGCAAAGGTAGAAAGATGCTGGATAGATTGTATCTAATACAAATAAGTAACAATATTAATGAAGATGCAAGGGTATGGACTTCATTTGGAAGTTGTCTGCAGATCCTGAGCACAGGTGATAGCCTGTGCCTGCCTGTGAAGTCTGTCATCAGGCATTCACAATTATGACACATTAACTAGATTAAATCATCTTCAGGTATGCTTCTCTCTGACCCTTCATTTTGCTTATAAATATACCATTACACTGGCTATTTAGCACCTTAACTTGTAATAACCTAAAGTAAAACTAAACAAGCAAGACTAAGAATCAGCTGCTCTAAAATCAAAATAATAATGATTAGAAATTATTACATTTTTAAAAAAAAGGGAAATGATGAGCAGTGCCTGCAAATTATTGCAACTGCGGCAGAAGTTTATTGTCCTGTATGTAGGATAATGAGCTGGCAGACCAAAATTTAGGAGAACAATTTTCTCATCGGGAAAACTAAACTTATTGTTTTGCCTACCTGTAGAGAGAGGACCAGAATTTCCCTTTTCTTCCTATTCCCAGCCTAATATGAAAAATAGTGTAGAAATGTTGGCTGCAAGAATGGTGCCATGATTGCACAGCAAATGCCTATTTAGAACCCCTGTACTCAGCAGGCATTTTTGGCCCCTCTTCTAATACTTTACAGCTTTTTTTACCATCACAGCAAAACATTTCCCATTGTGAAAAGTGAAAGACTCCTAACCACAGGTAGATTACTTAGACCTCAACCCACCACAGACATTTTTGTAGCTAATGACAGCATTTTTATACCTAAGATTTAAAAGTACCTTCTTATATATACTCCTGAGTTCTAAAAATCTTGTTTTCATGAGTTTGCTTTGTAACTTCTATGATTGATTCTTTTTTACTTCCTCCTTAATAACCCAAGGTTACTCAGTTAATATGGTAAGTTTTATTTAATTAAGTTTAATTCTGCATTAGTAAAGTGTATTCTTTTTTATTAGATTAAATTTGCTTTTGTTGTAATAAGGAAATATTGACAGTCCATTGGTAAAACCACTGTGGAAAGAGGAGTATATGATTATCATTAGGCAAAATAACCTCCACTTTGTAGCATTGTAGATATTAACATTTTATTAATAAATGTCATGATTTTCATTGGCCAGCAAAAGCAAATTTGGTAGAGACACTTCTTAGGTTTTCTTGAATATACATTCATTATTGCATTCATGGTTAAAGTCCTCTCTGAGCACATCCAATAATGAGAATAAAATTAATACCCTGTGATTTTAATTAACTAAGCACAGCCAAAGATAATTTTTTTGTGTCTAAAATCCATATCAAAATCATTATATGCATCTGTGGACCTCATCTGCGTACAAAGAGCCAAGTTCAAGAACATATTTGTAAATTACTGTTTAGCTTTTGGCCCAGATCAGGTTCTTCTGGTCTTGATGGAGGAGAACGTAGACTGAAAGTATGGACAAGCAGACACTTGGAGACAGCACTGCACCTAGGCTCCTGCCGGCCTCAGGTGAACTTCTAGTATCAGGCCTGCCTGCACCAGAGATAATAATGATAATAATAATAAATTACCATTTTCAGGTCCCCTTTCTGCCTGGGTCCCAGGAGGCCACCCAGTTTACCCATGCCTGTGTCTGACCCTGCTTGGAGAGATTTTAAAAGAAGGGAAATTTCTGCTCCAGTCCCTGCCAACAGTGTAGCAAATTAACTTTAACCTTGCTTTATCCAGAGTTAAAGGTGGGGAAATTTTAATTTTGAATTTTAAACTTCATTGCAGAACAACAAGGACTTTTTTTTTTACCTCCCTGCCTCCCATCTGACACCTTCAGGGAAGGAATTCTACCTGATCAACACATCAAAGAGCTACTCAACACAGCTCACAAAGACACTCTCATGGACCCAGAGGGACAGACTTCCATCTCTAGCTCCCTATGTGCAAAAATGAAGTTTATTTCCTACCTATGGAGACTTTTTACTATCTTGTACCATCTACACTTTTCCCAGAGCCTGACAAAGGGACTTTGATCCCGAAAGCTTACAGAAAAGGGACAATTTTCTTGCCATTTTCCAGTTGGTCTAATAAAAGGTATCATTTTGGAACCAAGAGTTCTAGTTATTTGTATGGGAAATTTTAACTCGCTTATATGGCTAGAGACTCGTGTACATGTAACAGAGCTATTGCACACACTTCAGCAACAGCTTTTCCTCTTTTGAAGTCACTCCTAGTGCATATTTGTCTATAGCTTGAGTTGATTACAATTCGGGTCCATAGAAGATCATGGATTTCTGAGGTAGCTAGTGATCGCCAAATGGATGATGGACAGGCATCATAGCCTTTGTTTTTAACTACCTCTTCCTATTTGTTTGAGGTGTAGTGTTGGTTTCTTTTTGGGGGGGGAGGGGGAGGTTGTTGTTGTTTTTGTTTTGTTTGGGTATTTTTACATCCAAAATCCAAAAGCTGGTAAAATGTTCTTGCATTTCATATCATGGTGTTTAAGAAAATATTCCTAAGTAAAATGTCTGATGATGAAATCATTTTCTCCTTTGAAAGAGAAGCAGGGTCACATTAGCCATAATCATGTGACAAGGCTTAGGAAAATGTTATTTACTAGCTTAGATATGGGTTTATCTTCTGAGGACATCTATGACTGCTGCTAGGAAAATGTTCAAAGGGTTCCAACATGCCATTGATTTCAACATGCCTTCTGTCCAGTCAAATAACTGTTTTATGAAAAATATTGATTGAATCATTTCAGTGTTCTGTGGGGGAAAGGTTTTTTATGCCAGTCAAGCAGTTTACAATTGCATATGACAAGGGTCCCTGATAGATTAGGAAAGGTGAAGGAAAATGGGGGGTGACAAAGTAACTTGGTATACCACAGGAGAATGACATTTACATTGAGACCAAAAGCTGGTTCTCTGACATGCTAGCTGGAAAATTAGGAAAGATCAGTAAAGCTAAGGGAGTCACCTGCTCAACAATTCTGTCTAGACTTCAAATACTAGTAAACTCCTCGCCCCCCACACTCCTTTTTTATTTTTATTTTTTTAAATACCACCTTCCTGAGCGGACCTCAAAGGGTGTCATATTCCCAGCTCACCTTAGTTTTGATACAGTTCTAAGGTTTTCTGGGAGAAATCTACTTTCAGCAAAGTCAATGGGGAGACTTGTCATTGATTCCAGTGGTACTAGGGTTTTACAATGTGCAAAAGTGACAACATGTATAATGATTATTTGAATAAAACTTCAAAATCAGAAATTCTGTAATAAATAATATTGATACATTTCATTTAAAGTCACAGACATTTAAATTACAAGTGGGCAATGAGAACAAGGTATGCAAAGAATGTATAAGCTTATTTAAAAAAAAAAAAAAAAACCTCTCTGGAGCTTGGCTAAGAATTTATCAAATACAGTGTTGATAACGTTTGCAACCTTTACCTTTTCATGCAGTATTAAAGCAGACATGAAAAGGGAAACAAATGTTTCTTTTTTTTTTTTTTTTTTTTTCACAAAACAGAGCCAGTCAGTACTCGTTATTTTGTTTTTTTAATCTTTGACAATATTCCCACAGGACTTTATACTAACTTATAAAAATCAGCTCTGAAAACAAAAACCACTTCTGGCAGCTGAGAACTTGAATATCATTCTACTTCAAGATACTTGTTTTAATCAAAGCACTAACTTTCCTAAGTAAATCATATAGTCCAACCAAATATGGCTGAAGATATTTAAATTGTTTGAATTCTATGATTCCCCTTAAAATTAATGAAAATGATACAAAGAAAATACATAAAAAATATTTGTATGTCCTTTTAGAAATGAAGATAAATAAAAATGTATTTGAAGGTAATTACACATTTACTTCTCATGTAACATTTCCCTCTGTACACTTCCAAGTATTCCATGAGAAAGTAAGTGTAATTATTCCCACTTTTTTTACAAGTGAGGAAACCAAGCTTTAAACTAGGTTAACCAACCTAAGCTGCAGTACCAAAAGGAAAACACCCGTTTCCAGACTCTTGGCTACAATTAAAATAAAATAAAAAAAATAAATAAATGAATTTCTTACATGTTTGAAAAACTATAAGATCTGCCATGCTCAGTCAAACATAAGGTCTGTCAAGCCCAATAGCTTGGTGGTGGCAAACAATGGATGCTTTTAGATGGAAAACTTAAACTTCAGTACATTTAGCATAACCCATTCCCTTCTCATCTCCATCCTAGTTACCAGAAGTCATAGGTTTGGGATATTTTGTTTAAGGTATAAAATCATTAAAGCAGAAATGTCACATGAGATGGGCAAGGGGACACATACCCTACCTGCTGGCACTGGATTTACAAGCCAGTCCTGATAACTTGATGCAGGTGGAGCACAACCTTTCTGAATGCCTGACCATGACCCTTTCATTTGATAATACAAGAATTTCATAGATAGACAGTGCTAGCAAATAAAACTAATGAAAGCAAAATGTCCTACTTATTTACCAGTCTTAGGGTGTCATAAGGAGACAGTATGACTGGCTGGTATACGAATGCTACCTTGTAGTTTTTGCTTGAATTAGGATGCTGGCAGTCTTGGAGGGTAGGAGCCAATGCCCAATTGCTGCCCAGAAGACCCCTCCTTTTGTGTTCTTTCTCCTGATGACTCTTCAGTTCTGCGTACCATTGACTGGTTTTCCTGTGATCATTATCATGTTGTCTACATTCTACCCTGCCAGCCTAATCCTTTTTTTCTTTAAACATATCATGTGTACACATCCTCATTTGGTTATTCCCGGTCTCCTAATCTGGTCATTCCACAAAACCAGGGACTTTTTGCCAGGTTATAGCTGGTTATTATGACCTGATGCTAATTTCATATTCCTATCCTCTTATGGATTTTAAGAGAACATAGTGGTTATTTTGCTGCTGCATGTTTTCAGTTTCCCAGTATGTATATGTCTGTCTGTGTACAAACATTAGACCTTTGGATGTCAAAATGCTGCAAGCATGAAGCTTCACCACAAACAAACTTTAAGAGCCAATTAAGCCTTGCTGTTCCCCTGGACCATCATTCTAATGCAACCTGATTTCTAAAAGCAATTTAATAAATATCATTATCTAGCCATCACCAGCTGCTGCCTGAGGGAGGGGCACCTGAAGTATGGGGAGCACCTCACTCCTGGGCTACTTGCTTCTACCTTGCCTTGCTTTTCCAGCACTTTCTGACTCCAGGAAGCAGCCAGTTCATGCATAGGCCCCTGGCACACATTACACCTAAGAGGTGATTAACCAGTCAGTCATTTTAAGTAGTTGCCAAGCCACACAGTATAATTAATGGTGTGATCAAATTAGGAATAAGACACAACATCTGCATACAGATGTTCAGAGACATTAAGGGAAGGTTATATTGCATTTAAAAATCCACCTGATCTAAGATAAGTTTGGATGGGAGAGCTGGGAGTATCAGGGGGGCAAGAAGGGTCTGGGGTGGGATTCAGAGGGTCCACAGGGGGATTGGAAGCAGGCTGAGTACATAGAAAAGCTAGGGAGGAGCCCATGGGGGAACTTGTGGGAGACAGGTAGAGTCTGGTAGTGGGTTGTTGGGGTCTACTGGGGTTTGGCAGTATCAGAGGGGCTCACAGAGTCTACAAGGGCCTTGATAGGATTGGGGGCTCTCTTCCCGATCTGCCTGGGACCATTTTATTTTTAGCCCCCTGATCCCTCCCCACTCCCAGACAAACAACACTTATGGTGAACCTACCCCCATGCCTCCTACCCCTCCCCCCACTCCAACTTACTTCCTTAGCTCCCAGCATGTACAAATACTGAAACCCAGCACTGCGAGCATCTTGTGGGATGGGGGTTTGGTGGGTTTGGGGGGAGAGGCTGGCTGGTCTAGGGGGTGTTGTCCATCTTAGGATGGGGAGGTTAGATTGGGTGATTGCAGGGTCATCCCTAGGAGGCATGAATTGGGGCAACCACCCCAGACCACTCAGAGCTGGGTGAAGCAGCCATGGTGACTCTGCACCACAGCTGCTGGCTTTGCATCTAGCCACTCACTACCCCCCTGTTCTGCCAATGTTGCTGATGATAACAGCAGCTTCTTTGGGTCCAGGGTGCATAGGATCAGAGTGGGAGCAAGGCTCCACATGGGCTGATTTGCCCTGGGCCCCGCACCCTGCTCAGGTCAGCTCTGGGTGGTAATCCATTTGGAGTGGCAGGGGGTTGCTGAAAGGGCTAAAAATAGCCTGGTCCCAGGAAGAGGATAGGGAAAAACATAGCCCCTGAGCTGGGGCTAACAGCTGGGCCTTTTCAGCCTTGGGTTTGTACTGTGGGGACTGTATAGTAGTTTGGTCTTACTGGACCCAAGCTAAGTTAGACTACATCAGAGGTACTCTTTAGGGGTGTGCAAAATGGGCCCTATTCAATTCAGATTCGGTCCAAATCAGGGGCAGTGACTTGATTTGTTGATTCAGATCACTATCCCTGACTCGATTTGGCCAAATCCCAATCTGAAGTTTTGATGCTGATTCAGAGAATCAGCAATTCAGACATAGACAGTTTTAAATATTTTTTTCTATATACTTTGAGGTACCAGGCACAGCTCATAAATGGTTTGGTGCTGGGGTGGATGGAGCATCCCACAGGAGCATGGTAAGTTCTTCTGGTCCACTTCTGGGTCCACTGGGGAGAATGCTGCCCCCCCTCACACCCCTCTGGCACAGCAATTGGTCATGGGGGGACCCTGGGTGTCCCCCCCCCAGACCCAGGAGGCACCAGTCACCAATCCAGGGGGTTAGGCGGCCCCCTGCAGCGTGCTGTCTGGCGGACCTGGAAGTGCTTCTGGTCTACTTGCGGGTCTGCTGCCAAGTGCACTGGGGAGCCCCTCGCACTTCTGTAGGACACTCCATGTGCCCCAGCATCGCAGCATTCATGAGCCACCTGCTACCTTAAGGTATGTAGAAAAAACATTTAAAGCTGCATCTATGTCTTAATCACCGAATCTTTCTGAATTGATTCGGGGTGGGGGGCCCCGATTTTGATTCAGAGAAATTAAAGAGTGCTTTGATTTGATTTGGATTTGGCCACTAAATCGGGCTGAATCTCTGCTGAATCAAACTGGGGGCCGAAGCGCCTCATAGCTCTAGTACTCTTAATTTAGATTGGGTCAGTCATTTTTAAACCGGTCTGTCCTGAACTTCTCCACAGCTTATACATACTTCCACCTAACTAGAGTAAGGTCTATACCTGAGCAAACTAAGTTGTATCAGCTGGCCATTTTTAATGCACTCTAAGCCCTTGCCCCCAACCTTCCTGAATGTCTATACTCAGCCAAAATGATCATACAAAATGTGTGTAATAACTTTATGGATGATTCCTAACACCATTAATATTCAGCCTCCAAATCAGGCTGAGTCTTCTCTGAATAAAATCACGGACCGAACCTTTGCACATCCCTAATATCTATGTCAATAATGAATCATATTGTGTAGGAAGCAGGGACCAATATGAAGTTATACTGTTCCAAGTTTGCAGGCAAAACTTTATTTAATAATGTAGAAGGGATATTAAGATCCATTGGGATTGTTGCTAGAATTTAGCATTTGGAATAGAAAATATTTTCTTTCTGATATGACAGAAAATCTGAACTGACCCTTTATTGATGCAGATACTTTTATATTAAATCATTAACATAGGATTTTAATTATTTTGTCATTTTCCTTTGATGTACTATTTTGCATAATGATCCGTTAAAAAAGATATTGAGACTATGCAGCACATTCTGACCACTAAAGAACTGACACTAATGAATAGTACCAAGGCTTTTAAGAGCATGAACAGGCTGGGTCTAGAACTGTGGTATAGAAAGTAAAATCTTTCATGTTTTCTAATGATCAGTCACAACAGTTCAGTACTCCTTTGACTCCACCTCATCATTCACATCCTATTAAAACTATAAGAATAGCATTGAGTGCTAGGAATTCCAAATTGATGGAGTTCTATTTGAACTTGACCATAAAAATATGGTCAATATCAAAGTATCAACTTTTTAGATTAGATTTTTTTAATAAGTTAAGCGGACAATACTTCTTTCTAAAGGGAATAAAACCTAGAGTTGAATTTCTGCTGGCTCTTAGAAGCAACTAAGGAATTAGAGAACATTAAAGAACTTTAAAGGGTTCTATAATAGGCTTCCTCGGTTACCCATGATAACCAGAGTACCAATTGCAGCTCCCCAGGATAAAGAATTTGCTGGTGAATATGAGAACTAAAAGAGAGCATAGAAAGGAGTTCATTGCATCATGAAAAATGCAATTACTTTTTCAGCACTTTCTGTTTAACATAACTGATATGTTATCATCATTTTTCTATGGTGCTTTCTTTTACAAATTAAGTCAATAATTGACAGAGATCCATTTCGCTGCTAGTAAAACTTACTGTCAATCAATTGCATTCATAAATTAGCAGATTATTAGGGATTCCTGATCTAGTGCTGATGAGCATCAGTCTCATCATCTGAGAATAAAATGGAATCATGCCTCAAAATGAAATAACATTTAAAGCAAAAGGAAAGTAGGAAAAAGGCAATAAGACATTGGATCTAGTCATGACCTGTTGAATTTGATATTCATTTGATCTGGCATTGTCCTTACAATCACTTTAAAATAGATTCATATACCATGAGCAAGAAAATTAAATTCAGTGAGTGATATTATTCCTTCCTAGAAATATAGAAGGAATGGAGGAGAAGGTAAAAAAGCAAATCTTTTGTATTCATGATCTAAAGGAAATGGGTCAAAGTCTGACATCGTATAAATGTTTTGCTAATTAATTAGCATGAAAAAAGAAACTTAAGTAAATATTTGGTTATCTTATTGACCGTCTATTTTTAATTATCTGAACTTGAAATGTAAAACATTATTGAAAGAACTGAGAGCAGACTGTTGCACTAACCACACAAAGATCCCACACTGAATACTTTGCTAAATGTCAGATACTGGGGCTGCAAATTGCCTTCCCCCTGCAAATGGGACTTTTTTGGAGATAACAGACCTAATGTAGGTGACTATTTCCAGCAATTGTGCAGAACTGCACAACTGCAGAAGTAGAGAAATGGATTCTGTCTTTGCTAGCTTCAGTCTTTGCTACAAAACTGTGTACTAGATGTATAAATTTATGAAGGCCAATTTGAGTCCATGCTATAAATTTAACATTAAGATACTTTTACTAATTATTAACAAAAAAATTCCCTCCTGCTATCACTTTTAATAGTTCATTGCTAGTAAAGTAAGAAATGAGCTTACATTTTTCTCCTGCTGAGTTAGGAGAACATTTCAAGCTAATATTCAGCCAACTACATTTTTTTTTCTAAACTGCATTTCTGACAAAGCTCAGAAAAGTATCCTTGGGGAAGTCCTGACTCCAGTAAAGTAAAAACAAAAAAACAAAACAAAAAAATTCCTCTTGACTTGGTGGAATCAGAATTCCACGTCAGTTCTATTCCAACCCCTGCTTCTCAATTTTTTTTCCCCTTGAATACACCTTCTGGGTGTGTCCACACTAGCATGCACATGCCTCTTGCCCCGCCTCAAACCTCTTTGAGGTAGGGCAACAGGCATGTGTGGGAACAAAAAAATGTTTGCAGTGTGGGGAGAAAATTTGACCCCTGGATATCCAGG
This sequence comes from Alligator mississippiensis, assembly GCF_030867095.1. NCBI lineage: Eukaryota > Metazoa > Chordata > Crocodylia > Alligatoridae > Alligator > Alligator mississippiensis. Next base: position 60,567,523 of record NC_081828.1, read on the forward strand.
GGTTTAAAAAAAGCAAAGTATAAAAAAGCGGGGCAGGGCACATTCCCTGACCACGACCTGAGGCAACTGGAGGCTGGGTCCTCCATAGAGATGCTCTGGCTGCCAGAGCATCTCTATGGTTGGCCCCTAGCCCTGGTGCTGAAACACACAGCTGGGCAGGCCATGTGTTTCAGCACCAGGGCTCCGGTGCCGGTGAGTAAGAGATCCCTGCCCCCCCCCCCATACTTTAAAAAACAACAACAACAAAAAACTGAGCACTTACTAACAGTTGGAGCTGCCATGTGGCTGACGGGGGCCCCACCCACACAGTGCAGGGCAGGGTGACAGCCCCAATGGCTCCATCCTGGGCCCTTCTGCCCCTCCAATGTCCTGTGCTGTCCCATGGGCTCTGCCAGGAGGCCCTGGAGCCCCCCACCCCTACTTCTAAGGTAAGCAGAGACTTTTTTTTCCCATTTTTTTCTGTTCTTTTTCTGGGTTTTCTTTTTTAAGTGATGGTGCCTGGGGTTTTGGGGGTAGCCTTGGGGGCCTGGGGGTGCAAGTTGGGGGAAGGGGCCAGGTGGGGAAGCAATCAGGGGGCTGGGGTGGGGCATGTGGGCCTTGCAGGGGGGGTGGTAGCCGGGCCATTTGGCCCTCATTGGGGGTCCATACCACTTGTGTGGGGGCCATCGCCCTGTGGGAGGGTAGCAAAATATTTATTCATGAATTCATGAAATCTGTATTTAGAGTTCACTTTATTATTATAATAGGAGACTTGCTTTAACACTGTAGATATATCAATAAAGCATTGCCCAACTGATCGCTGTCTCTTCTCTCTCTCTTTATAGTGGTCTTTTGTTTTACTTGTGGAGGAACATGGATTTGGCGGGTATTTTAGACAGTCACTTTGGGATTTTTTTATCAGGGATTTTTCAGTTTTCCAATAGGGAACACCAGAATTTCTGTTAGGGAGGCCAGTGGCAGGACCCTGCTTGCTCAGAGGTGGCACCTTGGACCCATCTGGCTTTGGCTGACCTCCTGGCCAAATGGGGCCAGAAGGACATGCTTTGACAGTTCAAAGCAGGTCACCACACCCAGAACACCCAGCTATCTTCTGGGTGATAGCTGCCCAGATGGCTGGGCAGGGGGCACAAATGGCAGTAGTGTCACGCAAAGGCCAACCCTGCAACTGCAGTCCACTGACAGCTGGCCCAGAGGGGCAGATGTATCTACTGGCTCTGCAGTCCCCATCCGAGTCTGGCAGGTCACAGCCAGGCAGCAGCCCCTACTGCCAGACTGCTGCAGTGGGTAGAGGGTGCAGGGAACTCTCCAGACTGCTTCAGCAGTCCAGCTGGCACAAGGGGTAGTGTCCCCAGGTACCAATTGGCTGAGCTCCAGAAGCTCCTAAGAGCTAGTAGCCCTGAGCTACTTTCCAAGGCAGCTTTTATACTGCTGGGGCCAGGACAGGGCAGCTTTTTATACTGCTGGGGCCAGGACAGGGCAGCTTTTTATACTTCTGGGGACAGCACAGGTGCTGGCCCCGGGCTCTAGCTCCCCCTGGCTGAAGATCTGGGATGAGCAAGTCAGGGTTATTTTGCCCCAAATGGCACAATTTGCTCCACAACAAAGTGCATGTCTGAGCACGTGCGCCGAGGCAAGAAGCCCCAGCTCAAATATTTACTGCGTCTATTTGAGCTGCTGCAAGCGCATGTGCTTGCATGTGTGGACATGCCCTCTGAGTGCAGATTTTCATGCTCAAGAAAGTTAAGCTGTATCAATGGTGTGAATTCAAAGTTCATAGATATGTTATATGGGTGTTTTTTCCAAAAATGAGATTGACTAAGATGAATGTAGCGTAAGTTCCTTCAAGAGTATCAAAAACACTCAAATAGGTATCTACCTATATAGACAGGTGCCTTTTAACTGTTAAAAATATGACATTTAGTGACTTGCTCAAGGCCATGCAAGAAGTTGAAACTGAACATTTCCTATTTTCCAGTTCCTTGCCCAGTTCTGTACACTGCACACACATGAGCAAAACAGAGCTATTTTTGCACTGTTGACCCTTCACACCTATTTCGAATAGACTATTTTAAAGAAACATTTTTAAAAATGAAGCAATAAAGCAAATACTCTAGATTTTGGGGTTTACATTCATTCTGGTATTCAGTTGCTCTTTGGTTTCTCCTATGTAGTTTTGATCGGGGCATTCAGTGCATTAGATGAGAGAGACTACATTTTTGGATGTACAGATGTAAGATCCTCTCTCTCCTTTGGGGCATAATTGATGGTTCTGTTGTGGGGTGTAGTTATTGTGGAAGTGTTGGAGATATGTTTGCAGGTTTTACATTTCTTGTCCCAGCATGGTGTGAATCCACTTGGTGTGCTTTGGGCCTATAGGAAGTTTGCTTCTGGTAATGAGGTTCATGAGGTTTGGTGCCTGTTTAAAAGCTATAATGGGTTGTTCTGAAAAGATCTCTTTCAACAATGGGCCTTCTTCTAGTATGGGTTACAATTGTTTGAGGATTTTCCACATAGACTCCAGGGAAGGACAATTTGCCATAAAAAATGGTGTGTGATTTGTGGGGATTCTCTTTTTGTACTGAGCAATTCTTCACATGGTATCCAGGTGGCTCTTTCAAAAGTGTGATCTATCTCTCTGGAGGACTGTCCTTGTTGGGTGAAAGTCCTCTTGAGATTTGTGAGATGACAATCACAGGTATTCTCCTCAGTGCAATTTGATGGTATTATTGGCCCGAGGGGTCAGGCCCACTCTCGGGATCTCAATATTAGACTGTTAAACAGGAGAGTGTCACACAATTGCACATATACAAATACACAAATCAATTAGGTGTGCATACACACGACCAACTCAGGCACATACACATGCAAACCAGCCTAGGCACATGCATACCTATCACCAATTCAAGCACATACACTATACACCCCAAAAGTTAGACAAAAATCAATTGTCCATACCTGCACACTCAGTACACATACACAGATCACTAATTCATGTATCATGCACACAATGACATGTGTGTGTATGTGTGTGTGTATATATATATATATATATATATATATATATATATATATATATGGTGAGTATGTGTATGTGTATACACACACACACACACACATGTAAGTTCCTAACTTGGATGGTATGGTATGTATTTGTGTCCTTGGGGTACCTGGGAGAAGGTTAAGGTGAGAAAGAGTTAAAGTGTAGGGAGTGAAATTTGCCAGAACTTGGATTAGAACTGGTGGACTGGAGAGAAACTGGCTGAGGATCTTAAGTAACCCCAAGCCTCAGTTCAAGTGGACACACGGTTACTCGAGGTCACTGGTGCAAGGGGAAAATCCTGGTGGCAAGGAGGCAACAGCCAGGAAAGAGAGAGAGGCAGAAACCTGAAAGCTGGGGGGGAAGGAATTGGGGACAAGACAATAACAGTAGCATAGACCAAGGGAAAAGGCAGTGGGGATAAGATAGTGGCAAAGAGGCAGGGGGGTTTCAGGTAAGAGGAGCTCAGGACAGGTGTTTGAGGTGGCAGTGAGCCAGAAGCAGGAGAGGGAGAAATGAGACAGAAGTTCAAGGGGTGAGGAGCAGAGATTGGAGCAGGGCCAGAACCGTAGTAAAGCAAAACCCAACTTAGGGGTCCAAATAACAGGTTTATTAAACAGACAACACACTAAATAGCCCCATGAAGTTACTGGTGCATGTGCATACACATGAGCACTCACAATGGCAGCAGGAGAAAGAGACTCAGTGGAAGGGTTGGAGTCCAGGTGGGAAGAGAAGCAGAGTCCAAGTTCTTGGTTGAAGACGGGATGGGGGTGATAGCTACCTATCCAGGCTGGAAAGGGGTCTTTGTCCAGTAGGTGTTGTCCAGAGGGGGGGTCACCAGCAGGGCCTCTGGTTGGATAGGTGGTGTGGCGTGGTGCTAGTCCAGATGGAGAGGGCATCCCAAGGAGTCAGTCTTCACTACCTATTTCTATGGGGCAGACTACCTCTGATCTCCTATGGGGAAGGCAAGTCCAGGCAATGCCAGTCCTGTTCCAGAGGGTTCCAGGTGTTCTTACAGAGCATGTGCAGCCTTGGCCCAATGGTGAGTTGCCTCATCTTTTGTTTCTTGAATGCTGAGGGTGGTTCCACGGGCTGGGTCATTGGTCCAGGTATTGGTATTGATGGTTCGGTCATTCAGAGGGAGCTATTTTTAGACCTATTGCCATTGTCTCAAGCATGCTCATTCATCCCCATTCATTCAGGAACCAAGTTACATAGGAGGGGTAGGTATGAGTCATAGGTTACACAACATCAGGGGAAACAAGCTGGAAACTTGACATGACTTACGCTAACTTACATATGTAGACCTAAATCATATAGTATCAGTAAAACAGCACTATAGAACAGTAAAAATCAATATAGACTTAATAATTATACAAAAGGAGAAAAAACAAAACAAATACAACTTGCTACCAAAATAAAATGCTGAAGCTTATCCTATGTCCTAGCTGACTTGTACTTATCTTTAAGGAATAGAGAGGGAGAGACTAACTCAGAAATGGTTGGGGAAGGGGAGGGAATGCATTTTAAAAGAAAAAGTGGAAAACTGGGGTGTTGCTACAGTATCAGAGGGCTTCGCTATATATTACAGATTTCTTGGTGTGTTTAGGGTGACTCATTCTGTGCAGATATGTATATTGGTCTCTGGGTTTCTTGCATGTGGTGGCTTGTATTTCACCATTCTGGATATTGACCATGGTGTCTAAAAAGGAAATGATGGTACTGGAGTATGTATGTTCATAGATCGATGAGTTTGATGGAGGAGTGACAATTATTAAATTGATGGAAATAAATCAGAGAATCCAGGTTTTTGGTCCTAAAGATGATGTCATCTATGTAACTTAAGTATAGCATGGGTCTGGTGCAGATCTTGAGGAATTCTTCTTTTACGTGGCCCATAAAAAGATTGGCATAGTGTGGGGCCATTTTGCTGCCCATAGCTATACCCATGGTCTGGAGGAAGTGTTGGTTATTGAAAGTGAAGTTGTTGTGTGTGAGGATGAAGTGTAAAAGTTCAGTAATAACTTTAGGCCTGTACTCTGAATTGTGATCTTGCTTTTGTAAATATGCAAGGCAGGCTTGGATGCCATGCTGGTGTGTGATGTTGGCACATAAACTGGTAACATCCATGGTGGCTAGGAGGGCATTGCTGGGGAGGTGGGACACAAGCGACTTATGATCCATTTTGTAAATTAAAAGTCGGGGCAATAAGGAAAGTTCTGAATCTCTCAAGTCCATGTAGCTGCTAGTGCTTCTTTTTCTATCTTGTGCATATCAAGTGTCAGGTGGAGCAATTGCTCTTGACACAAAGGCAGTAGGGAACCAATAGCTAGCTTCTTGACCCTGTTGTAACACTCTGAGTCCATAGGATGAAGCGTCTGCTGCAACATGCGTTTCTCATGCTGGATCATATTGAACTAGTATCAGGAATAACCTGAGTATTGATTTGATGTCATTGAAAGTTGACTGTTGTAGTAGACCCCCAAGTCATATGTTCTTTTCACTTAAAAGATTTCTTAAATGTCTTAAAGATTTTGTTGTTGTTGCCAGGTTTGGCAAAAAATGGCCCAAATATGTGACCATTCCTAAAAATCTACATAATTCTGGGACATCCTTTGGTTCTGGTTATTCCTTAATAGCTGTAACTTTTGCTGAATCTGGTTGGATTCCTTGTGTTTTAGTTTAGTGTCCCACAAACATAAGCTGAGAGATAGCAGAAGTTAACTTTTCATAAAGTGTAACTCTGGCTTCTTGACGTTTTCTGAGTGTATCTAATCTTGGCCTTGGTGGTCCCAAAAACCAAAATGTCACTGGCATGACAAAGAACACCTTCTAGGCCATCCAGCATCTGTGACATCTGAAGCTGGAAGAATTCAAGAGCTGATGAGATCATAAAAAGTAACCATTTAAATCAGTATTGTCCAAATAGAGTAATAAAAGTTGTCAGCTTGGATGATTAACAGCTAAAGGAATTCACCACAATCCTGCCCTACCATTTAATTTTGTGAAGACCCTGTCTCCTGCAAGTTAAGCCAAGATGTATTCCACTGAAGGAAAAATGTCTTTCTTGGCATGTGTATTTGTTTAACTATGTGAAGTCAACACACTTCCTAATCTTACCATTGGGTTCTGGCACAACCACCATCTCAGAACACCAAGAAATAGTTTAATCAGTTTTTGTGATTACTCTCATGTCTTCCATTCATGCTAGTTCATTTACCTTGTCCACTAGCAGCAAGGATACTAGTCTTGGTGTAGTTAATTCATATAGACCTGCAACAGCTTTTAGGCATACTTTATATTTTCCTGACATTTTTCCAAGTCCTGAAAAGATGGATTGGTATTTCATTCTGTAGTACTGTTCTAAGCATTTCCAGTCTGATATTTCATCCAGTCAATGGGCAAGTTGTAATGCCTGTATGGCCACAAAGCCAAGCAAAGGGAGACCAAGTGACATAGGTTTCCTGGTCTATAGTTCTCCGCTTCAAAGTCATTTTTGCCTTGAAGGATCCCAGTACTTTGAGGTTAATGTCACCTGGTCCCCATAACCTTTTAGTAGAAGGAAGGAGGATCCCATCTCTGTTGGCTGTAGTATCATGTATAGCTGAAACAGCCACTCCAGTGTCAAATTTAAATAGAATTGACTGTCCACAGAGCTCTATGTCATCCAGACTCCTGGATATGATGAAGACTGTAAGTTCTCCTAATAACACAGTACAATCCTATGAGTCTTGTTCTGTGACTTCATGGACTTGTACAGTTAAATGACAAACTAAAGTGTACTGACCTTTCTTTTTACATTGTCAACATACCTCTTCCTTCACACTGTCTAGGGATTTTTCCACACCTGTGGCATTGGCTCCCTTTCCAACATGATTGTTGCTGTGGATGCTGGTAGGACACTCCTTTTGTTCATTGTGCATGCCAGTTCTTTTTTTGGTTGTAGTTTCTCGACAATATGCATTGCCTCAATATCAGTTGATGCATGATAAGCTTTGGAATTACTTTTGATTTGTCTTTGCTGCTTAACTAACTCTGACAGACAGACTTGTGTGACCACCATCTTCAGTGTTTAATCAGGGTCCAACTGTAGTCCTTGTGAGAGATTTGCACTGTGAAAACCCACAACTAAGCAGTCCCTAACTAGTTCTTCCTTGAGCTCCCTGCTGGCTAGCCCCACACTGAAGCACCCTGTGCCCCAACTGTTGGCTCTGAATTTAGGACCCAGATGTCTTGTTCTGAGACTGACCATGACCCTGCCATTCAATAATAGGCAAAGTTATTGATACACAGTGATAACAGAAAAGAAACAATACAAACAATCAAGCAGTTCTATAGCTACCGATCCTAGGGCTGTCATCAGAAGCAAGAAACATTTGGCCAGGATGCAGGCTTCACTCTGAGGCTCTGTCTTAGGTGCCAGATGTCAGCATTCCAGCAGCCTGGAGGTGGGATGTCGAGGTCTATCTACCTCACCATCCCCTCCCCTCCAACAGTGAGGTGGATGAGACGTGCTGGTGGTGTGCCCTCTGTCCATGGTGGCCTTGCAGATCCCTCCCAGAGGACAGGGACAGGGACCCTCTCAGGGAACAGAAGGACTTGGATGGAGGGACTGCTTTGCTGCTCTAAAGTCCTTTTATATTCTCCTTCCCTCCTGATGACTCTTCGTCCATGGCTGTCGTTAATTGGTCTCTCTGTGTTCATCACTCTATCCACATTTTGTTCCGTCAGCATATTCCAAGCTTATCGCATGCATATCTTTCCCAAAATGGGAATCTTAGGCCCCACTCTGGCGTTGTGAGCTGGTGCCACCTTATTTCATGTTACGGAACAGTGTGGTACATGCCCCCAGTTTCTTAGGCTGTGTGTGTATCGGTTGGCCTTGTTGTGTTAGACAGCCTGTCTGCTTCTGAAGGATATCACACACACACACATGTGCACACACACACACACACCAATTCCCCAAAAGCAGATGTTTAAATACCATTTTCAAGCTATCACCAACCAGCTGAGGCAGCATCTATATGTGCACTGCTGCACACAAAAATACTCTGCAGGAGGTTAGGACTTTTATTTACAAGTCCTAACCTCCTTCAGAGTTTTTTTATTTTGTGAGCCTTAATAGGGGTGCATGTGTAGATGCTGAGATCCTCACTGCACAGTTAATTAGGCAACTAAACAGTAAATGTTTTGTGTAGATGTATCCCAGTTGAGGTTAAGGGGAGCAGAATAGTTAGAAGCTTTGCTGTAATTTTTTTTTAGTAGGCTGTCCTCCTTAGATTTGCCATATTGCAATGGCAAATCTCACTAGTTCTATATATAAGCCTTCTTAACTTAATGTTGATGTACCTTGGGATGCTAGCAATAGCTATGCTCTTTTGGTCTAAGAACTCTTTTTTTCAGTGTCTAATATACGTCTTAAAATATTCTTATTTCAAAGGTGAATATTTTGGAAAATATAGTTTGAGTTAATAATATTTTGGGTTTCCAGGGACTGTGTAGTACGAGATAGGGGAAATGGATCTTTTCCATTGCTAAAACAGAATTTTGATTGACCGCAGCTGTTGCTGTAACTGCTGGTTGCAAACAGCCAATACCTGGCATGTATGTATGAATGCATGCATAAACAAATAAATAAATAACATTTTATTTTTTTTATTTGAGTGTTCAGTGCAAAATTCTGTTGATGAGTCTGAGTTTATGAGTTTACGAATAGGAATTCCATAGATGAGATGACAGTAAAGAGAACACTGTATAATACTACAGTGCCTGTTTGTCACTTGCCTGACACTGGTCAGCTGGCAATGTTGTTTTCTCAGTAGAAGGACATGAGGAAAAACTTAGCCACAGCAGCATTTTTACTGTTTAGTTGTGAGGGGCTTTGTGTGTTGAAAAAAGCAACAATAAAAACAAAAGCAAAACATATACTCTAGCAGAATGACTCCCATATTGCTATTTACAATATATCAAAAATGTGCAATTCCAGGTATAATGAACCTTCTATTAGAATAAAGGAATTTGGTAGAAAATAAGGTTTCCCCATAAAACACCTGACACTGACTTTACACTTTTTGATTTATTATTTTTATTCTTAAGTCTATAACTCGGGAATTAAGCATATTCAGAGGACATACAAGTACACAACAAAAAATTTGAAGCATGTGTTGAAGTGTTTTGCTGAACTTTGACTTAAGCATTTCATTGCATACTTATTGTCTTCCTTTCTGCCTGTCTCCCCCCAAAGTAAAATAGGACATTAGCACAGATTGAATTAGGGCCAAAACATAGAAAGACTGTGGAATCTGAAAAATATTACTTGAAAATAAATATATGGCCACTTAGACCACAGCTTAAACAGTACCACTACTTTTAAAGTATTGTGCAGTCACTTCTATAGATCCATCATACTGTTATTCTCTTGTTCTCTTTTCTGAGCTATTTTTGAAGCAGATTGACTTTGCATGATAAATGTTGCTCTATTCCTTGGAAATGATGAAAACACATTTTCTACGTGTTTATATTGGTGATAATAAATCACTAATGCTTTTTCCCAGTTGTGATGGTATTGCTACAACTGATGAGTTTACTATTACTTAGCTATTTTCAGGTGGACTGAAGTAGCACAGGTGCTCAGGCACATGGTTAGTAACCTAGCAGTTGTAAGTTCAAAGCTATAGTAAAAGCATTCACAATGCAGCCTATCAGATTCCAATGAAATCTGTGAGTTCTGCTAAATACCTATTATCCTAGGCTTTAGAAGAAAATGTTGTACCTTTATTCATTCAGTTATGCATTAGGAATATTGTAAAAGGCAGTGCCTCACTTAAAGATACATTTTCAGCACTGACTTTCCAAGTGACTATTTCAAATAAGCCAAAGAAAGTAACCAAACTTGCTCTAAAATCTGAACTCAGTGGGATGAAGATAATATGAATCTTGCCTATCTTGTACATGCCAAAATATTCCTTCACAGCTTTCTGTTGCTCTAGTCAAGCATGTAATAAGTAGTGTTCTAGGGAGCTGAAACGTACCTCCTCAGGTGATGATTTTGACAAGTTATTTTTCTGCTGTAGTTTATTCAGAATTTTTATAGTTTGAGGCAATGGATAAAATATTCTTGTGGCCTGCTGTTACTGGTACACAATTTTTTAGGTATTCTGATTTATTATAAAAAAAGTAGTGACTAAAGCATAACAGAATTTGTTTAAGGCTTGTACTCTTCCTTATGAAATAACACCAGTTTCATAAGGCATGCACATCCATGGTAAATTGAAAATAAACTTATTTCATAGACTTCTACATGTACTGTACACTAGGCCTGTGCGAATAGGGAACCAATGAATTTGGATTCAGCTGATTCAGATGCCATTAATTTGATTCAGAGATTCAAATTGCTTTTCTGATTCAATTCGGCCGAGTCGACTTCAGAAGATTCGGAGCCAATTTGGGGATTCGGCCATAGAGTATAATGGGGAATCAATTAAATATCTATAACTTGGTTGTTTTTTGGCTGATTCAGATGAAGCTTGCAAGGATGGTAGCCTCTGCTGAAGGCATGAAGCCTGCCAAGAGTCAAGTTGATAGGTGCAGGGGTTTCTGGGAAATTGGACCTCAGATTTCCTGAAAGCAAAACTCATGACATAAGTGACACTGTGAGTGTGTTAAGGCACAGGAGAGTGAAAAATGCAGGCCTACTAGGGCCTGTGCTGGAAAAGGTGTGTGTTGTGTTCTTTTTCAATCTGGTTTTGTTCTGAATCTGAATGTGTGCCAGGCTGTCAGTGGCAAGTTCTTCCATTTGTGAGTACTGTGATATTTGTTGACTGTGGTCTGATTGATTATTGATTATTAATACCTGTGTGTGTGCATGCAATGTATGCTTCCCTGCACAATGATGGATCACACTGCCAGGGAAAACACCGAGCTTTCTTTTTTAAAAGTATTGCCAAAAAAATAAGAACAAATATAAATTGAAAGAAGTGAATTGGATAAGTATTAAGTCAAGAGATTCAAAGCTAAGCTATATCCTTTCTAAGAACAAAAAGGCAACTGACTGACTAGGAAGGGAGCCAGGCAGTCCACTACCTTTCTGATGCTGTTGCTCACTCAGAACCAGCTCACAAAAGGCACAGCAAGCCTGCAAACAGAGACTTTTATGCTGTTTCTATGTCCCTTCCCCAGACACTGTGATTTTGGAAGGGCAGTCAGACAAATCACATTCACTGGTCAGCTAGAGATGTCAGTTCTTCCCCCCACCCCCACCCCGCTCCCCCTCCCTGCTGTATTCCCCCTCCCTCTTCTAAGTTTTTGGAGGCTCCGAATAGATTCGGAAAGTTTTTAAGCTTCTAGCGATTTTGATTCGGATTCAGAAATTCAGCCTCTGAATCGGGCCAAAACTTCTCTGAATTGAATTGTGAACCAAAGCTTTGCACAGCCCTACTGTACACACTATATCCCTCACTACTACATAATTTCAGGGAAGAAAAAAACATAGAAAACTTTCATTGGGCCTGATTCAGTTACCATTGAAGTTAAAAGGACTGACTTCAGTTGGCTTTGAACTGAACCCATTTTGAATACGACTTTCTGATCATTTTAAAATTATGCTATAATCCTTTTTTTCAAGTACTCATCAATTTATAACACTAGAATATTTATAGCCTTAGTCAATACTGAAACTTGTTTAAAGGTGTATAGTCCTTTACACTCTCCATAGGTTGCACAACCATTAATTAAATGGAACTGTACATTTGGAAAAAAATAAAAGACAGCATCTAGTAGATTTAAAGTATAAGGTATCAGTGGCCAGGATTCTCCAAATACGTAGTCTGTACAGTAAGAAGCTAAGAAGTTTACAATAGAAATTAGAAGAGACACTCACATATTTAATTAATAAATCACCCTATTTGTGGTCACACTATAGTTGCAAGTAGATCCAACCACAACTGCCTTTCAATCATTCTTAATTGAATGAGAATGATTCTAGTTAAAAATATCATTGGGATTGTAGATATATTGTGTGGTTAAAGATATTCAGTTTCTCTGCTGAATAGAATGTCAAACATCTACAAGCCTGTAAAATTAAGTCATTCAGATACCTGTCCAAAGTATCCAACCCTAGCTGCCCATCCTTAGAAATGGGGAGGCTTTGTTTGGGTCTTAAGGAAAGAGAATATCTTTAAACAAAGTACCTTTCCAATTGTACTTAGCTTCCTAGGGGTAAGTAAAGGGTTAAGTTGATCTAAATGCTGAATTGTACAGGCCTACAGAGGGCTTAAGTATCCCCCAAAATGGCTTGCCTTATCTGCTAGTTCATCTGAACAGGTTCAGTAATTTAAACTGAAATTGGGTTAACTTAATCTAGAAAAAGCAAAAGCAGTGAACAGCTGTATGTTCTTCAACAGCAAGATGCTGCACACACCACTCCTAGTCTAGGTCTAGTTGGTTTAAAGCAAGCTTCCTAGACCTAAACCAGGGAAAAATGAAGGTTTGTTTTCACTTAATGTGTTGTCAAAAAGGACATGTATGGCAGATGGAATGAAAGAAAGCATTGGAGTTTACTGGAAACCATGCATCCAACAGAAAGATTATCCTTAGATGCCATTCTGTACCATGGATAAAAGCGTTCCCTTTGGGATCACAATAAGATGGGGTTTGGCAACCTTGCTTATAGAAATATTAGTTTCCTTATCCACATTAAGCAGGATCTTTTTTTCCCTTCCCAGCATAATGATGAGGCATTGTGAGTGTTCTGCCTTGCTCTCAGCAGTTCAGGACTGAGTGTGTAGAACAAATTGTCAGATTCAATTGTAAATTGGCAGGTTCCCAGTATAAGCAATTGTTTTACATCTATTGAACATCAGTATAATTTCTAAAATGGGGGAGGATGTGGGCCAGATTGAGCCTATAGCAGACTCCATTTCCCAGCAGCCCCTGCCTGCATCACTGCAGCCAGTTTCCATGGAGACCACAGGTGCAGCAGAGCCATGACAGCTTGGGGCCAGGGTTTCCAAGGAGATGGCCCCAGCAGCACTTGCAGGGCATGCAGCAGGATGTTGAGCTGCTGTGGGGCTGGTATCTTGCAGTAATGACTATGGTATGGAGCTGGAGCAGCAGTTCACACCTCTGCCCCAGCTCTGTGCCACACTGTCACCAATTGTATGCCCTGCCAGTGTGGCTGGCACTGGTCTTCATTAAAACCCTGGCCCTATGCCGTCACAGTTGCACCAGTGCTGGGGTCTCCATAGAAACTAGCCTCAGCAATGTGAGCAGGGGCTGCTGGTAGCTGGAGTCTGGCTTCTAGCTGCATCCACCATTTTTCCCACTCCTGTTCTAAAACACGTAGGTGATGATTTTCTAGCACAAAAAAAACCAAAACATTGCATGCATTGACCGTAAATCTATACAAGACTCTATTATGATGGTTGAAGATGAAGTAATCATTGGATTGAAAGTTAGCATTTGTTCACAGTACTTATAAATATATCAAATAGGGAAAAATGGGAAGGTAAGACTGTGTAGGAATATATCATGGATGACATCAGTAAGGTTAATAATTTTTAATTATATTAGGAGCAACAGATAGCTTAGCAATGGTATTGGTCTGTTACTAAAGAAAGACAGTGACATTTTTCATAATAAGGTAGAAAAAGGCAAACTTTAGATCAATATTTCTGTTCTGTATTTGTAAAGAAGTCTAAATGATGATCTTGTATTTTATAAAATCATGATTTTATCATTTTTTTTCTGATCCATTGGCATCATGACAGGATGTTAGATATTTTTGCTATTTTCTTATCTGTATGCCTGACTGAAGAATCATAAAAGAGCTGAGTGAGTGGTCCCTAGGATGTGAAGTTTTATATAAGTTATATAAATCTTAAAAATTGCAGGGGTGTGGAAAGGTGAAAATGTTGAACCAGTATTCAAAAAAGTCAGGCATGAATATACAGATAATTATCGATTTAACCTGATATGTATTCCAGGCAAAACTATAGAAAAGCTGATGTGTTATTTTAATTGAAAAAAAAAAAAAGAGAGAAGTTAGAATATAATTGGACCAGGCTGCAGATCTCAGGGGCTGCAGTCCAGATATAGGTGGTAAGAAAGATTACAGGCCTGCTTAAAAAGACTGGGCCAGCTGAGGAGGATAATTCACTTGCCCAGAGGAAGTTGAAAGCTCCCAGGGAGAATGGCTAGGGGGAGAGAGAGAGGGAAGTCTGTATGCCTAGAGACTACAGCATTGAGCCAGGATACTCTCTTAGGGTCTGGGAAAGACTGCAGGGTGTGACTTAACTTTCTATTATTAATGTATTTCTTTGGTCGCTGATTGATTTATGTTTTGTTCTGTGGCACAAGTTTGCCCAGAGAAATAAAGATTGTTACATGAACTGACAACCTGATACAATAATTAATACAAGTCAACACAGCTATATCAAAAATGAGTCTCCACAAACGTGATTCTTTCTTTGAAATGGCAATTTGGGGCTAAAAATAACTTCATGTGTTTATACTTAGACTTGTGTTGGAATATTGCATGGAGTAAGCCAAACGTCTAATTAAAAATTAACACTGCATAATATCGATAGACAACATACCTGCATTAAACTGGTAGAATGACAGGTCTCAAACAGTAATTAGTATGGAATGTTCATCATGAGTAATTATAGTAGGATTAGTGCTATACCCAATATAAACAATTCTCTGAAGATCTGGACTTTTCTGTGGATGAGAGATTGGTAGATTGGTAAATAATGATCAAGAAAAGTATGTCATACAGGACAATTTTGATGATGTGATAAGTGAGGTCCATTCAATGGATCTAAGTAAAGATAAATGCACAGTTGTATATCTAAGCACAAGGATCACAAGCCATTACTTACAAAATGGGGAAATGTATCCCAGAGAGGACTGAAGTGTAGATGGATAACTCAACATCTTGCTATAACACAAAAAAAAGATAACTAATTCTTTGGCTACATAGAGAGACAGCAAGCATGTCTACACAAGATGCTTTACTGTACAGTAGCATAGTTTACTGTGTAGTAAGTGTGCACATCTACTTGCATGCATGCTTATTGCACAGTAAATGGCTCTACTCACGAGTAAACTTGCTACATGCAAATACAAGTAACAAATTTACTTACAAGTACTTACTGCATAGTAACACGCATGTAAATGCCAACCGGGACCATATTTGCTCCTGTCAGTCCTGCCACTAGAGAGCCAGCCTGAGGGGGCCAGTTACCCCAGCCTGCCTGCACCCCGACACCAATGCCTGGCACTGCAGGGTGCAGCAGGCTCCTTCCATGTCTACCAGCACCTGCCAGAACCCAGGCCCAGCTGCAGGAAGCTCCTGGCCACCGGAACCATCTCTAGCTACCTATAGCTCACCCTCAGCAGCCTGGCCAGAGCCTGCAGGTGCTGTGAGGCATTGCTTCACTGCATGATTGCCAGTTGCACAATAGGCCCCTGCATTGGGTGCTGCAGTCAGCTTCCCAGGCCTGGCAGCACAGGAAGAGCTGTGTGAAGGCCTGGAGAGCTGGCATGGAATCCTTGATGGCCTTGTCCTTGCCCAACCTAGTGCCCACTGCCTAACTGGTCTATGGAGGAGACTGGTGCTCTCATGGCACTGTGGGGCAAGGTGGAGGTGCAGTGTCAGTTTGCACGGGGGGCGGGAGGATGCTCCAATGTCCATGTCTATACAGGGGGCTGTCAGGCCAGATGCCAGGGCATGGGAACAACTGGTCAGTGTGGCAGTGCCACAAAAAGTTCGGGGCCCTGCAGGCACAGTGGGCCACCATCATCAACCATAATCATTGTTTGGGGAATGTACACGAGTCCGTGCTCTTCATGCAGCAACTGACAAAAATTCTTTCACCCCAGTGCCCAGTGATGGCAGTACTGTATACAGCAGCATGGGTGGCCTGCCATGGACCCCCATCCTGTCCTGGAGCCCATGGTGACATGTCACTCGGGGAGGTCCCCTTGGGCCTGCAGCAACACATTTCACTATATATCCCTGCCTGCAGGCTCCATTAGAAGCTCAGGGAGCCCAGGCCAACACCTGCCTCAACAGCTCTGCAGCCTCAATCTCAGCCACAAGGTGCAGCCAGCCATGTCACTACCAGTTGCCAGCAGTGCCAGCACCTCCTTGGAGGTGGGGCCCTGCCCAGGTGCCCACATGCCATGCCCCACTATTCAAGGACGCTACCCAGAGCTGCACACTGTCACCACCACTCATGACCAAGCAAAGCCACCAGCAATACCAGCTTTGAACATGTGGGAAGCCCTGCACTAGGAGGAGGGCCCCGCACCAGGGGGAGGGCCCTGGGGAGGGCCCTCCCCACCCTGGCCCCTTTCCCTGCACATGCACTGGGCCAGGCCCCTACCCTGCCCCGGCCCATGCTGCCCAAACTTCCCTGGCAACTGGATTCTTTTCTCCCCTCCCCCCCCCCAACAGCATGTAGAGAGGTGAGACAGTGACAAACTTTATTGAGCAGCCTGTGCCCCTTCCCTCAGCTTAGGCGCGCTTGGGCCTTTCACGTGCCAAGGAACACATTGATGCAATTGAGGTGATGTCCTCTTTGGCTGCAGGGGGGCAGGGACTTGTAGCACAGCCACAGGGAGCCCTCCAGGTGGTGGTGGAGGTTGTGGGGCAGCCTGGGCTTGCTCCCCAGGCTGTTTGAAGCTCAGGGTCCTGTACCAGTTGCACAGGAGCACCCAGGACCATCAGCAGCACCGTTCATTCTGTGTAATCAGCTCCTTGCACAACACATGTGACATGTGCAGCAGGGGCACACTCGGGGTACAGTGTGGTAGGGGTGATGGTGCAGGGGCCTCTCCCCAGAGAGGTCCCCTGTGGGGAGGGTGGAAGTTTGGCCAGTTCCAAATTCCAGTAGTTTGGAAGCTCCACAACCCTCAAGCACTGGTGTCATGGGCTTGGAAGCGGCACAGCAGACAAGGTTGCCTGCAGAAAGAGAAGGGGTGGCAGTGGGCTATGGAGCTGCCAGGTGGTACCAGAAGGCAGGCCTGTCCTGTCCTGGGAACAAGGTCATGGATGGGCTTGGCCAGCGGCTACCTAGACCCAGACCTGCCTACCTGACCTACTAAGGTCCCTGGGCACCTGTGCACACCCAACCCCTGATCTGAAGCTGGGCAGTCATTATCCATGGGGGAGTGGGGTGGGCCCAGATGGCTGTTGGCCAGATGGCTTTCAGTGTGGAGGACCAGCAGGGCCAGTGGGGTAGCCAACAGGAGCCCAGGGTGCTGGGTATCACTGCCAGGGGCAGGGGCTGGTGCAGCCATGGCATAGGGAGGTAGCAGCGGTAAGGAGAGAGCTGCTGCTTGCTGCCCCTGTGTCTGTGCATGCTGCTCCTGGCCAGGGAAGTGGCTGGCCAGGCAGCAGAGTAGGGTAGACGGTAGTTTGTTGCTAAAAGCAGCAAATCTGCTGCTACATCCCTGCACATGTAGAAGCCTGCCTGGAAGCGTTGACTCATAAGTAGTTTATTGTAAGTAAACTGATCTCAGATCAAAGGCACGCATAGACATGCCCACTGAGTAAGAATAGGGACATGATTTTTAGATTTGTATTCTGCAAGTGAGATTGACACTTAAATTCTGAATGCAATTCTGGTGACCACATTTTTTAAAGAATGAGTAAAAAATGTATACACAGAGTATAAAACAACCACAATATATTTAATGTTTGGAGAAATTCAAGAAAGGTGTATATATATTAACAACAACAACAACAACAACGAGCTAACCAGATGAAATCAATTTTTGTATTTCGGCACAAGTTTTCAATAGTCACCTGTTTTAAGCTCTGGAATAAACTTAGTGGAATGATAGATTTTCCATCTTTTGACATTTCTTAAACAAGGCTGAATGTCTTTCTGGAAATGTACTTCAGTCAAAAACAAGTTTATCCTGTAAAGATAGGAGTAATGGAGTTGGAGTTTCCATTACTGTAAGTATTTAAGTTTTATCTAGTGTGGTTTAAATAGGGATGATCCTGCCTTAAGCAAGGGCCTATACTAGATCAACCCCCTTTTCAGCCCTATGAAATGTGATAGAAAGAAAGAAAGAAAGTCAGATCAGACAGTCTGATAGTCCCTTTTGGACTTAAAGTAGAAATAAGTGTTTCTGTTTCCTCCCCCACCCATGTCACAGGGTTCATATTGATTCATGATCCAAAGATGCAGGTCCTGCTTCTAATATGCATACATATATTCTAATAATAAACATATTGTTGCCCTCTCTTCAGACACCCGTGTCTAATTTGAAATGCGATACCCCTCTGTCACATGGTAGGGATAGCTGAATAATCCTTTCAGCTTCCCAACAGTTATATGGACTATTGATAAATTACTTTAGAGATAATTTGTTCTATTTACATGTATTCAAATTATGGCACAAAGATATTTAGCTAGCATGCAAAGCAATACTTTGCTTTAGTCCAAAACTAAAAGACAGTTCTCAGGGCAAACACTTTTCCTGAAGAATTCAGTCTAGCCAACACAAGCTGTCTAGGTCTCTACAAAGATCACTTCCACAAAGTTAAAAAGTTTAATCATTTTTTAAAAGTTTAAAAACTTGCCTATGTATTAAGAAAATTTGGAAGACTGTAGCAATGCCACCTGAAGCCTGACTGATCAAATATGATAGATGCATGGAAGGAAAAAGCCTTTATCTTGTTAAATGGTTCACATTCAATTCAAGATTCTGAGACAAAACATTTCATTTTCTTTCAGTTTGTTTGAGTAGCTTTTTCTTAAACAATTAATTATTTTAATAAGCTTGTATATTAAAGCACCACACTTTTACATGTACCAAAATTAAGAAGTCTTCATTCTCTACACAGAAATAAAAGATGCAAATACTGTCTTAATTAACCAGGTATGTCCACATCAAAATCTCTAAGTTTTTTGATACATTACTATTTCAGTTCTTAATTAAATTTAATTTCATCAGAAAGTCTTAATACAAGCAAACCATTAGCACTGATTGCAATGATCTCTGGAACTCTGATGCTACCTTGGGCATTGTGGATGTTTGTAATATGAAAATCTAAATGCTGCCAGTTATGACCCACTGGTCAGGAGTTAATTGTTATTCCCAACCTTCCTTGCTTGCTTATCTGCTTGGATAAAATTATTCATCACTTTGCTCCTCCTCTTGAGTAAAGAACATGTTATAATACTCATCTCTATTAATTATGATCCATCATTTTAATCTTTGTTCACACTGAGGCAAAATGTAATCACTCTTTATCTGCAAGTGCTGCAGAACTAAAGTTTGTCTTATTAAGCTAAACCAGTCATCATCCTCTTGAATTCTCCCATCTCTCCATATTTAATATATATATTTTTATATCTTCAATATTATTTCAGATTTATTGCTGTAATCTATGCACAATCTATAATTTACCTGATATGTTGCACAATTTATAATTTGCTCATTTGAAACTGCTATTTCAGCTTGTGGACTATACAGAAAAACAAACAGAATTAAAGAATGTAATCATTTTGTGGATTTAGGGTTAAACTGATCAGCAAACTTTGGTGTCTAAAAGGAATTTTTTCCTTCAGTAAAATTAGCATGGACTATTAGTTCTTTTAATTTTCTGTGTAGTATAGGGTGTTGTCATCTTAAAAAGTTAATGTGAGCATTTATAACCTAATTAATTTCCTGTCACTGCAGTGGTAAGGCATTGGTGGTGCCTTTATCTCATCTGCTTTATTATTGTGGTATGGTGTAGGGGAAACCAGTGTGGTATTACCAAATTTGCCCATTACTTTGGGGTGTGCTCATTTATTAGGAATAGTTTCTAGGGTCTTGGTGATTCTGTCAATGTGCTGCTTGTGTTACTATACGGAGCTGTATTTCTCCCTTCTGCAAGCCCTCACCCCCAGTGGAGCTATCTTGCAGGACTCAATCTCAATGGGACTGGGTTCGTCCAGTCACCAAATCAGTCATACACACAAACACACACAAATTAACGTGACATGCCTGACCTGGCCGGGCTGATCAGCATGGACAGGCTGACACCCTCATATGCCAAGAATCAGTTCATAAGAGCAACAATAAAATGCAGTCAGACACAAGCACACAGGTAAACAGAATCCCTCTGAATCCGGCTGGGTGTCCAGCTGACACCCTCATGGGCCAGCATTCAGTTCATAAGGGCACGTCTGAGTCAAACTGGGTCAATCAGCCTGCACAAGCTGATCTCCTTATGTGTTTCAAACTCAGCACGTCCCAATCTTTGGCCTCTTGATGAGCAGACCCCACAATAATTTAGGCTTCACAGGGATCTTTAGCATAGGTAAAAGAAGCGTTGCTGCAGAGCACGGGAGGAAAGAGAAGCAGAGAAGGAAAAATACACCCAATTACTACCAGTTTGACTATAAAAGTTATTTATTGGTAAGCATATGAAATATATAATAGTATTAGTAGTAATAGACATGCAAAAGAAAAACAAACACAAACAATGACAATACTACCCTGGTTTCACTAAGTATTCGGGGAAACTTAGCTCAAGCTTAACTAATACAGTTCAGGTTCAGAAGTTTATGCCTACAGAGGAGAGAGAGAACGCTGGGAATCTCACCGAGTCCACGGTACTCAGGCTGCAAAGCTGACAGGCACAGTCGTAGCACAGTCCTTGAAAAGAAAGATGATCTGTTCTTCCAGCGTCCCAAGAACGACAGGGGATGGTGTCAGCACAGGAGTTTTCTTCTTTCCTTCTGCTTCTTCTTTTTCTTTCTTTCTTTTTTTAAGCACACACTTACAGATTTTTATACCCTCAGTTCAGCTGCTTCGGAGCACCCTCAGTAGTGTAAATCATTGTCTTTTCTATTGACAAGGGGTTATCTGGTTTGGACCATCTCAGGAAACTGATTGATAATCAGGAAACACTTAAGATTAGGGAGTAACCCAAATACTTGGGAGCCAGCTTGAAATTCCTATGGATGGCAGATATACTGATGGGATATCTCATGGTTTCTTCAGGAACAATAGATAGCTTGCAGCATCAGGATTTTGGATTTTTACTTGTTGTGCACAAGCTTCAGCTTAGCATGACTTTTCCAGATTTAAAGCAATTATTGGGGTGCTCATAACCTTTTGTGGAGAGGACTTCCACCAGTCGTCTCGGGAAAGATATGACAACACCTGGGATTAGGGATCTAGCAGGCTGGATGCTGTGATGAACCCTTAACCATTGTTCAAATGTTGCCCATACCCCCTCGGACTCGGTCTCTTGCCTCAGCATTCCCTAACCCGGCAACCGAGTTTTAGTCAATCAAGTTTAAATAGGCCTCCCATAGTGGGACCGGGGAATGTACGGCCCGAGATGCCTATTAAACTTAGAGCTGTGTGTGTGTGTCGGGGGGGGGGGGGGGAAGTCCTTAGCAAATCCAGATTAGAACTGGTCTGATAAATGCTGAGCTGAGTATGTGTGAACATGGGTTGATTAACATTGGAAGCACAGATTCCCCATCATGCAGCGCTCTCCTGCTTCTCTGGTCCCAGAATTCACTGCAGTCTCTGCTTCAGGCTTTCTGTTTTCCATCTCTCATGTAAATGAATGGTCATCTGGTTCCATCTTGGATGTAAATGAGACCTAGGGAAGTTGTTTCACTCTTATCACCCTTATCTGGAGAGTTTTAGGTGCGTCTCTCACTGCATCTTAATCAGTTTCGTTTAGGTAGAGGAGGGGAGGGAGGGGGGGGGGTGAGTCCTTTGTGAGTCAGACAGACTGCATCCTGTGCCAGGGTGGCCCAAGAATACAGAGCTGAGACGTAACAGTGGGCGCATCCAGATGAGCGTACATATGCCTCTTGCCCCACCTCAAGCCCCTTTGAGGTGGGGCAAAAGGCACATGCAGCAATGAGAAAATTAGACCCCTGGATATCCAGGGGCTGGAGGCAGCAGGTCCTGCCTGGCTAGGTGGCAGAGTGGCCAGAAGGGTGGCAGGACCTGGCTGGGCCTGGCACATGGTTATCACATGCCATGCCAGATTTCGTTGCCATGGGCCCAGCCTGGCCAGGCTACAGAGGGGTCCCAGGACCCAGATGGGACCCTGTGCCACACTGGGGTCTTGCTGTCATGTGCCTGGCCCAGCTGGGCAGCAGAGCAGCCCCAAAGGTGGCAGGACCTGGCTGGGCCTGGCATGCAGTCCCCACATGCTGTGCTGGGTTCTGCCACCATGAGACCAGCCCAGCTGGGTGGCAGGAGCAGCCCCAGGGCTGGCAGGACCTGGCTGGGATCAGTGCATGGTCCCCCCACTGCTGCTGTGAAAAGTCAGTTACGGGCCCTGGGCAGGGGTCTGGGACCCTCCAGAGTGGATCTGGGACCTTGGGTGGGGGGGGCCTCCAGGGTGCCTGGGGCCCTGTGGGGGATAGGGGCTGTGGCCTTCCAGGGTGGAGCTGGGACCCTGGGTGGGGAGGAGCCTCCAGGGTGCTTGAGACCCTGGGCAGCGGGGCTGGGGCCCTGTGGGGGATAGGAGCTGTGGCCCTCCAGAGGCAAGCTGGGAAC
The DNA here is from genome assembly GCF_030867095.1 of Alligator mississippiensis. Taxonomy (NCBI): domain Eukaryota; kingdom Metazoa; phylum Chordata; order Crocodylia; family Alligatoridae; genus Alligator; species Alligator mississippiensis. The sequence continues at coordinate 60,590,102 of NC_081828.1, forward strand.
ATGTGGGGAGGCATTCCAAGTGCTGTGTGGGGGGGGAGGGGGCTGCACCCTGTGGGGGCCAAGGGACCCACCTCTCCTGAACAGTTCCCCCCACAAAGTCCCCCCAGCAATTATCCCACACCTACCCACAGACCAACACACATCCCTACACACACACACACACACACCCTTCACACCCCCTTCCTGCAAACACCACTTCCCCCCCATCATACACCCATCATGTGTGAAGGAAACCAAAAGCACACTTCAATACACATAGGTATTTAGAATTTATTTTTTTGTGATGATAGAGACACTGGTTGGCTTCCAAATTGCTTTAACATTGTAAATATACTAATAAAGCATTACCCAACTGATTGCTGTCTCTCTCACTCTCTCTCTCTCTAGATATATATGTGTGTGTATAGAGTGTTTTTTTTTTGGTTTAACTGCGGAAGAACATGGATTTTGGGGTATTTTTAAAAATACATTTGGGATGCTGCTGCAGCAGTCCAGCTGGCACAAGTGGTAGTGGCCCCAGGTATCAATTGGCTGGGCTCCAGAAGCTCCTGAGAGTGAGTAGCCCTGAGCTACTTGCCAGAGCAGCTTTCTTTATGGATGGGGCCAGGACAGGGCAGCTTTTTATACTGCTGGGGACAGCACAGGTGCTGGCCCCAAACTCTAGCTCCCCCTGACTGCAGATCCTGGAGAAGCCAGGCAGGGTTATTTTGCCCCAAGTGGCACAATTTGCTCCACAACAAAGTGCATGTCTGAACACGTGCACTGAGGCAAAAAGCCCTGGCTCAAATTTGCACCGCTTCTATTTGAGCTCCTGCAAGTGCACGTGATTGAATGTGTGGATGTGCCCTATGATACTAAGGAATAGGTCCATCCTGAAGGCCTAATTTCTTCTCCAATTTAGTGTTGTTGTTGTTTTGCTACTTGAAACAATATACTTAGTGGATGATTTCCAAAAGTGTTTGGCATCAGCTTCAGGCATATATAAACACACACACAAGTTCCTAACTTGGATGGTACAGTGTGTATGTGTGTGCTTGGGGTACCTGGGATACTTGGGGGAAGGTTCAGGTGAGAGAGAGAGTTAAAGTGTAGGGAGTGAAAGTTGCCAGAACTGGGTTTAGAACTAGTGGACTACAGAGAAGTTGGCTGAGGAACTGAGGCTTGGGTTTACTTAGCTTCCAGCCCCAATCTACCTTGAAGTAGACAGCTGAAATATTGGGGTGGGGGCAGATAAGTGGTGGCAAGGAGGAGACAGCCAGGAAAGAAACTGAGGCAGAAATGTGGTTGCTCAGGGGAAAAGGAAAAGGCAGTGGGGATAAGACAGTGGCAAAGAAACAGGGAGTTTTGAGGCAGAGAGGAGCTTAGGACAGGTGTTGGAGGAGGCAGTGAGCCAGAAGCAGGAGAGGGAGAAATGAGACATAAGTTCAAGGGGTGAGGAGCAGAGATTGGAGCAGGGCCAAACCATAGTAAAGCAAAACCCAACTTAGGGGTCCAAATAACAGTTTTATTACACAGACAACACACTACACAGCCCCATGAAGTTATTGGTTCACACACACACTCACACATACACACACACTCACAATGGCAGCAGGAGAAAGAGGTGGAAGGGTTGGAGTCCAGGTAGGGAAGAGAAGCAGGGTCCAAGTCCTTGGTTGAAGAGGGGGTGGGGGTGATAGCTACCTAACCAGGCTGGAAAGGGGTCCTTGTCCAGTAGGTGTGGTCCAGAGGGGGATCGCTGGCAGGGCCTCTGGGTGGATAGGTGGTGTGGCATGGTGCTGGTCCAGATGGATAGGGCATCCCAAGGAGTCAGTCTTCACTACCCCTTTTATGGGGCAGACTACCTCTGATCTTCTATGGGGAGGGCCTGTCCAAGCAAGGTCAGTCCTGTTCCAGAAGGCTCCACTTGTTCTTATTAAGCATGTGCAGTCTTGGCACAATGGTAGGTTGCCTCATCTTTTGTTTCTTGAATGCTGAGGGTGGTTCCAAGGGCTGGGTCATTGGTCTAGGTGTTGGTGTTGATGGTTCGGTCATTCAGAGGGAACTATTTTTAGACCTACTGCCATTGTCTCTCAAGCACCCTCATTCATCTCCATTCATTCAGGAACCAAGTTACATAGGAGGGGTAGGTGTGAGTCATGGGTTACACAACCGGGCCTGGGGACAGGATGGAGACTTGACAAACAAAATGGAAACTTGACATGACTTATGCTAACTTACATATGTAGGCCTAAATCATATAGTACCAGTAAAACAGTAATATAGAACAGTAAAAATCAATATAAACATAATTATTATACAATATAAAGAAGGAGAAAAAACGAAACAAATACAACTTGCTACCAAAATACAATGCTGAAGCTTATCCTATGTCTTAGCTCACTTATACTTATCTATACTTATCTATAGGGATTAGAGAGGGAAAGAAAAAGTCAGAAATGGTTGGGGAAGGGGAGGGAATAGATTTTAAAAGAAAAAAAAAAGAAAAACTGGGGGTTTTGCTAGAAAGGCACATGAGAAGGCTGGGAGTTTCAAAAGAGCACACTATTAGAAGCACAGCAAGTACAAGAAGGATGGCAACAGATCAATGTAGCTGCACAAGGAACTTTTAGGGTGCCTCATATGCAAAACGAAAGCATACAGGCAATGGAATAAATGGACAGGCCACCAGGAAATAGCAAGAACCCGTAGGGACAAAATCAGGAAGGCAAACATAAAGAATGAGTTGCACCTGGTGAGAGAGTTTCAAGAAAACATGAATATATTCTTTAAGTATGTTGGCCAGAAAAGAAGGACCAAGCTGTGCATGCACTTTTAACTAGCCAGGGGGAGATCTTAACAGATGCAATGAAAGCTGAGCTACTCCACAGCTACTTTGCCTCAGTCTTCACAGAAAATTAAGCTGTAGCCAGATGCCTAATGAAGATTATTTGGATAAGGAAGGGGAGAAGCTGAGGGAGACAATCAGAGCTTCTGATGGGTCTGAATGAATTTAAATCAGCATGAACAGATTAACATTATCCTAGGTTACCGAAGGAACTGGCAAAGGAGATCTTGGAGCCCTTGGCAACAATCTTCATAAAGTCATAGGAGACAGGAGAGATACTCAAGGACTGGAAAAGGGCCAACATAGTGTTCTTCTTTAAAAAAGGCAAAAAGGAGGACTAGGTTAATTGAAGGTAAGAGACTGATTAGCCTCACCTTAGTACCTGGTAGGTTACTGGAGCAAATCCTAAGGAAGGCTATTTAGAAGAGAGAAAGCTGATCATAAGTAGTTAGTATTGATTTACTAAGAGCAAATAGTGTCAAATAAACTTGATCTCCTTCGACAGTGTAACTACTTGAATGGATGAAGGGAATGCTGTGGATATAATGTGTCTGGACTTTAGCAAGGCTTTTGACAAGTTCCTGCATGACATTTGCATAAACAAATTGGAGAAATATGGTCTGGATAAATTACTTTAAGTTGGATAGATTACCCTTTGCTTGCAGCCATTGAGTCAGTAACTATTAATGGATCCATACCAGAATGGCAGGAGGCTTTAAGTCCCACAGGATTCTGTCCTGGTCCCAGTGCTATTCATCATGTGCTATCCATCATGTTTATTAATGATTAAAGATGCTGGCATAGAAAGCTTCTTGAGCACATTTTCTGGTGACATGTAACTGGGAAAGATTTTGAACATCTTGGACAATAGGAGCAAAATTCAGAAGGATCTCAATATTTGGAAAGCTGGGCTGAAGCTAACAGGATGCAGCTGCACAAAAGCAAATGCAGTTTTTGGATGCATTAGTAGAAAGATGAGGTGCAAGACATGGAAGGTAATAGTGCTTCTCTACTGGAACCGGTTAGGCTTCATCTAGAGTACTGTGTGTAGTTTTGAGCTCCATGTTTTTAAAAAGGATGTGGAGAAGTTCGAGAGGCTCCATACATGTGCAAAAAAGATGTTAAAGAACTTGGAAGGCAAGTCATAAGAGTAGATTAGGGTTGTATGAAGCTTTGGTAGCCATTTTAATTTGGAGGAGACCCATTAAAAGGTCCAAATTGAATTAGAAGCCTCCAAATTGATTAAGATTTGAATCTGCTTTGCTATCTCTTTCCTCCTGAACCAGCCAGCTCATTTCAAAATATAGGAAGGTGGTGGGCTACTTGCACTGCAGCATCAAGTGGGGCAAGGTACTGCAGGACAAACAGGCAGAGTTGAGCATCCCACAGCACAAAATCATGCAGGATGTGGAGGCTCGGTGGAACTCCACATACTTGATGCTCAAAAGGCTGGTTGAACAACAGAAGGCCATCCATGAGATGGCCTTGCTCAGGGAGATCAGGATCAGTGGCCCCCTTAACAGAACTGAGTGAGTTACCATCTCCCAGATGATGGTGGTCCTCAAGTGATTCCTCAAGGCCACTGACAGCCTCAGCACTGGTGATGCCCTCCTTAGCCAGGTGATCCCCATAGTGAAGGAGCTTGAGAATCAAATGGAGAAGTTTCAGGGGATCCAATTTCCTGGCTGGGGCAAGCTTCTTTTACAAGAGGTGAAGGCACTGGTGAAGCAGATGAAGGAGGGCATCAAAAAATGGCTGGATCTGTTGTGGTCCAGTATGGTCCATGTGCTGCTGGGCATGTGTGACCTGAGGGTGAAGGGAAGCATCTAGAGCAGCAAAACCCTTGACCACTGGATAGAGGTGCTGGTGAACAGAGTCATGGAGGCAGAATGGCAGAGGCAGGGAGACATGGAAGAAGTGGATCCACTATCCCATGCCAGCACTCTAAGCACCAGCCAGTTTCCTCCACCACAGATGCTGCCAATGTGGGCCGTGGGCATGGTTTCAGTGTGGGGTCCAGAGGCACCAGACCCCACCATCTGGCAGGTAGTGTGGAGGCCTGAATAGCTACCTATCTCACTGAGGATGTGGAGCCACTGCACTGTGACCACTTGGCCTATTGGGCAACCTGCAGCCAGGTGTGGCAGGATCTGGCCATGGTTGCCTAGGAATACCTGCCCTGTCCATTGACCAGTGTTCCAAGTGAGAGGATGTTCAGCATTGCTTGGGATGCAGTGACACCCCACCATACCTCCTTGAATCCTGGTTTGGCGGAGCAACTGGTGTTCCTGAAGGTGAACATCCCACTGCTGGGTTTCCCCAAACTCCACATGCAGATGGGGTGAGTGCCACCCTCCTCACTCCACACCTATTTGATTTTTTTATTTGCTTTCAGAACCATGTAATCCTCCACTCTCAGAGCTGGAGGAGGCAGTTTAGTTTATCACCAGCCAGCAGGGGAAGAACATCTCCCATACCAGGAAGAACTTGGAGGTATGGGATGGAGCTATGGGGAAGGAAGAGACCTCAGGTCCTGAGCATGACTTAAAACTGCCCCCTGCCAGGGTAAGGAGGCCTGGTGGGATTCCCGGTGGCATGGCAGCCCCAGGAAATGCCAGGACTATGAACCTCCCTGGTGAAAGACAGGTAGGGGGCACCTGATAACCTCCAGTCACGCACACATGCACAATCCTGGGGAAAGCCCAGACCTGTAAGATCTTTGAGAGGCTTGAGGCTTACTGGTTGCAGTGGATTTGTGAGGGTGAGAACAGGCAGGTAACTTAGATTTGACCTGAGGTAGCCTTGTCTGGTCTGTGCTGAAGCCAGGACCCAAAGGGGGTTGAGGGGCTAGGGGCCCACTGCAAGGAATGTCCAGAGCAAGAGGCTCGGGATTATGACTGGCCTGAAGGTAGGGCCAGGGCTTAAGGGGGAGCTAAAGGTCCCAGAGATGGGACCACAGCTGGAGGGGGTGAAGGATGCAATCTGCGAGGTATGGACCACAGTGTAGGTGAGGTACGGAGTTGCAGAATAGATGTCATCCCTAGATATCAGGGGCCTAAATGGGCAGCCTCCTGCCTGGGTAACATCTAAATCAGTTTTTCATCAAGGTGTGGCAGATGAAAGAGGGACAGGATGAAATCTAACCGGCAGCAGGAAGGCCCCCTGTTACAGGCTACCATCCCTGCTGCATTCATCCCACTCTGCCTTAACACACAAGGCAGACAAGGTTCTTTGGGTCAATCTGATGTTTTTTATTAGACCAACTGAATAGTTGGAGAAATGTATCTTAGCAAGCTTTTGGGTTTAAAAACCCTTCAACCTTGGGCTGAGAAAGCATCTACAGTTAGCGTGTGTGTTCTTCCTAGATGGAATGAATAGTAAAGAAGCCAGAGGCTGGTATGCATGCAAGAAAGCCAGTCAGTGAAAATGTAAATTGAGGGGTGAGACACAGATTGGGGTGGGGGAAGAGGGATGTAGCAAGTAAAAGTGGAGAGGTACCTGGGGAGTCAGATGTCAGGAAAGTAATAGTGTGTCATAAATCTAATGTCTATATTGAGTCCATGAGTTTTTGTATCTAGGAGGTTGATGAAGTGAAGTTTATAGGCTCATCTGTGAAAAGTATTTTGTAAATTCCCTTTGAGGATCAGAACTGAGATATTAGAGGGAGAGTGGTTTTGTTATAAGAAATGTGCCCCCACTGGTAATTGGGTGTTCTTGATTTAAGTAGATTTATGGTGTGCATTTATTTTGGTGTGTAGTTGTTGCTTGGTTTCTCCGACATACTTTCCACCAGGGCATTTGGTGCACTAGATGAGATATATAACATCTCTGAGGTGCAGCTGTAAGATCCAGGAATCGTGCTGGTTCTGTTGTGGGGTGTAGTAATTGTGGGGGTACTGGAGATATGTTGGCAGGTTTTGCATTTCTTAGCATGGCATGGTCTGGATCCATTCAGTGTGTTTTGGGTTTTAGGAAGTTTGCTTCTAGTGATGAGGTTAGCGAGGTTCAGTGCTTGTTTGAATTTACAAACCACTTTTCACAGACAAGGCTATGAACCTCACTTCATCAACCTCCTGGATACAAAATCTCATGGACTCAATATAGACATTGGATTTATTTTTTAAACCCAAAAGCTTGCTAAGATATATTTCTCCAATTATTCAGTTGGTCTAATAAAATATATCAGATTGACCCAAAGAACCTTGTCTACTTAAGTCCTTAGACCAACATGGCTACAACCTATACCCCTTAACACACACAAATGATATGAGTTTTGCTTTCAACAGTTTGAGGGAAACTTTCACAGCAACCCTAGCACCTATCTCCTTGGAACTTGACAGGCTTCACACCCTCAGAAGGGGCTACCATCCCTGCTGTTTTTATCCAAATCTGCAAAAAAAAAAAAATGACAAAGTTATAGGTATCTTAGTGATTTTCCCATTATAGTCTATGGCCAAATCTCCAAATCAGTGCCAAACCCCAGAATCTGTATTGACTGACTCAAATCACTGAGTTCAATCACTGTCCCTCTGAATTGGCTGAATCCAAATCCAAATTGAATACTTGCCACTTCACACAGACCTAGAGGAGAGGTTGAAGGAGCTAGGCATGTTCAGCTTTCAGAAAAGGCATTCAAGAGGGGACATGATAGCAGTCTTCAAATACTTGGAGGGCTTCCATAAAGAAGAGGAAAAGCACCTTTTTTCTTTTGCTCTGGAAATGTAGGACATGGACCAATGGCTTGAAATTGCAGCAAAGTAGGTTTAGATGAGATATCCAGAAAAAAATCTTCACTGTTGGAAAAGTTAGACGGTAGAATAGACTGTCTAGGGAAGATGTGTACTCTCTATTACTGGAGGTGTTCAAGAAGAGGTCAGATAATCACTGGTCAAAGATTAAATAGGTGTAGCTATGCCTATGTTCTTCTATGGGTATTTTCCATGCTTCTGCCACAAGGGGCTGGGAGGAAATTCCACTTCTGACTCCCTCACACCCTGTTTTCAGCTACATGTGTCAGGGTGGCTTTCTGTCTGTTTTTTTTTAAGCCTTCCTCAGAAGGAACTGGGTTTTGACTGTGTCATGACCCAAAGGTCTGATTTTTTTTGTGTGTGCTTCGGCACTAAGAATTATCCCCGCGGGTATACAGCTTCGTTGCACGGAGGAGTTCTGCTGCACAGAGAACCCGCGTGCAGGGAAGTGTTCCCGCCACTTTGCAGTGATCTTTGCAGGGTGCATTTCCTTTGCAGCACAGAAATGCATGGTGCAAAGGTTTCCCGCTTGTCGTATGCAAATTCGTGCCCTGCAATTGGCTAGTTCTAAATTATTCACACGTGGCGCTAGCGATTGGCCTGCTAGCCATATAAGAGGCTTGAGCAGTTTCCACCCAAGCTGAAGAGGACTCCGCATCCATCTCATGGGGACTCTGGGTGTGTGTGGCAGGGTAATAGAAACCCTGTGTGTCGCTCAGAAGAGTTTGGCGGCCTGATCCACCGTCCACCTCTTCCCGTCTTCTAACGGAGCCTACTATAAGACGTAACGACGAGTTTAATGCGCGCTTGTCCTGGACACCCGGAGTTTGTCTGTGTGGAGCCTAGCAACCTCCACGTGTGTTCATGTTTTTTGTTGTAACCGCAACTCAAGCAAGTTCTCAGCCTACACCACGACCATCTTGGTGTAAGTAAAATAATCTTAAAATCAACCGTTACGTGTCTGTGCCTAATTCTAGCTCGGCGCCCGCCCTCTCCGATCCGGCCTGCCTGGGCTGCTGGCCACAGCCCGCATGCAGAGCGACGAAAGCGACCCGGGGTCAGACCCGGCACGCACAGGCTGCATTGAAGGCTTCTTGGTTTTAACTTGGGCATGCTAATTCTTCTGCTGGGATTTATAGCTGGACATTTCTGGCTAGAGGGTTTTGCCCTTCTGCTTGGGGTCATACTGATCGCCATATTTGGGGTCAGATTTTGTAAGGACTGGGGTTTTTTGCCTTCTTCTGTAATGGGGGGTGTGGGCCCCCTACCTGGGATCTCTTGAATGTATTTTCACAATCTCTTACAGAAGCAGGACCTTGCCCTCCTTACCTGTGGTGGGTTTGGGTATTATGTCTTGTGATTTGTCAGGGTTGACAGTAGTTTTACTTAGTTAGATTATGGATTTGTATGGGATAGTTTGGATAGGGATGATCCTGCCTCAGGCAGAGGGTTGTACTAGATGACTTATGGATGTCCCTTTTCAGCCCTACTTCTCTATGATTCTATGATACTGATACTTAAACATGGATTACATTTTCCATTTTGGTTACTTAAGAAATTGAACCATGGTTCCAGCTCTGAATGGTATCTTTGAAACTGAATTATAAATGTGCATTTTGAAATAATTCTATGCAACTTTTATGAATACCAAGACAATCTAGTATATGGAATAAAAAAGTTCTAACTATGAATAGAATCTCTATCAAAAGTTTTAAAAGAGGCTGTGACTTGACAGTATGATTTCTGTTCTGTACAATTTAACTGGTTTAAAATGTATTTTTTACACATGTATAATTCCTGATTTTTCTAATCAAGGAATTAAAAAAAAACAATATTTTTAACTTCTTCCCATTATCTTCATTTCTGTCAATTTTTCATATAGGGGAAGATCCAAAATACGTTAACATCAATGAAAGCCATTTGTTTAATTGACTTCAACCAGCTTTGGATCAGACACATACTAAGCATATATTGGAAGACTGTCTAGCAATGCAAAGTATCATAACAAGGTTATATTTCTTCTGTACCTGAAGTTAATACAGTGAGGATAATAAGAGCAGAATTTCAAAAGTATACTTCAGATACGGCTAGTTCTGCCTAAATAAGGTGAACTGTTTTGGGAACAAATACTCACAATAAGACAAGCACTGGGATATGCCAAGTGTCTAATCAGACTTAGCTTTACACAGCATCTTATGACATGTCATAGTCACTAGCTCATTATGAACCAGCTTGCCATAGAAACTTAAGGCATCTGCTAGCCACAGCCTCTGCTGGGTGTGTAGGACAGGGAGAGCCAGTGGCCAGACTGTACATCCCAGTGGAGCACAGGCTTAGCGAGAACTGGCCTTGGGCTGCTGCACAACAGCTGCTGAATTCCTCTCTACCTCATTTGTGTAGCCCCACCAGGGTATCGGTCTGGGTCCTGGGGACCCAATCCTTTTTTTTCCTCTGGAGCTCACCCTCCTATGATACCACTTGCTGGTCACTGCCTGAGCTCTGAGGAGCCTAATCCTCTTCAGGTGGTGCTCAGGTAGCAAGCAGCTGGGGTGGGGTGGCACAGTGGGGAGGGCTCCAGAGAAAAAAAGATTGAACCCCTTGGAGCTCAAGCAGTGATCAGATTCTGCCCTTAACTCCTAGTCCTGCTCCTGCTCACCAGGCCTCTATTGACAAGTCACAGCTGTGCAGGTGAAGGACAGCCAGAGATGCGGGTTTTTTGTCTTAAGGTATGACTGCCCCACTAAGCTGAATAACACTAAGCTTATTTAAAACGTGTAAGGTGTAACAAGGCCCTTTGTTAGTCTATTCATTTGTCCTTGTGCCGAAGGGCAGCACAAGACTGGGATTAAGAACTTTTAAATGTTAAAATATGCTTTAGCCTTTATATACTTTCTGGATTTTGAACTTTTAAGGTATGGTAAGGTCATCAATATCACGCTTATCTGTTCAACCATAAGGAGTAAATTTTTATTTTTTAATTAAAAGGGAAATTTGGGTGTTCTCATATTATTGTGACTCTGAAGCTAGAGCTTTAAGGGGAAAATGTCAGCTATTTCAAGATGCTTAATAAAAGGTAAGGACTGTGTGGGTGCATTCCCATGTGTTTGCATGTACAGTTTGCAGTGCCAAAAAACAATCTGCAGCACTGCAAACCACACATGCTGCACTTGCACACATTCATCCTGTTGCTAATTAGCAGTGTAATGGGTTTTTTTTACACTGGGACATCCCGGTAAAAAGGGAGAAAAAAAAGCGAGGTGGTGCATGTGGCTCTTGTTGAACACACTTTAGCTAAAGCACCCCCACCACCATTTTTCACCATGGAGGCACTGATACACGTGATGCCTGAGTCCGCTGTAATACATTAATTACCATGCTCCAATAGACTCAATTAATCGAATCTGCTCTGACGTGCTATAATTACAGCACGTTGGAGTAACTTTGCTGCATGTGTATGGGCGCCCTTAGAAAAGAAACCCTAGCCTGATATTAAAACAGGCCTGTGCCTCTCTTTGGCCATTAGCATAGGACCTAAAGTATAGTGAAACTTGTGACCAGCAATCCTTCCTCTGCTTCTGGCCCAGCAGAAGGCAGCCTGTGGGCTATATGTTGCCCAACTGACAAACTGCTTCTCCAGGGCTCCCTGACACATGCTGGCCCAAGTTACAGTCAGTCAAGCTCCCCTTCATGTTAAGTATTGTATCACTATCATTTCAAGTCTGTTTCCTCTGTCAAATTTTTACTATTGGTGCTCATAACCTTTGACAGACAATATGCACTGCACTCAAATAGGACCAAGATAAGAATGAACGTATTATCCAGTGTTAGATTTCCTCTTAGATGTGTTTGAACCAAGTATTCACAGGACTCCTACAAATGTTTAAAAAAAGGTTCTTAAATTTCATAACTATAGTTTTCTGAGATCTAAAGTTAAATGGCCTATAAATAATGAGCATTATTATTGTCCCAGATGGCACCTTACTGGAACACTGAACAGCTTATTTTTTGTTGATAAAATTAACAAAGTACTTTCATTAGGCAACCAGGTCTCTCGTATAGACAATAAATGAACATACCCCTTTTCCAGCATTATGCCTTGATTTTTATCTCTCTAAATTGAAGATTTAGAAATTGAGCTCTTCTGGACATTGTAAAACTTTTCCAACCCATGCTATATTTTATAGAGAATCAAAGTAGTGGAGACAACAAACAAATATAAAACATTTCACTACACTCAACCCACATTTATAAAAAATATTTTTCCATAATGAGATTATATATTTGATGATTTTGCCTGTAGGAGTGAATGTTTACTTTTTTACATGTTATACCAGTACAAGCCATTTTAGAGGGGAGTATAGGGGGCATTTTAATATGGTTTTTAATGCATTTTAAAGACACAGTAATGTCTTACTCCTCTGAAGTACTGACAACACTACTGTAGATGAAAAATTGGTATTTAGTCTCCTGAACTTATTTTTTAAATCCTTTTTGTTTAGCAGAAGTTAATCCTAGGAAAATGATTGTACTCAGCCTGGGTTAGACTGTATCCTTTTCTTTCTTGCTTTACCAAGGGATTGTGGGTATTAAGTTCTGCTTGAACAAGTAAGAGCTATGTGCATCTTGGGTTTTTCTGTGGTATGCAACAAATTCTTTTTCTTCAACCATCCCATTGTCAACAAGCAGTTGGGAAAAACATTAAGTCTTAACTAGATGGCCAGGAATTCTAGATTTGATAAGAGAAATATGCTACACTTCTCCAAGGGTCTCAATGACTTTGCTTTCCTCCAGACAAAGACTATCATGGGAAACCCATTAGGCACAATGGGGTTGGGGGCTGTTCCTGAAGTAGCACATTAACACACTGCTCTTTGCTAAAGGATGTAATCATAGGCATGTTGCATAGTTTGGCCTCTTTTTTTTTTCATCTGAGACTCTGGCAGAAAAAATGTATTAAGAAGTATGTTTGTATAACATAAACCTGTTTATATGAACTTTTGCAGTGTGACTACCTGCATGCATTAAAAATAAAATGTTTGTGAGACCTACTAGTTCTCATTTCCCCCCCTAATAAATACATATGGATAAACTGAAATAGAAGTAGCTTGATTTGAAAAGGTGGCAAGCACTTGTATATTCTATTTATCTCAGAGAGGAGATGATCCAGATTTTTCATCTGAGTGTTAAATAGAAACTTTCATGCCAATCTCCTTGTATCAGCTTCCTTCCCTGAATTCACTATTTCATTACTTCTTACTTTCTAGACACTTTAAAATAGCTGAAAGGAGCCTTCTGGGTTATCAGTTCTAGTTTCCTGCAGTTACAGTCAGCATGTTGAACAATGCCTTCAACAAGACTATTTGCCACCACTATTGAGATTAGAATTCTGTCCCAGAATCTTTCAGATCTATTGGTTATGAAACTATAATTTCAGCCTAAATTTATTCATAGCTAGTTTATGCACACTTGTTCTTGTAATGCCACTGTCCTTTAGTTTGTATAGCTATGTATTTACTCCTTGATGTTTACCCCTTCATATATTTGTAAATGATAATTGTATTCCTTAGCAGCCATTGTTTTGCTAGGCTAAACAAAACAAACTCTTCTAGTGTATTCTAAGAGGATACGCCCTCCATTCTCCAGATCATGCTAATTGTCCTTCTCTATATTTTTTCCATTATGGATTGATCATTCTTGAACAACATGGATAACCAGGATTGTACACAGTATTCCAGATGAAGTCTCCTCTGCACCTTATACAGTGGCATTATACTTCTCTACTGGAAACACTTCTGATACATCCTACTCTTGTGTTTGTCTACTTTTCAGAGATGCTTCATATAGTCATCTTGGGCACATCCCCACATGCAGGGGTGTGTGTTGGATGTGGCAAAAATAGCAGCAGCACAAATTTATGCCACTGCTTTTTGCTGCAGTAACCACCTCTGCACATGGTGTTCGGTGCACAGCAAATTATCCCAGGTAGGGTAGGAGAGGCTGGGGCTAGCACCTGTGCTGGCACCAAAAGCCTTACCTGGGAACTTCCCAGGGCAGCAGTGTCACCACCTGGCCACTTGGAGCCTGGCTGGTAGCCGGAATGTGGCTCTGGCTGGCCAGGCTCCATTTCTAGTGGTGCACATACAGCTGCCACGTGCGCCACATCACTTTTTTTCCTGTGTCTTTGTTTTACATTGGGGTCTCCCAGTGGCAAATTTTGGCACCGCACTGTAAATTAGCGGTACAGTGAAGGCTTGCACATGTACCGTATGTGGACTGCAGCATCTCAAACAATTTTGAGGTGCCACAAACCATACTCGTGCAGTCCTCTGAACATGACCCTTGTGAACAACTAGTACAAGCATTGTTTTTCCTCCTTAGTTATTCGACCTCAAATTAATGTCCTTTCATTCAGAACTTTTGAATTTGGTTGTATTTTTATTACTTCAGTCATCAAGGTAATACACTTCCTCCTATATGGTATTCCAGTCTTCCTATATATTAATATTATCTTCTTTTTTATTAATACATTTCTTCAATACACTCTCATTTTCTGCCAAGATCCTTAATTAAAATATTATATCAGATCCTTTAAGAACTCCATTAGTGAGAGAAGTTATCTCTTCTTTCCTCTCAGGTCACAAACAAAGTATTTTAGGATATATAAAAGGTGCTATTAACTTCAAAGGATCTTATGTATTCTGAAAGACTCGCAGCAATTTAAATCTATAAATATTAGCTAGAGACTACTTATTAGGATTCCAAATCTAATGGTTGTGAAGGTATTGTTGACATTTGTAATGAATATTAATGAAATCTCATCACTAGTGAAGCTGGTGTACACCAGTATAGTTAAACTTGCCTAGCTCTCATTTATTCATAAACTCTTGTTTTCAGTTTCTCATGCATTTGCAAGCCTGAGCTACCTGAACTGAAGTTCTTCATCTGTTTTGTTAATCTCAGGGTGACTTTTTTTTTTGGAGTTTTCAAGAATACTGAGTTAGGAGATTCTTAGAATGAGTTTCAGCAATAATTGGGAACCCTCTTAATGTATTTTGTTTTCAGTAATTTCTTTAAAGACTCCTAGCATCACCATGACTTGAGATTATGAACCTGATATTTGGTGGAGAGGATATTCCTAGGATGAGGTTTGTAGCATTTGTTGTCCCCATGAAAGCCCACATGGACATGGTCAGATTATAAGCATTCCTAAAATTAGCTCTTTCTATATAGTCATTAGGGGTTGTTAGAAACTTGCATTTATAGTAGGTTCATACCATCAGTTTGCACTCTTTTCTTTAGGCCTCAAAGATCTAAGTTCCATGTGGGACATAACTAGTGTCCCATGAGTAAAAAGGTAAAATCAGTTTAATTTTTCAGAAATACTAATTAAGAGGTTGCACAAAGTTATTTCAGAAAGACCTAGGAATAGAACCTTGTACACATGAACCAGCAGTGTAGGGATGCAAATGCAACCAGGTGGCTGAGACAAACAGAATGTTTTGAAACAAGTTAAAAGTTTCATCTTGGAAATATAAAAATAAATAAATAAATAAAAAGCTGCAGTCCCCACAAAACTGTATTTCTTGGCAAGTTTACCTTTTGCCAAAATAATGTTAACTAGTTCTAGATGCCATTTATTGTACTAACTAATTTGCAAGCACTTGACTTTGCAACCTTATCATTTTTTCAATTGTTTTCTATGTAATAAAATAAATAAAATGTCAACCAAAATGTGTTGCAAATTTACGATTTCTATTACTTATTTCTACTGTTGAAACAGCAAAGAAAAGAATTCTTAACATTATAGATGTCATTAACTTATCTAAATACCTGCTGCTGGTTGGAAGACAGTCTATAATTCAGACTGACTTTGTGTTTTGAAAATTTAGCTTTCTAATTATCATAATTATCACAGCAGTACGATGCAACATAACGTGAACTACAAATGACAGTCATTTCTTTCCCCTAAAATCATGTATTAAGATAACTTTTTTTTGTATTGAATGGTAATAGGTTAGATTAGTCTCAGAGAAACTTAACCAGTTTGTTAACAATTCCTTTGTGGGGGAGGGGGAGAAGTAGGAGGATGAATATATTATTAAAGAAATATTCTGCTATTCTGACATCTTCACACATTCTCAGAGAACTGGTAATGAAAGAGGTGTGGGGGTGGTGTTGCTGATGTTGGAGCAGCCATCTCAGTATCTAGCATGCATTGCTTAAGACACTGATATTGAAAAGTAAAGAAGAAATATCCAGTATCACTATCCCCTGCCCCCTCCAAATGCATTTGATCTATCTGTTATGAGGAAAGTATGTGTGATAGATTATTATCTGCAACAATTATCTTACAAATAACAATGGTCTTACAATGGTCATAATAAGCTAATATATTAATATCTTTCAACTGGATTAGGGTGTTTTCAGTGGAAAATGATTACTATTAGAGCTGTGCAGAACAACACCATTTTATTTCAACTTCTGTTTCACCATTTCAATGGGACAGTGTTTCGTTTTGAGTCTTGTTTTGTTTCATCAAAACTTTCACTGTTTCAATGTTTTGCCAATAGGCTATAATGGGGAAGAACAGAACTGCCTATAACTTTTTCATTTTTTGGCAGATTTGGATGATAGCAGCAGGGATGGTAGATCCACCTGAGGGCATGAATCTTGCAAAGTTTCAAGGAGATATGTACAGGGATTTCTGGGAAACTGCACCTCAAATCTTGAAAGCAAACATGTCACTTGTAAGTGTGAAGTCACAGGGGGGTGAAAACAGCAGGCATGGTAGCTCCTGCTGAGGCCATGAAGCCTGCCAGCTTTCAAGGAGATAAGTGCAGGGGTTTCTGGGAAACTGCACCCCAAGCTTCTGACAAGCAAAACTTGTGATGTGATGTGTGTGTGTGTGTGTGTGTGTGTGTGTGTGTGTGTGTGTGTTAAGGTGCACCCTCACTGGCTCTGGGGCCTCTACACAACATGGTAGTGTGCCCCAATGAGGCCTCCTCCTTCTCCCCTACAGCCTCAGTCTGGTCCACCACTTTAAATGACAACAGGTATTAAATAACTTAATGAGCAGTAGTAGCACCAGCAGCATCTCAGGCAGCCAAACTCTGACAAAGCCTTTTGTTTCCTCTCCTGCAGAAGCTTCTTCTCCAGTGTGTGTTAAGGCATGCCCTCACTGTGTCCTTCCCGCCCCCCCCCCCCCACCCCCTCCTTACTTTCTGTTTTCCTGCAGGCAAGCCCAGCTTTAGCTTCAAAAATCAAAACATTTTGAAACTTTCAAAATGTTTTGACTGCCTTCATTTCATTTTGAGGTTTTTTCGAAGCCCTTCATTTTGTTTCAATGTCACTGTTTTGAGCTCTAAATGAGTTGAAATGAAACAGTCAGTGGAATTTAGCACAGCCCTAATTACTGTGTTAATTGAACATAATTTATACTGTGTTCTTAAGTTTACAGAACGTCTCAAATTAGAGGGGGTAGGAAATTACACAGAATTTTGCATGAAAATTTGGAGGTGCTCTTTTTTACTATCTGAATATTTTTACAAAACTCAGATAATCATCATTGTCTAAAAATACAAAACAGTGAATCATGGGGTGGTAGTGACTTCTGGGGCAAATTTTGAAAAGTTTGTTTAAGTTGGTGTGGGTGATCTCTTTGGTTCAGAGGAACAATTAGCCAAATGATCTAGTTCAGTTAGCACAAGACTAGCTGAAATATATAGAATGGAAAGGAGATGAATGAGCTGGAAAATATGGAACCAAAAGGAAAAAAATACAGAAAAATGGCAGTGGTATCTGCTTCCAGACATGACATACAGAAGCACAGGACAGAGTGGATTATACACATTCATCAAACCTTTCTAAAAGGTTTAGGGAGGAGAGGGAAGAATGGGAAACATCTGTAGAAAACTAAAGTTGGCAACTCTTAATGCGGGACTCCTAATAATAAAATCACAAAATTGTGAGATAGATAGTACACTTGCATTATATGATATCATTTTGCATTCTAAGATAGTATGATGAAATTTGGTATTCCAAAATACATATCTCTGTATAAAAAATATCACTTTTTCACTGCTGAAATAGAACCCATTATTACTCTGATAGATTGATGCAATCTAAAGTAATAGATCAACCAAATCTTTTACAACTCTGGTATTTCTCTAATCCAAAACTCACGCTATAGTTCTACAATGAGAATTCTGAAAATGTAATAGTTGGATCCCTACCATTAGTTTTCTGTTAGAAAAAATGTTCTCTTTACTGGAGGGTGGGGAGTGGGAGCTGGAAGTTTTGAGCATCCAGAAATCTACTCGCATACTTACAGTTGCTGACACCTGCATGGCATTCCTGCAGGTTCTGGCTCTTGCTCCAGGTGCTCAGCATTGATGTAGTGGTATAAAGCAGCTTTACTAACTTCCCTTGAATTTTTCTTCAGAGGAATTCCAGATTATTTAGAGATGCCACAGTAGCTCCACATCACCTCCACCCGTTATGTAATGTGTGTGAATAGGATAATTTTGGCTATTTCCGGCTCCTGTAGTGTGGACAGCTCAATGCAAAGCCCCTGGCAGATGTTACCCTTAATATTTAACTGATCTGTTAAGCACACCATACATAGTAACTTGGGCATGCCTTCAGGAAATTGATGGTGCTACAAAATGACAAACTGGCCACAAAAATATTCCACAAAATATATGTAATATTTTTGTGGCTGGTTTCAATTGTGCTTTAAATTAAACACATGGTGGGGTAGCCCTGCCATGCAGCCTGATGCCAGCTGCATGGAGGGGCTGGGTTAATAGTCAGCATGTGGATAGCCATGTGGTGCAGCCCTGAGTTGAGCAAGATATTCAATGCATCCCTACCAAAGGGGCCATGGGATCAGGAGAGGTTCTCTGATCTTGAAGGTCCCTGGTGCACTGGGACCTTTAGAAAAATCACATATTCAGCCATGCTGCATACAAGGTTTTCTTGCATCTTGGAGTATGGACCTCTGAGACCAGCCCCAGTGAGGTCCTGGGGTGGAAACTACAATCTGCTAATTACAGGTTCTAGACTCATGACTTCACCAGTCTTGAACCAGTTCCTAAGTGGTCCTGGGGCTGAGACAGACAGTCAGCTGATGGGTGGTCCCAGATCCAGGACTACACCAGTTCTTACCAAGTTGTGCACACCTGGCTTTCAAATTGGTAATGCTGGACTCCCTTGCACTGGCAAATAGTAATGACACAAATGGTGTATTATCCCTTATCCCAAAATTGCACATACTGCTATACATGGAATGGCAGAAGGCATGATAGGTGGGATAGGGGATCAGATCTCATCATGCTATTAAATGAACATGTGCCATTACAACATCATTTAGGATGTGTTTGATCTTGCCACAGTCTGTTCTTCCTTTCTTTCTGTAACAGGGAACCCCTGCCTTGTTGCTGGAAAGTGGCAAAGCCCTTTTAAGGGAAGGGGTTTTGTAGCAGAAGAACAGGCAACCAACAGAGCATGGTAAAGGAACAGCCCTGTTTTTAAGTCAGCTGGCAAGGCAGTCACATGACCAGAAAGGGGCAAGTTTTCATTAGTATAAGCCAGAGCCAGAGCAGTGAGTTAGACCTGGGCAGCAGCAGTGTGAGATGGCTGATACTGATGACTACCTGGCAGGAAGCTTTGGGAATGCAACCTAAGGGATCTGATCCAGGGCCTGGAAGAAGTGTAGTAGGCAGCCAGCAGGCTGGGTGTTTGTGTTGTTGCCAGAAGGCTTAAATTTGTGTTCAGGTTTTAACTGGTGGTTTGCATGGGACTAGAAAGGGGTGTCTTGGAGATCCCATCACTGTCTGAGTCAGGGGTCAAGATCAAGGCACAGACAGGGACCAGAGGGGCCCAGAGCCTAAGAAGGGGCAGAATTTGGATCTAGAGGCAGCCTGGAAAGGGGCAAAGATAGTTTAGAGAGGGGAAGAGCTTAGGGCCAGAGGTCCCAGAGCACAAGAAGGGCAGCAATACTGCAGAGAAGTGCACAGTTGGGGGCCAGAGAGCCCAGAGCCCAAGAAGAACAGAGATAGCCCAGACAGGGGCAAAGCTTTGGCCAGAGGGCCTGGAGTGCAAGCAGGGCAGAGGTAAAGGCCCTGGAGGGCAAGATAAAGGGCCGAATCCTAGAAGCCAGGTCCAGAACAGTGGACCTTGGCTAAGAGACCAGCTAGAGGATGGAAGCCAGGAAGACTGAGGTTCCAACAAGGAAGTAAAGGTCTAGGTATCCTGGTGGTTTCGGGAGACTAGTGTCCCACTGGAGTGATGATACATAATATCTGTAAGTCATGGACATCCTGTAAAGGCAGCTTTCATTTCATGAAGTGTCCATCAAGGCATGGCAGGAAAGAAAGCAAGGCAAGGTCTTGAGAAATGGGAAAGAGAAATCCTGGCAGAGATGAGGTGACCTGTAGGAACAACGACAACACTCCTCAGTTGCCCAACCTGTTGCACCTTTCATGACCTAAAAGGCTATGGTACCTTCTTTTGCAACTTTTGTTCTATTTGTTCTAAGTCAACCTAAAAAGAAACGTACTTTTTTATTTTATCCAATTTAAAAATTACTAGAGCTTTTTCAAAATGAAAAAGTTAATTTTGACAATATAAAAACTATTTTTTGTTGGTATTTCCTAAATCAAATATCCTGTTTAAAAAATACTTAAATTTCTTCTCCCATGGAGGCATTTTAGATGTTTTGGCCAAAAAAACAGTTTCCAGATTTGATCCAAATTTACAAAATAGTTTTGGTTCACCTAAAATTCCTTTACTCATCAGAAAAAAATGAGCACAATTTTACTTATTTCCCAGTTGGGAATATTTTTGCTTTGTAATTAGCGTGTAGTTTCTCCTAGTCTACCTTAAATTTGTATTTATGATTTTTTATATTGATCCTATTAGTTATACCAACCTTTTCTCTCCAGCAATGATTTTCACTTCTATCATCAGATTTGTATCGAATCAATTTCATATTGATATTTTTTAATATTAAAAATGTTTTTCTACATGCTAGCTATCACTTGCTTTGTACCTAGACTTATAATGATTCTACTTTTTTTTTCAAAATGATTTTTGCAAAATCGTCTGCTTCCTTCCTGATGCCAGTGGACTAAAGCTCTAACTAGATCTCTCTTCTATTTTAAGCTTTCTCTCAATTTGTATTTGCACCCCTCCTTTATGTTCACTTTTCATATTAATTACTGCTCAGAAGTCTTCCTCCTTGCTTAAGTATTGAAACAGAGAGTGCAATATATGGATCAAACTGTGTTTTGATTGAAGTTATTGCTACAACACACGTAACAATTTCTGACTCTGACTTACATGACACAATATCTACCTTTAGTATAGTAACATGACAATATAATTAGCTTACTTCTTAACATTTGTAGGAAATGCAGCTAATTTTGTAATCTTCACAGAAGCAAAACATACTGACTTTTTTTTATTTCCAGACCATAAAACAACAAGAATGATCATACTTTGCCTTTAAGACTGGTAGATATTGGTATCTCAAAGCTGAAGAAAACAAACTTAAAATCCCTCATACTTATGGAACTCAGGTTTTAAAGTAAATCAGCTGGCATCATCTCAAATTGCCAATTAAAAATTAAAAAAAAAACCCAATCCATTATCATTCTTAGTGTTTCTCTAAAGCTGAGCCTTTACTACTGCTCTGACACCTGAATGAAGTCAGCAACTTGTGCAAGTCCAGATCAGATGTGGGGAGACAGAGCAGTTAACTATAATTATTTTGTGCTTTTTTCTTGCCATAGGGCACATGCAGAAAAAAGTCTGAATCTGTTTACATCCTCCACAAACCCGTTAAGTTTAAACCAGTATGTAAGTCAGGGCAAAACTTCATTCATAGTGCTGAAGAAGAAATACTGCATCAGTCAAATTAATAGAGGTGACTGATACATGTTACACAATACCTATTACTGGCTGAGAAAATTAACAGCATTGAAGTTGTATCTATCAAAGATGAGAACTTTCATCAGGACAGCATCTTATTATTGAACCTGATAAAATCCACAGTTAATGAAAAAAATCACATTAAGGTAAGAGCATACAATTTGCAGATTGACACAAACAACTAAAGATTGTGTAATGGAAATTTTGAATTAGCTAAACTCACTGGAGCAAAATCTACACAGGAAATGTAAAGATTAAGATTGATATAGTGCACTAAGTTGGAGGCATTCATCTACATCAGCCTAGGGACAAACATTATATTTATAAATGATAAAAGTGGCCACAGTCACTGTTTGAGCCATGCCTGAGTTATACAACATAATTTTTTCTAGCAGAATTATATGCAAACCTTCAGTTTCACTGTAGTAGCAGAACACCTTTTTTCTGGCTCCCCAAAAGACCCCAGCAGGGTAGCTGAGCCAGGCCTGTGAGGTAGGGGAGGTCCATTCACCCCACCCCGCTGCACCAGTTTCAGGCACAGCAGCCACAAGGATACCATTTCCAAGAGTCTTGAGTGCAGGTAGGAATGGAGCACCCCCACTGCACAGGGTCTTGGGGAGAGTTGGGCTGGTCCTGCAAAGCAGGAGGTGGTCTTTTTTCCCTTTTCCCCAGCCCCAGCTCCAGGAATAGCAGCCATAAGTCTGCTGCTGTCAAGATGCTCATGCAGGGGATGAGGAAGGGAGGGAACCCCCATTGCTGCATAGGCCAGGCCCAGCCCAGTTCCCCCAAGACTGCAGCAGGGGTAGCTGGCAGGGACACATGGGGCAGGGTGTCCTGCTCCTTGCCCCTGCATGAATGTTGACAGTGATGAAGGCAGCCATGCTTCAGGCTGAGGCAGGGTGGGAACAGAGACCCCCTACAACACAGCCTCTCCCAGGTACCCCTTATGTAGTTTTGGGGGGAGCTGGATTGGGCTCGCAAGGAGGGGATTCCATTCCCTTCCACCCCAGGTTTGGGTGTGGCGGCCTCTGTCACTATCAAGATGCTTA
Source organism: Alligator mississippiensis (assembly GCF_030867095.1). Classification (NCBI taxonomy): domain Eukaryota; kingdom Metazoa; phylum Chordata; order Crocodylia; family Alligatoridae; genus Alligator; species Alligator mississippiensis. The sequence goes on from NC_081828.1 coordinate 60,612,658, forward strand.
TGCAGGGGGTGGGAGAAGGAAACACCCCCCCCCCACCCATGTGGGCCCAGCCTGGCTCCCCCCAAAACCACAGTAGGGGTAGCTTGGCAGGGACATGTGTGGCAGGGGGGATTCCTTTTTCCCCATGCCCCTTCATTGTGCACAAAGGAGACAAAGTCTTTTTGTCTGTGATGGGCTAGCTGGTAGTGACTTAGCCCAGGGGTTTTGAAAAGGCAAAAGATGATTCCCATTCCTCACCAATCTGGTAATGATTTGGCCCAGAGGTTTTGAAGGGGTAAAAGATGATTTGAGGACTTGGGATTCCCTTTCATCACCAATCAGGCCCCAGAGACTCAACCTCCATGTCCCCTGATTGGCCCCTTGGGTCACCTGGAGGGGGATAAAAGGGGCAGCACAGCTGACTCAGGGGACACCAGCAAGGGACCACAAGGAAGGAGCTCCGAAGAGCTGGCAAAGACCTGGGTCAGCAGGGTGGGAGCAGTTGCCCCAGAAGAGCCTGAAGGAGTGGGACCTGCAGGCAGCAATTGGACCCTCAGCAGTGAGGCATGCAGCCGGCAGGAGAGGCTCCCCACTGGGCTCCAAGATCACCTATGAGAGGCTGAGGCCAGCAGGAGTGACTCCCCAGATCCAGCAAGGATCTTAGCACTGACCTGAGAGGCTCCCAGCACTGCTTCCAGCTCCTCCAATAAGAGGCCAGGCAGCTCCATGTGAGGCTGGGGCTCCGGGAAGGACAAGACCCCTAGCAGCCTGGTTCAATGCCAGCACTGGTGGCTGTGTGGTAGAGTTTCTGCCGATCATGTGGGAGATCAGAGTTAAAGTCCTAGCTTTGGTGACTTGGGATGAGTGAACTAACTGCTCTTCTTGTAGTGGAAAGGGGCCATTGTGCTTTCTCCCCTTCCAGGTACCTAGGCCCTATAATCTTTGACATCTTGTATTTTGTGCCTTTTATATTTCACCAACCAGTATTATTTGTTCTGCTGTTTGTGTTTTACATTTTGGTTAACGTTTTCTTTTGTCAACTGGATGAATATGTCTATGATTGTAAGTGTCTAACCTTTGTTGAATCCTGTCCCCTTGGGGCGTTGTAGTGTCCCCTATACCCCCTGGTTTATACTGGTTATGTTCCCAGTATTGTTCTCCCATTAAAAGGTATATTCCCTATTAGTGGTCTGGCCCTGCTCTATAGGGGGAGGAGAGTCCCTACACCTCCCACAGGGCTTGTGAACCTGCTTTGATCCCTTCAGTTGGAGAGGGGGTACCTCTTGGAGTACTGTCGGGGTTCACATCTCTTTTCTGTGACAGCCCTGGGGCAGGGCAGGGTTGGTTCTCTCCCCAACAAACACCAGTCCAGCCCCACAAAGCTTCATGGCATGTAGGCAGAATCCCTCAAAATAAGCCTCTGCAGGAATGCTGTATGCAAGTTCCCTAAAGTGCTCTAGGTTAAAGTGCCTCTGTCTGATACTACATCAGATGAGGGTTAAATTTTGTGGGATCAGCCATTTTAAAAGTTCTCTGCAGCCATGAACATCTGTTGTGTTACAACTACAGAGTACTTTTAGGGGCCTCGTCGCACAAATAATGTAACTCTTCTACACACCCCCAGGATCAGGCAGAATCCTTCATGTCTCTGTCCCAGTCTGTCTCTGAATTTCTATGGTCTGATAGGAGATCAGATAGTGGAACTGCTGGAACTTCATGCTGTTCTATTCACCTTCCCACCACTATGATACATGAGGGAATGGACCACAACCAGGGCACACTGGAGGGGAGGGACAGAATCCAGCTAGATCTAGACAGGTTACAGAGATGGGTGGATGAGAATAGGATGGAATTCAGTGCAGACAAGTGCAGGGTACTGCATGTAGGGAGAAGGAACAAGCAACACACCTATAGGCTGGGGAACACCCCTCTTGTCAAAACAGTGGCAGAAAGGAGTCTTGGAGTCATTGTTGACTCCAGGATGAACATGAGCCACCAATGCTAGGAAGCAGTAAGTAAGGCTAACCACACCTTGTCATGCATCCACAGATGCATCACAAACAGGTCCAGGGAGGTGATTCTTTCCCTCTATGCAGCATTGGTAAGGCTGCAGTTGGAGTACTGCATCCAGTTCTGGGCACTGCACTTCAAGAGGGATGTGGCTAGCATTGAGAGGGTCCAGAGGAGGGCCACTTGCATGGTCAAGGGGCAGCAGGGCAGGCCCTAAGAAGAGAAGCTGAAGGGCCTGAATCTATTCAGCTTTCACAAGAGAAGGCTGAGAGGGGATATGGTGGCCATTTACAAACTCACCAGGGGGGACTAGAGGGAATTGGGTGAGGCTCTGTTCCCCCAGACACCACCGGTGGGTTACTAGGAATGACGGCCACAAATTATTAGAGAGAAGGTTTAGTCTGAACATCAGGAGGCATTAATTTATGGTTAGGGCTGCCAGGCTCTGGAATGGACTCCCAAGGGAGGTGGTGGTCTCTCCTACCTTGGGGGTCTTCAAGAGAAGTTTGAACAGATATTTGACTGGGTTGTTATGACCCCAGTACTCATGCCTGTCTGGGGCAGGGGGTCGGACTTGATGATCTATTTAGGTCCCTTCCAACCCTAAGCACTATGACACTATGAAACTGTTGAAAATACTATCTATCTATCTATCTATCTATCTATCTATCTATCTATCTATCTATCTATCTATGCTCTTGGGGATACAGGAGAAGCATCATCCTCTATTTCTATTCTCTACAAATACCTTTACAAGTACATATGTACACTCCAAATACAGTTTAAGTTGTTTAACTCAAACTTGATAAAGCACCATCTATAAAAGCAAAATTCTCATGTAGTTTAAGAACCATTTCACAGTCATTATGATAAAAAATAATTCTTAGGATTGTCTTCAGCAGCTTTAAGTATATTTTAGTACAAGAAGATATACAATGACTTTTCTCTATTTGCTGCTAAAAGATTCTCCCCTGAGTATTTTTTGTAGAGCTCAGTATAAAGAAGTTAGGGGATAATGATGATAAGATATTGATCAGAAACTGAGAGTAATGCAAGAATGACAAAATTAGTTAGCTTCAATGAAAAGGCAGGAAGGACTAGCTTCACAGACAGGATAGAAAGACTCATACCAACAGCCAGGATGCTATTTTAATTCTCATTTCCTGCATTTGGTTGGTTTGCTGAAGGAAACTGCCCTTACACTAAAACAAATGTACAGATATATATACACTTATACACACATATATATGTGTTTTTGTGTGAGTGGGTGCATGTATGCATGTGTCCTCTAACAAAATATCAATATCACTCTGGTTATTTGCTTGAATGTTTTGTGGCACGTGTGGTGGTTGGATTCATCTATCTAAATTGCCTAAAGGAAGTAAAGATGAGATTTCAGTTCCCAGGAGTTCACTGTAAGCTTTTGAAGAATTTGCAATATGGGGCCTTTGAAAAATTTAAGCACCAGCACGGGCAAGTTTCCCTGAAGCTGAGATTGCACAGAAAGTCTAAAGAGAAAAATACTTTTTGGCACAAAGATGGCACATCTTCACAAGATGCTAATGGTGCAGTAGATGAACTCTACTGTGCGTTCATGTGTGCAGCATGAAAAAAAGTGCTAATGCATAGTAAAATTAATCTACTGCACATTAGAATCACTTAAAAAGCATGCACCGGCACGATTGCTCAGTAACATTGATAACAGTGCATTAAAGTAGTACCTGTGATTACAGGTACTAAACTTAATGCACTGTAATTACAGTGCATTAATGAACTTGCCCAGACAGACTGATAAGATACTTATTCAACTGATCCTTTAATGATGCAATTTCAAGGTGTATACCTGAATGTTCATTTGCCAAATTATAAGTGTAAACCATCCATTGAGTGCTAAAGGTGGAGATGCTTTCCACATGAAGCATGAGGCAGGCATGTACTTAAATGAAGGATGTGCAAAAATTCCACTAACATTTATTACTTTCCATCTATGAATCCTTAGTATCCTTTACTTATATTACAAACATTGCAAATGTTTATGGAAACTAAGCTGGAAAGTGAAGCTGAGACTAGAGAAGTTGTAAGCATGAAAATTTTCTGACCTAATGAAGAATACCTTGCATTCAAGAAGTTATCTAACTTTATCCTAAGCATGTAGTTAGTTCTATAAAAGTTATCATCCACAAAAATTCTTGTTTCTTTTCTGATATATATATATATATATATAATTTTTTTTTAAGTATGTACTGAGACCAATGTGTGATTGTTGGACAGTAGCTCTATAAAAATGACAACAATATTCTGTTTCAAAGCTGATATGTTTCATGTTGTTCAGTCTGAAAACTCACTATGGGATATAAAAAGCAATCTGTGTTCTTTCTGCCAGTTGCATCTTCATCAGATTCTTTAAAAAGAACTTAACCCTCATGAGTGTCATCAATGATATTCAAATCTAATACAATTTAGCTTTCTGTTTCATAACTGTTCACTCTGCAATGCTAATAGCGGAACAAACTTTTGAGTGTCAGTAAAGCAAGTGGAGACTTGTCTGATTTTCCATTTTCTTCAAAAGTGAACTGAGGGATAAAATACAATATTGATACACAATAGATTATTGAGAATTATATGGTAATATTATGCACCCATCTTGGTCTTTATTGAATTAAAAAAGATATATGAGATTTATTTTCATGCACATGGTGCTTGGAGAATAATAATTCATGTTCTGTTTGTTTATTTTGTTAATTAAAATAACAAAGAGCTAATTAAAGTTCTTAAGAAAACTCTGTGATGGGTACAAAGCTTCAAGGAGACTATCATAAACCCGTGCTTTTTACCTGGGGTGCCTTTGCCACCTCAGAAATATGGCTTTTTAAATTATAATACATTCATTTTAAAAAGTTTCTAGCAAGACCAGATATTAATTTATTTCTTGTGATATTAAAAAAGGATTACTCATTATAATGTTTGGTTTTATCTATTAAGTGCTTGGTAGAAGATTCTAACAGCAATTTCTATCTTAAGCTTAAACAGATTGTTACAACCAGTCTACAAGAATATCTCTAGAAGGGACTCTGTCCTGCTTAAATGATAAAAAGGTATGTGGCATCTGATTTATCAAGAACTACCACTCAACCAATGGTCCTTTTTTGAAGACTGTAGATTGAAGAAAGGGGCCTTTGCCTGAAAACGTGACTGTCATCTCTCCAACTATACATTTGATCCTATAAAGGATATCACAAAAAAAACCCTCCTTGCCTGTTATTAAAGATGAAAGGTTTTTAAGAGAAAGGAAGGGCATTTGGATTAGTTTTAAAAGTTTTAGCTTTCATTAAACCATGATGGTACTAGAATGATATTAGAGAAAATGGATTCAATAAATGAATGAGTTGAAACTTTACACCTTAAAAATGCTCTGAGAAGTTCTTTCCAAAAGGACAAAGGCAATTAAAAACTGTTGAATATTCATCCTTTTAATGTACATCTATGAACTAAAGATATTTCAAAGACTGTTCTATGAAAGTGCTGAGCCAATAAGAAGAGTACAAAAGCTAATATTTCTATCTAGCCAAGCCTTGAAAAAGGGGTGCCTTTCACCTCTGCTAAAGTTATGAAAGAAGAAGTGAATAAATCCTTCTTTGAAGGAAGCAGCACACTCTGCTCCTATCTCTCAACTTCAGCACACTTCTTATCTTGTCTCAGTCTGCTCATCTCATTTCTTTCAATCAAATAGCAGCGAAAGAAAAGACAAAAGGAAAAATAAAAAAAGACACCAAAGCATTAAAAAGACTTTTTGACTTTTAAGAGGCGTTTATTCCAGGGAGGGTGACAAATCAGGGCCAGTAGAGAGTATGTACAGGTTGGCCCGAACACCTGGGCCTCACGGACATGGTCCTGGGCTCATGGCCTGCAAGGCCTGCCCGTACACTCTAGACTAAAAAACCATAGTGAGCCAAAGGTCTATTTACATATATACATTTCTGCCAGCGGGGACACCCATGGGGGGCCTCAGGGGTCGACCCGCGTGAAGCAAAGTCCAAGGTCTCAGCCTGCTGGACGCGTGTCCGCAGCTTGAGCAGCTGGGGGTGTTACAGGGTGAGGAGCAGGCGCCCCGCCTCGACTCGGTAGAGCGCCCCCTCGAGGGCCCAGCGTTCCTCGAAGGTGGGCACCGTCTGCTGCAGGACCGCATGCTCAAACTCGAGCAAGAGACGGGCCCACACCAGCAGGCAGAAGAGCTGCAGGGCATCGACCAACCCGGTCCCGGCAAGCCGGTTTCGCCGGCTCTTCAGGGTGGCCATCTTGGCCGGGCCCAGCAGGAAGTTGGCCAGGCTGACCACGGCTTGCTCCACCACCTGGTAGGGGAAGGAGTGGACGTAGATGTCCTCGGACAAGTCCCGGCCCAGCGCCCGAAGCAGCGTGCCCAGGGTGGCAAAAAGCGGCTGCAGCCGGGGGCAGTCAAGGAACGCGTGGAAAATGTCCTCGTCCGGCACCCCCAGGCAGAAGGGGCAGGCCGCCGAGGCCGCCGGGTCCAGGTGGAGAACAAAGGTGTCATTGGCCAGGATGCTGTGCACAAGCTGCCACTGCAGGTCGCCGGTCTTCTTGGCAGTAGGCGCCTTATACAGCGTGCGCCACGCTGGGGTCCTGGGCCGTGCCAGGCGCAGCAGCCACACGGTGTAAGGGTGGCCAGCCAGCACCTGGGTGTGCCGGGTGTGCACCACCCACATGTAGAGGCCCTTGCGGGGCAGGGTGCCAAAAGGGCAGCCCGTATTGCTGCTGGGGGGCACCGGGAGCCTAAACAGTGTGTTGGGCCGCTCGGCCAGCTCGCTGGGTACTGCTGGGATGACAGGCAGCGGTGGGAAGGCATCGTGTGCAGCATCGGCAGCGGGGAGGGTCCGGCGAGCCTGGAGATGGACTTCCAGGGCGGTCGCTGCTTCCGCCGGGAGGGCGCCCCTGACGGTCTGCAGAAGCCGGCCCATGGTGCGGATGGAGCACAGTGCCAGCCGGGCAGCCAGGGCTTCGGGGGACATCCACGCCGACCGAGCAGGGTCCAGGAGGTGCTCCAGGCGGATGGTGCGCGCCTCGATGAGAGCTGCCACGAGGCTGGCGGAGGCTAGGCTCGGCACGACACGCTGCAGGGCCGGGTTGTAGACCAGGGGCTCCCGAAGCAGGTGCGGGAACCGCAGGCATCTGGCCTGGGGGCAGAGATGGAAGGCTGTCCGCCAGGCCCGCACCATGCTAATCCCAAATAAATTTGCTACTTGCATTTGCAGGTAGCAGTTACTTGGGATTAGGGAGTGGTACTGTGAAGTAAACATGTGCACATGTAGATGCACATGCTTATTTTGCAGTAAACTATGCTAATGAGAAGTTAAGTGTCTCATGTAGATGCACCCACTGTCCTTCACGTGGATGTCCTTTAATCATGTATCTCTTTTCATTACTATAACTCTACTAGGTGGTCTATTATCTGGTCTCTTCCCATTAGTATATCTATGTTTCTAACGGCTCTAATGCACAGGTAATCTCTCCCTAATTGTACTGCTCTTTGCCAACAATTTTTCAAGAATATTTGTCTACCACATTGTAACAGGGAACCCCTGCCCTTGTTATGAGGACTCCAGCAGTGACTGCAGGGCTGAGGGGCAGGTAGATAATAATCCTATTAGCAACATGGGGCTCTGGGATGTGGGAGCCAATCAGGAGATTGAGACAAGGCTGCTGAGTCATAAAAGCACCCTATACAGACACCAGGGGAGGGAAGGGCAGGAGAAGTCTGATGCAGCAGGCTGTAAAATAGAGCTTCAGTAGCAGGCAGATGCAAGAGGCTCGGTGCCTGAGGCAGGCTAGAGAGAGTTAGAGGCATCACTAGGGGACTCTAGTGGCAAAGGGGAAAAGTTGCAATTGTGCTTTAGAAGGTTTTTTTTTTTTTTCATTGAGCCATTTTTTCTTTGGGTCTCCTGATATTTGTTTTTTTATTGGTAATTGGAGGTCTGTGTTGGGACTGAGAAGGTCGTGGAAGTCCCAGCAGTGCGTAACCAGGGCAGAGACTGGACCAGGAGTTCAGTGCCTAACCAGGGCAGAGATAGGTCCAGGGGGTCCAATGCTTGAGCAGGGTGGAGACAGAGGCATTTGAATGAACCCCCATAGCAGGTGACTGCAGATAACCCTCTAAAGGTGGAGGAAACAGGACTATGGTGGTTTAATGTGCCCCATCTCAAGGAGAAGAGCCATTAGGGAAGAGCGGAAGAGCCCTGAAGACTGGAGCATGCCTAGTGGCTTCAGTCAGAAGGTAGAACTAGGAAGTAAAAAGCCCCAGGGATGATGGATAAATTTGCTTTTCTCTTCAAGCATTCTCTTACCGATAGATTATACCCCATAAGAAACCCCACCCCCAAAAAACTCAAACATTAAAGACATGACAGGTGAGAAAAGAGAGTGAGATTGGGTAAAAGATCCCTGGAGAAGATGGGTGGATCTATTCTGAAGACCTGTGGCAGGGCTACAACATTAGCTTTAAGCCACTTATTATCACTTATGCCAATAAAAATCTAGCTATTCCTAAAATTCACAGCCCGACAAATGAAACTGAAACACACAAGTGACTTTTTTTTACCCTGTAGCTCCTCACTGCCATACCTGTGGTAGAATTGGGGAAGGGCCACCCCGTTCAGGAAAGTGAGGTCCAGCAGAAACAGCTCCCGGTCAAAGCATTAAAAAGAAACAAAATTTCATTCTTGCACTTCTTTAACAACATATCGCTAAGATTTCTACAGAACTGGTATGATGATGGCAAAAGCATTGCCCCGTGTTTTACATGACAGTATTCTTGTAACATATTCAAAAGTATATTGCCAACTTGTTTTAATTTAAGCTCCTGACAGATATTTTCATTGTTACACAGATGTTAAGTACTGACCTAGTCACACGTTCAATCAATTAATGGTGTGATACAAGGAGGAATAAGCCACAAAGTTATTATGCATATTTTGTGCGCCATATACAAAATCTATCTAATAACTTTGTGACAGGTTCTTATGCCTTTAAGTGAATGTGTGGCCAGTGCCCAGCACCTGGGAGCCTGTCAAGACTACCTTGTGTTCCAGAGGCTGGAAGGCCATTCAACTGATCAGGGCTTCCAGCTGGGAAAGTGTGTTCCTGCAGCTGCAAGCCAAGCGTGCTACTTCCCAGGGCAGGGGAAGCCTGGGATCTGACTCCCCCTGCACTAGCAATATGGTGCAATAGGATCCAGTGCAGAATCACAACATCATGGTTTCTGCAATGTGCATGTGGCATGGCAGGAAGCACAATTGTTGGGGTCTCAAATCAAATCCTATTGTGCTTTTACTTTATCGTGTGTCAGGGGCCTTAAGGTATTATTGTATTTACTCAAATACAAGATGACCCTGAATATAAGATGACTCCCCAATAATTATATATATATAGAGAGAAAGAGAGAGAGAGAGAATGTATAAATGTGTTATAATTTTCCAGGCATAGAATTTAATTATTGGAGGTTGCCTTTGAATTTGTCTCCCTGCCACAACTACAGCAGGGAAAATTAAATTGGGGGGGAAGGGTCAAAAGGGGCCATTCTCCCTCCCCCCTGCACCTTTACCATCAGACCCTGCTGTCCCTGAGCACATGGAAATGAGGGGCCATTTTGAAACAGTGGGTGCATCTACATGTGCCATTAATGGGCAGTGGAAAACTGTGGCACTTATGACTCCACAGGTTACACTGCTGCACATTAATAAACTCTGTAGCAAGCTAGGACTTGTAAATACAAGTCCTACCCTATTGCTGATTTTTTTTTCATTTTGTGCACCCAAATAGGGATGCACGTGTAGATGCTGAGATGTTTGCTGTGCAGTTAATTAGTCAGTCTCATGCAGACGTGCCCACTGACTTTGAAATAAACATGCTTATAGTAATTTGCATATACTCAATTTACTATGGATAGACTCAGTTCATCCAGAATTGATGTATTTTACCTTTTTTTAACTGCTGCAAGTTTTAGCATAGGTACTTCATAAATATACTTTTAAGTAGCATTTTCGTAAGTAGCACTTACTTATATATAGTAAAAACTCTGCATGAGTGTGGACCTTTTGGTCCAAAACCAAAAGGCTTAAGATTTGCCATATAGTTCACTGGGGTGGGCACCAGCAGAGTCAACTGTATTTGAAGCCGTGGTGGCCCTACAGATCAGCACTGCTCAACATGTGTGTGTATTCTAGGTACAGCCCACAAAGGATCCAAGATACCCCTCCACTCATGAATGGAACTGGGTGTTTCTGTCTTAAGTCTTGGGATGCTCCAATAATTTATATGAAGATGAGGTGTAGGGAAACCTGGTCTGGATTTGGAGTGGAATGGAAGTAGGAAGCACTAAGGAAAAGAGTAGGGAGTCAGGGGTGGAAGGAGGAGGAGGAAGACAATGATATGTAGTGGTCTGAAAGATGCAGGAAGCTGAAACTAAAGTGGCAGGTGTTTGAGAGGAAGCGGAGATGCAGGAGGGAAGAAAAGTAGATGAACAGACAACAGAAGTCTTCCTTTGTGTCCCTCCCAATCCACTTCTAATCCCAGGGCTCTCAGATTTGTTGGATCCTGCAGAGGGAAGTAAAATCCCCACTGAGATAGAGTTCTTAGAGGAAGGCAAAATACAAAGTATATTGCATGCAATGGACATAGTGAAAGGAAAAGGTGGAGGAAGAAAAAAAAAGGATTTGGAATCAGAAGTGTCATACCCAGACCTAAACCTCAGTTCATAGATTAGACTTGGAGGGCGGTAGGTAAAACATGGATAAATATGATCATCACACTAATATCAGTTAATGTAAGGAGCACTTGCAGCCTACAAACTTCGTGGGAGTGGATCAGTATTTGGACCAGGTGGGAGCAGACATGAAATGCCTTCAGGAATGTCAGATGCCAGAACAAGAAGGCATATTAAAACCTTAGAGGAAGATGGAAGCATGGCCTATCCATGTGGTGAGGAAGTAATGAGAACAGATTGGTAGCTGTAGTAGTACTAATTAAAGATCCACAGCTGTGACTAATAAGCTATCAGGAGAGAATTGGGGGAGAATAATATTACAGGGGATTGGGGAGAAGGGAGTTGAAAGGTTTAAAAAACTGAACATTTACACACTGGCAGAGTGGGAGGCACACTGTGTCTGTCCTCTTAGGGAAACTGATGATCGTCCTACTGGGAGCACTGCTGCTAATACTGGTTGGAGATTTTTATTGTATATTGAAAGAAGGGGGTAGGATGTGGAGCAAGGCCTTAGGATTAGATAGCTCCTCACAGATACTGGCAAGGCTGCTATAAGAAGCTTATTCTGTAACCCATAAAATATTAAAGTAAAACTAATCTAGATTCTTGCATTTTGTTAAATGTTCTTCTGAGATAAAAACAGTGAAGAAATCATGGGAGACCTAGGTCATGGGAGACTTAGGTAGAAAAACAGTAAGGATGGAAAATATGGGTACAAAACTTGATTAAATTCCTGCAAGGCAAATAGCAATAATATAAAATAGAAATATGAAACGAGATAGTTGAGGACAGAAAAAAAAATCTTATGGCTAGGAAGCTACTGAAATTAAGGAGGCCGGTGGCTGATTTCACAGTTTCATCAGGTGGCCAGCCACTATTTTCATGGTGTTATTGTGGCAGAACTGCCCCATGCCTCTAATTGACCAAGGGGCCCTAGTGGTACCACTTCTCACCACATTTTAGCCGACGGCCTGAAACCAGAGCTTACAAAAGCCGTTAATCAATGCATTATCAAGCAATTTAAACACTAAACTGAAATGGCTTATGAAATTAAAGCTATGCTCACCATGAATTGTAACTAACCCATTACATTCCTTAAATTCCCTGTTCTAGGACATTGCGCTCCTAGAACAGGGATTAAGCATGTTTAAGCATGAATGGTGTGATTTCCTGTTCCTCGTTCACAAACTCCTGGTAGTACTGCATATGCTTGGTATGGTAATGGACCATGTTGAACCATGAATTCCACTTTGTGATCACATGCTGGTGGCAGTGAAACATTCACATGTGGGTCCCCACTTGGAATGGTGAGGGATTTCCTGTAATGGAGTTTATGGCCTGGACAGTGCTTGAAGGTTTTTTTGAAAGAAGACACTGGGCTGTCCACATCAGGGAACTGCATGCACCAGATGTCACTTACTCAAGACAGAATGTGCACACTGCAGGTGACATGAATTGTGTTGGACAGTATTCCTTGGAGCGCATCAGGGAATGCCTTCTACATGGCATTGTTGGATGGAAATGTTGAGATCTTGTTAAATTCTTAGCCATAGTTGACAACTGCCTTCACTACAGCTTGAGCCATGATAAAAAAATAGACATTAGGTGGACCATCTCTGTTTGAAAAACAGGCAGGTCCCAATCTCTTTAGCTCCCTGGTACAAATGAAATGTGCAGTGCACAGTTGGGGGTCAGTGGCTTCATTGGCCATAATGGAGAAGGATTCATACTCTGCCAATGCAAAATTTGTGAACTGTACAGATGAAGCAATCACTGAAGAGAGTCTTGGTGAAGCTTATTCACACACTGATGGTATTTCACACATTTGGGTTCAGGTAGTCCCTTATCTTAGGGTGATCAAATTTCTCCAGTGGGGTGTCTAGTGCTGTGAAAGTCTCCACAAGGGAAAATGCCACTGCTCGCCTAGTCAAGCTGCTTTCCATGGTCCTTATGAAGAGTGAGGACATGGCTACTTGTTTTTTGCTCTTACCTTCAGCCTCTGCAGCATCCTTTTGAGTCTGCATGCCGCAGACTCTAAGTGTCAATCTATACTGTTTTTTCTCAGCACATCCAGAGACACATTGCAGGCAGTGTGCCTCCATCTGCGTTCAAGGTCCCTGAAGGATACTGACTTACATGGTCCAGAGATTAAATATATTTGGCCCTCTTGAAGGATTTCTTCTCACTATTCATCCCTGATCCATCCTCTTCAGGCTGCAGCATGCTGCAATAGCATGCCTTTGGTTGCTCAAAAGATGGCACCAAAACCCAGTCACTTTCCTGACTGGCCCTGGACTGGCACCTTCATTGAGACTACATTGCCAGCTGAGGCTCTCACTTGCTCCTTCTCACTCCTCTTTCTCCCACCTCAATGCTCCAAGACTGCAGGGCTTCCTGACCTTTTTTCTGCTTGCAAGTAAGTTTGTTTGTTTTCTTCTTTTTGGCATCAAGTCTGCCAAAGTTGTGGAGCCCTCTGTTTTTTCCTGGAGAATGCCTGATTTTAGGTTTTCCATGAAAAAAGTGAAATCACAATTTTTGATAGGTCCCTTCTTATGGCATGCTGCTCCCACTATTTTAATGAAATAGGAAGGGTATACATTTTACTTGTTTGCCACTGAATGTACGATGAGAAAATGAAGATAATTCCTTGGCTATATCACATGTTTCTGTGCAAGCCAAAGGACACCTAATGTGGTGATTTAAGGTATGGCAGTGAGGAGCTACAGGGTAAAAAAAAGTCACTTGTGTGTTTCAGTTTCATTTGTCGGGCTGTGAATTTTAGGAATAGCTAGATTTTTATTGGCATAAGTGATAATAAGTGGCTTAAAGCTAATGTTGTAGCCCTGCCACAGGTCTTCAGAATAGATCCACCCATCTTCTCCAGGGATCTTTTACCCAATCTCACTCTCTTTTCTCACCTGTCATGTCTTTAATGTTTGAGTTTTTTGGGGGTGGGGTTTCTTATGGGGTATAATCTATCGGTAAGAGAATGCTTGAAGAGAAAAGCAAATTTATCCATCATCCCTGGGGCTTTTTACTTCCTAGTTCTACCTTCTGACTGAAGCCACTAGGCATGCTCCAGTCTTCAGGGCTCTTCCGCTCTTCCCTAATGGCTCTTCTCCTTGAGATGGGGCACATTAAACCACCATAGTCCTGTTTCCTCCACCTTTAGAGGGTTATCTGCAGTCACCTGCTATGGGGGTTCATTCAAATGCCTCTGTCTCCACCCTGCTCAAGCATTGGACCCCCTGGACCTATCTCTGCCCTGGTTAGGCACTGAACTCCTGGTCCAGTCTCTGCCCTGGTTACGCACTGCTGGGACTTCCACGACCTTCTCAGTCCCAACACAGACCTCCAATTACCAATAAAAAAACAAATATCAGGAGACCCAAAGAAAAAATGGCTCAATGAAAAAAAAAAAAAACCTTCTAAAGCACAATTGCAACTTTTCCCCTTTGCCACTAGAGTCCCCTAGTGATGCCTCTAACTCTCTCTAGCCTGCCTCAGGCACCGAGCCTCTTGCATCTGCCTGCTACTGAAGCTCTATTTTACAGCCTGCTGCATCAGACTTCTCCTGCCCTTCCCTCCCCTGGTGTCTGTATAGGGTGCTTTTATGACTCAGCAGCCTTGTCTCAATCTCCTGATTGGCTCCCACATCCCAGAGCCCCATGTTGCTAATAGGATTATTATCTACCTGCCCCTCAGCCCTGCAGTCACTGCTGGAGTCCTCATAACAAGGGCAGGGGTTCCCTGTTACAATGTGGTAGACAAATATTCTTGAAAAATTGTTGGCAAAGAGCAGTACAATTAGGGAGAGATTACCTGTGCATTAGAGCCGTTAGAAACATAGATATACTAATGGGAAGAGACCAGATAATAGACCACCTAGTAGAGTTATAGTAATGAAAAGAGATACATGATTAAAGGACATCCACGTGAAGGACAGTGGGTGCATCTACATGAGACACTTAACTTCTCATTAGCATAGTTTACTGCAAAATAAGCATGTGCATCTACATGTGCACATGTTTACTTCACAGTACCACTCCCTAATCCCAAGTAACTGCTACCTGCAAATGCAAGTAGCAAATTTATTTGGGATTAGTAATGGTGCCATAGCACTCATGTAGACACCTGACCAGGAGCAAAATATACTCCTGGTCAGCCATCCACCAGGGGGTGGGAGATAGCTCCCTATCCCAGGAGCTACCTGCTGTCGGCACAGACTCCACCACAGGAGCCCAGGTGGGGATTATGTCCCTCTGCCCCAGCAGCACGGAGCTCCTGATCATGATCAGGGATCAGGGGCTAGGAGATCTTTATCTTCCAGCCCACACTCCATCATCACAATCAGAGGTGGGGGGCTGGGAGATCCTTATCCTAGCCAAAGCCCTTTGACTGTAGATCTGGTGCTGGGAGTTTCCTGCTGGTAGGGACAGGAGAGTTTGTTCCTTACCCAGCTCCATGACCGTGCAGCTGGGGGGTGGATGGGGGAAAAGCTGGGAACCTTGTTCCCCCTCAGCTCCACACTCAGAGCTGAGCAGGGAGCAAGCTCCCCAGCCCTGCCCTGTGTGCCCAGGTGGAGACAATGTCCCCCTGCTCCAGAAGCAGGGAGCTTCCAGCTCCCACTCCCTGATGACACATACACATGCTGCCCCCTGCCTGACCTCCTTCCTCGCACTCCTCCCACCCCTTCAGGCTAGAATTCTGTTAGCCTGTAAGGGGACATCCACCATTTCCCATGTTTTTTCTCCTTTAAAGGAGAAAAATCTGAGTTTTCCTCCTCAAAATTAGAAAATCCAGGCTTTACCATGTTTTTCCATGGTGAACGGAAAACCCAGATCCCTGGTTATAACTCTATGACACAATATAGTTCTCTATAGAGATACATGCAGTAGGCCTGGAATCAGAAGTAGTATAAGAATGTTGGAGAAATTTTGTACAGAATTACTGAGTTCTGCTGATTAAGGTAGCTGTAGCACCCCTTTAATATACACACAAACTGCTTCTGGACCTACCACAGACAGAGCTAATGCAGGTTTACCACTGCATAGCCCGGCCTTGAACTGTATAGATGCATCAAACTTTCACAGGCATGAGATTAGATCCATAGCTAAACCACAGTGATATTCAGTACACTTGGTGTCAGTGGGAAGAAAATAGATGGTTTTGTACTGTCTTTCTGCTTCCCTGGTTCTCAGCCCAGAACAGTCATGCTGTATAAGGGCTTTTTAAAGGGTTTATTATACCTTGTGCTGTGAACTACACAAATGTTGATCAGTGTTAATGCTAGATCAAGTTTGGAGTAGTCAGACTTCAGGCCTGCAGGGGCTTGGAAGACTGAAAGATAACAGTCCTTCCCCCCACCATTCTGGGCTTCTCCCGTGGGGCTCCCTTCTACTCCAGGGGAATTTCTTACTTGTGGCTGCCTGCTTTTGTCTGTCCCAGGGGAGTAAGCACAGAAGGTTTAATCTGACTGCCCAGCCACCACTGATACCAGGCTGTTGCTTTTATGGCCCAGAGAGTACCAGTGGTGGCAGAAGCCAGGCAGGCAAGTTAACCTTTCCCTGCCTGCTCCTCAGGATAGACAGAGCAGGTAGACACAAGTAAGGAAGGGGGTGGGCTAGGGGGAGCAGTGAGTGGGGCTCTGGGGTGCAGTCAGTGGGGCAGGGGGTGCAGTCAGTGGGCCTGATCCAAACCAACAGCGAAGGAGGGCAGATGCAGTGCTTACACCTAGAGTGGCTACACCTGACTGTAACGTGAGCTGCATGGCACAAATCAGATGTTATCTTGTCCTAGAGTAGCGTAACAATGAGCTGCATAACAAGAGCTTAAAACCAGTTTCAGGTGTTAATGTGTTGATAATCCAGGGGTTAAAAGCTCCAGGAGTCACCCAAAATAACCATGTAACAAGGTCTTTGCACATTAATTTTAAGCAGCTCCTGGAGCTTTTAAACCCTGAATTCTCCATACATTAACACCTGAAACTAGTTTTAAGCAAATTTTAGGTGGCTTAAAGTTATACTATTCTATGTCAGGTTTATCTCTGTGTAAGTGAGTTCGGTTTCTGTTAATGTGCGGCCACACCCCACAGATAAGCCACACTAGTTGCAACATCCTTAGATCTTCTCCAGCAAGATGTAAGAGAGGCTTGTAAGACACAAAAAAGGTGACTTAAGAGGTCTGAAAATGCTGGAATAATATGGCAAGGTCTTTGGTTGACCAATTGTGCTAGCAGGTGTTGGAATCATGCTTGGAAATGTTGACTGATTCCTGACACATGGGGGAGCATAGCATTCATGACACCATGGTCAAGGCCCTGAGTGATTGCCATGGTTGCTCACCTTTAAAGCTAGCTGTAGTCTAGGCACATATGTCCTAAAAGAAATTGCTAAGTTTTCAGTAATGTGTATGTGACCACTCAAGGTGTAATGCAGGGGAAAAATCCAGCCCATATTGAATATCTGCATGACTACGGGGCTTATGCCCTGCAGCCTGATAAATTGGGTCAGCTGAATCTAATGAACTAACTAGGACCATCTCAACCCTTGCTTTCAGGAGCAAGATTAAGTGTGGCTTCTGCTCTGCAGCTGGAGTAAGTGATCCTAAAGAACTAACCAGCTCCAACTGAGCCCTAGCCCATTGCCTCTGATGGGGTTTGGGTCTGCACTTAAGGAAATGCTTTGGCACCTGAGCCTTGATGCACAACTTACTGGTCTCCAGTTCTTGTGTTGCTCTTGTCTCAGTAACTTCTCTGGCTCCTTGATTTCCTGGTTAACGCTCTGGCTGGGTGTTGGTTTTCTAAATCAAACTTAAAAAGCATAAGACTTAGAAAACTGAAATTGTTACAGCTGTATTAAAAGGTCTCTAGATCCTCTCTACTAATAAAGCAAAAGGCAAAGTGATTGATTGCTTGAATACTCTGGGTCCCTTTCAATCTTTAGGGACTGAAGCAAAATTATCAAGACAAATTTAATTTGTTTCTAGAATGGTGGAAGAATAGTTGCATGTTAACAAAGATATAAGTGCAAGGGAATTCTGGTTAATTTATTGGAAAATAAATCATATGGGAGAAGAGATAAGAACTTTTTGTGCTATATCTGGTTTGTTTGACATTGGTACTTACTCTGAGAGCATAATTAGTATTGGAAATGGCATTGTTACTCGCTGAGCAATACCACATTATACTCATTATGGTGAGTACTGCTTTCTATGTTCTTAAAGCAGTCACATCTTCTTTTCAGTTCAGAAGGATAAATGATAGACAACAATTTCAACAAAGTACAATTTATAGATGTACCTATTACATGGGGCTAGTTATTCAGCTGGTGCAATTTGCATTCCTTCAGTGAGTTCAGCCTGGTCACAATGTGGATGTATCTAGTTTCTATCCTAGTGATCTCAGTAGTAGCATGGATTTATCAAGCTTCCTCATGCCATGAAATATACATAACTGACAGACCTGAAGGGTATATCTATTGTGCCTTGTGTTATGAGTGCTGGCATGAAACGATCTCTGCCCACTCTCTTCCCCTCTGCTCACACCAAGTATTGAAAATGAGAAGCTGTAGCTGCATTAAACAACCCTGATTATATGCCCAGAGCTGCTTCTTTGTCTCAGGCTTGTGCTCTGCCATGCACTCCAGGACTCTCTATTTTTCAGCTTTTTTGCCTTAAAGGATTTGGCAAGCAGTGAGCAGGAGCAAGTGAGTGGCATGTGCTTCACAACATAGCTTCAGAGTGCAGCAGGAGAAAAAGGGAGGGCATGGGGGCAATCCGCAGGTCCATTTCACCTAGAGTTTTTAAGACAATTATATTCAAATTTTGTCAATGAGGTGAAAAGCTTCCGTGTGGTTGGATGTGTGTGGAATCAGAGATCATTATATCCAGTAAGGCACATTTATCTTTTAAAATGTAGTTTTAACTTCCCTCTGATACAATATGGTACAGTAGTACCATATTAATTTTTTTCAACTATTTTAATAGCTTTTTAAAAATAAATACATAAATAAGTAAATAAATTAATAAAAGGCAGAGACTGATGCGTCCTGCTCACATGGACAAAGGTAACTGCTCTGCTTTCTCTTGTTCATGACAGTCTTGTACAATCCTGTTATAAACTTGCAGCCTGATATCATGAGATTCTTAGTATTCTTGATTCCCATTGCCATCAGTGAAGGGCACTAAGTAATTTGTACTCTGGATCCAGGATGGGTTCAAAGAAAATATTTGATTTGAGAATAAAGTAATTTTGTTTGTGTTCCAGCAGTGCCTTGAGGTTCCCACAGAGAGTTTAGCTCCATTGTTTTTGGCACTGTAAATATGCATAGAAAAAGAGAGTCCCAATCCCAAAGAAGTAAACAAATGGTTGGTGGAAGACTCTAGTGATAGTGTACCAATTAAGGCAGACTGGAATATAATGACTTTATTTCACTAAACATTTGAAGACTTCATAAACTTTGAGAGTGAGACTGTGAGATAAATTGTGGAAAGACCCAGCTTTTGGTGCCTCATCTGCCTTACTTTTAGTTATGTGAAATGAAAAAATCAGATCTAAATTAGCAGAGACAAAGATTTGAACTTGAATCTTTAAGCCACTTCCATAACCACAAAATTATTGCAAGTCTCTCTCTACTGAGAACCTTCCTGGTGGTATTGTCATCAAAACCAAAATATTTTAAAGCATGTTTTAAAGGTTTTAACCACTGCTCATCTCAAATTAAAGACTGGGAACTAAACCATACACTAAGGGGCAGATCCTACTCCACCTATTAAGTGCCTAAGTATGATCCTGTTCCATCCTGCTTGAGCCTATGAAAAAGACATTAGCACACCAACTTTTACAATACATCATCATCTGATTTTTATGCTAAGTCACAAAAAGCAGTGAGCCAGAGAAGGAAATATCTGCCGTTTGTATTAACTGTTTTTATGAGTCAGACAACGTGGAATAAGATTATGCTTAGAGGTTAGTTACACATTACAGTTAGCACAAGCCAACTCTGAGGAATCTTAGTCAGTGTTAAAGTTAATACATGCTATGAGCAAATGTGTGTTAGAGGTTAATATCCTCTCTAATGTGCACATGTTGGTATACATTAGGCCTGTGTGAAGTGGGTAGTATTTGGTTTGGATTCGGCCAATTCGGGGGACAGTGATTTGAACTGGTGATTTGAATCACTGTCCCGAATAAATTTGAACAAATCTGATTCAGAGACTTGGCCACCACCAAATCGGCCCAATCTCCAAATCAAACAGGCCCCATCCCCTGCCTGGCTTCGGCATCCTGGCTCTTAAAAAAAAAAATAGAAAGAAAAAAAGCAGGCGGAGGATTGGGGCTTGTAGCAGCAATTTTTTTTTTTTTTTTTTTTTTTTAATGCCAGGATGCTGGGGCTGGGTGGGACAGCCATTGATGTGGCTGGGAGAGTGGGCAGGGCATCGGGGTTGCTCAGGGGGGTTGGGGGACCAGGCAGGGGATGGGGTCTGGTGGGGGTCCCCCCAAGGTCCCCTCCTCCAGCTCCCCCCACAATTACTGGCATGGAGTCTGGGTCCAGCTACCTGCGTCAGTGAGTGGGGTGTGCCCGAATCTCTGAGTTGATTCAAAGAGCTTCAAATCGATTCTGACCTTTTTATTAGTCTCCTGATTCAATTCAGATTTGGAGATTCAGCGGCTGAATGGGGCCAAATCTCCTCCAAATTGAAGCAGCACCTGAAGCTTTGCACAGCCCTAGTATGCATGTCTTATGATTTATATTCGATCTATTGGGGAATTGGTACGTAAGAGTTAAAAAAAATGAATACACAGATGGTTCAATAGAAATGAACTAAAATAAATCTTCAGAAATACTTTCACAATTCAGCCAGTTTTCCAACACATTTTATTTAATGCATATTTAATTGAATATGATCTGTATAATAAATAATGTCTAGAGGTTTATTATTGATCATTTGCATTTTTTTCAGAAAAAAATAGCAGAACTAAAAATAATACAGAAAAAGACAAGCAATTGAATTACAGAAATTATTGCTTACTTAATTTTCTGGACTACTAACTTATAGGCAGAAGAATAAAAAGTTTACTGAGATTTCCCTACAGCATTTTTTAAATTTAATTTTACAATAAAAGGGATGATTTTACCTCAAAAGAACTTAGGATCAAATAATGGAATATTGACTGTAATTTTCATTAGTTTAAACAAGGTACCTGTAAAACTTAGTTCATTCAGAACTGATGCATTTTGCCTTTCTTGAAACTGCTGCATGTTTTAGTTCAGGTACTTCATAAACACACTTTATATAGTCTAAACAATGCATGATATTTGTCCAAAGCCAAAAGGCTTATCACTTATCATACAGTTCATTGAGCTGGGCCCCAGCAGAGTCAGCAGCATTTCAAGCCATGGTGACCCTACAGCTCAGCCATAGGTGACTGGGAGGGGGTGCACATGCCCCATCTGAAGAGACTGGTGCCCCCCAATGGGTGATATTGATGTTGTCGATAGGGCTGGTGCCCACCCTGAGAGGGCTGCCACCATTGGTGGCTTCTGCAGGTGCCTCCCTAGATTCAGGAGGCACCAGTCACTCATGAGCTCAGCACTGCTCAGTATGTATGTGCACTCTAGATACCCCCAACAGCAGATCTATGTGCAAGTTAGCACATGCCTCCCTCTGGCTGGAACAGGGTATTCTTGGCATGAGTCCTGGGATCCTCCAAGAATATATATGCAGATGAGGCACAGGACAACCTGGTCCAGCTGCAACTCATGGCAAGTGGGGCCACACTAATCATATGTGAGAGGTTGTGGGGGGGGGGGGCAACAGACGGGTTTTGGGTGAACAGTTTGGGGTGCCATTTGGGGATATTTGTGAGACATTTAAAGCTGGTTAAGAAACAAGAATCATTTGAAATGGGGAAAGGAAGATACATCTCAGCTGTGGAAGTGAAGAGGAAGTCTAAATGTATTTGAGGTAGTGGGTCTCCATGACTTTAAAAAGAGCTGGCACTGAAGTAGACTGTAAAAGAATGGACTCTAGGACAGTGGTTCCCAAACCATGACAGATTGTGCACCACCAATTTAGGCAACACCAACAGGCCAGGACCCTGCTGTGTTAGACACTTGACAGGCATTTGATATGGATCATGATTTCTCCTTTAAATGATTCACAGATCATATTGTCAAATGACATTCAACAATTTGTTTTATTTTATACAACCAAACATTTTTTTTTTTTTACTCATTGTGAGTAGTTTTAAGTACCACCAGGTGGGTGGGGTGTGTGTGTGGGTTGTGGGTATGGTAAGGTGTGGGTTGTAAGGGAATGTTGCTGTGTGTGTGGGGGGGGGAGCATACAGTATGTTGGAGAGTTGTGTATATGTTGGGGGTTGTACGGGCAGGGTGTGGGTTTATGGGGTGTGAGGGAGGGTGGGTGGTGTGGGGACCCCCCTCATTCCCACCATGGTGCAGCAGCAGGGAGGGGCGATCAGGGTGCTCAGGGCACCCGGTGGGGCATGGCTTTTGGCCAGTATTGCATATTGCAGCAAGAGGCACATCTGCCAGGCCATCTGTATTATTGGTGCTCCCCGCACTTTCTGGGCACAGGAGGGAAGCCTCATGCACTGGAGCCAGCTGCCTTCCCCATTCCGCAGGAGAAGGTGCCTGGGGTTTCCCTCCCACACCACACAGCCCTGGTAGGGAAGGCAGTCAGCTGCAGCGTGCAGGGCTTCCCTCTCATGCCCAGGGAGTGCGAGAGTTGCACATGCATGCACAGAGAGCTGCTGATGAACAAGGCCTGGCAGAGGCTGTGCTTCTTGCTGCAATGTGCAGCACTGGCCAGAGCCATGCTCTGCTGGGTGCCTGCACCAGGCACTACTGCCATGAGTGCCCCCGCCTGCTGCTGCCATGTATCACTGATATGTTGTCTGCGTACTACTGGTGGTATGTGTACCACAGATTGAGAACCACTGCTCTAGGTTATATCTTGTTCACATGGGCTGCATTACCTGATCCTTGTTGTAGGTTCCTATCAGCATTTTTTGCAACATGGGATGTTGTTGGAGCTTGCTCTGGCTTCTTCAAGAGCCAGCCTGGTATTGCAGTATGTCCAGGCCTGGTGCTTATTCCCTCTTCAGGGAGCAACTGCCTGTTTTGTTTTGTTTTTAAGTGCCACATAAATCAATAAATATATATTCTTGTATGTTTTCTTTAGGTTCTGTTACTGGTGTCAAATCCATGACCATCTGTAACGGGGGGGGGGGGGGGGTCAGGGTCGCCATGCTCTCCCCTGCCGCCTCCTTTACCGTGACAAGCTGCCGACTTGCACCCTCCAATTCTTGCCTGCCACAACTTTGATTTTATATATTTCGATAGGGAGGCTGCCTTCTGTCTTCTTGGCCACGGTCCTCATGTCTCGGGTGTATCGTACACCCCAGCCTTATGGGCTATGCGTGGCTCCTACCATCCCTGTACCATGCCCCAAGCCTAGCAGGTGTAACGGACATTGTTCTGTCTCTCTCTCTCTGTCTCCACACCCTCTCTGGCACTCAGGCTTTCCACAGCCCTGTCTCTCTCCGTGCTCTCTCTGGCACTCGGGCTCTCCGCAGCCCTGTCTCTCTCCGTGCCCTCTCAGTAATGCCATCCTCCTCTGGGGCCTTCTCAGTAATGCTGCCCTCTCTCAGGGCCTCACTGAGTCCACACTAGGGCTTCTTGGTAAGGCTGCCCCCTCTCTGGGCTCCTCAGTAATGTTGTGCCCTCTCTGGGCTCACCACGCCCACACTGGGGCTTCTCAGCAATGCCCCCCTCTCTGGGGCTCACTGCGCCTGCATTGGGGCTTCTCAGTAATGCTGCCTCCTCTCTAGGGCTCTTCAGTAATGTTGCACCCTCTCCAGGCTCACCATGCCCACACTGGGGCTTCTCAGTAGTGCCCCCTCTCCGGGGCCTCCGCAGTAATGCTATCCCCTCTCTGGGGCCTCCACGCCCACACTGGGGCTTCCCAGCAACTGCCCTTTCTCTGGGGCTTCTCAGTAATTCTGCCCCCTTCTCTGGAGCTTCTCCACAATGCTGCCCCCTTCTCTGGGGCTGGGGTCTGCGCATCCCAAATGCTGCACCCTCACTGGTGCTGGGGTCGTCACACTCTGCTGTGAGTCCCCTATGAGGCCTCCTCCAACCCCTAATAGCCTCACCCAAACCACCGGTTACAAACAACAACACAAATGTAAGCCACTTGGCTATAACCTAAATGGAAGCCACCCGGCTCTAACAACAGTCCAGCCTACCAGGGAATACCCCATCCCTCAGCCGTGTCAGACACTGCCCCTTCAGTCAGGCTTTCCCTCTCTTCCATAGCAGAGAGCTTCTTCCCCCTTGGCTGCCGGCAGTAGACTGCCACTGGCCTCAGCTCCTTGGGTTTATAAAGGGAGCCAGGCCCTACCCCTTTCAATCAGCTGACCACTGGCAGGTGTAATCTCTTCCAGCTCCAGTTGCCCTGGCAACCCACAGTTGGACTCCTTATTCACTGCTAGGGCTCTTTCCCTGGCAATTTTTCTATCTTTAGCAGCAGGGCACCTAAGTGCTCTGCGATACCATCTACAGGTCTTCAAATGGTACATTAAGTGGCATGACTAATTTACATTACAGATAGCCCTTTCCCACATCTCTCACTGTGTGCACACTGTAGAGTTTTGTTTTAGTAATGTCCTTTTTATTATTATTATTACTATTTGTATGTTTCATTCAGTTGATATCAAACAAACCCAAGTCAAGGTGCATCTTGTACTTAAAACTGAAGGTGGTGAGACTTGTAATAGTTTCAATTCCGGTGGGAGTTCATTCCTTTTGGAAGTGCTAAAGTACAGCACAATACAAATGATTACTGCACTGCATGGGCAGCGCATACTTAGATTTCCCTACTACATCGTTGTACTGGTGTGCTATAATTGGGGAGTGTGCCACTACAGCAATGTAACTGGCAATCGCATGTAGAACCGCGTGATCATTATATTACCATAGTGCACTGTATGGCAATGTAATGCATTGCAATGTCATCATAGGGTGACGTGTAGATGCGCCCTATATTTACAATATGTTATGTAGACTAAGGGAAAGGTAAGAAAGAGGCAAAAAATAAGAAAATATACTGATCCATAAGTCATAACTGAAGATTGCTTTTTAACTACAAAGTGAATCGCAATGTAGCATTTCCCTTTAACTCTACAGTGGCTTTGGATGAACATTGTATGAATTTATGCATATTTGAACATTCTGTCATGTATAATGGTTAAGATCAGTTCTAGTTATTTTTAGTTCACCCTTTTCTGTCTTTTTTTCCTCTGAATAAGAGTTAACCACAATATCTGTGGTAACAGAATATTCACTGACATTTATATACTTCTAGTTTCTCACCAAGATTATGGATACTTTTCAGCTGACTGCTAAAATATTAACAATTTATTTTTCACATATGGCAAGACTGAGAGAAGAGGAGAAGGACAAACAGAGAGTGAAAATGGAGAGTATTAGTGTAAGACTTCTGAGTAGAAGTTATGAGAGCATGTAATGTATTGTTTAAGGCTACAAGATGTCTTCTGAAGCACATGTGAACCTTCCTGAAAAAGTCTTATTTGTATGGGTAGCTTCCTACATTGCCATCTTTCCTATTTCCCCTATTCAAAGGGTCTAATTCTCCAGTCTGCGGGCACATCTATATTAGACGATATGTTATCATAACAATGAGCTACAGTGATGTAGCTTATCACTATGGTGATGTAATGTTGATAGGCACTAACCATGACACCACCACTACTGTGCACAATGAGCTACTGTGCAATAGTTAATTGCTACTATGCAGTAGGGTTAAAAATGACCTGTGCAGCAATTTAGACTGTACCAACTGTGCTGTCAGGGGCATGTGTAGATGCACCCTGTCAGATGCACTTTCCAATGCTTATGTGGTACAAAATAAACTTGAACTAGATGGAAACTTGGGTTGGAAAATACCAAAGCAGTAGGGAGATTCTAGGGGTCCACTCAATCTGTGTTTAGATAAAGGGCCTAGTACTGTTACTGTGATGTACATAGCGTAGAATTAGGGCCAGAGTCCACAAACTTCATCCCATGCATACAGTATTTCAGGACTAGGACTGTGATGTATATGTGTGTCAGAAATATGTGTATGTAGATGTGTGTGTGGGTGTGTATGGGTGTGTATACACACAAGTATATTTATTTTTCTTCCCATATATACATTACAGTCCTAGTCTTAAAATACTGTATGCATGGGATGAAGTTTGTGGACTCTGGTCCTAATTCTACACTATGTATATTACAGAAATGGCACATGTGTGTGTGCATACACACACATATATATATAGATATCATATAGTTAGATATATTAGGACTCTGATCCAATTACTATATTATATATAATACACATATTGGTCTGTCTTTGCACTGTGCATGTGAATGTAGAAGGGCTATTTTCAACAGATGAAATGTTAATGTTATGCTCAATTTGGTTAACTTCCTTTGAAATTCAGGGTCTCTCATTTTTCATCCCAGAGATGAGCCTATGAGCTCCATTTCATCAACCTGCTGGATCCTAGAGATCAGGGACTAAACACAGACATTGGATTTTTGATACATTACAATCTGCCTGGCAACTGACTCCCCAGCCCAGCCCAGCCCAGCCCCTGGCTTGTTTACTTTTCACTCCATCCAGGAAGAGCACACAGCAACTGCGGAAGCTTCCTTATCCTGACGAAGGGTTTTTGAACCCGAAAGCTTGCTTAATAACTATTCTCCAACCATTTGGGTTGGTCTAATAAAAGATATCAAATTCACCCAAGGAACCTTGTCTGCCTATATCCTTAGACCAACACAGCTACAACCTAAACCCCTGCAACATAAAGAAGGTATATATATACATCCATAATTTTATGTTATAAATGAATCCTTAATCATTAATGTTGAACATTATTTTATTTGCTCATAGGAGCCATGAACTGATTTCTTTTTTCTTCTTTTTTCCTTTTTAAGAAATTTGTTAGGCCATTTAACTATGCTCTTCTGAAGAGAGTACAACCTTCCCTTCAAACCTTCATACCATTGTATTTAACTCAAACTATTATCGTCACAGATTTGAAGGAAGGACTAGAAGTTTCTGCCTGTTCTAATAACTTCTATATAACATGAAAAAAAATATGAACCAAGTTCCACTTTAGCCCTAAAACCAATATTTTTATTGTTTTTATTTGTTACATGGAAAAGAGATTACTTAGTCTCCACATTATAGTTTGTCAAACTAATGTTTCAAATAACTAATTCAGTATTGTTTGCCTGATGTATTTTTAAATGTATTAATTAAAACATGATGATTTTCTAATAACTATGCATTTGGCAACAATGCCATTAGCATAGCCTTAAAAATAAATTCACAGTGTGAACAGAATCATTGCATAGCTCATTAAAATCAAACAGTATGGAAATAAAATTATTTTATAGAAAAAGTATCTAATAAACAAAACACTTCAAAGTTCCTTTTTGTGAGAATGCTGTAGTTTTAATGTGACACAGGCACATTTTTCATCCCTGAAATAGAGTGCACATTTTAATATAATTTATGTCATGATGTGGAATGCTCTGAACCAAAGTTTACCCTTGGATACACTTGATGAACTTAGCAAAGTTCAGTGAGGAAACAAATGAAAATATGAGAAGAGTGTAACCATTTTTCCAATGCAGGCCCCAGTGGCAACACATAGGTGGTACATGGAGGTGCACATGCACCCCCTTAGAGCGCTGGTGCACCCCCTCACAGCAGCGTTCCTTGCTTAGGTAGCGGTGAGGGGGTGCAGGCAAGAGCACTGGTGCTCCCCCTGCCGGGGAGTGGGGGTGCCAGGAGAAGTGCTGCTGGCCCTTCTGGGTGCATCCCTGACCCTTCTGGGCATGCCGTTGGCACTCCCAGGTAGCATTCCCTCTGAGAGACAGCTTAGAGGGAACACTGGTTCCGAGTCAGTGCATGTGATCTGCTGTGGGGGGACCCCTCTCTGGTCGTTGACTGGACACTGGGGGGGCAAGTGCCCGTGCTGACTTAGGAGGCACCAGTTGCCTATGGCAGCCCCCTTCTGTGCCAATCATGATTTCTCCATTCTGTTTGTGTCAATGCTGAATAAACCTTAAGTTATAGACTTCATGTGATGCACTGAGCTTAGTGTACAGATCACATGCTAAGGGGTTCCAACAGTCTAGTGTTCGTGTGGAGCAGTTCCTGCATTGTTGCATGTTTTTCAACTGATACAACTTTGAAAGGGGCATGCCAGGGAACTCCCGAATCAAAGAATCATGGGGGTAATTCCTTTTTTCAGGGTTCTGTTTCTGTAGCTGCTTCTCTCTGGAGAATCCCATTCAGGAAAGAAAGAAGAATACAGCTACCTGCCATCCCATGGAGACGAATGTCTCTACCCAGTCAGTTATCCTGTATGAGCAGGGCTGTAAGCTTTACCTGTAATAGTGAATCAAGTTCTGGGCATAACAAATATGCATCCCCACTAATCCAGCCATTTGAATTGTGTGCTAGGGAGTTTAGAGTAGATGGAATATCCAGTTGGCTGTACTCCTCAGCCTCCACTATGCAACACAGACAGAAAGGGGGGGGGGGGGGGGAAGAAAGTATGGGATTTATCAGTTCAAAAAACAGGTACCTATAGAAAGAAAAAAGAGCTTTAAAAAAAAGAAAGAAGGTTCTTCACTAAACAGGAATGGAGAAATAAATCAGGCTTACTAAAAGGTAAATAAAGCAAATACAATCTCAACTTTTGCCCTTTTTGTTATAAAATAGATCTAGAGTTACCAAAAGATAAAACTGTAAATATTTCTGGTAACTCTAGGTCTATTTTATAACAAAAAAGGCAAAAGTTGAGATTATAACTGCTTTATTTACCTTTTAGTAAGGCTGATTTATTTCTCCTCTCCTGTTTAGTGAAGAAACTTGTTTCTTCTTGCCCTTCCTAATTTTGCCTCTGTTGAAAGTAAATAGAGATAATAACTGCCTTCATCAAATCAGATCATCACATTTGGATTTCATTATAGTGTAGCAATATGCTACTGTAAAACAGTTTAATAAAGCATTATGCTACTGGTCATGCTAATGGATTACATTTCTACCAGAAGAAATGCTATTCTTCCAGCAGAAATGACAAATGTACAATGAACACGTCTATGTGAGAGTCTGGGACTACTGTGCAGTAGTGTCACATGGCAGAAAGCATGACGTGATGCTACTTCACAGTAGTTTCGGGCTACTGCTCAGTCAGCATCATAAAAAAGCCATTCAGTGATGCTACTGTGCAGTAACTCCAATTACTGTGCAGTCATTTAGTACTTATTACTGCACAGTCATTTAGTATAAATGACTGTGCAGTTAGCATCTCATGTGGATGCTGCCAAGGATTCATTCATTTGCTCTCAGAGGAAAACATGTGCCTTCTGGGAATAGGTCTTCCAAGTACAGTACAAACCTAGAAGAACCCCCTTGTGAGTTTCTCTTGTGAAAAAAAAATTTTGCACTCTCCCTCCTTATCTGATCTGGGATGGGAGCGGGGCAGTGAGGATTTCCCTAAGCTGGGGGTTTTGCATCACTGCTACCATCCACTCTTGTGAGCAGCAAGCAATCCTCAGACCATGAACTGCAGAGCTCTACACTCATAGCCCTACACATAGGTCTGCATGCACTGGCTTTCAAGTGCCAAGCAAGGACTGTGCCTGAAGCTCCATGCATAGGCTTCAGATGCCAGCTGTGGTGTGACCCATGATGCAAATTCTGTCCCCCATACAGCACATGCAGAGCCATATGCCAGCAGTCCCACACTCAATCTGTGGGTGCTAGCTTTGAAGTGTTTTGTGGGTGATGATCTCTCACTGTGGGGCAATGAGCTGTGCTACTTCAGCCCCCACAGGGCTGTGAAAGGTGGGCATCTTCTGTTCCCTGTGCTTTCCCCAAACTGACTGCTGGTCTGACTGCTGGTCCCTCTTCTGGAAAAAATGTCTTTGGGAGTGGGAATTTCTTTAAAACTTCCACTGCTAGAAATGAATGCCTGTACACAGCCAATGACTACACTATGTTTTCAAAACAGCAGTAACAACAGAAGTAACTGAACCTTTGTTCAAAATCCTCCTCTCTATCAAAGGAATAAATAATACACAGTGTTTGCTTTTATAACTATGTAGAGCTCTCATAACCCAATATTTGCTCCTGAAAACCTGATAACACCTTGATGTGCTAGCTGTGTGTCAACTGTCACTTCACTGTAAATCCCAGCAGAATCTGTACCCAAAGGATAGAATAATAGAATACTCAAATCATAGAAAATTAGGGTTAGAAGGGACCTCTGGAAGTCATCAAGTGCCCAGTCCCCTACTCAAAGCAGGACAATCCCCAAATATATCACCCTAGACAAGGCTTTGTCTACCTAGGTCTTAAAATCTGCTAAAGATCGAGATTCCATACCTCTCTGGGTAGCCTGTTCCAGTGATTTACTACCCTCCTAGTGAGAGAGTTTTTTCTGATATCTAACTTAAACTTTTATTCCTACAACTTGAGGCCATTGCTGTTATCACCTATCTACCACCATTGAGAGTAGTCTAGCTCCATCCTTTTTATAACCACCCTTCAGGTAGTTGAAGGCTCTTATTAAATTCCACCTCAGGCTTCTCTTTTCCAGACTAAATAAACCCAGTTCCCTCGGCTTCTCCTCAGAAGTAATGTTCCTCAGTCCTCCCACCTTTTTTGTTGTCCTCTGCTGGACTCTCCCCAATTTATCTACCTCCTTTGTGTAGTGGGAGGCCCAAAACTGGACACAGTACTCCAGATGTGGCCTCAACAGTGTGGAGTAAAGGGGAATAAACACTTTCCTTGATCTGCCGGCAATACTCCTACTAATGCAGCTGTTACAGTGCCCCAGTATGCTGTTAGCTTTCTTCATAGTAAGGGCACACTGTTGGCTCATATTCAGTGTATTGTCCACTGTAATCCCCAGGTCCGTTTTTGTACAGCTCCTGGTTAGCCAGTCAGTCCCCAATCTGTACCAGTATATGGGACTGTTCCATCATAAGAGCACGACTTTTCACTTGTCCTTATGGAACCTCATGAGATTTCTTTTGGTCCAATCCTCGAACTAGTCTTGGTCTCTCTGAATCCTAGCCCTAACCTCCAGTGTATCTACTATACCCACCCAGCTTGGTCATCCATGAACTTCTTAAGAGTGCAATCCATCCCATCTTCCAGATCGTTAGTGAAGCTATTGAAAAAAATGGCCCTAGGACTGACCCTTGGAGCACTCTACTTGATACTAGTGTTCAATTAGACATTGATTACAACCCTTTGAGCCTGAAGATCAGTTTTCTATCCTCCTTATAGTCCATTCATCGAACCCATACTTCTTTAGCTTGCTTGTGATAATTTTGGGGAAGACTGTATTAAAAGCCTTACTAAATTCAAGGTGTATCATATCCACTGCTTTTCCTGCATCTACAGAGCCAATCATCTTATTATAGAAGGCAGTTAGGTTACATATGTCTTGCCCTTGGTGAATCCATGCTAACTTTTCTTAATCACCCTCTTCTCTTCCAAGTGCTTAGAAATGGATTTCTTGAGGACCTTCTCCATGATTTTCTAGGGACTGAGGTGAGGCTGTTAGGCCTATAGTTCCCTAAATGCTCCTTCTTCCCTTTCTTCAAGATGGGTACTATATTTGCTCTTTTCTATTCATCTGTGACCTCTACCAATCACCATAAGTTTTCAAAGATAATGGCATTGGCTCTGCAATCTCATTGGCCAACTTCCTCAGCACCCTTGGGTGCATCACATCCAGCCCCATGGTCTTGTGCACTTCCAAGGTTTTCTAAATAGCTTCTAATCTGTTCTTTTGCCACTGTTGGCTGCACACCTTGTCCCCAGCTGTTCTGCCCAGTGCAGTAGCCTGAGAACTCTTATCCAAGAGCTGAACATAATAGACTAGATAACCACCTATCTAGCATTCTCAATCCCAAGTACCCAGAAATCTGAAATCATCACCTCCCAAAACTATTATATTAAACAAGTTTTAAAAACAAGCAAAATAAAAACAAGTTTTATTGTGTTCTTTTTATTTCTTTTTTTTCAACCATAATGGTAAGCCCAAGTTAGAAGTTTAATAGACTGTCTACTTTTTATTTTTACAAAGACCTTTAAATTATATAATTGCCTCCATGAACAATAGGGGGAAGAGGTGTTATAAAAACATAAAATATCATGAGACTGTATGAATTAGCAGTTCTTTGTGCTCCAGTAAAACACTCCCAGATTACAATAAACTACCATCCTGCCCTGCTAAACCCCGCAGTGACCAAAACACATGAATCAGTCCTTCCCTACACATACAATATAATCAGTCTGCAATCTGAGACTGAATGCTGCTACTAATGGCAAGCCTGCAGGCAGTATAACTATACTGCCACCATGTCCAGGTGAATGTTGACCCAGACTGACGTTCCTGAATATTCTCCATCTGCTATGTGAAAAGGGTAGGATAAGGGCTTATGACTGTTAATGCAAAGCTCCCACTGAGACATTTTGCCTGAGGGAGATTTTAAAGTGCCTCATTACAACATGTACAGAAAATCCTCCTTTGCCAGAAATCTTGCTTTAACATAGGAACAGGAGAAAACTGAGTGGAAAACAACAGCATATCCCACAATGTTAGGACTTTTTTACAATTTTTGACACATTTAAAAAAAAATGGCATCTGCAAAATGACTTCTACTGTTGAAGTGATAGAAAACCATGTGCTTATCTCAACAGGAGTAGAAATGGATGGACATTTCTCTCTTTCTAATTGTATTATAAAAGTACAATCTATAGTCTGATAGGCAGGGTAAGCAGCATTGTTCTTGTTGGCATTCCCTTCTAAGTATAATACTCTTTTTTTAGCCACTTACGCCCTAAGTCATCTTTAACAATTTGGGATGAAGTGTTCCATATTGGATGTCAGCCTCATGCTGAATTGGTTAGAAAAATTCAGCCAGTTCTATTTCCAAGAACAAGACTATGGAACATGCATTATTTTGCCCATGGGCAACTGGTGACACCTTAGTCGGGGGGGGGGCACATGCCCCCTCAGAGACCACTCAGCAATGGGGGGGATCCCCCCCTTGGCCAATCCTGCTGACCAATCTTGCTGACTGGAAGGGAGTTGGCTGGCTGCGGGGCCCATCTCACTGGCTGGCGCTTGCAGGGGGGCACCAGAGCTCCTGCCTGCCTCCCCTGCCCATCCAGCATTCTCGGGGGGCACCAGCACCCCCGTGCTCCCACTATGCATCACCACTGATTTTGCCCATGTTAAAATTCTGAAGATCTTTCCTCTGAAATGTATGGCTTGGCTTATATGTCATGGATGTACCGTTGTCCTCACTGTAAGATATCTGCCCAGGTTTGGCCAAATTACAATCCTTGAAAAACATGCTCAGTAGAGACTTGCAACACCTTCAGCAAGAATGTAATGAAGATTCTGTGTGTTGTACTAGGCATTTTCCTTTGCCAGGATGAGTAGGACATTTTTTTTTTCAACTGCAGAATTGCTAGAAGAGAGGCCACCTCTAGGTACCAGGAATGAACCAATGTGTTGCACCCAAGAAGTGTGGAATGCAGGGAGAGAGCTGACATTGCCTGGGAAAAATAATTGTGACAAGTAGACTGTTGCTGACCAGAAACTTATGGGATTGAGTTTTTTCCCCAATTTGGTTAAAAAAAAGTAACCCAAGAGCCGTGTGTGTGTGTGTGTGTGTGTGTGTGTGTGTGTGTGTGTGTGTGTGTGTGTGTGTCTATGTATAGATATATATAGATATACATACATAATACATGCACACACACACGCTAATGGGCACAAACACTTAGGGTGCCCATACACGTGGTCCAGGTGTGGGGGGTGGAGGATTTTAATAAGATTTTAATTTGTGTACACACACACACACACACTAAGAGCTGCTCTTTAGAGCAGCTCTTATTAAAATCCTCTGCCCCCATACCTGGACCACGTGTATGGGCACCCTAAGGGTCTGTGCCCATTAGTTCACACTCTCCTCTAAAGCTTTGAATAGAAACCCATGGCTCTCCTGCAGCCATGGGTGGATCTAGGAAAGTGGGGAGCAAATGGCATGGTACCTCATCATATATAACACAATTATTTTTTCTCCACCTAAAAAGAAACTTGAAGCTTTACTAATAAGCTAGGAACCCAAGGCTATATTATTCAGTTTAAGATTGAAGCAAAAACAAATATAAGTGTATAGTATTGTGCATTAATTTGCTATATCATATTAGAAAAACACAAGAAACTAAGCAAAAATTAATCAAAAGATGTTGCTTAATTAGTCCTGTAGTCATTATAATTAAATATACTTTAAAAAAAAAATCATATAACATAATCTAACCTCTTTAAGCATCTTGACAGTAAATCCAATGTTACACTGAAAGTTATTTCCACATCTGAATTAATGTTTTTAGTTAGTGTTAAATCTGCAGGGTTGTGAAATAAAAACTACGTTACCAGGAGCTGCTTCAGACACCAGTATTGCAGAAAAAAAGGATAGCTTAATCAGTGGTACATCAACACCATTAAAAAGGAGAAAAGGTCATTAATACCTGTGGAATGAAGGGTTTAGAAGGAATCTGGTAGATTATGAGCCATGAAGATAAATGACTCTCTCACTTCTGCCTAAATAGAAATGTTGCTGCCATTGCCTTTAAATTTTTTGTGGACCAGGAATCAAAATGTTTCATGAAACTCTGCACCCCTCTTTCCCCTGGATTTACTCTTGCCTATATCTTACTATTCTTCTATCAGCAAATATTTGTGGATCCAACTGGTAAAATATCTCATTCCAGTTTTATAATGATATGTTCACAATTTTCTCTTTTTTTTTTTTAAATTGTTTTTTCCATAGGACCAAACCTCATTCATTGCATAGGATGGTTCTACTCTGAGTGTGAATTGAGGTTAGGTAGAAATGGGAAGAGTCATGAAGAGAAGCAGAGCTGTCCACATGATTTTTTATCCCTCTGCCATATTTAACTCTAAAATGTCAAAAGTTACGATCACTATATTTTTATTTAGTGATCCAATAACACTAATTAATAATGCAAGTCATCTAACTTTTGGAGGATATAGGCAGACAAGATTCTTTGGGTAGATATTTTGGCGGATATACAGTTTAATAGATAATAGTTTTACATATGTATCTATTTTATAGTTAACATGAGAAAAGAGAGAGGATTGTGTCTGTGGAATAGAACAAATGTAACACTTTTTTTCCTAGATATAACTTATGGAGCTGCTGACAGACATACCCCCCCCCCTAAAAAAAAAACAACACAAAAACAAAAAACAACTGTACTTTACCAAAAGAGGAGGCATGTTAGTTTGACTCAGAGCTCCAGTGTCTGTACAGATCAGGTATTTCAGCATGGGTTTTGATGTTTTTATCTAATAGTGGATTCAATCAGCTATTAGACAAAATCACCAAAAAACCCTGCCAAAGTGCCCAGTCTATACAGACATTGGGCAAGCCAGGTCAAACTAACGCAATGCCTCTTCTGGGCATGCACTACACTGTAGCAAAACCCCGTTTTTTTCTTCTTTTTTTTTTTTTTTTTGTATTTATTTTAAAATGCATTCCCTCCCATTCCCCAACCATTTCTGACCTTTTCTCTCCCTCTCTATTCCCTATAGATGAGTATAAGTGAGCTCAGACTTAGGATAAGCTTTAAACATTTATATTTTGGTAGCAAGTTTTTGGTTTTGGATATCCACTATTGTATATTGTATTATTATTAGGTTCGTATTGATTCTTACTGTTGTATATTGTATTATTATCATTTTCGTATTGATTTTTATTGTTTCATATGGATATTGTATGGTTTAGGCCTGTGTTTGTAAGTGAACCAAAGTCATGTCAAGTTTCCATTTTATATGTCAAGCCTCTATCTTGTGTCCTCTGCCTGGGCATCCCATGTTGCAACTGTATGAGTCACGTACCCCTCCCATGTAAATTGGTTCCCAGATGAATGACAATGTTTGGTAATGATTGAAATACAATGGTAGCAGGCCTCTACTGAATGGCCTGTAATGACTGGGCCATCACCTCGCATTGATTCATCCAGGAACCACAGACCTCACCCAGGAAGAGAGACAAGACCAGCATTTGAAAGACAAAAGACCCTGCAGAACCAGCAACTCTACCATTGTACCCCACCATTACAGACACCCGAAACTGCACATCCCTGCATGGAGCACACACGCTCAGTACTCCAGGGGCTGACCCTTGCCTGGGCATACCTCCTGTCACTGGGCCACATGAGGTCTGCCCCTATAAAAGGGGCAGTGAAGACAGACCCAGTGGGAAGCACTCTCCATCAGGACCAGCACCATGCCACACCATCTATTCACCCAGAGGCCCTGCTGGTGACCCCTCTCTGGACATCTACTGGACAAGGACCCCTTTCCAGCCTGGATAGATAGATATTACCTGCACACCTCCCCCTACAATTTGGACTCTCTCTCATTCTCTCTCTCTCCTCCTGGACTTCAGTGGACTTCAGCCCCTGCACCAAGCCTCTCTAACCCCTGCTGCCATTGTGTGTGTGTGTGTGTGTGTATGTGTGTATGTGTGTGTGTGTGTATGGCATTGTGTGCATGATATATGAATTAGTGATCTGTGTCTAACTTTTGGGGTGTATAGTGTATGTACTTGAATCAGTGATAGTGATATGCATGTGCTTAGGCTGGTTTGAATGTGTATGTGCATGAGCTGGTAGTGCGCATGTGTATGCATCTAACTAATTTGTGTGTTTGCATATGTGCAATTGTGTCACGCCCTCCTGTCTAACAGTGCAATTTTGAGATCCTGAGAGTTGGCCTGACTCCCCAGGGCAACAACACTTAGGGCATGGGGTTGTGCCTAGCTGAAAGTAAAGTGCTATTTTTGTTTTGTATATTTTTGTTCACTGGAAACAGCCTGAATTATATTTATACTTAAATATAACCTATTGTAGGAAGATGGAATCCTTGAAAATACAGATAGCGTAGCACATCAAACACAAGTCCTAATAACTCAGAATGGTTAAAAATGTTGGAAAGCTTTCAAATTATTCCTTGGACCTAGAGTGTTTATCTTGAAAACATTCATTTCATGGGATTAAGGCTTGACTTTAGAAATATCTCTGTCCTACTCATAAACTATATGAAAAAAAAATAGCTCTGTTTCCCTATTTATCCTTGGTACTCAATAGGTACTCACCAGTGTGTAGGCAGCAATCAATCTTCAGAAGCAGTTCTTTGTAATTTTTCCTTGGTGTTGTTGATTCTCATATACAGGAGATTTGTTGTTGTACTTGTCCAATCTGGCCATTCGAGAAAAATCTAACTCATTAAATGTCATTGGCCCAAACTTCCAAAGCCACATGCTGACTTTTTCAAATGTTTGCCTTACCCATACAAATCCCATCATGTGTTAGGTGTGCCTGTATGTACTAATGCTTAATACTCTTATTTTACATTCACAAACACTACTGACTGTCATATATCAGGGGACTTAAATCAGACACCAGAAACAATGCACAGGCTTTTAAAGATACACCTACTTTAAAATGTGGACAAAACATCCAAAATCCATAACAGAAATACTATTTCTAATTCTGGAGCTAGCCTGGCTGCTCCATACTTAAGGCTGCAGTTAGATTTGCACTTAAAGCAGGATTAAATTCTTTCTATTTCATACTTGAATGGTTGAGTTTAGTCTCTGTTTAACATAATAATTTTTAAAGGATAATTGAATTTTCCTTTTTTGTGTGTGTGACAAAGATTTTCCAACTTTGGCAGAAAAAAGATTTCCTTTTTAAAAATGAACCTTTTGATATTTTTTTTTTCCTTTGGAGCCCAGTTGTTTTGGCTATTTCAGCTAAAGAACTCTAGTGCCTGCAAACTCATGGTTGTGTGTCATAAAGCATTATGTACACCTCCATGGAAAAATGGAATATTACATACTTTGTCTCAGTATGCATGCCATTCTCTCCTAGAAATTAGGGATTGTAGGGTACATCTACACATTCACTAATTTGCTGTAGTTACTGCACATTAAGTTTAGTACTTGCATAACCAAGTACTAAATCAATGTGCAGTAGCTGGCACCACTGTGCAGTAGCATCAGTGCACAGCTTTTTAGAGATGCTAAACACGCAATAGCCTAATACTACTGCACATGGCATATTAGCATGGGGTTTGCCTGGCACACTACTGCAGAGTTAACATCTCATGTAGACACACCCTTACATTAGCTAATTTTGAATTCAGGTTTTGTGTGAGGGTGAGAACTGGATGTGTGCAGTTGAACTGCTTCTGTGTTTTAATTTGTCTGGCTGGGTTTGGTGATAATCATAGCATTAAAAAAAATGTCTTAAGAGGAATTAGATGGCAGCAGTGTATCTTGGGATGCTGGAGGACTGCAAATTGCTTCTACAATTTCTGTGGCATAGGCCAATGTTAGTTCAATATGCATTACTTAATAGGATTTGCAGATAATCTTCACCCAAAAGGTCATGTTTGTTATGATACAAGCTTACTTAGCATGTTTTCCTGCTTGAACTCATGAATGGTTACATTTTGAGTGCATTTAACAAATACTGGGTGTGTCTACATGTTCATTAATGTGCCATAGTTACTGCGCATCAAGTTTAGTACTTGCATAACCAAATACTAAATCAATGCACACTAACTGGCGCTACTAAGTAGTAGTGCTGGTGCATGGGTTTTTACAGATGCTAACTGTGCAGTAGCCTAATACTACTGTGCAGTAATGCATTAACAGGTTTTGCCCAGCACACTACTGCACAATGTTTTTACGCTATTGCACAGTTAGCATCTTGTGTAGAAGCACCCATTAAGTGGAATGTGCAATATGGCCCTAGGAAGAGTTCAAGGGAGAGCAACAGAAATGATGAGAGATACAGGAAACTTGATTTATGAGGAAAACTAGGAAGAACTGGGATCATTTAATAAAGAGAAGATTGAGGGATGATTTGATCAATCGTCAAGAACTAAAAAAGGTTTTATAACTGTGTTCTCTGGGTCCAGAGGGGATCAAAAAAGTAGCAATAGGTTTAAATTGCAAGGTTTATACTAAGTACTCTACTAAATAATTATAATTGAACAATGCAAACACCAAATCAAATTAATCAATCAATTAACTGTTATAGGAAATTAAATGAATTAAACCATAAAATGAACACAAACTAAGTTGAAATCATGAAGCAACATAACATGATTAATTTATATGTAATATTAACCATAGAAGCACAGCACTCTTCCCAACCCTTCTAGGCAATATCCTAATCCTTCAGGGCTGCATTTATTAAGTTGCATATAAAATTCACTATTTTCTGCCTAAGTGATCTAACAAAAAAAAAAAAAAAAAGGATCACAACTCTTATTTACTTTTATTTTTCCCCAAGTACACTTTTTTCATGATCAGTGATGTAATCACCACCTTTGTCTCTTGCTTCACACAGGTTTCTCATATTTTCTCAATCTCAGAATTTCTTAAAATATTTATCATGTTTACCAGGTGTGATGTGTTACAGGTTTGGTGATATATCTGTGTTAACTGTACCCATGTTGTAATTGTGTGACTGTTTACCTAATTAACATGTACGCAGAGAATGAAGGGTTAAGTGTTTGGGCTAGCTAATGCAGGAGGAGCCCAGGTGGGCCTTTAACATCAGCAGAGACTTGAATAACTTTGCTGACATTTCAGCAAGGTGAGATGCTTGACACCCAAGAGGTATTCAGAGTAAATACATGACAATGGGAGAGCAGGTTGGTGAGAAGAGCTGGGTGATCAAAAGTGGAGGATCTCTGCAGGTGCTCAGAGCTGTGTGGGTTGACTGGGGACAGAGGGACTTCTCATCCTTTCAGTAGGGACAGAGACCTGGATGGATGACCTTTGCCCCAATATAGGTCTTTACAGAAGAGACTGTCTGTCATGCCGCTTGGAATTGTACATTACAATGGATAACCCTAAGAGGAGGGGAAACAGTTTTTTCAGGAGCAGAAATAGATGCTAGCTTCTTGACTCAGGGCCACAGAGAAATGGGGAGGTGAGGGGCCGAAAGCCTACAGTCTCAGATTGGGAAGGAACTCAGGCTTCCCTTTCCCTGCAAGCTTGGGGTGACTTCAAGGGGTACTTTCACAGAACAGACAAGGTTGCAGTGGTCCAAGCAAGCACACCTGAAGAGACCATTCCATGATGCTAGCTAAGAATTGGGGGACCAAGGATAACTTTTTACTAGACCTGCACCGATCAGTCCATATCGTATCAGCACCAATAAAAGGAAAATTGACATTATCGGCAATTTACTTTTTTTGTCTGATGTGATCGATAATGTTGCCAATAAATGCTGCATGCATGGGCACAACTGCAGCATGCACATAGCCAACCCAGCAGCTTGGAGAGCAGCATCTGGCTGGTACATCTGTTGGGGGTAGGGGGTGGGAAGGGCATGCACGGAGCATATCGAGATCCTTGTAGTGAAGGAGAGAGTGGGGCTGGGGCAGGGGTAAGCACTGCCCAGGTAGCAGGGGGGAGGGCAGGGTGCAGGACAGAGCCACTAGCAGCTCATTCAAAGGGCATGAGGAAGGCAAAGGGTGGCCATCATTGCAGCATGCACCCCCAGGGAAGACATGGGGGCATGTGCTCTCCACATCTGTGTGTGGGGTGAAGGTGGATGCCTCTGCAGGCTGGGGCCAGGGACTGCACTGGGCTCTTCCTAGAAGGGGCCTCGGCCAGGGCTGCGCTTGGGCTGGCGGCACTGAAAAGGGGGCTATGGGATGGGCTACAGCCACCCCAAAATTTGCCATAGCCCTGCTCTCAGCGCTGCTGCCACCTGCCTCGAGTGCAGCCTTGGCCCAGCCCCTCTGCCAGGAAGAGGCCAGCACCACCCCTGGCCCCAGTCTACAGCGGCAGCCCACCCTCACCCCACACACAGGCCCAGGTGGCACACGCCCCCCATGCCTCCACTGGGGGTGCATGCTGCAGTGGAAGCTACTCTCCCCACCCACCACACACACACACACACCCTCCAAACAAGCCACTCAGGGCTCCATACCATGCCCTGTCCTGCCCTGGCTAGGTAGTGCCTGCTCCTGCCCCAGCCCCACTCCCTCCCTCACCACAGAGGCCTTGATATGTCCCCCCATGGCCCTTCTCCCTCAACAATCTTACCAGCTAGATGCTGCTCTCCAATCTAGCAGGATTGCATATCAGCAATCAGATCAGTATTGGCTGATATGGCTCGTTAATAATCAGCCATTAGTATCAGCCCAAAAAATCTTTATCAGTACACCCCTACTTTTATCCTTGGATAAAAGGCTTGCTCGGTGATAGAACCAAAGACAGCCTAATATAACTTCAGTATAAAGATTATTTCTGTAAATCTCTGGAGTTAAAAAAAACTCATCCTAATAAAGTTTCTGTTTATATACCGTAGGCCTCAGTCAGATAGACAAAATTTCCTCACAGGAAACACGAATTATACTCAGATAAACTTTCTTGTTTAAGAAAAGTTAGGCAGTCTCTAGATTGCTAAATATCATCTGTAATGGAAGTTATGATTTAAGGCTCTAGGCACTAGGTGTGAACAGCAGTTCATTGATTGTTTCTGGACAGTCAAAGGTTACTTCTCTACTTGTCTAGGTACATAATAAACTACAGCCATACTATTGTTTTAACCAGGTGTTGGGAACATGCTGTGTAGAAAAAAATAGATTCATAGTTGCATTGTGAGAAGCCTACACCTGAGTTACAACCTAGCTGATACAAACAATGCCTTACATTCATGGCCAAGAATAAGATACAGTCATTAGTTAGAGGCATAATAGCTAGAGGATGTACCAGGGGCAGCAGCAGCAGGGTCAAGCCAGAGACAGCAGCTTCTGGTCTTCCACCTTCTCTAAGTAAGTGCCTGGGGCTGGTGCCATGATCTCCCATTGCTTGTTATGCTACTGTCATTAATCATGATTCCACTGTTAACTACATCAATCTAGTCCAGTTGAAAACTAAATTTGGGGTCCTTGTATTCAATGGAAGAGGGGATTCTAATGCAGGGGTGGCTAACTATGGCACTTGCATTATAGCTATTGAGCACTGTAATTCCAAAGCTAGAACACATGGGAGGAAGGGTGCCAACAGAGCTTAGTCAGGTCCGCTGCCAGTTCCTTGTCTTTTTATTCCCTCAAGACACCTGAAGCTATTTCAGATGTGCATATACTTCTGTTTACAGCTAATTAATTGTCATGATCATCTTCACCATTATCAATACATCATTTATGCAGTTATGCCCTAGACTTCATGCCATGCCTGGGAATGCTGCTCTGAAGCATTTCCTACCCACTTGTACTATCTCCATGTACACCAGTTGTCTAAAATGAGGACATATGGCTTGGGCATGTTAGAATAAACATGGCCAAGACAAGATGCCTAAGAATAGTTGTGGTTGTATGTTCAGAACCACGCTAAAGAAACTAATTTTTAGGAATTTGTGTACACAGATTGAGTGTAAAGAGATGGACCATGCTTTATAGTAACATTCCTGTCCCTGGCACAGAGACAGAGTGGACATGCCCTTAGTAAGCCTTGGAAATTCCAAGGAGAAAATTTAAACCTCATTATGAAAACCAATTCATTAGAGGGAAAAGGTTCTAAACTGGTAAGTTTGGTATGGTATCACAAGGGAAAAGATAAATTTAGAGAAAAGAATAGTTGTGTAAGACAGTGAGGAAATCTCAAGCTCATCTTCTCTCCTTTTTACCTTCCCTATTCAAGCCCCATCATTTCTGGCTCCAGAGACCTGCTTTGCCTTCAGGAAAAAGAGACTCCCCAAAGGTGCCTGATGTTAGCAAAGAAGCTACCATGATGTTTCGCTTAGCCTCTTTCCAGGTTAGGACATCCTTTATCTTTTAATATTATTCAAATGAGTTGCAGGTATAGTTCAAAAGAACATAAATGTCTGTAATTTGAAGGGGGGGATATTATAAAATGGAAACAAAACTACTGTCCCTTTGTAAATACAAGTTTGCTGCAATGCATAAAGGGAAATAATCTTCTGTTTAGGCTGTGAGATATAATAGCACTTACTCTCACAGGTATATATTTTCAATGAAGAAAGCACTTTCAAATCTTTAGACTATTCACATTGTGAGACTTGGTAATTTTTCCTTTAATAGTATGGCATGATATTTTAACTTTTCAGCAGTTAAATTACAATGTTAAGAGCCATAGCTTTAATCAAAGGAGTTGCTGTTCAGGCAGGATTACATTTTTTTGCAAAAACTTATTTTCTATAGTCTTGAACATGATTTCTAAGTGTGTGGAGCCAAGGAAGAATGTACTTCACTGTCTTTAAACAGTAACCAAAGTACTTGTTTGGTTCATTTACAAATGGGAGCTGTAGCTTCAGTTGTCTGGGAGCTCTTATATTTAAAAAAATGAGCCTGGATTTTGTCTGGTATTAAGTGATAAGAGGAGCTTATTGTCTGCAGAATAGTACTCCAGAAACCTTATTCTTAGTACTTGCATACTACCTTGTATGGGGAGGATGAGACCTGAGAATTACAGTTGCCACCTCATAGCTGCCTCTTAAGATCCTGCAGCAGTCCATGCTTCTTTTCCTTCTGTACTCCTCCACCTCCTGTCTACTAGCAGAGCTGACAGTAAAGCACAGTGAGGATTTAAGAGTGTGTTCAACTCAGGTGGAAAAGCCCTGCTTACATAAAGATGCAGTAGTCTCTGAGGTTACTTTCTACTGAAGGCTGCTGTTTTGCCACTGCTCTTATGAGTATGGTGTTTGTGAGACTATGAGTCTTTGGATAAATGTATTACAAAAACAGTTTTCCTACAGTCGTACCGCTGTTTGCGTGTGTAGGTTTTATTTTACCTTCTTGTGTTTGTTTTTGTTTTGATGTTTCATGTTATCAGCTAGCTTTTAAAAAAATGTTTTTTTGATGGGATCTTTTTATGATTTGTTTGGTTTGAAGGTAGACAAAGGCCACATACTAATCCACCCACTGTCAAAGCCTGTCCTTCTGACCTCTGTAGATGTCTGTCTGGATATTTATCACATATTTTCCCATTCATACATGTTTGTGATGTACATCTTTGATGCAAGATGGTGGGAGGTAGGGATGAGGAATGAAGCACAAAGTAAAAGAGGTTGTTACAGCCCTTCTCTATTGCACAGGCATTAACTCTCCTTTCTCAGCCTTGCTTCTCTGCAGAAGGGAAAATGGGTGTCGCTTACTCTTTTCTGCAAGTTAGCAGGGGAATGGGCAAGAGCCTCAAATTTTATTTGACCTCTAGGCTGCCAAAATACTATAGCACCCAGCAAAAATCCTTGGGAAACTGCAAGTGCAACAACTTCTGTAACATTGCTGCATCTTATCTTAAGCCTGAGTCAACAAAAAAACAAACAAACAAAAAAACCTTCAGGAAAAAGAGGATCCACCCACAGGCCAGATCCAGATGTGCAGATACATGCAGTTTGTGGTGCTGGAAACTTCTTTGTGGCACCAAAAGCCATACCTATTGCACATTAAACCATGTGAAATGCTGCTAATTTGCAGTGCCAGGGCAAAACTTGATACTGGGATTTCCTCATAGCAAACTAGAAGAAAAACCAGCACAAAGCATGCCAAAGTGGCATGTGCTAGGACAAATGTGGAGATGGGGGAGCAGGCATCTTTGGGCTGCCTGCTTCCTCTCTCCACACATTTCAGAGTCCCCACTCTGAGACACCCTGCACCCCAGCAGGCCACTTCCTGGATGGCTGCTCCCCTGTGTCCGTGTGCCTCAGCATGGGGACTCCATTGTAGAGCCCCTGCACTGAGGCATATGGAGCCCACATCTCCGGGCACACTGTGTCCCCAGCTGTGGAACAGCTGGCTAGGGTTCAGTGTACCTCAAAATGAGGGAGCAGCCAGCCTAGGGCTGCTTGCTCCCCTATCTCAAGGCACACTGCACCCACCCCAGCCTTTAAACAAGCACCAAGCCTCGCCAGTCTCATCACCAGAGATCCTGGTTTCCTCTGATTTTAAAAAATTCCCAATTTTCAGTTAAAAAAAGTA
Source organism: Alligator mississippiensis (assembly GCF_030867095.1). NCBI lineage: Eukaryota > Metazoa > Chordata > Crocodylia > Alligatoridae > Alligator > Alligator mississippiensis. The sequence goes on from NC_081828.1 coordinate 60,657,618, forward strand.
ACCCCAAATCCTAATTTTTCTGTGATTTAAATGGAACACTACTAATATATATATTTCATTTAATCATGGAAAAATGTGGTTTTTGGGTTACATTTTTTTTAAATTGAAAATTGGGGATTTTTTTTTTTTTAAATCAGAGAAAACTAGGATCCTTGCTCATCTCCAGAAGCAAACTCCCTATGGCTCAAAACACACCAAATGGATCCAGACCATATCAAGACAAGAAATGTAAAAACTGCCAGCACATCTCCACCACTCCCACAATAACTACACCCCACAACAAAACCATCATTATTCCTGGATCTTACACTTGCACCTGCAGAAATGTAATATATCTCATCGAATGCAAATATCCTGATGGAAAATATGTGGGAGAAAAAACAAACAACAACTATGTACCAGAATGAATGCACACTGAAAATCTATCAAAGACAAATATATCCAGTTACCTGGGGGCATAGGCGACGCATAGGGGAAACATTGGGGGGGGGGGGAAATGTGCCCCCCAAGTTTGGCCACCACCGAAGCTTCTACTGGCTCCTGCAGGCAGACTCTGCTTGCCACCTGCCCCTCTCCCTTCACTGTGGCCATGGCCGGCAGCGTCTGATGGCAGTTCCTGCTTGCTGCCTCTGGCACTGACACCAGCAGCTACAGGTGATCCCCGCTCACCACTCACTGCCATGGTGCCCCCGCTTAGTCTCAGGAGTCAATCATTCATGCCTGTGGGTGTACACTTCTCACAACACAGCCACTCTCTCTGTAATCTCTCAGTTCTAATCCTCAAAGGGAATTTACAAAACACCTTTCATAGATGAGCCTATGAACTTTACTTCATAAATCTACTGGATAAAAAAGACATAGACTAAATATAGGCATTGGATTTATGACACATTATCAGATGGCAGGCAGGTTATAACCCCAGGTAACCTTGTCTGCATTTTACCAGTTACAATCTATCACCAGTTCAATATTCTCTCCTCCCCTCCCCTCCCCGCAACTACCTGTCTCACATGTATTGGCTCCCATTTCCTCTGATCCTCATGGCCATGCATTTGCATTTTCACAGACCTGCATTTTGCATATCAGCTTCTATTGTACCATGGAGAAGACATAACACCAGCAGGCTTTCCCTTAACCTGAAGAAGAGTATCTGTGCTCGAAAACTTGCAAAGAATATTTTTTCCAACTATTTAATTGGTCTAATAAAAGATATCACATTTACCCAAAGAACCTTGTCTACTTCATGTACCGCAGCATTTCTGCTGTTCTTAAGTGACAGATGAATAAATTGAGCCTGAAGTGAAAGGAATTGTGCCAATCTATAATGAAAATGAAACCAAAGTGTGCGGGCCGGGAGCGATCCGGGCCCTTTTGTGCACGCAGGCCATGGCCAGCCGCCCGGGCATGCGGGGTCAGAGAAGACCGGGAGTGAGCTAGAATTAGTCACGGACGCATAATAGTTGATTTAAAGGTCGTTTACTTACACCAAAGGTGGTCGTGGTGTAGGCTGGACAGTTTTCCAGGTACAGCTCCGCTTAAATCCTCGTTAGAGGACTACGACAAGTTCGCTCTCTCCCACGGAGTTGTTGAAGCTCCGTGGGTTCTTCTGTTTCTCATGCAGGAAGGGATACGTCTAGGAATCTATCGGCAATGGGGAGAGGCCAGAGACTGGTCAGGCCCCTGTTGCCTTTTAAGAAATATGTTGGGTCTGTAAGGATCCGCAGCGCTTAAAGATCTTCACGCAAGGCGAAGGTTTCTCTCTCACTCCGATTTCTCTCCAACTTGGGCGGAAACCACCCAAGCTCTTTATATGGCTAACAAGCCAATCGCTAGCCGCCACGTGTGCATATTTTAGAACTAGCCAATAATGTGGCTCGAATTCTCATACAAATGGCGGGAAATATTTGCACCGAGCATTTCTTAGATGCAAAAGAAATGCACCATGCAAAGCAAGCTACAAATTGGCGGGAAATTCTCCGTTGCACCGGGGTTCTCTTCTGCAGCAGAAAACTCTACCGTGCAAAGAAGCTGCAATTTAGTGGGAAAATAATTTAGCAGTGCCGAAGCGCACACAAAACAAAAATCACAACTTTGGGTTGTGACACAAAGTAGTAGGCACTGCTTTGATTAATCAGTTCTGATAGTTTAAAAGTAGAAGGTGCAGCTATTCTTTGGCTAGGTGCATTGTAGTAGGATTTTGGAGGTCCGGGTTTAATTCCCAGTGCATTCAAGACTTCCAGAAGTCCTCTAGCAAATAATTTTGCATGAGATCATTACTAAGTTCTTCACTTACACATTAAAGACGTTTAAAAGTAGGCATCTTTCACCAGGAAAGTGATATAAAACAAGATTAGGCATGCAGGGTTCCCACAGAGTGAATGGGGAGACTTAGCTGCCCTCCAGAGGCAATCCAGATTTCCTAGACACTTAGAAGGCACTACAGCTAGCCAACAGAAAACATTAGGTCTTTGTTTTTGTCTGAACTCCTGCTTCTCTTCAGAGCTTACCGTTTCTAAGGAGAAGTTTCTGTTATTTCAGGATCCAAAATTCTCAGATTGGAGACAAATGCTGGAAACAATGTCTGACAGCAGTATTACCTTCCAGTTAAACACAGAATCTCATTTCACTTTTAAACATGACCAATACTAGTAAATAGTGGTATAAGAACTTATCTAGGAAGTCAGAAATAGGGGTTCGGGAATGTATGTTTTGTTTTTACCAAAGAAAGAGAAGGTACGTATTTTTCAAAAGTGTACCTGATTGCTTGAAGTAAATGGTGCTTAATTATTCAGATTATCCTAATGGAACTAGTTGCATCATGATGGCTTCCTAGGATGAATAAAAAGATCCAAAATCTGACCCACGGCCACATTATCTGACTGTTCTTTTAGTATGCAGTTGCCAACTGTGCATTGCAATTGGGCACATCTACACAAGATGATATGTCACTATAACAATGAGCTATGGTGATGTAGCATCAGCAGGCACAAACCATGATGCATCAAGCAACTGCTCAGTAGGTCACAAATTACCTGGGACTGCACAGTAATGGTGGTTACTGCTAAAGCAAGTACTAAATGACTACACAATAACAACTGCACAGTCAGGCGCATGTGTAGATCCACCCAGTATTGTTCAAATGAAGACAGTTATCTGTGGCATAGTATTCATACAATATACTGAAAAAAATATCCATAACAATCTAAAAAAAATCCTCATGAAAACATGTCCAAATCTGTATAAGACTTAATTCCTTGGAGTTTTGGGATGGGGATGGGAGTGGGGGAAGGCAAAAGGGAAGGAAAGAAAATAAGTGTTATAAATAATTCTGGAAGTTTTCAGAGGCTGGTAAAATAGTTCACCAAGAATGAACGTATTTCACTATAATCAATGTGGCTGTGAGTGTATGAAGCAGCAGTGGCCAGATCATTGTAAGCAGTTGCAGAGAACTTAGAATACTTTATGCTAGTTTTTTTTTTTTTTTTTCTGCAGGAGGTGATCAACAGAAAGATGAAAACATAGTGGTAAATCCCCTGGAGGAAAAGCGGTTTCTAGCATAGCATGCAACCTCCAGTCTCCTATAAACATACCCCAAATCTAAACTACCCAAGGAAAAAAAAAGAAAGTGACAAAAAATAATGTTTGCAAGTGATACTAGTCTCTTTCTATAAGAAAAGGAGAAAAGGATACACTAAGCAACACCACTGAGATTAGTAAACATGAATGTGTTACAGTACGTTTGTACAAGAAATAAGAAAACACTTGTGCTATTGATCTTTTTCCCCCCAGAATGCAGCTTTCAATCTGTTTGCTTGCACAGTGCCTTTTGTTAAGAGTGTGAATTGAGGCAAGAGGGAATTCATCTTAAGAAGTAGCTTTCCAGACAGGATGGTTAGGTTATCAGCACAACAGCAGAGGTCAGAAAGTGACAGGCTTTACAAACCCACACTAAACTGAGACCCAATTGGAAAGTTACCATATCTTTCCTTTTACCTGATAGGTCAAAAGTAAGAATGTAAAAAATAAAACTGAATTTAACTAAAGTTGTCCTCTTAGTATAAACATTTTTATTACTACTATTGCTGTTGTGGCAAACCTCAGCTGAGGGCCTCCACAGAGGTCTCTATTGTGCTAAGCCCTGTACATTGATATAACAAGAGATTGTTCTTGCCCTGAAGAGCTTACAGTGTAATAAATAGGAGATTAATCGGTGCTGAGAAATTGAGGTAAAGGAAAATGTAGTTAGAGAGAGAGCTGTGGCATATCTAGGAATGGAATATGGTACTGTTCCTTAGTCAGAAAACCTCCCTTCTCCTCTAAATGGTATATCAATATGTAGTAATAGTTCAAATTCTTTATAGATTTCATAGATTTTTAGGCTTGGATGGGACATCAGTAGATCATTGAGTCCAACACCCTGCCCTGGGGGGTCAGATGACCACAGCCAGGTGTTTTCCGAGTCTCCTGTTAAAGACCCTCAAGGTAGGGGAGAGCAGCACCTCCCTTGGAAGCCTGTTTCAGACTCTGATAACCCTTACCATAAATAATTTCTTCCTAATGTCTAGTCTAAATCTGCTCTGTGTCAGTTTGTGGCCATCGTGTCCAGTCACTCAAAGGGACGTCTTGGTAAACAGAGTATCTTCTATACCTTGCTGCTTCTTTCCTCCCCTGTGTAACAGGTCACCCTCCCCAGCACCACCTTCCATGTTAATCTGCACCTCACATGGGGCGCCCTTGGAGTTTGGTTTGAAGCTCTTATGTCCCGCCCCCTACTCGCATGTCTTGATGAAAATTATTGTTGATGTTCTTGCGAGCAGGAGACTGCCTATTGTATTTTGTATGTTGGGGTCTTTCACCTACCAAGGCGTGACCCCCGTATTTCTCTAGCTAGGCCTCCCCATCCAAAACCCACCAAACAGGGTTTGACTCAGAGGCTCTAGCCTTTTCCAGTGTCGGGCCTTGTTACAATTTGCCCCCCTGGACCTTGAGCTCTCCGCGGCCCTGTCTCGCTCTGCGCCCTCTCTGGCGCCGGGGTTGGTGCACCGAAATGTTGCGCCCTCTCTGGCACTGGGGTTCCCACACTGCTGTGGGTCCCCTATGAGGCCTCTTCCATCTCCTAATAGCCTCACCCAATCTACCAGTTTTAGTCAATAATCAAAAAGGAAAAAATAATAACTGCCACCAGTCACTATGATCAAGCAAAGCAGCAGGTCAGCTTACATTCATAGGCTTTGTGCTTCAACTCCCAACCATCGGTTACAATCCTTGTTGTGGTGTGGCTGCCATCTCTCCACACCTTCATAGTTCCTGCCTTTGGACTGCTCACCCAGCTTCTCTGTGGAGCTCTCAGAGGCAGTCCTCCCCCTTCGGCTGCTGTCTACCTTACTGCCTCTTCCAGTCAGCTGACTAGCTGGCCAGGTTCAGCATTTAACCCTTTCCCTACCAGCACTCCATGCCCAGAAAGTTCTGGCCTTAAAGGGGCAGGCCTGCTTTCTGGTGACAAGGTTAGGGTTCCCTGTTACATCTGATAAATTTGTAGATGGCCACTAGGTCCCCTCTCAGCTTTCTCTTATGGAGGCTGAAGAGAGCCAGGTCCCTCAATCTCTCCTCATAGGACCTTTCCTGCAGGCTCCTAACCATATGAGTGGCCCTCCTTTGAAACCTCTCAAGGTTATCCACATCCCTCTTGAAGTGCGATGCCCAAAACTGGATGTAGTACTCCAGCTGTGGCTTTACCAATGCTACATAGAGGGAAGTATCACCTCCTTAGACCTGTTTGTGATGCACCAGGTAGAGTCTATTGATCACTTTGTCACCTTGTTTGCTCATTTTCATCTTTGAGTCACTATGACTCCGAAATCCCTTTCTGCTGCTGTGTTGCTTAGAAAGTCATTTCCCAATGTGTATTGTGTAGGTGATTCCTTCTCCCCAGGTGCAGTACTCTACACTTATCCTTGTTAAACTTCATCCTATTTTGTTCTGCCCACTTTTCCAGCCTGTACAAATCCACCTGAATCCATTTCCTGCCTTTAAAATATGTTCAGCTCTTTCAATGTACAAGCTCAACATGGACAGCTCTTGTATTGGCCCAAAGTTTCTTCCTTCCCCTTTGTCATAAATCTAGATCAGTTATCTTTGTGGAGAAACTATTTTGATGTAACAAAATGCAAAACAATGGACTATGTGCTTCTTCCTGAGCTTCATTTGAAGCTAAGCTTAGTAAAAAAAATAAAATAAATAAAAGGTAAAGGTTATAGGAATCAATAGCAAAATAATGAAGAACTGCTGCTCTGATTTAATTCCCTAGGATCACACTTTTAATCCTGATGTAAGGATCAGTCAAACAGGTTACCAACACAAGACTCCAGTCAAAGAAAAAGGGAGTAAAATCCTCATTTTTAGGATGTAGTACATTAGTTCAGTCAAGTCCAAGCTTCAGGACAGTTTCTGTCTGTGCCTCCTACCACAAAAAGAATTAAGCCAGTAGTTTCCATAGATTGAGCTTCATCTGTTCCTTTCTTCACATCTTTCTAAGTGTTGTCATGTAGCACTGAATAACAGTACACAGTGGGTTTCAACGTTTCCCTACATGGTTTCTCAATATCCCTTTACCAGATTGTCATTATGCAAACAATAGCAGCTCCCTCTATGGCTTTCAAGACTGAAGGGGAGAATTGGGACAAGATTCATTAGGGTATGTATCACCTATCTTTTTCTTAGGGTATGTATTGAGAATTAAAAGAGTGCCTTAACTGATTAGGTGCCTAAATGCTAAGGAAGACTGTTGTCTACCTTAGGATTAAGGCCACATGTATACAGTCTTCCTGCTGAGCCCCCTTGCTTCTGCTTCATGTGTACCCAACAACAACACTAGGGAAGAACAGATGGCTTAGAAGTGTTCTAGGCACATAGTCCATCACTGTGTTTATGTTCATTATCTCATGAGACCCTGCATGTGACATTGAGGCACACAATCATGATCCTTAGGCTTTCCACTCTATTGTGGAAGTGCAAAGTGGGAACCAGTAGGTGTGGCTTGTGGCCTCATGCTCATGCAGGGAGGCAGTACAGACATGACCTAACTGGTTTAGGTAAATCTGGTGAGCATATATGTCTGTACGCTTAGGTACATAAATCCTTTGGAAATCTGTCATCCGGTATTTTAAAAAGCACCCCAGCTATTTGTAATCTTCCACTCAGTTTATACATTGAATAAGTGCTAGTAACTGATGCATGAATATATATCAAAATAGATTGTCATCTGAATGGAAAAAGTGTACAAGACAACTTCTCAATATCCTTTCCAAATTAACTGATTTGCACAAATACAGTCTCACCATACTTAAGTCTGTACCAAACCTGGGGTGCTTGCTGCGTATTTTTTACATAAAGTGAGAGAACTGAAAAGGATCGAGTTGTATAATATATTTTTTTCTAAATTCATGAGGTTCAACTAAGTATTGAATCTGACTTGAAGAGAATCTTGGTGGTTTTGAAATTGCTTTTTTCCCCAAACCAGACCTACTGCTGATGTTCCAACTCATGTCTTTGCAGCTGATGAAGCCAGGTATTTTTGCATTAAGAATATCTAGTCAGGAAAAAACGTGGTGGATGAGGCCTGTTTTAACCTTCTTATGTTAGTAATAAAGTATGAAGCATTTACATTTCTTTTTTACTTCTATTATTTATTCCTTATTAGCTACAGGCAATATGCTTAATACAAAATAGCTGGTTCTTGCTCATATGGATTTATGAGCTAAGCAAGAAATGAGGCAATCAAGACAAACTGAAGCCAGAGCAAGGAAGTTGTCAGTTTTGTTTTTATATTTTTGCAGTTCTTTTACTACTTATTTATATTATGAGCTTTTAAGTAGAGTTTAAATGGAAAGAGATAATGACTTAGGGCTAAATTTTCAAATGTGAATGCTCATAACTATTGCCCAGCCAGGACTCTATAATCCTGCAATGAATTTCTGTTCAGGGTTCTACTGAAATCACAGTAAGATTTAAGCTTTATTCCATAGTTAGGCTGGTAAGTGCCCTGATAGTCAGAAATATTCAGCATTCACAGCAGATTGAAGCCAATTGTTCAGTGATGTCTATTATTCATATAATGGCACAACCATGTAAAATAATGCACTGTAATAGCTCAGTTAAGCTTAAATGTGTACAGTTGTACTATTTTTTGTTAAGATCTTAACATTTGCATTACTTCATTTAAAGTAATAGTGCCTATACAATAATGGTCCTGCATAAGATTTTATTAGAACTCTGTGCTCGCATCCAGACATGCAGGTGTGTGCACTTGCAGCAGCACAAATCTGTTCTGCCACTTTGTGCCTCAGCACGTGCCCCTGCATGTGCACTTTATTGTGTCCCACTTTGGTCAAACTGCCCTTGCCCAGTTCATCCCAGCTCCTGATGTGCTGGAGCAGCAGGGGCATAAATGAAACAGTAGAGACATTGTGGTCAGCAGCCACAGCATCTCACTGGAGAACCAAGCCTCCATTTGTTTCAGTGCGTGCTATTTTCCCATGCTCTGTGTTGCTTTTTTTCTCAGCGCTTATTTTTTTTTTTGCTTGCATGTCTGGCCATGGCACATCTGTCTTTCTAGGGGCAGGTGGTTTCATCTTTGTTTTTTCATACTTAATTTTTCCTAACAAAAAAAGGAAAGACTCCGGATCCATTCAGACTTAGAGGTGTGGAAACTTTTTTAGCTTTATCATCAGTCTGGATAAGTTTGTTGGCTGAGAGCAGTGCTACATCAGGCAGGCATTCTGCAGTTGTTACAGGGCAGCCTGAGGGCCTGACGGTCTGTTTCCCTGTACTAGATATTGCCCTTTACATAGGTGCAAAGCAGATTTAAAAACTCAACAAGCACATTTTCTTCCAGCAAATTGCACATTGAATTAAGTGCAATAAGGCCAATTCTCATGACCTTATGGTAAATAATTGGATTTCAGATATTTTTTTTCTTAAAGCCTCAGCTCTTGAAGATTTATGATTACATGAAGATCTTGGCTTTCCTTAAACCTGGGCTCACACTCTAGTTCTTACGTTTGGAGAGAAAAGCTTGAAAATACAAACTGCAAAGTCTCAAATAACATAAGGCAAATAAAAGAATCAAGATCTACTTTTAAAAAAATCATCATTTTAAAGCCATTCTCATAATGGTAAGTATCCTAGTGTCAGCTGCAGGCTGCTTATGCAGAGCTTGGTCCAAGAGCATGCATCTGCAGAAAATAAACATAACTGAAAAAATAAAACAAGTATTTTTTTTGCCCACTCTGCTCAGATACATGTCAATGGTTGGAGGGATTTTGTTTACTTTTCTTTCCCTTAGCTCCACAAAATATTTCACCCTCCAGCAGAGACTAAGTATGTAAAATTTCAAATAAAAGCAAAATTGTTATTTCTGTGGATAAGACTTGATAAACTCTTATAGTTAAACACCAGGGTTTCTAGTGCAAGTAAACTTTGAAGCAGAAAAAAATAAGGCAAACCAGATTCCCTGAGATCTGGTCCCTTTGCACCCTTTAAAAAAAGGGCCAGAAATAGCGCACACACTGTCAGTAAAGACTTCTGTGTTTGAAATGATCTCCATGCCAGAGCATGAATGGAGGCTGTACATCATGCATCTGCCACCCTCATTTCTCAGTGCTGTGGGCATGCCAGGGGTGGGTAAAAAGTATGACTGAGGCATGAAGGCCAGTCCAGCAGCTAGGGATTCTTAAATGGCAGGGTAGATTTGCACCATATAGACTATCCAAAGCATGTGTGTGTGCATGCGCATATAATAGAACAAGCTATAAGAGAACAAGGATTCAAGCAAATAGAAATCTGTGATTCTTTTCTAGTAAAATGGTGAGATTATCTTTCTCTTTTCAGGTTGAAGTAGGCATTTGGAAGTCCTCTTTTCTGAAAGTCCAGTTCTTTCCCTTTTCTGTTTCACATTGGAAGATACTTCAAAAGAAGTTTGTATTTTTTTGTCGGGGTTATTTGAGTTTCCTGAACTCTGTTAGGTGTGTTAGGCCTGACAATTTATCATTACTGCTTAGCAGCATACACTCATAGAATTATACACTACAGTCTTTTATGGCTTCTTGGAAGTCTATTGGATAGATGTCTACCTTTTTATAGAGGTGATGATATCTTCTGGTGGTTCATTTATTCTGCCTTAGCTATGTGAACAGACCTAGATGTCATCAAAACTTGCTTTCAAGAAACAAAGAGAGCTGAGACTTTGAACAATATACAAAGGAGAAAGTAGATTTTAAAGTCCTTAAATACTTTACTGTCAAAGTTCAGTTGAGAAAAGAAATTTCATTTTTTCAGTCTTGAAAGTTGTCAGTGTGTTAAAACTGCAATTCCCTATCACAACAGGATTCTTAAAGGAGAATTACCCTCCTCAACAGGGTAACATTCCCTGCATATATCAATGTGCATGGTTGTTAGGCAAAGGGTAGAGATATTTTAATTCAAAGTTTTATTGATAATGATAATAAAAATGAGGTCTCAAAGCAGTGTGTTGATTGATTATTAGTTGCTAGAAATGTAATATTAATGCAAGTTTGGAGAAATGGACAGACAGAAGTGCACCCTTGAAAGGAGTTAGAAATAATGGATCAAATTCTCAGCTGATGGAAATCAATACAGTTCTGTTGGAAATCAGTGGAGCTGTACTGTTTCACAGAAACTAAGAAGCTGACTATATGTGCTGTGAGCCTTTAGTGATTCTGAACACTTTGCATCCCTTAACTGTTATGTCCATGTAAAGTGTCAATGCACAGTTTATAGAGTGTAAAGGACAAAAATAACAAATACATAAAGCACAGTATAATTCACATATACAAAACATGTTCATTTGCACATCTTAGAAAAATCATCTTGAGAAACATTAATCAGGTCCATTTTTCTTAACGACTTACAAAATACCTTCCAATTAATTGCAGTCCAGTATTCAAAGTCAGCATTCTTTATCCATCCCAGGAGCCTTCCTACTCCTTGTCACTGCAAAGAGGTCAGCTCATTTAATGTATGCTGTTGCTACACACATAATCTCAGTACATTGCTTCACTGAGACCAAATACTTGAGCCTGACTATAAATACATTTGCAAACCAGACCTAACCTACTGTCTTTAAGATGATAATACATTCTAGTATGTTATACATATTTCAGTGATCTTTTATATTACAATTCAGAATGGATCCACATCATTCATAATTCATTTAATGCTTTAGTAGTACAAATATGATATATAGTACAAAATTAGCATACTGTGAAGCAGATACTGAAATAGTGGTCTTACATCTGTCACTCCCTGTGTAGAATATAGATATACTTTCTATATTAAGGTTTTAGTGGTGGATGAGACTTCAGTGACAATGGGGGGAGGTTGCTTTCTTTGATTACTAAAATATATGCATCCTGGTGCACCAAGCTAGAGTATTTATTACTGTTCCTGGCAAAGTCAATGAAAAAACTCCCACTAATCTGAATGATTCAGGATCCTGCCTTTTACTGTTAAAATCCTAGTTCAGTTGAACTCAATGCAAGTTTGGCCATTAACTTCAATCAGAACAGGATTTCAGAAAATAAAATGTAATAGGGAAATATCTACTTTGTAGAACTGTAGGGTTCCTTTGCTATAGTGAGTGATGAATCCTCCAAAAGTATGTTTTAGTTTCCTAGTTTTTGTTGATTTAAATGAGGCAACCTAAAAAAGTTCTTGATACCTAGCTACAGCTTTAGGAGGTGTGGCTCAGATAACCAGGTTGACCTGGTTTGAGGCTGGAAGCTTGAGAAGAAATATTATAAGAGAAACAATTATTTAGGGCTTAGGATGATCTATTGTGCTATTACCTCAGGAAATCAGGCATAAATAAAACAAATACATTTTAATACACTATAATCTATTAGTAGATATTTCATATTCAGAATTAAGGAGGAAAAAGGAATATTGGTTATTATTCATATACAATGTACATATAGTAATACATATGAATACTATACATATGAATATATATCTCATTTATTGAAAATTATGTGTTTGGATCTATCAATAATGCAATGTAATAACTGTCTTTAGGCAAATCATCTAGCCCTGGTCCTACTGATGGTGTAAATAGTATGCAAATGGATGGTTATATCATTTTAAAAAGACAGTTAATTGAAAAGAATGCAAATATTTTCTATTATTCTCTTTCCTAGTTAAGGTTCTTTATACAACAATCAATAATATAATTCAGCTAGAGAAATAGAACCCACTGAAGGTAAAAAATTTTTTTTTTATTTTGGAAACATTTATAAATTCTTTCAAATATTAACACAAATAATTCTTTTTTTTCCTAATAGAGAAAGAATAAGCATCAATTTTAAAATCTTTAGTATAAAAATATTAAAAACAAATGGTGAAAGTGCAAAGGTATGTGGCCCTCCAAGGGGCTGAGCATGAAACACTTGTTAACAACAAAAAACCCCACAAAGTCATCAGAGATTGAACCCCCCCTCCAATGCCCCTCATGTGGTTACACAAGTAGGACCAACCATCTGTCTTCCACCCTGCAGAGAGCCCCCTCGATGACCTAGCATGAGAAAAATTTGTCTATATTTTGTTGCAAGGTGAAGTGTCAATTTCAAGTGTTATATATGCCTGGACCAGGTAGCGGGAGAGTTTAAGAGTATCATCAGAACCAGCTTCTGCAAGTTGGTTTATCTGGGTTTTCAAAGTTGGCGCAGCAGGAAATTGATTAGGTAGATCACTATTCCCTTGGCTATTCAGCATGGGATGGAGAAGATGTGTCCAATCTCAAAGAAATCCAAGTCCAGCATGCCAAAGAGGGTGCACAGAGCAGCAAAGAGTGGCTGTAGCTGGGGGTAATCTAGGACGATATGGAAAAGAGTTTCATTTACCTCCTCCTCATAGAAATGAAAGGCCACCAATGCCAATGGGTCTAAGTCATAGACAAAACTGCCTGTAACCAGGGCCTGAAGCAACAGCCAGCACTGGAGGTTACCAGTTCTCCTGGTAGTGGGTAGTTTGTACAGGGTTTGCCAGGCCAGGCAGGCTTGCTTTGGCATTGCTGCCAGTAGAGGCTACCTTCAAGTCAAGCTACCTTCAAGCCTTGCCAGCAGCAAGGACATGGGCATGACACATTTTGACTATCCATATGTGCCGTATTTTTCCAAAATGCAAGGCAGATCTGACCACTTTTCTTATTGGGCACAGGGAGGCATAGCAGAGTACTGAGCCTGCCACTCTCATTACTCTGCACAGCTGGAGAAATAGGCAGTGACAAATGGGGTCTGTTTAACAAGCTGCCATTGTCTATTGAGGACGGCTTTTTGTGTGTAAAGGTGGTCTTTTAGGGCAGCCAGTGCACCCATGGCCAAGAGCCAGGCAGGCTGAGCTAAGTTGAAAAAGTGGTCAGTTTGATTGTGTGCAACTCAACCAAGGAAGCAATGAGGCTTCAGGAGGCAAGGCTTGGTGCCCCCTTCTCAAAACCCAAGTTATGAATAAGGGGCATAACTCTAGGGGTGTCAGATGTAAGCCAGCCAGGCCAGACAAAGCTGCAGTAGAAGGGAGGCAGGGTGTTGCAGCCAAGGCATGTGTGATCTAGTAGGAAAGGTTCCCAATCAAAGTTATGGTTCCCCACCTCATGAAGGAAATCAAAGGTCAGCCTTTGCCAGGTCAGGCATTTCCCAGGAAAGAGCAGGCCCTGAAGGGCTTGCAGGAGGAAGGAAGTCACCCTGCTCATCAACTCAACTATGCCCTGACCTCCCTCACTGGTGGACAGTTATAGGACAGTCTGTTCTCTAAAGAGAGACCTAAAAAAAAAAGTCATTATATAAATATTAAAAACAACTGGTGAAGGAGCAAAGGTATATGGTCTTCTCAGGGGCCAAGCATGAACCACTTCTCAATGACAAAAAACATGTCACCAAAGATTGAAACCCCCTCCAGCATGCCCTTCATGGAGTTACACATGTAGGATCAGCTGTCTGTCTTCCACCTTGAAGAGGGCCTCTTTGATGACCCAGTATAACATAAACTGGTCCACAATTTTTTGCAAGGTGAACTGTACAAATTCAATTGTGACATACACCTGGACCTGGAAGTGGAAAAGTTAGAGGGCATCATCAGAGCCAGCCTCTGTGAGTTGGTTGCTGTGGCTATTCAGAGTGGAGAGAGCACTCCAGCCTAATATCCTTGGTGTTAATTTCTCATTAAATGAAATGAACACTTGAAAGAAGTGAAGTGCAACATTTTTAACATAAGTTGATTCAGTGTTTTTAGGAAAAAAATTAGAGGGGACACAAATTTCTGCATTTATTTTATTTTATTTTTGACTGCACATTTCAGCACAAAAGCTGTCATTTGAAAAATTTTCCTCCCGGCAAAAACCTCATGTAGCAATTCTCCAGAGTTTAAAAGAAAGATTTCAATCCTACAGTGCTTTCAATTAAACCTTTCCAGACTGCAACTGAAATCTATATGGTGAAGTCATCTTGCCCCCAAAGCCAGTTGTATTTCTATTTGTTTATTTGTTTGTTTGCAGAGGAAGCTGGGAAGGAGCATTGGTTATTTAGAAAGCAAAGAGATAGTTTTGCAAATACTTAGAAAACCTAGAAGCATTGCAAGATCCTTAGGTCTCTCAGGGGAATCTTTAGCATCATACTCATCTACCCTTAACACAGGAATTTACTTTGTAATTCAGCATATGTGTCAATATATAGATACAGTTAATGTAAAGATTATATCTTTAAGAACAGAGTGGAAGTGGTGTAGCTGTCCCTACTCTATAAAAAAGGAATATTATTGTGGTTCCTTCACAATAAAAGAAAATGTTGATTTCCTATCTTCTTTATTTGTTTTATTAGAAGAAAAGCATTAGAAGATATATTTTTAGAATAAAAATGTTATGAAGCTAGGCTGTCAGAAACTTTGCCCTTGCACCTTTTTTTTAATCTCTGCAAAATCCATGTGTTCTTTCTGTTTTTCTTCTCTGAACAAGTTCTACAATGCATTCATCATATTAAAAATAATCATGAACAATAGGGCTGTGCAAAACAGTACCATTTTGTTTTGACTTCCATTTCACAGTTTCAACAGGGCTGTGTTTTGTTTAGAGTTTAGCTTCATTTTGAAAGCGCTGTTCCGTTTTGTTTTGTCGAAACTGTTTTGCTGTTTTGACACTGTTTCAACGTTTCACCCATAGGCTATAAAGGAGAAGCACAAAGCTGCCTATAACTTTGTCATTTTTTGGAAGATTTGGATGAAAACACCAGGGACATTAGCCTCTTCTGAGGGCATGAAATTTACCAAGTTTCAAGGAGATATGTGCAGGGATTTCTGGGAAACGGCACCATAGGCTGCTGACAATCAAAACTCATGTCACATGTGTCTGTTAAGGCACAGCAGGGTGAAAACTGCAGGCATGGTAGTGCCTGATGAGGCCATGGAGCCTGCCAGGTTTCAAGGAGATAGGTGCAGGGGTTTCTGGGAAATTGCACCTCAGACTGATGACAAGGAAAACTCATGAATGGGTGACACCATGTGTATGTTAAGGCGTACCCTCACTGGTGCTGGGACCTCTACACAACACAATAGTGTGCCCCAATGAGGTCTCCTCCTCCCGTACAGCTCCAGTCCAGTCCACCACTTTAAATGACAACAGGTAATAACTTAGTGAGCAGCACAATAGCACCAGCAGCATCTCAGGCAGCCAAACAGTCACAGTCAATATGAAAGCAGTCCTTCCCACCCTTTCCCCCTCCCTCTCCTTACTTTCTGTTTCCCTGCAGGCAAGCCCAGCTTCAGCTTTGAAATTCGAAATGTTTTGAAATGTTTTGACTGCCCTCATTTTGTTTCGAGGCTGTTTTGAAGCCTTCATTTCATTTTGATTTAGCTGTTTTGAGCTGCAAATGAGTCAAAACAACAGTGAAATTTTGCACAGCCCTAATGAACAACTCTGCATTTAAGAATTATAGTAATCTAGTATGCAAAAAATGAAGGAGGAAAAAACATTCAGGTTAGGTACCGAGATTCAAAAAGCCTGAGGTGCAAATGATCACACTTTTGCAGGTTTCTCTGAGCTGCATAAATTAGATGAGGAGGGACCAGAACACATATTCACTCCTTGTGGGGAACATGCAGATACCTGAACTGCCATAAAGTGTTCAGGATGCTGGGGTCACTCTCACATGCCTCCCAACTTACTGGAGACTGCCAAGGATAGCCAAATGCAGCTGAGACACTGGGCATTCCTAACTGGCTGCCAGGCACATGTCCCAACCCTCTCCTATCAACCACAGGGGGGAGGCAAGCCTTAACAGGATAGCTCCCCGGCAGCATCCCTACACCAGTGGCCAGCTGCCACCAGTGGCAGCAGCAGGGGGAGAGGCGGGAAGTGGAGATCCTGCTGCATGGACCTGGACCCTCTCAGACCCAACCAGGACAGCTGGGGGTACAGTGGGGGCCACCACTTTCCCCCACTCCCCTCCTGCCATTGACAGCTGGTGAGGGTGAGACAGTGATGAAAAGGAGAAGCCTGCACTGCATGTCACCCCCACCTGTGCTGACTTGGGGGAGCAGAGGTAAGGGATGGGGCCTCCACTTTCTCCCTCTCCCCTTCCACCACTACCAGCTAACAGGGAGCAGGGCTGGGGAAAGAAGCTATGCTGAACCAGGAAGCCTGCTGGCTGGCCAGGGAGAGCCAGGAAGTCTGCTGCTCCCCAACCCTACCCATCCCTTACTTCTTAGCCCAGCTGGCAGGTTCAGGCAGAACACAGGTCTGGGGGGCAGAAGCTTTGTTCCCTAGCTCTGTGACAGCCAGTGCTCTTCCAAAGCAGACAAGTGCAGGCCCAGGTTAGCCCACCAATGCTGTGAGAGGGGTTTAGCGTGGACCTGCAAAGTAGTCTGCGATATTAGGGGATCGGGATCTAACTTGAGTTGGGAGGGGATCTGGTGCAGAAGTTCAATAGATTGGTCTAACCTAAACCAATTAAATCTGATGCTACCTCCATCCAAATCCATCTTAGACTGGGTTCTACCATTTTTAAACCAATATATGTGCACTGACCTTCTGCTTTGTTTCAGGTTTAGACCAGTTCACTTTTACCAGTTTATGAGTAGTATCTGTACATAGCCTTAAGAAAACCAGTTTCAGAAAACCAAGGTGTATGTGGTATGTTAGTGTATATACATAACTTATGAAAAAAATATGACAAATAACCCATTTGAGTCTACTATGCTTTTTTTTAAGAGTACAGAAATTAAAATATAGAAGTTGAAAGTTAGAAAGTTGAGCATTTTTTTTTTTTATTATTTTATTTCTGGTTATTTGAAAATGCCTGAGTTTATAGAGCAGAAAATTGAGAAGTTGGAAAGACTTTTTTTTTTATATCTTCATTTTCCTTTTTTAAAACTAACCAGAACATGCTTGTGAAAGGCTTGTTCTTCATGGATTAGATTGATATATCTGATTTTTCTGTCACAAGGCTGAAATCTTTGGAACTTGTCTACTGTGTACTTTCTTTTATAGGCCTCCCTCCTAGGACAACACTTAAATTAAAAAAAAAAAAAAAAACTTTTGCCAAGCTAAAAAAAAAATTGTTTTTGAAAGCTTGTCTTAGTCTATCTTAGCTGTGTAATTGGTCCATTAAAAGATATCACCCACAAAAAGCTTTTCCTCTTTTATTCTTATTCAGGAAACCATAAGGAAAGTGCTAAGAACTTTCCTGAACTGGGTGATAGTTTATAACTTTCTAACAGTTCAAATACATCATGTATTAAGTTATCAGTTCATATATATACTTATAAAAACAGCCATCTATATATATATCCACTCCACATTTTATATATATATATATATATATATATATATATATATATAAACAAATACATATAGACATAGAGAGAGAGAGAGAAAGAGAGAGAGAGAGGTCTATATCTATATATATTCATTTATTTATTTATATGGATGCATGGATGGATATACAAGTATATATATATCTATAAATATAATTTCAGGTGAAATACCATTTAGTACTAGTATTTTATGTGAGAACTAGTATCTAAGATGTAAGGGGTTGTGACATTTTTTTTCTTTTTCTTTCTTTTTTTCCTTTCTTTCTTTCAACATGGCCACTAACAGGTGAAGCCCTTCTGAGCTCCTCCAGCTCAGGACCCTTCTGCGCATTCCCCCCCACTCCCTGCCCCCCCGTTCCTCTCTCCACCCCCCTAAACCTTGCCTCTCCCCAGCCTGTACTTGGGGACCTCCTCTCTGCCCCTTTCCCCTGCTTTCTGAGCTTTTTCCCCTGGGCTCTGGCATCCTCATTTGCCTCTGCCCCTCCCCCACTCCTGCCTGTGCTCTCCCTTTGATTCCTGCTGCCTCCCTCCTCCAGAGCCCCTTACCCTGGTCTCTGCCATCTCCTCCTGCCTTAGGGCTTGCCTTCAGCCCCTGCAGGGCTGTTCTGCCGCCCCCCCTCCCCCATGCCAGGGCTGATTTTGGGCCTGTTTTAGTCCCCTCCCAGTCCCCAGCTTCAGTTTGAGGCTTTTTTGTCCCCCTACCCCCCGTAGCAGCCCCTGTGGGAGAGTTAACCCTCTCCTGCCCAGGATGGATACCAGCAGCCAGGGCACTTGCCACGGGGATGTCTCTGCAGATCTCCCTCTCAGCCATGGCCTGCAAGTGCATGCTCCTCTCCACATCAGGCTGGAGGCCTGCACCAGTGCTCTGGTGGACCTGCTGAAATGCTAGAGTGTCCTCTACACCTTCCAGGTAAACTCAGTGCCCATCATCTACCTGAGCTCTTCTAGCCTGGTGAGGGAGGTGTATGCAGTGGGGCTGATGATCTCGGGTGTCCACTACTTGGTTATGCCCCTGGATACCCCGGCAGTGTGCGTAGTGGCCTCCAGTGTCCCCCCACACCTGCCAGACCAGGACCTCACCAAAGCACTCAAGCACAATGGTGTCCTCATGAGCACCTGGCACAGGCTGACCATGGGGAGCAGGGACCCCAGGCTCAGGCACGTCCTGTCCTTCCAGAGGCAAACATTCATGCTCTTCAGGGTGGGGTCCCAGACCTTGCCTCTCTCCATGACTTTTGTGGTGGATGGGAGGCTGTATGTAGTCTGCCTCTCCCAGGGCTGGACCGCATGCCACCACTGTGGCAGCAGCTCGCACCTGGCTGCCCAGGGCCCACTGGGGCAGTCCGTTGGGACACCAGCTGCTGCACCCACACAAGGAGACTGTGTGTCTACCTCTAGCATGGGAGCCTCATCAAAGGGTGGGGCTGGGGGCTCTTCCCAGCCCCCTTCTACCCCTACTTCATCTGGGGGGATCAACACTTCTGGTGTGAACATGCTACCCAGTGGGGGGGCCTGGGACATCCTCCCAGGCTCTTCCTGCCCCTGTTGGGGCTGACACCCCACCCAGTGGAGGGTTTGGGGACTTCTCCCAGCCCCCTCCTGCTCCAGTCCCTTCTGGGGCAAATGGTGCCTCAGGCGCTGATGCCCCACTGGGTGCAGCAACCATGGGCTCCTCTCGGCCTCCCTCCACCCATCTGATGCAGCTGTCCCCCCAGTGCGGGGCCTTCATCTGGTGGAGGAGCTGGGACATCCTTCCAGTCCCTCCCCCATCCCAGTTCCACCCAGAGCAGCTGGTATCTCAGGTGCTGGGGCCCCATTGGGTGGAACAACTGAGACATCCTCTCTGCCTCCCTCCATCCCCACCTCAGAGAAGGTGTGCCTGAAGGTGGCAATTCCCAAGCAGCCCAGCCCACTCCCTTTGGGGGAGACACCACCTACTCCTCAGAAAGCGAAGAACAAGAGGCAGAAGGGAGCTTCCCAAGGAGTTCGAGCCCCTTTGGGAACTTTCTTTGCCAGTGCCAGGGAAAATGTAGCAAGGGAGCCTGGCCCCACCCTGCCTCCCCCGCCAGTGACCCCACCACCTCAGGCCACAACTGAGGGTATCCCAGCGGCATCTGGCAACCCCTCACCCCTGTCCCAGCCCATGGGACTTGTGAGCAGCAGGGCAGAGAGAGTGCCTGGCTCTCCAGAATCAGGCACAGGAGATGACAGAGAGGCCCACCACCCCAACACCCCCTCCCAGAGGCCAATGATTCATAGATTCATAGATGTTAGGGTCAGAAGGGACCTCTATAGATCATCAAGTCCAACCCCCTGCATAGGCAGGAAAGTGTTCTGGGTTCAGATGACCCCAGCTAGATGCCTATCTAACCTCTTCTGGAAGACCCCCAGGGTAGGGGAGAGCACCACCTCCCTTGGGAGCCCATTCCAGATTTTGGCCACTCTAACTGTGAAGAAGTTCTTCCTAATGTCTAGTCTAAATCTGCTGTCTGCTAGCTTGTGGCCATTATTTCTTGTGACCCCCCCAGGGGCGCCTTGGTGAGTAGAGCCTCACCAATTCTCTTCTATGCCCCTATGATGAATTTATAGGCAGCCACAAGGTCGCCTCTCAACCTTCTCTTCCAGAGGCTGAAGAGGTCCAGGTGCCCCAGTCTCTCCTCGTAGGGCTTGGCCTGCAAGCCCTTAACCATATGAGTGGCCCTTCTCTGCACCCTCTCCAGGTTATCCACATACCTCTTAAAGTGTGGCGCCCAAAACTGGATGCAGTATTCCAACTGCAGTCTGACCAGCGCCCGATAGAGGGGAAGTATCACCTTCTTGGTTGCATCTGCTGATGCACGATAAAGTGCAGTTAGCTTTGCTGATGACTTCGTCACACTGATGACTCATGTTTATCTTGGAGTCCACCAGGACTCCAAGATCCCTTTCCACTTCTGTGCTGCCGAGCAGGTAATTTCCTAAGCAGTAGGTGTGCTAGACATTTTTCCTCCCCAGGTCCATCACCTTGCATTTCTCCTTATTAAATTGCATTCTATTGTTTTCTGCCTATTTGTCCAAGCTGTCCAGGTCTGCCTGTAGTTGTTCCCTGCCCTCCGGTGCATCCACTTTTCTCCACAGTTTTGTATCATCCAAAAACTTGGACAGAGTACACTTCACTTCCTCGTCCTAGTCACTGATGAAGACACTGAAGAGTATTGGTCCAGGGACTGAGCCCTGCAGGACCCCACTGCCCACGTCCTTCCAGATCGATACTGACCTGTCCACCACCACTCTCTGGGTATGACCCTCTAGCCAATTTGCCACCCACTGGACTGTGTAATCATCCAAATCACAGCCTCTTAATTTGTTCACCAGTACGGGGTAGGATACCGTGTCGAAGGCCTTCCTGAAGTCTAAGTAAATGATATCTACCTCTACCCCTGCATCCAGGTGTTTTGTAACCTGGTCATAAAAAGAGCCTAGATTAGTCAGGCATGATCTACCTGCTATGAACCCATGCTGGTTTCCCCTCAACATAATATTTCCTGCTGGGCTCTCACATATATGAGCCTTAATAATCTTTTCAAAGACTTTACCATGTATGGAGGTGAGACTGACTAGCCTGTAATTGCTTGGATCCTTCTTCCTCCCCTTCTTGAAAGTAGGGACCACATTGGCCCTTTTCCAGTCCTCCAGGACCTAGCCCATGGAGGTGCACACCACATGCCTGGGCCACCTCCTGGACCTCTGGAACCTGGCCCGTGCACCACAAGTGCTCAAATATTCTTGCCATGATGAGGAGATGGAGTGCCTGCCCTCCAAGTGCTGCAAGCAGCCCTGGGAGTGGGACAACATTTGCCCTCCAAAGCACATGGGGATCAATCTCCTGGATGGTCCTTGACCTGGGGGCCTGCTAGGGAGCCTGGCCATCAAGGGCACTTTCACCAGCCTCACTGGTAGGTCCCCTCCCAGGGCGAGGTCCCACCGGTTCTTGGTTGGGAACATCCAGCTCCTGCTGGTGAACGCCTCCCTGGGTGATCCCTAGCTATGGAGGCCTCCTCAACCTCTTAGAATAGACCAAGGGCCAGAGGAACGTGGCAGAGAGTATCCGACAGTAGTGCCCAGACCCTGTGCAGTTTGTCCACACCACCAGCGATGCGACGAGGTTCATGGGCCAGGAACTGGGCATGCTTCAACATGCCTTCCAGCTTGAGAAGCTGGTGACCTGGGTGAGGGAGGTGTGGGGCTGGGGCAGGTCCATGGAATAGAATAGGGCAAGGATAGGCCTACCCCTGTCTCTGTGGTTTTGCCCTACTCTATCACCTGTTCTCCCACCTATACCCTGCCTATCCTTCCTCTCTATTCTCCTGCTCATGGCTGCTACCACAATTGCCTCACTGAATACCAACAGCTGCAGGGACCTGGGGAAGTGGATGGCTGTCCTGGAGGGTTTGCAGCAGGAAGCGGATGGCAATCACATTCCTCCAGGAGAGACACAGTGATGTGTATGATCAGGCCAACTTGCACGCTGCCTGGATAGGCCACTTATTTCTAAGCCACAGGACCAACTTCAGTGCAGGGGTGGCAACCCTCCTTTCGCCGCAGCTGCAGTATGACTCGGTGGTGGCACGAGAGGTTATCCCCAGCTGGCTGCTGACTGTCTACATCACCCTGGTACACCAGAGCCTGCTCCTCATAAGTGTCTACATGCCCACTGAGGGGAGGGAAAGGGTAGCCTTCTTAGAGACTCTGGTGTGCTGGTTCCTGCACCAGGTGGGGGGCCTTGGCTTTGAATGGGAGCTGTTCATGCTGGACCTCATCTTCCTGAATGGGGTGGTCCTTCCCCCATTCTACCACAGCATGGTACAGGCCTGGTGGGCTGCCTTTCATCTTTGTCCCCAGGTGAGATGCCTGTGGTTCCCACAGCTGCTTCAGGAGCCCCTGGTCTATAACCTGACCCTGCAACATGTTGTGCCAAGTTTTGTCTCCGCCAGCCTCACGGTTGCCCTCATTGAGGTGCACACGATGCCTGGGGCACCTCCTGGACCCCACTCAGTTGGACTGGCTGTTGGCTGAGGCCCTGGCTTCCTGGCTGGCCCTGTGCTCCATCCACACCGCAGGCCAGCTTCTGCAAGCCGTTAGAGCTGCCCTTCCAATGGAGGTGGCGGCCACCCTGGAAGGCTACCTCCAGGCCCACCAGGCCCTCCCCCCATGGATGGCATCTTCCTGCCACTGTGGTCATTCCGGCAGTGGTCAGTGAGCTGGCCAACCAGCCCAACACACTACTGAGGCTCCCTGTGCCCCTGGAAGCAACACAGGCTGCCCCTTCAGCACACTGCTCTGGAGGGGACTCTATGCATGGGTGGTAGATACCTGGCATGCCCAGGTGCTGGCCAGCCACCCTAATACCATGTGGTGGCAGTGCCTGGCATTGCCTGGAACCCCAATGTGGCGCACGTTGTACAAGGCACCCACCGCCAAGAAGACCACCAACCTTCTGGCCACTGGCTCCTTCATGTGCTACTTGGACCCAGTGGCCTTGGCGGCCTGCCCCTTCTGCCCACGGATGGTGGAACATTTTCCATGCCTTCCTTGACTTCCCCCAGCTGTGGCCGCTCTTAACCGCCCTCGGGGTGCTGCTTCAGGTGATGGGCTGGGACTTTTCAGAGAACACATACATTTGTTTTTTCCTGTACTGGGTGGCTGAGCAGGGTACAGTCAGCCTAGCCAACTTCCTGGTGGGCCAGGCCAAGATGGCCACCCTGAAAAGCCACTGAAACCAGCTCACCGGGACCAGGATAGACAATGCCCTGCACCTTTTCTTCCTGCTGGTACAGGCCTGCCTCTCACTTGAGTTTGAGCATGCAATCCTCTGGCGGCTGGTGCCCACCTTTGAGGAATGCTGGGCCATCGAGGGGGCACTGTGCCGAGTCAAGGGGGGATACCTGCTCCTTGCACTGTGATGTCACCACCTGCCGAGGTTGCAGGGGCGGGTCCCAGAAGCTGAGACCTTGGGCTCTCTCCATGTGGGCCAACCCCTGATGTCCTGAGGCCCCCACTGGGCATCCCTGCTGTAGAACTGTGTACATGTATATATGTATATACATCTTTGTCTCTTGTGTTTTGCTTTTTTTTCTTGTGTAGAGTGTGTGGGCAGGCCTTTCAGGCCATGAGCCCAGCCCTTGTCCTTGAGGCCCAGAGCTTCGGGCCAACCTGTATATGATCTTTACTGCCCCGCTCACTTGTCACCCTCCCCAGAATAAATGTTTCTTAAAAGTCAAAGTCTTTGTTTCTTTCTTTCTTTTTACTGAATAAGAAAGAAAGATCCCAAAGCCTGTGATATTAACAAAGATGATAGGGCTATGTAAGTACAAACTTACCTATTAATATAAAATGTCTCTTTTGTGTATCTCTTACCTAGATTATTTACCTAGAATAGGGCCTGTGTACCATTTGGTTGTAGGGGGAGGTCCATGCCATAAATAAGCGACATGTTTATCAAGCCTGGGAAGGCCTCTACTGTGTAAATTAGGGACTCATTAGTCAAAACAAAACTTTCTAACATAATTATGTTTTCATCAGTAGGTCATACTCCATTCCTGATGGATTCAATTGAAGTTCAAAAGAGATGAATTAGACCCAGTCCATTTTAACAGATGTCTGTAAGCAACTCTACTATGGAGGAGCTTTGAGACCTGTCTATGTTATGATATCAATCAGTTTTGTGAGAAAAATCAAGAGTTGGTGATATAATTTGTTCTAGATGTCCATATGCTGCTAACCAAGTTATATTTAGACTCATCTTATACATAAACTGTCAATTAACAATGTCTATCATTGTCTCAGAGATGGAAATACAGAGTGTATCAGTGCAAAAGTGGCTTTAATCAATGAAAGATCAGACTACAGATCAATACACTGCATCCTTGAGGAGAAATCAACTAATAGCAAATGAAAGAAATCCTTTCACTAGGCAAACATCCATGCTACACTAGATATCAACTTAAACTGGTAGCAACCGAATTCCAAAAACATAGTTTTTGAATTTATAGATTTTTCTCAGGAAAAAAAAAATAATTAAAACTCCTACCTTTTCAGAGTGATAAACATATAACCGAAATAGATCCCACCTTTTAGGGATCATATTCACACGCTAGATTTATGTATTAAAATATCTTGACCTTTTACTCTGAGAGCTGTTTTGACTCCAACCTAGAAAGAAGTGACTGAAAGTGATTCTGAACTAATAATTATGAAAGGTCAGAAGAAAGTAGCTTAAATAATCTGCTAACCCATTGTTGAGCAGGCACTTAAAAATGGAAAGAGCAGGTAGTTAGTTTAGCATTAATTTTCTGAAATGGTTTAGGTGATTGGCTTAGCTTGATGACTACATTTCTACACAACTGACATCCAGGATAATTTTTAGGAGGAATAAAAACAGCAGAGATATTTTAGAATTATTTTTAAAAGTCTACTATAAAATCTGCTGTTGAAAAATGTCATGGAAAAAAAGTTTTGTATATGCGCATTGTAAAACATAGTAAAATATATATATTTTGCTTGAAAAAATAGTGGAGGGTGCAGCAAATGCACCTAAATAATAAAGTAATAAATTATTTATTAAAAGTAAATTTTGTTCGCTTGTGTCAGGTATCCCAGTTGTAGCCATATTGGTCTAGAGGAAAAAGCAATCAGGCCTCATGGTAGAAGTGATATTTTTTATTAGACCAACAAGATTTTTGAAAAAAAAAATCTTTAATTACAAGCTTTTGGTCACAAGCACCCTTCATCAGGTATCAGAGAAAATATTATAAGAGTTCTCTTGGGCAGAAATGAAATGTCATATTTCATAGGATTTCATAGAGGTGTCAATATATGGAAAACTCCTTTGGGCAGGAAGTTCTTAGCTGGTAAGGAGTCTCTCAGCTCTCCTGTGAGGCTTTGTGATAATGAAAATTTTACCTTAAACAAAGGCAGAAGCAGTATCTCAGGTTTTCAGGTGTCAAAGTTGCTTTTTGCTTGGGAAATTATGAAGATTTAATTTGAAAAATAGGCTGAAGTTGGATATCTTCCATGTGTCAGGTATCCAGGTTGTAGCCATATTGGCCTAGAGCAGAGGTGGCCAACCTGTGGCCCCAGAGTCCAAATTCTGAGTCCAAACTGAATAATGTGCTCACTGTGAGCAGTCACATCACATGACATGACATAACAGCTATGGAAGTCGGTCACTGTGTGCATGTGCAAAGATTCAAGGAGATGAATATCAACTTCTGAAGAGCTTCAGAGAGTTGGGGGTGGGCACAGTAAGTTTTCTCCTCAATCCCTCTGGTTATGGGTCACAGACACAGGAGGGAGAGACGAATTGAAGAAGTGAACAGAAGACTGTGGTGTTGGTGCCATCAAAGGCTTTGGCTTCTTCAACCACAGTCCACGCTTCAGAGAGAGAGGCAGCGGTTTGTTGGGAAGAGATGACCTCCACCTCACTTCCAGTTGGGAAGAAGCTCTTCTCAGCCAGAATGGCTGACCTGATTGATGGGTCTTTAAACTATGTTCACTAGGGAATGGGCAGACAACCACCAGGGCAAGCCCACCAAGTGGCAACCAATCAGCAGGTCAAGTAGCACAAGGGAATTCACTCCTACCCCAGCCCAGGGAGGGGACTTTTCTACAAGGGCAGGGAAGCCTAGGGCTTTTGATGCAAGGCTTATTTGCCTATATACAAATGCCAGGAGTGTGGGGACAGAAAGGAGTAACTGACCCTTCTGCTAAATAAAAATGAATACAATCTCATAGGTATAACACAGCCCTAATGGGACTCCATATATGACTGTACCACAGGTACAGAAGACTATACCTTGTATAGGAGGGATCATGATGCAGGAAAGGGTGGGGCTGCAGCTCTCTATGTGAAGGAGCAAAGAAAGCAGAGATTGGCACCCAAGGAGGATGACTGGAGACCGCCTTGGTTAGAATACGGGGGGGGGGGGAGGGGGCTTGGTGAAGAGGATATAATGGTAGGAGTCTATTACAGCCCTCCTAACCAGGAGGAAGAGCTTGACCATGAATTCACTAGGGAACTGGCAGAGGCTGCACACTTTTGGTGCATGGTTGTCATGGGTGAATTCAACTATCCTGACATCTCATGGGAAGAGCACTCAGACAAATCTGATCAGTCGCAAAGCGTCGTCACTTTCATTGATGAGCTCTGCTTGTCTCAGTAAGTCTATGGGCTGACAAGAGGTAAGGCGCTGCTTTGATCTGGTTCTGGCCAAAGGGGATGATCTAGTGAGCGACCTGAGAATCAAAGGGAAGCTGGGAGACAGTGATCATTTGCTGATCACTTTCTGTATCCATCACAAATCAGTCAACCATGCAAAAATCCTTGACTTTAGGAAGCCAACTTCCACAAGCTCAGGAGGCTGTTTGTCAAGGCCCTGAGAGGCCATGATCTGACAGGGAGCAGAGTACATGATGTGTGGTTGCTCCTTAATGCCACAGTCCTTGAAGCACAAGAGAAGTCCATTCCAGCCCATAGGAAAGGTAGCAAAAGGGCTGGGCAACCTCCTTGGCTAAATAGGTACGTCATGGACCTCCTATATCTGAAAACAGAAGCTTATAAGGGACGGAATTCAAGAAACATCACTAAGGAGGAGTATTCAACACTGGCCCGCACCTGTAGGGAGCAAACTAGGAAAGTCAAGGCTGAAACTGAACTCAAACTGGCTACAGGAATCAAGGACAATAAAAAAAACCCTTCTTTAGATATGTGGGAAGTCAGGGGGAAAAAGGGCAACATTGGACCCTTGCTAAACCAAATGGGGTAGCTGATAACTGACACCCAGGAAAAAGATAATCTCCTTAACCATTACTTTGCAGTGGTTTTCCACCAGCCCAAGGGAATCACCCTGCCTGATCAGATGCAGGATTACCAGGGTAAGGGCAAACAAATGCCCATCATTGGCAAAGATCTTGTGAGGGAACACTTTATAGATTCATAGATTGTAAGGGGCTGTAAGGGACTTTGCAAGATCATTGGGTCCAGCCCCCCGCACCAGGAAGAAAAGACAACTGGGGTCAGGTGACCCCAGTGAGGTGACTGTTCAGTCTGCTCTTCAAGATTTCCAGGGTACGTGATTGCACCACCTCTGGAGGGAGTTTATTCCAAAGTCTGGACAGCTTAACTGTGAAGAAGTTTTTCCTAGTGTTAAGCCTGAAATAGTCTTCCATGGGTTTGTGGCCATTACTCCTGGTTTTCCCCAAGGGTGCCCTGGTGAACAGTAGTTTGCTGAGCCCTTGATGTATTCCCCTGATGTAACAGTAAGCTGCTACCAAGTCCCTTCTCAGCCTTCTCTTTTTAGGCTGAAGAGACCTACGTCCCTCGGCCTTTCCTCGTATGGCTTGCCTTGCAAGTCTCTGATCATATGGGTGGCT
This sequence comes from Alligator mississippiensis, assembly GCF_030867095.1. Taxonomy (NCBI): domain Eukaryota; kingdom Metazoa; phylum Chordata; order Crocodylia; family Alligatoridae; genus Alligator; species Alligator mississippiensis. Next base: position 60,685,899 of record NC_081828.1, read on the forward strand.
CTTCTCTGGACTCGCTCAAGTTTTTCCATGTCCTTGTTGAATTATGGTGCCCAGAACTGGAAGCAGTATTCTAGCTGTGGTCTCACCAATGCTGAGTAAAGTGGAAGAATCACTTCCTTGGTTTTGCTTGAGATACATGCCAGAGTACTGTTTGTCCTGCTGGATACAGTCGCACTGATGGCTCATGTCCATACTGTTCTATTATTACTCATAGGTTCCTTTCAGTCACAGTGCTAGTCAGCTTGGCACCACCAGGCCTTTAAGTATGTTGGGAATTGTTCATCCCCAAATGGAGCACTTTATACTTTTCAATGTTGAACTTCATCTGGTTCCGATCCGCCCAACTTGTCAGCCTGTCTAGGTCTGTCTCAGGCTATTTTCAAGTATGCCCACACTCCCCCATAACTTGGTGTCATCTGTAAACTTGGCCAGTGAGCTCTTCACCCCCACATCCAAATCATTCATAAAGATGTTGACAAGCACTGGACCAAACACAGACCCCTGGGAGACACCTGTGGCCACTTCTGGCCAGGATGACACAGGTCCATTCATTAGAACTCTCTGGGTCCTACCCCACAACCAGCTTCCTATGCACCTAACTGTTGAACAGTTAATCCCACAGTCCTCCAGTTTTCCCATAAGAACATCTTGAGATACCAGATCAAAGGCCTTTCAGAAGTCTAGGTATATAATGTCAACCTCCTCTCTCTTATCCAGATGGCAAGTTACCTGGTCATAGAAGAAGAAAAGATATGTAAGACAAGATTTGCCCATGATGAAGCCAAGCTGGCTGTCATTCAGAATCCTATATTCTGCAAGCATATCACACACAGACTCCTTGATGAATTTTTCCAGGATTTTCCCTGGGATAGAAGTTAAGCTAATTGGTCTATAGTTGCCTGGGTCCTCTCTCCTCCCCTTCTTGAAATTGGGCATAACATTGGCCCTCTTCCAGTCTTCAGGGACCTCCCTTGAGCGCCACAAATTTTGGAAGAGTTTTGCCAGAGGTCCTGTGATGATTTTGGCCAGCTCCTTCAGCACTCTTGGATGAAGTTCATCTGGTCCTGCTGACTTACAAATGTCTAACTTTTCTAACTGATCATGCACGAGCTCAATGTCAACTCACAAGGTGACCAGATCAAAACCTGATGACATTCAACATGGAGAAATGCAAGGTGCTCCACCTCGGGAGAAAAAACCCACATACTACTTATAGGCTCAGCAGTTGCTACACTCATTAGCACCATGATCGAAAGAGACTTGGGTGGTCATGATTGAAGACGAAAATGAGCCACCAATGTAATGTTGCAGCTGGCAAAGCAAATAAAACTCTGGCTTGCATCTACTGAGGCATCTCATGCAAGACCCAGGAAGTCACCCTCCCACTGTACTCCACCTTGGTGAGGCCTCAGCTGGAATACTGAATCTAATTTTGGGATCCACACTTTAGAAAGTTTGTGGAGAAACTTGAGAGAGTCCAGAGGAGAGCCATATGCATAATTAGAGGGCAAGAGAGCAGACCTTATGAGAAGAGGCTGAGAGACATGGGACTCTTAAGCCTGGAGAAGCAAAGGCTCAGGGGTGAGTTGGTGGCAGCCCATAAGTATATAAGGGGTGTACATTAGGAACTGGGAGAACATCTGTTCACCAGGGCACCTGAAGGGAAGACAAGGTCTAAGAGTCACAAACCTCTGGAAGACCATTTTAGGCTGGACATAAGGAAAAACTTTTTTACCACCTAAGTCCCCAGAACCTGGAATGGACTTCCCCCAGAAGTGGTGCAAGCACCTAGTCTGGACACTTTTAAGAAACACTTGGATAACTATCTTGCTGGGATCATTTGACCCCAAATGACTTCCTGTCCCTTGGGCAGGGGGCTGAACCTGATGATCTTGCAAGGTCCCTTTCAGCCCTAATGTCTATGAAATCTATGAAATCTACAGGATGGTGGTCTGTGGCCACATGGCAGGGATGGCGTCCAGCATGAGGTGCACCAGATGCACCTCATGTAAAAGCACAGGCAATGGCTGGGGCACCACATGCTGCTCCATACTGCTGGTTGGGGCTGGGGCTGGGGTGCAGTGGGGAGGACCAGGGCCACGCTCCACAGCAACAGTGTTAAGCTGAGTGCAGCTCTGTCCCAGGCCATGCTGTAGGCATTAGGAGGAGGACAAAGGGTTCCAGGTGTTCTCCATCCCATCCAGGCTATACTGCAGTGGTTGTAGCTTATGTGGGCAGCAATGGAGTGAGTCCAACCCTGCATGGGTTGAAGGGAGCAGAGGCAATGCCCGTGTTACCTGCCACCCCAGGCTGGGGCTCCCATGCCTCACCAGGTGGCCTGGTAATACACCCCACCGCCACCTTGGGCAGCATCTCCGATGCTCCTCTACCCCTACCACTGCAAGCATGGACACCTGTCCCCAGCACCACTGAGCACTGCCTCAAACCCTGCTGCCCCAGAACTTGGGACCCACCCCAGCCCCAGAACCTGGGTACACCTTCCCCCAGCACTGGCAGGCACTCCCCACTTCACACACTTCTGCCACACTTACACCTGTGCCCCATACCCCTCTCTGGACAGTCCCTAAACCCTGGCCCTCCAGACCTACCCCCCCAACTTACCTGTATGCAGCTGCCAGGACTTCTACCACCATCCTGCCTGGATGCATGTCAGCCACATGTGTATGCTCATGCACAAGCATGTGGCACTCCCTGCCTCCACTCTTTGCACCCCAAGAAGCTCCTTGCAGGCTAGAACAGTGCCAGCCTACAAGGGGACACCTGCCATTTCCTGCATTTTTCTCCTTTAAATTGAAAAAGAAAATCACTGTTTTTCCATATTTTTCCACAGTGAATGAAAAACCCACATCCCTGGTAATAAGTGCCCTTAGTATGGTCCCACCCTACATGAGTGTGCCCTCATGGATCGGTCACATAACAATAGATGCAACTCAGAATCTGCAATAGTAGAATAATAGTATTATCAGATTCCACTGAAGCACAGCTTGCAAACGCAGATGATTAAATGAACATGAAAATTGTGCATCCTGTTCAATGGACTGCAAATGGAACTCCAAATGCTTTTGAAACTTTTAGCTGAGGTGTTTAATAAAGTGTGCTTCGCAACACAATCACTAAGATCCTAAGCACGTCACCAAAATAACATGGACTTTGCAAATTTCTGTCTTAGCATTGGGAAATAGGCAATTTTTAGATAACCAGATTTTTATAAATCTGGTTTACAGTATGCATGAATAATTGGAAAAAAGTCTAAATATTTTGCTTAGACTCTGTGTGTGTTTTTGAAACAACTGAACACTTGCTGTTTGTGATACAGTATATGATTGTTAGCTCTCTTCTGTCTGTGGCTATATTTGTACTGAACCAGGGTCCTTAACTCTGACTGTGATCTGTAAAACCATTTTTCATACAAAAAATAATAATAATTTTGTCTCACAACTATTTAGAACAGCTCTCAGACACTAGTAGCAAGTCCAAAGTAGTTTTAGTGTGCACATAACAATCAAAGATTAATAAGGGGGTTCTCAAACTATAATGCATTCACCAGTGGTAAGCAATTAGTTTGTTTCATTTATTCACTACACAACAATTTTTTAGAAAGGTGATATGAGAACTGATAGAGTCAGAAACTGATGGAGTACATTATAGAAAGGGTCTACAACAACTCTGAAGGTTCTTGAGTGGTCATTACTCAAGGAGTATCATGACAAATTGCCTGTCTTTAACTTGAAAAAAACAAAAAACAAATAGAAGGATATAACTGAATTATCATTGTATTTTTATTCATTCAGAATCATAGATTCATAGATGCTAGATTCATAGATTCATAGATGCTAGGGTTGGAAGGGACCTCAAAGGATCATCAAGTCCAACCCCCTGCCAGTGGCAGGAAAAAGTGCTGGGGTCATGTGACCCCAACCAGGTGTTTGTCCAGTCTCCTCTTGAGTCCAGTCTTCTCAAGGTAGGGGAAAGCACCACTGCCCTTGGAAGCCCATTTCAGATTCTGGTGACCCTAACCATGAAGGAGTTATTTCTGATGTCCAACCTAAATCTACTGTCTATCAGCTTGTGGTCATTGTTTCTAGTTATTCCAAGGGGTGCTCTGGTAAACAGAGTATTTCCTATTCCCTGCTACCCCGCCCTCCCCCCCGCACGGTGAATTTGTATACTGCCACAAGATCCCCCCTCAGCCTTCTCTTACAGAAGCTGAAAAGGTCCAGGTCCCTCAGCCTTTCCTCATCAGGCCTTCCCTGCAGGCCTCTAACCATATGAATGTCCCTCCTCTGGACCCTCTCAAGGTTGTCCATATCCTTCTTGAATTGCAGCGCCCAAAATTGGATGCAGTACTTTAGCTGCAGCCTGACCAGTGCCACATAGAGGGGGATCACCACCTCCCTGGACCTGTTCATGATGGACCTACTAATGCATGACAAAGTGCAGTTAGCTCTGTGAATTGCTTTGTCACATGGATGACTCATTCATCATGGAGATGACAATGACTCCGAGATCTCTTTCTACCGCTGTGCTGCTGAGAAGGTAATCCCCCAGCCTATAGGTGTGATGGTAATTCCCTCTACCTAGGTGCAGCATCTTACACTTGCCCTTGTTGAACTGCACCCAATTGTTCTCTGCCCACTTCTCTAACCTGTTCAGGTCCACCTGGATTCAGTTTCTTCCCATCAGTGTGTTTGCTTCAGCCCATAGTTTGGTGTCATCTGTGAATTTGGACAGAGTGCTTTCCACGCCCTCGTCCAGGTCACTGATGAAGATACTGAACAGCACTGGTCCAAGGACCAAGCATTGGGGGACCCCACTGCCCACATCTTTCGAGGTCAATACCAATACCTTGAGAGAACTGTTAGTTTGAAAGAGCTCTACAAAGTAAGTTAAGATTCCACAATCTTTTCCTTATAGGATCATTTTATAACATAATCTGGGGGAGGGAGGTTTTCAATGGTTACACTATAAAAGTTTATTAATTAAATGTATATATCTTATAATTATTTCTCTATGTTTGACTCCTATACTTTGACTTGGCTTGACATAAATAGAAATGCCTTGGCAAAACAATAATGCCACATTGCTGACAACTTTGCTGAACTCTTGATCCTGTCCTAACATGGTCATTGACCTTTTGCTGGAAAAAGAAAGAGCACTGCCATAATTCACTTAAAAAGCAAAACAACACCCTGCAAATGGAAGGAAATATGTCGTGGGAGGTGAAAAAACATCTCCTTATATCAAAGTTAGAGGTTATATTTGTATAAACATAGTTTGTTCCATTGAATCTGAGACAAGCATGTCAAAAAACTCTGATGGCTTCTATATTACATTCATAGAAAGGTGATCACTTAAAGCAAGTTGTTTGGTCACCCTGTCAACCCTGCTTTTAATATGGAATGAAATTCAAAGGCTGACTTCAAAGGCTGCCACTCAGTAAATCACATTCCTATTACAATTCTGGACATCTTTTGATGAATAATTCTTCAGGCTGGTTATACACAGAACTAGAAACTATGTGTAGGGTAATGACCACCAAAAGATCTCAAGGAAGAATCTTGATCACATATATTCTACACATTTACAAAGATATTGTTACCCACTCGCCCACATTTATTACAGACAAAGGAAATTTGTGGTGCTGAAAATTAGACTATTGTAAGCCTTGTGAGTTCTTATGAGCTCCTATGAGGCATGCAACTCTCAAGCATTTTTTCAGAAACATCATAATATTTATTATGATAATATTTATGGCTTTGTTTGATGCAGTCTCATCTTATTTTAATAATTTAATAAACTGAAGTTTTACTTCAGAAAACATAACTCTTTGTAGCCTCAAATAACATATCACATTTTCCAATAAAATATGTTTGTGCATGACTGAAGCAAGGATCATTTTTTAGCATAGTGAATAAAAAAATTATGATTGTGTTTGTGTGTTGTGCGGGGGGCAGCATTGTTTATTGTTTATTTTTTCCTACTATCTCCATGCTCATATTTGGCAAAAGGGAGGGAACCCTGTTGTTTAGACTTTGTGAGTTATAAGACTAGACCTTGCCTTTCTTCTAGGGATTTGGGTTGGACACATCATTCTTATCTAAGACATAGGGTAGTTAGCTGAAGAAACACTTAGAAGAAACCACATGATATCATGATCTTGAAAGATTCTGCACTATATGGTATAAAAAAATGCTGCTCCTAAGGTAAAACAGCGATACTGGAACCAGCTTTAGAGTCTTCTACTATGTGCTATAGCAGAACTTAAGAAACTTGTCACAAACACTTCCAGGGGCCTGCCACATCTCCATGATTTATAGAGGCACAGTGACAATTGATTTTATTTTTGTTTGAAATGGTAACACTTCAATGTTTCCATGCACTTGTTCAGAATGAAAAAATAAAAGTAAATGCTGTGGTTGTTTTTTTTTCCCTAGAAGCTTAATACATTTTTATTTCACTACAGACTACTTGTTTAGTAGCTCCATACTACCAAAAAACACCACCTGAGATATTCACCAGAGATCTATTCCCATCATTATGAACCATTTGCACCCCCTCATTAATGTCTACATACACAGAAGATGGACATTCAAACACTTGGGAGAAGACAGTGAGGTTTGGGACAGAGGTGTTTATATCACATTTGTACAGCACAAAAGGCAAATGGTTCCTGGTCCATAAGTGAGGCTCTTAAGTACCACAATACTACTACTAATAAGGATCTTTGAGCCCCATATCTTTTCATTAGGAGACAGGTAGAATAGGAAACCTTAGTGTGCTAAGCAGCAAGGGTTTTTGCTTAAAATTTTTCTGTACAAGGCTTAGATGTGACATATATGGCTAGGGCTATCCCGGGGCGGGGAGCAAATTGGGGTGACTGCCCCAGGCTCCATGCCTTGGGGGGGCTCTGTGGAGCCAGGCGGAGCGATTGCAGTCACTCCGTGCTGCTGCTGGCTTCATGGTCAGCCGGTCACTCGGCAACCCCCCCCCCCCCCCCGCCAAATCCAGTGTGTCCATCCATTCGGCATCCCCCCCCGCCATACCGAATCCACTGCCAGCTTCCTTGCAATTGGGAGCAGGGCCCCACACAGGCTGATTTGCCCTGGGCCCTGCACCCTGCTTGGGTCATCTCTGTATATGGCATTTTTATACTCTCTACCATCCTAGGGAGCACTGCAGTAAAACATAGCATGTCCATTTTGGTTATGCTACACCATGCCTTCCAACATGATGTAAGGCATGATTTTAACTCTCCTCAAGAAAGGAAAATAGGGCTTGTTGCAAGAGACCCACTAATTGGGAGAATGAGAATTGTATTTCACAAGTTTCCTTCTTGTATGACCAATCTTAGGCCATAGTTTGAGTTTTTGTAAGAATAGGCTTATGAAAACATATATCCTCACTTTGCAGTCTGATGTGACTATTCAACAGAATTCTGTGCAGGGTTTGATTTGAACTGGTTTCTTCATAGTTTAAAATTATATGTGGACATTCACTAGGTCCTTGCTGAGATATAAAGAGAAAATAAGAGTCCTGACTTACAACACCTCCACAAGAAAGACTGCGTGACATCTCATTTTTATTTTCGTATACGAATGTGCACATGATTTTGGAGAGATTATTTGGAGGAATATGCATATATTTTTGGAGAAAGTATGCACATGTTTTTGGAGAGATTAATTTTACATGCTTCTAGGCTTTGGTGGTTGCCACATGGGGACTGGAAGGAATTCCCCTCCAGCCTTCCATATAAACCTTGGGTTTGACTGAGCACATCAGTCTCAGCTGTCATTATGTAGCCATCACCTGCCAGTTGCACCTCTGAAACATTATCTGTATTAGAAAATCACATATATTAGCTACTCTAGTATTTGTAATAGTAATGATCTGCCTGGTAATCTTACCAAATAAATAAATAAATAAAGGAAGATTTCTTGCCTCCACTTTAATCAGGGTGGGTAAGCTTATGAGCCTCTGGCCCAAATCCAGCTAAGCAGAAACCCCCCATTTCAAATAGCTTACTCAACCAGATGGTATTCTACTTATTATATAATTGAATTTATTCTTGATCAGAAAGTAGAAGTTACTGAAGACATCATTTTCAATTGTCAGTGATGTTGAGGAAGGCATTGTATTTCATTCTGCACAGTGGGCCATGATCTACCTCTTAGATATCTTGTAATGGTGCCAGAGAAGTCAGTGCTTCAAAGTATCATTAAATCCAATTAAACCACTCATCCTTTTATAGGAAAAATAATAAAATAAGGAACAACCCTGACCTCAACCAAGTTCTTTCTTATAGCAGACATCAATAAAAATTCATTTATAATTCTCTCCTTTCCACTTCCCTCCACACTTTGTATTAATATCAACACAGACTAATACTAGTAGTGATGATTTACCCTCTAGAATATACTTTAACCCCACAAGTCTAAATAATTGGGATGAGTTGTATAGAATAATGGGCTTTATGAGCTGTTTATTTAAATGGAAGATAAGGATATGATCTTCAGCTGTTATAGTAGCTCCTTGGGGCCAATGCCTCACATGAGACCATTAACAGCACAACTCCATTAAAATTAACTATTTTCTTTGGTTGGTATCAGCTGAGCATCTGGTCCAAAACCTCCACACCTTGACATTTTCCCCCATCATTATTATTTTCTTCATGCCTGTGGGTTTGTTTTTTTTTTACTTTCTGTTTGTTTTCTCCAAGATGGAGAAACATGATTGTAATTCTGTGCTGGGAAACGAAGATGGCATCAGTATTCTAAAAATGCTCATGGCAAGGTAATGCATGTAACATTATGACTAATTTGAATATGCGGTCAGTTTTATTGTCCTCTAGACATTACAGATGGGGGAGTGGGATTGTTTAATGGCAGATCTGCAACATTAAGCTGACTCTAGTTTTTAATTAGAGCTTCTTTTGGAACCAAATTGAATTAATTGTTTTTTAAGTAAAAACTACACTGCAACAATGCACTGGGGATGAAAGGCTTTAACATTCTATTGACTATAAACAAAAATATATATATTTGTCAAAAGAGTGTGTAATGACAGTGTTATGAAATCTGAAAATTTCCTGTGTTTTCACAGATGAAATACCAAAGGAGATACAACACAAAAGATTTGTTTAAAACCTTTCCATTCTTTTGTTGCTTTATTCATCAATCACATTGTAACACAGTGAAAACATTTTAAATGCAATTAACTTTTGTATGTTTTTGACAAATCTCAAACTTATTACAGAAGGGATTTTTGGTTTTGTTGTTTTGATTCTTTAAAGATTTCTCTCTGCCTTCAATACAAAAAGGGTTTAAAATTCAACAGGCATCCAGAAAAGAAAAGAAAAAATAAATTTTCAAACTTGAACTTTTGCTTTTAAACAAAGTAAAAGGTAGGAAGTGATTCTTAATTGACATAGTGAATATAAAGGAAAGCATTCTCAAAGCTTAGAAATCCCTTAAATTCCTCTGTTCAATCTTCAAATACCCTAATTTAAAAGAAAATGCAATTATAATGAAGGTTGTTTTTTTTTCTGGAATGTTCAGTGTTTTCCCAAGGAAAAGGAATTGTTCCTGGCCAAAATGTGCCTTTGGGACTGTTTTTTTTTATTATCCTTTCCATTTTCTGAATTAAGAAGGCACAGGTTACTTGCCTGCATACAATATTTACACCATTATACTAAAGTACAAGTAGACCCAGATATTTAAGTGAGATCTTAAAGGTGGAGATGGTCTCCACCTCTCTCCCCTAGGGAGGAGGCTCTTCTCAGCCAGACTGGCTGACCTGCTCCACCGGGCTTTAAACTAAGCCCGCTGGGGGACGGGGGGACTACCGCCCCTGCTGGCCCGCTCAACAATCCTTGAAAAGCCAGCGGATCACGGCACTCAAGGGAGCCCACCCCAGCCCCAGCCCTGGTAAAATCTGTGGGCAAGGAAGGAGCCCCCCAGGGGGCACTTGCCTGCCTGTACACAAATGCCAGGAGCTTGGGGAATAAGCAGGAGGAGCTCATCCTCCTGCTCAGTGCAAGCAATTACGATGTCATAGGGATCACGGAGACCTGGTGGGACTCCACCCATGACTGGACCACGGGGATAGATGGCTATACCCTGTACAGGAGGGATCGTGTAGAGAAAAGGGGCGGGGGTGTAGCTCTCTATGTTAAGGAAAGCTACGCGTCCCTGCAAGCCGATATTGGCGACCAGGGTGGACGGCTGGAGACCCTCTGGGTTAAAATCCACAGGGAACACGGCACAGGGGACACAATGGTGGGAGTCTATTACAGACCTCCCACCCAAAGTCCTGAGCTAGACCAGGAGTTTGCCCAGGAACTGGCTGAGGCAGCTTGCTCCAGGACCATGGTTGTCATGGGTGACTTCAATTACCCAGACATCTCGTGGGAGGATCGCTCAGCAAAATCTGAGCGGTCGCAGAGCTTCCTCTCGTGCGTGGATGACCTCTACCTGACTCAAGAAGTCTATGGGCCAACGAGAGGCAAAGCGCTGCTCGACCTGGTGCTGGCTACTGGGGAGGACCTAGTCAGCGACCTAGTGATCGATGGGAAGCTGGGTGACAGCGACCACAAGCTGATCACCTTCACCATCCACCGAAAAGCTGGCAAGTCAGTCAGCAACACGCAAGTCCTTGACTTCAGGAAAGCTGACTTTGACAAGCTCAGGAGGCTTGTCAGTGAGGCCCTAAGGGACTGCGACCACAGGGAGAGGGGAGTTCAAGAAGAGTGGTTGCTCCTCAAGGGAGCGATCCTCAATGCACAAACTAAGTCTATTCCATCTCGGAGGAAAGGCAGCAAGAGGGCACAGCAGCCCCCCTGGCTCTCCAGGGACCTAGCAGACCTCCTGAGGCTAAAAAGAAAGGCCTACAAAGGATGGAGGATGGGAGTCACCTCCAAGGAGGATTATTCTGCACTGGTCCGGTCCTGTAGGGAGCAGACCAGGAAAGCCAAGGCTGCAACTGAACTCCAGCTAGCTTTGAGCATCAAGGACAATAAAAAGTCCTTTTTCAGATATGTGGGGAGCCGGAGGAAAAGCAGGGGCAACGTTGGACCCCTGCTGAACCAGATGGGACAACTGACGCCCAGGAAAAAGCCAACCTATTAAATAGGTACTTTGCGTCGGTCTTTCATCAGCCCCATGGGACGCCCGTGCCCGCTACAGGGCCGGGAAGTCCGGGTGAGGGTGATCCCCTGCCCTCCATTAATGCTGACTTTGTGAAGGAACATCTTGAGAAGCTGGATACCTTCAAGTCAGCCGGCCCTGACAATCTTCAGCCCAGGGTACTCAAGGAGCTGGCGAGCATCATAGCCCAGCCTCTAGTGCGGATCTTTGAAAACTCTTGGCGCTCTGGTGTAGTGCCCGAAGATTGGAAGAAGGCCAACGTGGTGCCTATCTTCAAGAAAGGGAGGAAAGTGGATCCGGCTAACTATAGGCCCATCAGCCTGACTTCTATCCCGGGGAAGATCTTAGAAAAGTTTATTAAGGAGGCCATCCTTAATGGACTGGCCGATGCCAACATCTTAAGGGATAGCCAGCACGGGTTTGTTGCGGGTAGGTCTTGCTTGACCAATCTCATTTCCTTCTACGACCAGGTGACCTATCACCTGGACAAGGGAGATGAGATTGATGTCATATATCTTGACTTCAAAAAAGCCTTCGATCTGGTGTCCCATGATCGTCTCTTGGAGAAACTGGCCAATTGTCGCCTTGGGTCCCCCATGATCCACTGGCTGGAAAATTGGCTCCGGGGTCGGACCCAGAGGGTAGTAATTGATGGAAGTCACTCATCGTGGTGTCCTGTGACCAGTGGGGTCCCCCAGGGCTCTGTCCTTGGACCCATACTGTTCAACATCTTCATTAATGATGTGGACACTGGAGTCAGAAGCGGGCTGGCCAAGTTCGCTGATGACACCAAACTTTGGGGCAAAGCATCCACACCAGAAGACAGGTGGATGATCCAGGCTGACCTGGACAGGCTCAGCAAGTGGGCGGATGAGAATCTGATGGTGTTCAACGCCGATAAATGCAAGGTTCTCCACCTTGGGAAAAAAAACCCGCAGCATCCTTATAGGCTCGGCAGTGCTATGTTGGTTAGCACTATGGAAGAAAGAGACTTGGGGGTCATCATTGACCACAAGATGAACATGAGCCTGCAATGCGATGCTGCGGCTAGTAAAGCGACCAAAACGCTGGCTTGCATCCATAGATGCTTCTCAAGCAAATCCCGGGACGTCATTCTCCCCCTGTACTCGGCCTTAGTGAGGCCGCAGCTGGAGTACTGCGTCCAGTTTTGGGCTCCACAATTCAAAAAGGATGTGGAGAAGCTTGAGAGAGTCCAGAGAAGAGCCACGCGCATGATCAGAGGTCAGGGAAGCAGACCCTACGATGACAGGCTGAGAGCCCTGGGGCTCTTTAGCCTGGAAAAGCGCAGGCTCAGGGGTGATCTGATGGCCACCTACAAGTTTATCAGGGGTGACCACCAGTATCTGGGGGAACGTTTGTTCACCAGAGCGCCCCAAGGGATGACGAGGACGAATGGTCACAAACTACTACAAGATCGTTTCAGGCTGGACATAAGGAAGAATTTCTTTACTGTCCGAGCCCCCAAGGTCTGGAACAGCCTGCCACCGGAGGTGGTTCAAGCGCCTTCATTGAACACCTTCAAGATGAAACTGGATGCTTATCTTGCTGGGATCCTATGACCCCAGCTGACTTCCTGCCCTTTGGGTGGGGGGCTGGACTCGATGATCTTCCGAGGTCCCTTCCAGCCCTAATGTCTATGAAATCTATGAAATCTATGAAATCTTGTATAATAAACAGACAATCTCAAATAAATCTCCCTATTCACCCTATTTCTTTTTGATAATGAACTTGATTCAAAAGACTCTCTAGAGTTTGGAAGCTTATAAAGCTTGTCCTCTCCAAGTACCCAGTGTTCTACTTTTCTGATAAATTGGCTTTCTTTAGCAGTATATTTTGGAGCTGAGTCATTTTGTGTATTTTTCTAGTGACTTCTATGCAGCTCTGGAGAAGCAGCTCTTGAGAAGCTAGAACTTCACGATCACTGAATTTATTCTCACAGCTCTCTGAATAGTGGACAAATGTTACTCCAGTTTCTGGGTAAGTGCAGAGAGTTAGTGACTGTATACATACTTTGCTTAAGCAGCTTGTGAGGGCCTTGTTACATGGTAATTACAGGCATCTTCTGGAGCTCTTAACTCATGGAGCAGCTGCACTAAACATCTTTATGTGGCTTAAAAACTCAGTTTTCAGCTCAAAATTATGCCACTTCAGGGCAGTATTATCTCTAATCTGCACAACCCAAGTCCTAGTCTATTAAAGCATGGCCACTCCCTACAGCTGTTCCACCCAAGTTGAAGTCTATCCCACTATCACTATCTCAGGATGCAGTGGCTTTTCCCACACCCTCCTGTTCTCTGAATCAGGTGACAGGGATTCTGGGGTACAGGGGGCTAGGAGCAGTGCCTTGTATCCCAGGCACATCAGGCAGAGTTAGTGCTGCAGTTCTGGAGTGCCCAGTGGCCACAGTGCTTCCTGCCACTGCCTGAACCATTTCACTGCTCCTGCCATGCCAGGGTGGGGGCAGGGGCGAGGGTGCTATGCTTTAATCTCCTACCTTGGCAGCAGTCATGGAGTCTGCACAGGATGTGATGTTCCTAGGTGTGGTGGCAGTGCTACTCCCCACCAGAGCCAGGCAGTTGCAGTGTCGGGCTCTAGCCCCAGGCCCTGCACCTTGTTGGGCTCCTTTTAAGCAGGGGTGTCAGGCAGCAGCAGCAGCCTCAGAGCCCCAGGACTAGGCAACAGAAGGTATTTGATATGGGGAGGGCGTCCTGCCAGATGCTTCTTTCTGGTGCTAGGAACCCCTTGAAGGTTGGAGGTGTCTGGGAGCTTGGTGGAGCCCAGAACCATACCTCCTCTCCCCAGGTGCTTCTTGGTAAACCCCTGGGGGCACATCCAGTATGGGCAAGTCTGACCATAGCTGCTCTTGTCTCAGTAGCTCAGGTTCTAGATCTTACCTACGTCCCACATGACCCTACACCAGGAGCATTGGCCAGGCCTGGATGGAGATCTGGGGGGTCTCTGAGAGAATAGGGGGATCTGGGGGGTCTCTGAGAGAATAGGGGGATCTGGGGACTCCAAGCCCAGGCCCCCGATGTGCTCCCACATGCCTGGTGTTCAGAGGTTCTGTCATTCCAACCCCTTCCACTGTGCTTGGGCTCTGCTATGCCCCATGCCAGGCACCCAAATCCCCCAGGGCAAGGGCTTGGGTATCGTGTGCCCCCCAGGCATCCCACTCTCCCAGGGACAGGTGGCTCAGGTGCACTGGGGAGGGGGCTGCTGGCTGAGGAGGGGGGATGCCTCATTGCAACCACACAGGATTTGGGCAGGGAACGGCCCTAAATAGGGGGCTGTTGCAGCAGCTATGAGGGGCAGTTCCTGATGGAGCTAGGCTTGGGGAGTTCCCCAGCTTCCCTTCTACCCCGAGCATGTGGTCCCCACCATGGCTAGCAACCACCCAGCTATAGGTGCCCTACCATCAGCACCCTAGCCCCTCTACACATTGGGTCTTGGCATCACTTAGGGTTGCTGGAGATGCATCTAACCCACATCCTGGTTTCCAGGGGTACTGCCTCTACATGGGGCCATGCACAGTTCCTAGTCCTGCCCCTGTTCACCAAGCCTCTAGTGGCAAGTAACAGCTGTTCAGGTGAGAGACAGTGAGGGAAGGTTTTTCACCTTGAGGTATGACTGTTCCAGTAAGCTAATCAACACTAAGCTGATTAACATTTGTGTAGTTTACAAAATAAGATGCACGTGCTAAACTCAGATATACAGCACCCAGGCTGGGAGCATCATCCTGCAGCCATACTCTTGACACCTCTCTCTCTAGCCTTCTTCAGAATAGCAGTAGGGGACACCTTTTTAAACTGACTTCAGGACCTCATTTCTAAGCTTTATGTGTATAAGTGTAAGCAGATAAATGAGATACTCAGGTGTGTCCTTCCGTGGATACACCAGGGTATGCAGTGTGAATAAAATGCTAGATAAATGTGCCATTCAAAAAAAAGTTACCTGAATATCTTACTAAAATGTTTCTGTTTATAGCTGCCTAAGAAACTGAAACTAATGTTTTCAGATGCCTTGTGTTTGAGAAAAAAAAACAAACAAAAACCTCACAGAGATATAAGAAAAAAGATATGGTATCAAATCCATAATTAAAATATATTTCCCTGGATCCCAACTATTGTAACTGCACTTTTATTTAAACATGTATCTATATGCACTTGTGTGTAGCTTCCCCTCCTCTCTTACTAAGACATTCATTATTAAAAACTGCAGATCGTTATATTGGTCATGCAGTGGTTTATTTCTTGGTTTACTGGGATAAAATATCTCCCTCTTAATGAGAACGTTTCTCATATATCTTTCTGTTAGTGTTGCCATTTCTGATACTGTAACCATAATGAAAATGAAAAGCACTTACAACTTTAGTAGATTTGAAAACGAGTTCACTGCTTTGTATAATAGGATGCCAATTAGAACTATACTAGGTCTAAAGGTGTCTATTACCAATTCTCATCACTTTTGCTAATAATATATTAGATGGAACTGAGAGGTGCAGGTTAGCTTTTTCAGTGGGTTTATCAAACAATGCAGAGGTGCCCCTCAATACAATGTTATTTTACAAATCAAAGGGTAAGTTATTTTTTGCTAAGAGGTGTGTTGTGCAGGAGCTGTCAAAAAGAAAAGATGCACAGCATCAGACTGCTGATTATTAAAATACCATGTAGCTTTCTTATTAATATTCCATTTGATTCACTTTACAAAAAATAATTTTGAATAAAATGTTGGGATGGGAGATAACTTAGGGGTTAAGAGTTGCCAATTATGTGAAGTCTTCAATCTATACATCTCTTTGCAGAAAACATCCTTTCTCACTTCAAAGCTAGGAATTTAAGCACATGCTTAAAATTTAAGTTTGTGTTTAAGGGCTTAGTTGAATACTAATTGATTAGTATTCATGCCCTTGGTTCAATGAGACAACTAAGAACTTGAGAGGGGAAACACAGGTACTCAATGTAGAAATCATTAAATGAAAAGTATACATGTTCAACTAAACACTGTGCATAGGATGACCTAAATAAATGAAACATTAATTAACATCCTTATTCAAGGATCTGAAGAGCAATGCAATAAACATATTCAAAATGTCTTTATATTTATTCAAAATAATTATTCTTGGTCTTTCAGAAGTGACAAATTACTGTTTCAATCAATTCTAAACATACTGTTTCTTGTAGTTTCATTCAGTGCCTAGTACTGCACAATTCTCTTCATGTGTGAAAATAAAAGGAATATATTGTATAATCAATGGAAACAGGAACTCATGAGTTGTAAAAATGAAATAAGAAATAGTTGCTACTTATAATACTTGAAAAAGACTGTGTTGGTGAAAAGCCAAATTGTCAAGGATAGATTGCTATTATGATTTTCATTGCACCTGACCTTTCACATTTGTTTTGTTTCCAGTAAGTTCTCTTCATATTAACCTATTTTCTTAGTTTATGGTGGAGAAAAAAAGTATACAAATGTGATTCTGATTGTTTTACACTATTTTGTTCTTAGAAGAATTGGTGGGCTATTATGTCAATTGGGAAGTAGTTCTCAGTGATTGTAAATTAGTAGTATCCAAGCTCATTGTCATTTTAAAACAGCACCATTAGTAACATTCAGCTTGCTTAGCTAATGTTTTATTCCTTGAAGGACAGCCCTTTGAGATAAATATTCCGTTTTCACAGAGAGCATGAGGGAGACAATCATTCTGTCATATTTCATGGCAACAAAGCAACATAAAACCGAACACAATCTAAAGTTACAGAGGGTGAACAAATATAATTTCAGCCTGTTTTATCTGAATCTGTTTAGACTAACAACAGTTTCTAAATGCTGGACAATGTTTCCATCTTCATCAGAATAGGCAGTTTACTGCAGTTGTTTGAGGCTTGAAATATACATTTTAGACAGTTCATTTCAACGTGGTCCATCTGCATATCTCTGACTTGAAAAACAGCATATGATTCAAGAGCATCTTAGCATGACAAGAAGCACGAGGGGTTTGCTTACAAAAGATTCATACCTTTTTTTTTTTTTTATTGTTTTCTGGAGTTTTTGGTATCTGAGGGATAGTTGGTGAGGAGTAGGGGGAGGGAGGCACTACTCGTTTTGTAAGAAGCAGATGAGATCAAATATGGTAAGATTTGAGGACAACCTTGGGAGTGTTTGAGCAAGAACCTATGGTTTTTCACACGCTACTGATGTGCTCACAACTCTAGGAAATACTTCTTGCCCTGAAGTGTTTATAATAAATGTTTATAATCTAAAGAAAATTAGAGTGAATTGATAGAATAGACAGGACACACTAGGAGCCTAACTAAAAGAACAGATAGGACTCAAAAACATTGATTGGATTTGATTTTTTTTTAATTTGATCAACTTACTATTTCAGTGGGTGTGTCTAAAAGAGATGCTTTACTGCACATTAGCATAGTTTACTGAGCAGTAAGCATGTGCATCTGCATGTGGACATGCTTACTGTACAGTAAACCTTTCTAATTGCGAGTAAATTTACTACCTGTAAATGCAAGCAGAAAATTTAACTTGCAATTAGTTACTGCGCAGTAGTGCTTATGTAGATGCCTGACTGGGAGAAATATGCTCCTGGTCAGCCAGCCACCAGGGGGTAGGAGATTGCTCACTGCCCCCAGGAGCTGCCTGCCAGCTGGGGACTGGTGCAGATGGGGCAGGGGCCTGGGACCTGCTCCACCCCTGCAGCTCTTTCCAAGCCCCATGCCTCAATCGCCTGATTGGGATACAGGGGGTTCCTGCCCCTGACTGGGACAGTTCCCAGCCCCCACTCTGGGATCATGGGACAGGGGCTGAAGAGCCTATTCCCTGGTCAGCTCCACGAGCATGGAGCTGGGTGGGAAACAGGCTGGGGAGCTTGTTCCACAGTCGCAGGACCAATGCATGAATGGCACGTGCCCCTGGCAGCTGGAGGAGCATGGCTGCGCTGGTGGCAGTGGTAAGTGGGGGAGCTCTCACAGATGCCGCTGGCACTGGCAGTGGTGGGAGGGGTGGCAGCTGCTGAACAGGGGTCGAACTACCCGCAGGTACTGGCAGTGTTTTTGCAGGGGGTGCACATGCACCCCCTATGCATCGTCCCAGGGCCAGTGCAAACAGATTTGCTACTGGTCAGATGTCTATGTGTGTGTTACTGTACAGTAACTACTCATGAGTAAAGGTGCTACTTGCATTTGCAAGTGAGTGAGGTTATTAGTGAGGCTTACTATGCAGTAAGCATCTGTACTGTGCAGTAAACTATGCTACTTTGCGGTAAAGCATCTCATGTAGATATACCCACTGGGTGACTAAATAACTGCACAGTAAATGCCTCAGCATCTACATGTATGCCCCTATTAGGCAGGAGTCAACTCATTTTACAAGTAGTATCCTTCCGTGGGGTAAAAAGCTCCACAGCAGTGCACATGTAGATGCTGCTCTGGCTGGCTGGGGCACAAGGGTGCTTCAAAGCAGGGGCTGTCTGCTGGTTAGCCCTGCACTGAACCACCCTTGTACCCCAGCCAGCCCCTCCACATCATGTTGAGCCAGGGGGAGCAGCCCTGGGCTGGCAGGTTGACCTGCAGCCCATTGTCATCTGAGGCTGCTCCAACCCAGCTCAACACATTCAAACTGCAATAAACTACAGAGTTTATTGCTTTGCATTCATTGCACATGTAGATCCATCCAATGGGTAACTAAATGCACCACTGGCAGAATTATAGCACTGGTGAAAAGGCAAGAGGAATAAGAAATTAGATGCTTTCCTTCTAAGAAGATTTTTTGCAACACAGAAGGCAGCAGAAAGGGTGCTTAGCAGAAGAGTATTTGGTAACAGAAGGAATATCTTAAGCCATATTATCTGAGTATATCCTTCACATAGCCTAAAAACAAACTATAACTACTGGAATAAAAAAGTAAATTGGAGGGTTTTGAGGCAAAACTAAATTGGTAATTGGTCTTGTTGAGACAAGACAAAGAGATGAAAAAAGGCAGTGGTAAAGAAGAATTCCTTACAATAGTGAAATGATGGAGAATGCAATTACAGCCTCAGTACTTAAAGACTTTAGTGAAGAAAGTTAAGATCTGAAGGGTATAATACTATTTCTCTCCTGTCTGCATTTCAGAAGATCCTCTCTTGTTGACTGGAATGAAAATGAAACCTTTTAGTTTCTGATTTCTTAACAAATATCTAAATCATGCAATGTGAGAGAGAGAGAGAGAGAGAGAAAGAAAAGAAATCTGACAGGCCTTTTGGGACTTTAATTACAACTTTGTTTCAGTGCTGATAGAGGTAGAGAGCAACTATTGTGAGCAAAAAGAAAGCACTGCACACTATCATTATAAGCAAATGTGCTTTAGATTAGAGTGGTATGTGAGGTTTAATTTAATCCTTCTGATGTTGACTCACTTTATATTAGTAGCTGAATTTTTGGAGACCGTGATCAATGATAGAGATACATATCCACCTATTCTGAGAGATGTTAAATGACATTAGTGGGTGGATCGTGGGTTTTTATGCCCGACTCATAAATGCGACTTATGAAAATGTAGCCACACATTTTCAGCACAATTTCTGGGCTTCATTCTGCATTTTTACTGTCAGTTCCATAAAAAAGCGGCATTGTGACTGTGTACAGACAGCTATAGGACTACAAAATTACGTTTTTATAGTGTCCTTGCTTTCTGAAAGATCCATCTTGGCAGATCTGATTGCAGGCCTAATTGTTGCCTATCCACTTTCAAATGTCACAAAAAAAAATAAATGGAAAAAAAAAATTGCTAAAAAGGCAATAGTTTAATTTTCATTGAATTTCATTTTTCATAGAACGTAGGAATATATGTATGAGTTTGAACAAAGCATAATTATCGATGCAGTATGAGTTTTCAGACAGACTTTTAGACATGCACCTTAATCAGGAAGATGTTAGCACTAGTTCACTTGGGGCATCCTTCAGGCCTTACCTTTCCAGAGTGTTATGAAGTTAAAATTGAAGGTTTCCTTTTTTTTATCTTTTAAAGAAAAGCTTAAAAATATAATCATAAATCGGTGATATCCTCTTGAGTTTTCTGACAGCCTCCAGCAGAAGTTGAGGCAGCAACCACTAGAATTGGGGAGAGAAAGAAACCAAACCTGATAGGCTCAGAATGCACTGATAGAGGATATTATTTCTTGTTGGGAAAAGAGACCACAGGCATTGTTCATGACATTGCTGGTGGAGCATTCAGTGAACTTGGGGGGTTGAATTCCCATAGAGAGGAAAACTTCTGAAAGTCACTTCTTCCTCTTAACTTGGAGGAGAATCAACTGCTTACTCATTAGGGGCATTTTTACACATGCTCCTGCAGGGTGGGGTGCACATTTTAATTACAGCAGCTCTCAGGAACCACTCTAATAAAAATGCCCTTAGAGTCTTGTATATTCAACATTCTGCATTTCAGAATGGAGGTGGGGGGCACTTTAACTTAAGCTCATTTGAGCATTTGTTAAAGCACCCCCACCGTTTTGAAATGTGGGTATGCTGACTACATGAGAGGCTGCAGCATGCTGGAACATTCTGATTAGAATGCCCAGAAACTCGATTAATTGAGTTTGCTCTGATGCATTCTAATAAGAATGCATCAAAGCACATGTATAGGTGCTCTAGTATTCTACTTAATAATAAATGCTTATGAGATATAGTGGAATTCTGGAACATAGAGCAATCTTTCTATTAATATGCAAACAGGATCTCTCTATTGAAATTTGAAACAATTTAGGAAAGTCATACTTTGTACTCTGCAAATACATTATTTTGTATATAATATACAGTATTTTGTTGAAATGTTAGGCTATTTCTACTTTGAAGAAAAAAAAAAAGAGAAGTTTTGACCTTGAGTCAATCTATCTGAAAACAAATGCTGAACATTTTGCAAACTGAACAGTGGGCAGAAGTGTGAGCAGATGGTAAATTCTGCTACGAAGTTTGAGTGCCAATATTAGAAACCCGCACTAAGAAAATCCTAAGATTCTTCTTTTTTTGTTTTAATCACAAGTGATAAAATTTCTAGTGCAAATGCATTCAGTATTTTCCCCTCTTACATTGAAAATGATTGCTGAAGCAATGTTTTTGTTGTCGTCTTAAAGTCCAAACTATAATTTGTAAAGAGTATTAACCTGTAATATAAGACTTTGATTTTAGAATAGACAGAGACAAATACATTCAATCACACTAATGGACTTGAAGACCAATGCTAGCATCTTTGCTGTATATGAATGTTGTAGGGTAGACATCATGAAATGGCAAATAAGTAAATAGATTCTAAAGGTTCATTAGAAAACCGATCTGTCAAATCCAATTTTAACTAAAAATTGTCTGTTTTTTTAAGAAAATGGCTACATAAATGTAATGTGGCAGTTAATACTATTATTGTCTAAGCACCTTTGGGAGCTATATATCTGGAGGTTCTGTGGTTTTGACTCTTCATCGCTGATAAAGACACTGCATAACACTTTTGTAATTAAAAAAAATCTCTAATTGTAAAATCAAGCAACTTGTATATACAAGTATAGCTCTAATAAACTCTAAGAATGATACCAAATAATAGCATAAAGATGATTCACCTAAATGTCATAGGTCTTAACATTTCTGGTAGTGTTGGGGTTAACAGAATCATTGTCAAATTAAGGTTTCATTTGATGGGGAAAAAGATAAGGGCAAGATCTCAAAGAGGCCATATATACTTAAAATGCAGCTTTGTCTGTGTTAGGTGCCTAAGTCCCAGTGAGTGATATACAAAAATCTCACCTAACCAGTTAGCCACTTGAGAGTCCATAGGTACCTAAGTTTTGCCAACAAAGTGACTTGGTGCCTAAAGTTCTGCTACTGTGAATGCCCCAAAGCTAAGCTGAGCATCTCACTGTTTGGGGTTGTTTGGGGCCTTAAGAAACTCAAACTATGGCCTAAGAAATTCTGTACCTAATTCTCTTAAGGGCCCCAGTCTTGTCATATTCTGAAAACAATTAATATATATCAAGAGCATTTTAGTTCAATGTAAAGTACAGCAACCCTGGCTACTTTCATTTAAGATACACAGCCAGAAGAAAAGAGAGGAGGCAGTACCCTTCTATTTAATAATAACCTATTTTTACATGTGCTCTGGGGGGGGGGGGAGGGGGGGAGTGGGGGGGTTTAATTGAAGCAGCTCTTGGAAGTTGCTTTAATTATAATGCCTGCAGCATTCAATGAGCTTTAGTTAAAGTGCCCCTGCCACCATTTTGAAATGTGGGGATGCTAAATACACATGCCACTGAGGCTACTGGAGCATTCTAATTAAAACACGTTGGAGCAGGTGTCAGGCATATGCACAGGTGCCCCTAGTGATTAAAGCACTTGATTAGGAATTAGAAGACAAAGCTTCTAGGTGTTTCTTGCCTGAGGACACTTAAACTTCCATCTTCCAGGAAAGTTTCTTAATGATCAGGATACTTAATGTCCTATAAGTAAGGCTGGGAGGAAATAAGATGCTCTCCACCCCATCACCCCTTAGCCAGAATATATCAACATATAAAAGCTTCAAAGGACTGAGAGACACTGGAAGCAAGAAGGAATATGATTCTTTATCCCACTGATGAGGGCACTCTTATGGGAGGGGGTAGTGTTGGGTTCTTGTTCCTGCTACATGGAGCTGTTCATGAATTTTTCATTAAATAACCATTATGAAATAAGAATAAGGATTTCTTAGGGTAATCTCTTTCGTTGGACCTTCCATCCAAATACCTTGCAGTAACCTAGCACCTTAAACTGAATTTGGGAATAAAAAGTTGTCACCTGTATAAGCACCCTTAATGTCTTGCCATGAGCATGGAAGCTGCTTGTTCTGGTCAGACCCGATGAAGAATGTCTGATGAAGAATGTCTTTTGCATTAGAAAGCTTGTCTAACTCTCTCAGATGCAGTGTTGGTCCAATAAATGATATTACCCTAAGAAATCTTTGCCTCTCATAATGTTAGTGAAAGAAACAGGAAAAGCGTTTGAAAACAGGCATTATTGTATTCATTCTTGTGCATTTAAATTCCCTACTGCCGCTTTAGAGCCTGTCTTTACCATTAGACTAGCTTATTCTCCTGAAAATATACAATGCAAAGCCAAGATTATACTCCAGGGGCATTGACTCCTTAGCGTATGACAAGTTTCAAGAAGAAGTCCCGTAGGTATTGGGCTATGATTCAGATCGACTCCTATTGTCAAGCTAATGAGAAAAGAACTGGTCTGTCTGTGATGAACTATAAATATTCTGTTATATCTCAGAAAGGCACACAGAGCAAGCATCCTCAAAATAAGATGAAGAAAATTAGATTTATAACACTGTTTCACGTCCTTTATAACACGCTAGTAGAAAATGGGAAAAATATATAAAATGGAAATATAGATTACAAAAAAGTTAAATAGATTTTTGTATATACTAGTGGGAAAGCTTTATTACCAAGATGGTCAAGGTATATTAAATAAGAACTTTTTTTTTTTTTCTCTGAAGTTTGTCTTCTGAGCTTATGGGCTTCAGTACACTGTGTCAGGAACTCTGAGGCATTACAGAAAAACACCCTTCTCATAATTCTTTTAAAATCTTTAGTCAATAGAATCTCTATTCCTCTTCTGAAGGACCCCATTCAAGTCACAATATCTTGTCGTGCTCTCTGAGTCCCTTGCAAGTTTTATGCAGTGCTCCAAGTACTCCAGAACATTACATCACTGGCAAGCCAGCATTTTTACTTGCCGCTCTTGGGGACTACAGTCAATGGAGTCTTCACCAATCTATGTGAAGTTTTCACATACAGTGCCTGCAATTAAGGGTTTTGTTGCACAGTAATTTTAGCTGGCTTCTGGAGCTCTTAACCACTGGATTGGCTGCACATTAACACCTGTAAGTGGCTTAAAGCACTTGTTATTTGGTGTAAAGTTATGCCACTCCAGGGCAGGAATTTCTCTAGTACATATAATTTTGTACCTGTTCCATTAAGGTATGGCCATTCTCCACAGTTATTCTGCCCAAGTTAAAGTCTTCTAGTATCCCAGGATGCAGTGAACTCTCCTGAGTTAGGGAAAGGATGCTGGGGAGGAGTAGGGCCAAACATGCCACCTGTGCCCCACTGCTTCCTCTGGGAAGAGTCAGCATTGCAGCCCTGGAGTGCCTGGCAGCTGCAATACCTCCTGGACCAGCTTTCTGTTCTAAATGCTTGGACAAGACTTGGGAGACAATGCCTGTGGGGGGTGGCAGGCTGGTGCTCACCTCTCCTACTGACCCATGGTTGAATCTGTGTCCAGCCCTGCATTCTACTGCAGGATGTTCCCTGCCCATTGCCTGTGCCCCCACCACCTGGACACATATTATAGCGGAGCTGGGCAGTTAAAGCAGGTTGGAGCTCAGTGGCTGCAACACAGCAACCTGAGGCCAGTTCCCACTGACTCCATGATCCCTCTGATCTGTACAGGTCCAACTGCCAGGTACCCCTGCTTGGCTTGCCTGGCAAAGGCTGTGGTTTGCAGGTACCTGAAGCCCTTAAACCCCTTGGGTGGGGGAGGGGGTTACAAAGACAGGATTTCATGCCCCCACTGGGCTTGGAAGGTGGTTGTGAGCATGCTACTCTGTGCATCCCTGCTGAATTTCACATTCCATGCCCAGAGCCATCTGGCTTTTATGGGGATTTCAGGGGCTCTGGGCACCTGCCGACTGTGGCCATTGCCAGGCGAGGCAGGCAGAGAGAGCTGGTGGCCAGACCCTGCAGAGCCTGGCAGAGTGTGGAGTCAGTGGGAACTGGCCTCAGGCTGTCATGCTATAGCTGCTAAGCTCTACCCTACTTCAGCTGCGTAGCTCCTGCCT
Organism: Alligator mississippiensis; assembly: GCF_030867095.1. Classification (NCBI taxonomy): domain Eukaryota; kingdom Metazoa; phylum Chordata; order Crocodylia; family Alligatoridae; genus Alligator; species Alligator mississippiensis. The sequence continues at coordinate 60,710,939 of NC_081828.1, forward strand.
CCCCCCCACCCTGCCACCCCTGCACTTCCTCCCACCCCAGAACTTGTGTCTGGGTCCTGGGGGCCAGATCCCTTTTTTTCCCCCTCTGGAGCTTGCCCCTTCCTCCCCCACCCTGCATCATGCCACAGGTAATGGGGATGCTGGCCAGCATAAGATGTAATAAGGCCTTCAGATTAATCCTTGGATAATGCCACTGTTGCCATCCATTTTACCAGAATTACTTGACTCAAGACCTATAGTCAACCTAATTTGCATAAGGGCAGTTTAACTGATTAAACTTTATCTCTCCTGATTTTTTTTAATCTAATCTATTTTAGATTATTATTTTATTACTTAGGTAACTTGTATCTAAAATACATTAGTTTACAATGATCTAGTTCAGGGTTTCTCAAACTTTGTCATAGTGAGCCTCATTTACCTATGAAAAAAATGACTGCACCTCTGTAGCATGTCAGGGTCTTAGGGGTGGCTGTGACTTCCCCTGGTGGACCTCTTACCATGCCCCAGTCTGCCTCTAGGGCACCTTCCCTTCTCTTCTACTACACCTTGATGGAATAATAATAGTAATGGGGAGGCTGCCCATGAGTCTTCATGGCGCCCCAATCTAACTGGACCCCCACTAGCCTCTACTGCTTCCAGGACCCTTACTAGGTCTCTTTATGGCTGTGCCACTGCAGGTCACCTAAAGTCTAGTTGTGGCTAGTCTAGGGGCTACTTGTGTGGCTCCAATCCTCCCCTACCCCATGCCCCAAGTCTTATGGGTGTTATCATAATGCTAATCTCTTGGGCTTTGGTGTTCTCCACTCCCATCCCTTTCCTCTCAGCTAGGCCTTCTAGCCTGGGCCCACTGAATTGGACCTGGCTTTGAGGCATTAGTTCTGGTTCAGTTCTTTTGGGCACTGGGCCCCTGGCCTCTGCAGTTACTGCACAGTAGCACTAGCAAATGCCTTTTTAGTAATGCTACTGTGCAGTATTATTAGGCTACTGCACAGTTAGCATCTTGTGTAGATGCACCCTTTAAAATCCATCACTCCTACCTTATCATTGGGAGGGATATGTTTGTTTCCTCGTTACAAAAAAATTGTGGAATTTTGGATTGCAGCATTGAAAGGGAGAGATGCAAGTCATTTGTGACAGAAAGCTGGGACCTACACTTTGTTTAGATTGCAGTTAATGCCAAGAGGCCTTACTCCCATAGGTAGGTGGAAGAAAAAAGAATGAGAGCTTTAAGAACTGGGTGTGTTAACTCAGGAAACTCGGAACCCACCAATAACCAAAAGTTTGCAGTTGGCATGTGTTAACATTTGTGCTTCAGTTCCTGGTCACTTGACAAGTCAATAAGGCTTTCCTCTTCTTTTGAGGACAGCGTATCTGTGGGGATCAACTTAAAAATGAATGGATCCCTGACCCACTGATTGCAATTGGTTTTGCCCATTTCAGGAAAGTATTCATGAAACTGCTTCTGCAGACCCCCTAAGTGCTGAACAATTATGTCCTGGATTCTGTCAACTGACAGATCACGGCACTGTTGCACAACGCCTCTAGTGTTGAAAATGTGCAAGCAGATCTCTGCTGTAAATATGAAGACCACATTTCAAGTATGTTAATGAATACTGCACTCCAATCAGTAGCAACGAACCTATTTGCAGCTCGTCCCTGAAGTGACACATTCACAGAATTCAGTCACTTGAATATGTCAGCCAGATATGACAACAAAAAAAAACAACGAGTGTCACTGAAATATTGTAGAAGTGGGGAGCTCTATCAGCAAGAAAAATACCTACTTTATCACACAGTTCACATAATCTTGTTAGTACCTTGCTCCTGGACAGCCAATGGACTTCTGTGTGTAGCAAAAAACTATGTGAAGTTTGTCTGCATCTCTTTGCATAACATGCCAAAAACTTTTAAATTAATTGGGAGACTTTATAAAGTTTACAGTTTTTACTGCAAATGTAAGAACATGGCTGAGCTCCTCTGGCATGTTCTTAGCAGCCAATGTCTGTCTGTGGATCATATAATGATCCCAGGTTGCTGTGGGGGCCACTTCTTGTACCACTGTCACAAGCCCACTATGCTGTCCTGTCATAGCCCATGTTCCATTGCTGCAAATTCCAAAACAACATTCCCAATCAAGGCCTGTGTCTTAGACAAATGTATTTAACAGTTTAAAAAACTCTTCACCAGTTGCTCTTGTGGGGAAAGGACAACAAAACAGAATTTTTTCCTTTTAATCCTGTTGTTGTAGCAAAATAAATATATACCAGTAGCTGTGCAGCATTCTATTTGAAAGGAATACTATGGGCTCTGATGAACACTTGCTAAGAGATGCTCTTTTACATCAGTGGCCATTTCTGCAATATGGTATGAAACAGTGTCATCTGAAAATGGGATCACATCTGTGACGCTGCATTCTGTCCTATTGTCACCGAGAACATACCTTTTGTGGCTGGAAATAGTAGTTTCTCACCTATGTTGTGTGCCTGCTTTGGCAATGCACAAAGCCATATGGTAAGATGCCTCAGTAGCCTTCATGTTAACAGTGCTGTATACTTCAACAACTTTTTTTATCCTGTTAACTGATTGAGCTTCCTCTTAAAAAAACAAAAAAACAAAAATGGTTTTGGGGCCAAACATTGAGGCCTCAGTGCATGGCTGGAACCGCTCCATATAAGATCAAGCTTTAAATAAGCTTTGTTATATTTTCGATCTTGGTGTTTTACTGGAACCTCTGCTGCTGCATTTTCTTCGGCTTGGGTTGTATGCTTTTCTCCCTTTGTCACAAAATGATCCATTTCTTATTTAAGCGGTTTCTCATGAAGCACGCTGCTGAAGTTTGTTACTTTACTTACGAACAGGGATACTGGTTTTCTCTGTTTAAAAATCACAAAAATTCTCTGATAAAAATTGCAAATTCTCTGATTTAAAAACCTCAAGTTCACATTTTTCTGCAATTTAAAATGAAACACCAGTATATATCTAGGACTATCAGTTTAACACAATGTTTTCTTGATATAATTAAGTTACAATTTTAAAATCAATGTGTATGCTTACCAGTGCCTCAATCACTATCATAAAATAAATTCTAAATAACTATGAATTTTGGTGTTTGATTTCAGGTTTTTATCATGGAAAATCAGAGCTCCCCTTGCCCCCTTTGGTCACCAGGATGCTGCTGTCCCCCCACTGCTTTGAGCAGCCCTGATCTATCGTTGCCCTGCACCTGTCCATGCCATTACCCTTCACTCACAACCCACAGCCCACCCCCCACAGCCCTGCTGGTGCCCCTCACTCCTGACTCACAAGCCCCCAGCTTTGCCAGTGTCCTTCACTCCTGACCTACTTCCCCATGCTCCCAGCCCCCCAGTGTGTGAGGAAGGAAGTGGGTGTGCGGGGAAAGTGGGGAGAGCATAGGCAACGCAGCAGGGGGGCATGTGGCCCCCAAGATTTCTGTGCCAACAGTGGGGTGTGGGGCTGCAGCTGGGCCAGACCAGATCCAGAGGAGCTGACTCTGTGACCCAGCAGGTGGGACCCAGCACATGAAGAAGCACTGTATCACCATAGTGAGGCATAGAAGCGGCAGTGTTTGCAGTGCAAAGTTGTGCCCCTTGCTGCTACTGGGAAGGCAAGGGGCATCTCACCTTAGAAGCCATCCATGGAGGCAGCTCCTGCCCAGAGCTATTCTGGACTATCTTCATCCCTACACCCCACGGGGCAAAGAAGTCTCAGGGGCCACATGCCTGCCCCACCCCTCCAATGCATGGCCTGTGCCCCTTCCCTCCCAACCCACATAGACTTACTTGGAGGGAGCTGCAGGAGCTCCTCCCCACTGCTGCCTGGCTGCCACATGAATATGCGCATGAACATGCAGTAGCACCCCCTCTCCGATTGCCCTCTTTCTGCTCTCCACAGACCCATGCAGCCCCTTGCAGGCTTGAACTGTGCCAGGGGAAACCCACCATTTCCTTTGTTTTTCTCCTTTAAAGGGGAAATCTGGGATTTTCTCTTTTAAAATCCATGTTTTTCTCTGCACAAAGTAGAAAACTTGGATCCAGGACTATGAAATACAACACAACATACATCCGGCATGTCACAGTTGCTAAGGAACATTGGTACATTAAGTACATGATGCTGCATGTCCCCAGGGAAATGCACCTCATAGTTTAAGAACCACTGATGTATTTTTGCTTAAGCTTGTATCTCCAGAAGACATTTTGGAGTTTTATGTGTGCCTCTTTGCCCAGTCTGTCTTATGTTTTTTTATTGTTTTGGTTTAGGAAAAGAAAGAATGCCAGCTTCTAGATCCTGTTCTGTGAATCCAGACTATGAAGGCATGTCTACATGAGATCCTAGAAGTGCAGTAGACTAGTTTTTCTGTGCATTGGGGTGTCATGGCAAAAGCCACGCTAATGCACTAATACACAGTAGAATTAGTCTACTGTGCATTAGCATCACCTAAAAGACATAGGCAGGCACTAATGCTCAGTAGCACCAATTATACCTCATTTAGTTTAGTACTTGTTATTACAGGTACAGGTAATTATACCTCATGCACGTACAGACATGCCTGTTAGTCAGGATAGAACTGCAGGAGACCATTCATTGGTCCTCTTTGACTTTGCTGTAATCTGTGAGTTCTGCCTCATTCTTTTTGACAAAAGAATTTTGAAAGTTCTCCAGTGATCTTGTAGTCTTTATATAAAGACATAACATGGCTTTCTTTTTAGGGGAATGGTTTGATTTAAAAGACCTGATTCTCTCTCTCACTATGGCCACTTTATCCAACTATGATAATGTAGGCCATACATAAGCCATGCAGCATAGGCGATAGGTAACAAGCGGTTATGTTTCCATTAAGCTCCACTTGATTTAGGCTTGATTTACGTAGTACTGACTTAAGCGCGCCTAGTCATATGGTGCATTAACATAACACAAGGAAGTAGAAAAGGATTGGCTTAGCCTCAAATCATAACCAAATATGGAAAACTGTATTAGATATGAACTTTGGTTAAACAAAGAAATTGCAGACTTCTCCAAAATTCAACAAGAAAGAGGAACCAAATCAGTGAAATTTCTAAGGGAACAGAGAAGTCTGGCCACTGGACCTATTTTCCCTTGAATTCAAGTCTATGCAAGCATTGTCTTTTTTAATACAAATACAATATTTACTATTATGTATCCTAATAAAGTTTTCAAGTTGTGACTGAACTGTTACTGGTTCTGAATCTAACTCTCAATCCTTGATCACGTTTAAAGTAACAAATTGGTGTCCCTGGGTGGGCACAAGACTGAGACAACCAGTGTTGAATGCTGTAAGGGAACTGCAGAAAAGTTTTGTAACCTATTCTGTGGGGTAGGTGCTCAGATTGAATTAGGGTCAGGCAACCTAGGGAGTATTCCTCTCGGATTAGTGAGATTAATGGCATGCTTTGTGTGAAAAGAGCTGTCAGAGTTAGAGAAGAGGATGATACATAAAAATGTTCTGAATTTCTGGATAAGGACATGTTGTGTTGACCAGACACATTTCTGCAGTTGTGCAAACAGTGGTCCTCTTGGGTGACTTGAGAAAGGAAGCTGTGTTCAGATGAAAACAGTAAGAAGTGGCTAGCACTTCAAGTAATGTTGTGTATAGGAGCCAAGGATTAACAAAAATTAGCTTGAGAGAAAGAAGAGAGTCAGGCTTTGAGAAGTGAAACTTGTAGATAGGCTCAGGAAATAGAGATTTTAAAGGTGCATTGTGGCAGTGTTGCAAAAGTGTTGCTGAAGGATACCTGTAAGGTAACTGAAGCTGAACAAGGGTTGCAGAGGGCAGCAAAGGTAATAGAGTGAAAAGAAGAGTAAAAACAGCAATTGGGGAAGAGTCCAGATGCTTATGTGGAGTGCAGAAAGCCAATCTATGTGATGGCTGGTCTATGCATTGGAAATAACCCCCCAAACCCTAACTTTGATTGGGATGAGTTTAAAGGACCATTAGTGCCAATATTTCTTGGTGGGTAAATGAATATGTTTGGGAGGAGGAGTGTCAGAACTTCCCCTCCAGGATATTATGAAGGGAGCTAGAGATAGCCATGACATTGGGCATAAACACTCAAAAGGAGCAAAGAAAAGCAGAAAAGATAGCCCAACCACAGTTACCTTTACTAATAGTGGGCCTAAAAGGATTTTAAGGGGTTAAAAGGGTGACCAGAAGTGGAAGAAAAAAGAAAATCTTGTTGATCCTCTCAGAGTGAAAGTGTGGCATAGAATGCTACAGTATGAAAAGCAAGAAGACATAGATGGTTTTCCCACAGCAAAATTGCTGAGGAGGCTGGCAAACATGAAGAAGAAAATGAATCTAAGCAGTGCCAAGGCAGATTCTCAGCTCCCTCATGGAAAGAGCAGTCCTTACTGTTGCTGGCACCCATTAAGGTTGGCCCTTGCTGTTGTTGGCACCTGTAAACTATAACAGCTAGTGTCAGCCAACTGTCTCTGTGCAGTTCAAAAATTTGATACAAGGAGGGGGCATTGAGGGAAACAATGTTAATTGATATGGATGCTTCATTTTCAATTGTAAGTAATAAAAAGAAGTCCTTCCACAGCTGAGAACAAGTGGAAGAGAAAATGTGGGGGGATTTAATGGAAAAGAAAGTTGAATGCCTTTCTTTGGTAAAAAGGCAATTTGCCATTGAATTAAAATCTGGACAACAGAAATTTGGTATGATGCCCTTAGGAAAAAAAATAAAAATCCTGGGAGTAAGACTCATTTAAAAAGCTGCAGGCTTTACAAAATTTGGCTAATGGGGAAATTCTTATGCATTTTTTAATGCAAAGTATTCAGAAGTAATAGCAGCCATTGCTGAAGGGTCACAATGGTTTTCAGCATTAGATCTATCAAATGCTTTTTTTTACCATACACTGCACCATGATTCCTGATCTACACCGAAACCAAGAAGGAAAATTTAGAAGTGTTAGGTCAAGTATTGAATTTGATTAAATGCACCGGCTTTAAGATAAGCCCACTCGGGATGCAGCTGTGTAAACAAGAAATGTATTTCTTAAGCGTTATCTTAAGCAGAAGGGAAAGAAGTTCCAATCATCAAAAAAATAAATCTTATCAGTAAATTGCCTGCTCCCGCAGACATTAGGACTTTGAAATTCTTTGTAGGACTGACAGGGTTCTCAAAAGATTTTATTGAGGGATAGGCAAAGGAGGCTGCCCCATTGTATAAATTGTTAAAAAAGGGAGTGACCTGGGAAATGGGATCCTAAACTGGCAGAAGGAGTGAAAGAATTAAAGGAAACCTTAATGCAGGCTCCTGGATTAGCATATCCTAAAGTAAGCAAGCCCTTCAAGCTACAGCTAACTGCCATAGAGGACCATCTCAGTGCAGTTCTGACCCAAAGATCAAGGCTCAGGGCGTACACCAGTAGCATGTGCTTCTTGGGTACTGACAGAAGTAGAAAAAAAAAGTATTTTTCCCTGTGAAAAAGAAGTTCTGTAATTAGTCTGGGCACTGCAGCATTGGGAATATTTAATTGGAACTTCCCCCACATAGTCCTCTGCATAACTCACACACCTTTCAGATGTGTTTTAACTGGAAAGATTAATGACAGACATTTCTCTAACTCCAGATTAGTAAATGGAACCTAGCACTGTTAAACAAAAATGTGCAGGTAACAACCTGTAATTCATTTTCTCCAGTCCCATATGGCCACCTTAATGAAGGAAACACAGGAATGTCCCCTAGTGAGAGAAGTAAACCATGGGGAAAGGCAGTTTGAAAGAGGGAGACATTTGAAAAAGTAAAAGAGGTGGCCAGATGGATATGGTTTGTTGATGGATCCAGCTATTATGAAAAGGGAAAGGCTTTTATATACAGGTTATATAGTAGTAAATTTTAAAAAAATTAGGAAGTTTAGAGTGGGAAGTATGTTCCACATTCATCTCAGGCAGCAGAAATTGTGGCAGTAGCTGCAGAATTGGAAATAACTCCTGTAAAAGACAAAGTAACCATTTACTCAGATTTGGGCTGGGTTGTCAAAGCCCTTATAGACTGGCTGCCTGTGTGGAAAACACAAGGTATGAATATCAATGATGGCAAATCAGTAGCACATGCTAGCAAATTAATGCGAGTTTGGCAGTTAGCTCATGGGAAACAAGAATGTGTAAAATTAGTAAATGTAAAAGCTTATAAGGGGACTGAGGAAGCCCATTGTAATAATCAGACTGCTATTAAAGCTAAACAGAAAGCCAAGAAGGAAAAAAAATGTGGCAAGAACCATATAGAACAGTAGTAGACGTATTCAAAGAAACACAGTCATCATCAATAGGTTTGGTTAGCTTGTAGCACGCTGATAAGGATGTAATTCAGCTTGCTGAAAAAGGGGAACACCCAGGGTGGAAGGTTTTGTCAGGCCACATCAGGAGCAATAATAGCCAAAAAAAAGATGATCAACCTCCAGTATGAGTAATGCCAGGGATAGCGTGAGATGAATTAATTGCTTTGACACACAATTTTGGGCACCCAGGAATAGAAAATATTTTGAATAAGTTACAAGCAGCGAGGTGGTGGCCTGAAGAAAAAAAAAAGACAAAGAGCATTTCATGCAGAATTGCTTGGTGAGTGCCAAAAACCACCCTGAGTCACAAATTTAAAAAGGGACCTCTAGAGCACCAGCAAATGTTGGGACCCTGGAGCTGAATTCAAATTGAAACATTGGATCTTTACCCCAAATGGGGAAAGGGAATAAATATTGTCTAGTAACAGTGGACAGCTCTACTAAGTTGGTTGAGAAAGTCCCTACCAAAAGTAGTATGGTACTACCAAGACCAGTGTTAGGGTTTTGGTAGAGCAGGTATTTTTCTACTAAGGAATCCCTCAAGAAATTGACTCAGATGAAGTCCCCCATTTCACTTCAGACATTATCAAAGAAGTATGCCAGGTGCTGGGCATAACACAAAGATGGCTCATTGCTGGCCATCCCCAACATTGTGGGCATGAGGAGCAATCAAATCAGACCATAAAAACTGCTTTACACAAGGTAGTCAGCCAACAAGGTAAAGATTGGGATAGCAAATTACCTTTAATTTTAATGGTAATCAGAAGAACCCCAGCAGTGTACGGGATCAGCCCTCACTATATAATGTCAGGAAGAGAAATGAGATTCCCAGAGCACTGGTGGCCGGAAGATCCACCTGATGAGATGCAACCTAGAATTCTTATGGATGAATGGTTTCAAAATCTTGTAAAGTCAATTGCAATCATTTATAAGGACCTAGCTGTAATCCTGAAAGCAAAGATAAAAAAGATGATCAAAAGAACATGACCTTTACTACAGTAAACTCTCAGGAAACTGGTACCTTACAAGCTGGCATGCTCTGTTAACCAGCGTGCCAACTTGTAAGGAAGAGTGAAACTGGAAGTGCCCACCATAGCACTTCCAGTTTTGTCGAGCCCCCATGGCCCAGGGCAAAGCAGCCTGTGCTGCCAAGCCCCCAAGGCCCAGGGGCATAACAGCCTGTGTGGGGCCCGCCTCCCTGTCCCATGGGCCCTGCCCTGCAGGAGGGGTGGCGATGCCGTGGGAGGGGTGGAGGGATGCAGTGGAAGAAATGGCAGCTGGGTTCACTCAATTAACCAGCATATTTTGTTATCCAGCATCCCCCAGGAATGGGGGATGCTGGATGACAGAGCTTTTACTGTACATCCACAGGAATGGAAAGTAGAAGAGAAGGAAATGTATAGCTTCATTAAAGAGAGGAACCACTGAATAAGTCCCGTATGGGTGGGTTCTGTTAGAATTGTTAACAAAGCCAACTCCACAGTGTACCAAGTGAAAATATGAAAACAAGTAGTGATCTATACATAAATCACTTCATTCTTCACAATTAAGCCATGAGAAGGCCAATAATTGGGGCAAGGAGCTCTTCTTTGTGTTACAGAATAACAAAATCAAGACAAGACATAAATGGTAGAAGTGGAAAATTTAGATTTATACCAACATTAAGAGACCAGTTTACAGTGCCAGAAAAGTGTAAATCGAATCGTATATATAATTAGCACAGAGTTTTACAGGTGGTTTTCTATGCAGTTTTTTTTTGTTTTTTTAATAGAAAGCAGGTATATAAAATGCCTTAATTCTTTGTTTAAGAATTTCTTATAAGAACAAGTTTTATAATATGTTTTTCCAATGTAATGTTATACAATTAGTGGTAAAATATGCCTAAAGGAAAAAAAAATCATAGTGTAAATTCTTTTAAATAAATTTAGAAAGAAAAAGAAAATTGTAATTAATATATATTCTTTTGTTAGGATTGCTAGCTGGAAGCTTTGGGATCCTGAGACTCTTTTTCTTATGGAAAGCCTTTTGACTGCTAAAAAAGGCAAAAACAATATTAAAGAAATAAGTAGAGCACTAATACTCAGAGCAACTGCTGCTGCATTTAAAATTAAACCAGATGGTATATTTCTCTATAACATGCTTATAATTAATATACGTTGTTCCTCCATCCTTGGTTATCACTAATTATCTTCTCTTTAATTACAGAAATGCAGGATTTATTGTAAAGAAAAATGTTTTTAAATAATTTTACCTTCATACAATTTGGGTATGTTTGTGCCTAGCAGAGAAAGTACATTAATTTCAGTTTTGATATGAAGTAATGAATCTTTCTTTTAAGAAGACCATCATATCTAAACATTTATTATTCTTTATAGAAATGAGAAATTACTAAAACTGGAGACAAGCAAATACCAAGCAAAGTTTCTTATGGCATATTGTTAAATAAACTATCTAGGAAATTACCCTATTTGTTTTGTAGAGAAGTAGGTTAAAAAAAACTCAGCAAAACTAGGCTTCTAATAGGTTTATATTGATTTAGCTCCCTTGCACACTAGCCATTGCAAACTTCTATTTCTTCTTATACAAGCCTTTTAGGTCTAATCTACATCCCATTTTCATATTTATTTAATAATTTCAGTTATTGGTATGATTTTATTCTGATAGTTAAACTAGTTTAACCTCCTACAATGGATGCATTTATGCTGGAACTAAGCTTACTTTCAGTGGGATGTCTTATTTCTGTTACATAAATACTGCCATAACTGCCTCTATACTAGAGTGTAATAAGGATTTAAAAAACATATTTACTCATACACCACACACCCCATTTCCCCCAAAATCAGCCCTCCAAAACTGGCGTGTCTTAGGGAAGCTGATTTTTCTTGGCTGGAATAGAAACACGGAAGAACAGAAGCTGCAGACACTACTCCAGAGCTGCTGCTTTTCTAGCCCCAGCAACCAGAAGGAGCATAGTTCTTAAGCCCCGGAGGGCCAGCCTTGTTGCTGTCCTGCCTTACCAGGTGTTCCTGCTGCCTCACCCAGACTATCTCCTGGGATGTCTTCCTGGACATGCACAATTTCCAGGAGGACTTACTTTATGTAACACAGTCAGCCAAGACACTGGAAAAATCTTTTTCTTTTACATTCTGCACTTTAAAAACAATGTGCAAGTCTTATTCATTAGCATGTGATAGTCAATAATATAAGGTACACTTGTTTCTGATATTATACAAAAATCTGTGTATAAACTTAATGCTGGTCAAAATGTTCTTCCTGAAAAAATAATTCATTCACTAAAAATGTGAATCCTGGTTGTTCTGAGGCTATTCAGTAATTTTAAGTCAAAATGGCTGAATAGTAATTTATTATATTTGTAAATGGTGAGGTGGTCATTTACGTAACATCTTAACAGTGAACGTACTTGCCCACGATGTGGGAGGACTCAGATTCAATTCCCCGCTCTGCTTCAGGGGAATCAAACCCATTAAAGCCTTCTAGTCAGTCAAGAGGTGGAATACATTTATAATTGTCTCTACTCCAATGTTGTATCCAGACAAATCTTGCTTCTATTATTTATTGGACCAACTATACAGTTAAGCATTTTGTCCAAAAGCTCTCCTATCACCAGGTTTGTGAATGAAGCAGATAAAGCCTAAGCTAAATAAAAGCTAAAACAATGAGATTTGTTTAAGTCCATTATGTCAGAGCAGTAAGCAGAGATGAGTTATTCTGAGCATCTCAGTAATGGGATTGCCTTGAGGAGGCTTTTGCTGTGAGCTAGTGACTTTGAGAGTCTGATTGATACTTAAATAGTGCCTGGTGTGTGGTTTTTCTATGGTCCCACACCTCTCTCCCCAACCCAGAGTGACTGATTGACAGGACATGCACTGTGTGGAGCTGGTTTAGCTAATTGATGGGTGGAGCTAGGCGAAGCACCCTTATAAAAAGGCAGCCCCCAGCAACTAGTGTGAGAGTTTGTCTAGGGAGTTCACTCTAGGGAACCTAGGAATTTTTCCTAGGAGGGAGCCAAGGAACAGGAGATTCCATGTGTGAATGTGCACAAGGGTCAAAATGTGAGAGTTTGGTGTGTGGGTTTTTGTAGGTTTTTTTTTATTTTTGAGTGTGTGCAGCTTAGGTGTCCTACAGGGAGCAAAGGAGGCACAAATGGAGGTTGGGTAAGCATAGCCAGCATTACTTGCATGGGATGTGCCATGTCTGTGTTCCTACCAAAGGGTCAAAACCATTTCACTTGCATCAGCTATAAGTTGGCATCTACCCTGAAAGAAAGATTCAAAGGTTGAAATCTTGGGATGGAGATTCCCATCAAGGGAAACAAAGATTACTTGGGGCAGAGTTATGAGAAGTTGGTATTAAAGAGGCCAAAGGGCAATGAGGAGAAGTAGAAACATGTGACTAGATAAAGAAGGAGGGCCTCCAGAATTGGAAAGGAGCAGGCTGAAGTCAGCAATTGATTTCAAGTATTCTGCAATGGAACAGCTGAGGAAAAGGCAAAGGAGAGGACATCTGCAGGCATGATGCAATGCAGTCAGCAGTCTTGAGAGCAGGAAGTGCAGGTCTCTGAGCATGGGGGGTCTAGGACCACTGCATAAAAAGGAAGATAAGAGTGGTGGTAGCTGGTAATTCTCTTCTGAAGGGGACAGATTTGGGGTTCTAGCAAGTGTGCTATCTCCTTGGAACCCACATTCAGGATATCAAAGAGACTTCCAAAGCTCATTCACTCTTCAGACTAGTACCCTTTCCTGCTTGTCCATGTGGGCACCAACAGTACTTCCAGGAATGACACTGAGCAGATCAGAGATTACTATGAGGCTCTTGGTAATAGGGTTGAGTAGCTTGGAGTACAGGTTGTGTGCTTATTGATCCTCTCCATGGAAGGCAAGCACCTAGGAAGGGGCCACTGTATCCTGGATATAAACATGTGGCTGGGCCAGTGGTGTCAACAAGAAAACTTCAGATTCTTTGATAACAAGTGGATGTTCTGGGGAGAAGGACTGCGATGAAAAGATGAGAACCATTTGACCCGAACTGGCAAGAGCATCTTTGGCTGTCATATGGCCAACATAGTAAAGCAAACATTAAATTAGGTTCTAAGGGGGGTATGAATAAACCCTTCCAATAACAGAGTAAAAATCCAGAGGGGAAAAAGACTGGAAGAAGCAACTTAATTCTGGAAAACAAACAGAGAGCCACAAGATGAGGAAAAATGGTTCAAAAGGGAAGTAGCTCAAGATGCAAATACATCCAATAGTATGTATGTGAATCCAGGAACTATGGGGAATAAACAAAATTGGGCACTGGAGGCTGTAAAAAATACTATGACCTGATTGGTAGTACAGAGACCAGGTGGGACAGCTCTTATGACTGGAATATCAACACTGAGGGTTACACTTCATTTCAGAAGCCTGGGATTGGGAGAAAAGGTGAAAGTCTTGCCTTGTATATCAAAAAACACACACTTTTTCCTCAGTTCAGGAGGAAGAAGACAGCAGAACAGAATGCATTTGGGTGAAGATGAAGGTAAAAGACATGGCACTGTATTTCAGGGCACTAAGGTGCCTGCTCCTTTAAGGGCAGAAACTGCTTAGGGAGAGGGTCCTAGCAGCCAGGCAGAAACGCCACAGCTGCAGGTTACTGTGGCAGTAAGATAATGAGGGAATTAGCCTGCACCTGCACCCAGTCAGATGATCGGAAGAAGTCAGGACCCTGGGCATATATAAACCCCATGGCTGGGACTAGAGGGTTAGTTTTCTGGCAGCAACTAAGGAGGAAGGGGCTCTTATAGAGGAAGCTACTTGGAGATGCTTGATTGCCTATTCTAATACTGGTAGGATTAAGGGGCTAGAGGAGTTCATAAGTACTGGTGGGGAAGAGGCCCACTAAACTGAGACAGAAGCTTGCTCTCTTAAAAGGGATAGTGTGTGGACCCTACGTTGTTGTTGTATTGTAGTCCAGGGGCTTGTGCTTTCTCTTATTATTTAAACTGGTGGACTGAGCTAAGGCTACTGGGGAGGAAGAGGCCTTATCAGGGCACACTACAATGTGGAGACCCCAGCGCCAGAGGTGGTACAGCGACAGGGGCTGTAGCAAGCCCAGTGCCAGAGGGGGTGCAGTGGCAGGGGCTGAACTGAACTGAGGCCTCAACATGAGAAGACAATGACTACATATCATCTGTGAGGCATGGGGCGTGATAAAGGGCTGGTTCAGAGTTACACACCTAGCCCATAAGGCTTGGGGGTGTTATAAGGCATCTCCTGAGTGTGGGACTCAATAAAGAGCTCAACATCCCACAGGGTTTAGAGGAGTCTGTCAGGACTGTGACTGAGCAGCAACTCAAGTGCAGCCTCCTGATTCATCATTTTTACCAGCAAGACCTGGTAGGGGAGATTAGAAGGCCCATAGGGTAGAGTCAGCACAGTCACGGTGCCTTAGGGACATCATGGCCATCCCTGGGGAGGCTGTATCATGACACACTGATAAAATGGTGGGGATTTATTATAGGCCACCTGTCTGGAAAAGGAGATGGATGAAAGACTCTTCAACCAGGTGAGGAAGTTAACCAAAAGCTATGGGAGATTTCTGGATATTTGCTGGAAGAACAATGCACCCAAGCATAAAATGTCAAGTCAATTTCTAACTTCTGTGGAGGACAAATTTCTGTTCCAGAAGGTGGAGGATACAAATTGGGGATCACCTACCTTGGAACTTGTCCTAACCAATAGGAAATACCTGATGGAGGATGTTAAGATGATGGGCAGCTTGAGAGGTAGTAATCAGTATATGATGGCATTCCAGATCCTGAAATGGGGAAAGCATGAGGTCAGCAAAACTAGGCTGCTAGGTTCCAAAAAGTCAGATTTCACCTGACTTAAGCATGATGTCATGGGAAGATAGACTGAAAGATGAAAGCACCCAGAAGGCCTGGGAGTTTTAACGGGCTGGACTCTCTCCAGCTTGTCCATATCCTTTTTATAGTGAAGGGCCCACAGTACTTCAGATGTGGCCTCAACAGTACAAAATAGAGCAGAATAATTAGTTCCTTCTATCTGCTGGGAACAATCCTACTAATGCATCCCAGTCTGCTGTTAGCCTTTTTGGCAACAAGGGTACACTACTGACTCTCATCAGTCTTCTAGTCCACTGTAAACCCCAGGTCCTTTTCTGCAGAGCTGCTGCATAGCCAGTCAGTCCCCAGTCTATAGTGGTACATGGGATTGTTCCATCCTAAGTGCAGGACTTTGCACTTGTCCTTGTTGAACCCCATGAAATTCCTTTTGGCTCAATCCTCCAATTTGTCTAGGTCACTCTGAATCTTAGCCCTACCCTCCAGTGTATCTACTATATCCCCCCACCTTGGTGTCATCCATGAACTTGCTGAGGGTGCAATCCATCTGATCTTCCAGGTCATTAATGAAGATACTGAACACAAACAGGTCCAGGACTGACCCCTGGAGCACTCCACTTGATACTGGCTGCCAGCTACACATTGAACCATTGATTAATACCCATTGAGCCAGACAATCCAGCCACCTTTCTATCCACCTTGCAGTTCATTCATCCCACCTATACTTCCTCAGCTTGCTTGCAAAAATGCTGTGGGAGATTGTATCAAAAACCTTGCTAAAGTCAAGGTATACTATGTCCACTGCTTTCCCTGCTTCCACAAAGCCAGTTATCTCATAGAAGGCAAGCAGGTTGGTCAGGCATGCCTTGCCCTTGGTGAATTCATGCTGACTGTTCCTAATTACCTTCTTCTCCAAGTGCTTAGAAATGGATTCTTTGAGGAATTGCTCCATGATTTTTCCAGGGACTGAAGTGAGGCTGGCTAGTCTGTAGTTCCCTGAATCCCTCCTCCTTCCTTTTCTTAAAGATGGGCACTATATTTGCTCTTTTACAATAGTCTTGGACCTCTTCCAATTGCCATGAGTTTTCAAAGATAATGGCCAGCAGCTCTGTAATTACATCATCCAACTCCCTCAGCATTCTCAGATGCATGGCATCTGGCCTCATGGACTTGTACATGTCCAGCTTTTCTAAATAATCCCTAACCTGTTCTTTCACCACTGAGGGTTGCTCGTCTTCTCCCCAAACTGTACTGCCTGGTACAGTAGTCTGGGAGCTGATTTTCACCTGTGAAGACCAAGGTAAAAAAGGTATTATGTACATCAGCCATTTCCTTATCTGTCACTAGGTTGCCTCCCCCATTCAGTAAGGGACCCACTCTTTCTCTTACCTTCTTATTGCTAGCATACTTGTAGACACCCTTCTTGTTTTACCCTTCATGTCCCTTGCTAGCTGCAACTCCAGTTGTGCTTTGGCCTTCCTGATTTCATCCCTGCATGCCCCAGCAATATTCTTGCGCTCCTTCCACGTTGTCTATCCAAGCATCCACTTCTTGTAATCTTCCTTTTTGTGTTTAAGCTCACCAGTGACTTTTCTGTTAAGCTAAGATGGTGGTTTGCCACATTTGCTCTTCTTCCTGCATATCAGAATGGCTTGTTCCTGCACCTGCAGTAAGGGTTCTTTAAAATACAATCAACTCTCCTGGACTCCATTCCCCCTCAGAATGGAAGTCCTCCCATAGAAACCTTCCCATCAGTTTCCTGAGGGAGTCAGAGTCTGCTTTTTGGAAATATAGAGTCCATACTCTGCTGCTCTCCTTTTTTTTCTTTTGTCAGGGTCCTGAAATTGCTCATGTTGTGATCAACTTGCCATCCACTTCTCCATTCCCTTCCCCCCCGCCCAACTCCCCTGCCACCAATTCTTCCCTGTTTGCGAGCAGTAGGTCAAGAGCATAGCCCCTAGTTGGTCTCTCCAACACTTGCATCATGAAGTTGTTTCCAACACTCTCCAAAAACCTCTTGGATTGCCTGTGCACAGCTGTTCTGTCCTCCCAGCAGATGTCAGGGTGACTAAAATCCCCCAAGAGAACCAGGGCCTGTGATCTGGAAACTTCTGCTAGTTGTCCAAAGAAAGTCTCATCTACCTCATCCTCCTGGCCTGTTGGCCTATAGCAGACACCCACCACAACATCACCCTTGTTGCTTTCCCCTCTCACCTTACTCTAGAGATTTTCAGCAGGCCTAAGTTCTATAAGTATGATGACCATAAAAGAAAGACCAAGGAAACTGTGGGCCTATCATTAACCAAAACTAACAGGATGAAGTTCAATGCTGATAAATGCAAGGTACTACATGTTAGGAAGAATAATAAAAAATACAAATACATAATGGGTGATCCTGGCTGTATGGCAGCATGATGGAGAAGGATCTGAGAGTCTTGAGTTATCACAGATTCAGTACGAGTCTACAGTGTGATGCAACTGCAAAAAAGGTGAATGTAGTTCTGGTGTGCATCAAAAGAAACTTTAGGTGTGAGACACAGGAGGTGATAGGCCCTCTCTACTCAGCACTGGTTAGGCCTCATCTAGAATATTGTATGCTGTTTTGGGCTCTATTTTAAAATGGATATGGAAAAGTTCAAGAGGGTCCAAAGGTCAGTGACAAAAATTATAAAGAGCTTGGAAGGCAAGTCATATGAGGAAAGGATGAAGGAGCTACACATCTTCAACTTGTAGAAAAAGAGCTTAAGAGGGGACATGATAGTCTTCAAATACTTGAAGGGCTTCCATAAAGAAGAGGGGAAAATATCTCTTCTCTCTTGCTGCAGAGACTAGGAGATAGATCAATGGTTTAAACTTGCAAGAAGATGGGTTTAGTTTGGATATCTGGAGAAACCTCTTCACTGTTAGAACAGTGAGACAGTAGAATAGGCTGCCTAGGGAAGCTGTGGAATCTCCAGCACTGGAGGTGTTCAAAAAGAGATTGGACATGATCACTGTTGGAGATGATCTAGGCATAGCTATGTGTATATATCATGGGTGTTTTCTATTTTTCTGGGCTTTGCTAGTTGCTGCAGAGATCTGGGAGAGAATTTATACCCTCTCTCTCCCCAACACCCCCCCCCCCCCCCACACACACACACGCACACACTTTCTGCAACAATTCAGGGTTTTGTTTTGTTTCATTTTTTTCTTTTTAATCCTTCCTTGGAGGAATTGGTTTTTGGCTACAGCCAAGGCTGGGGATTTTGTCTGGGGTGTCCCGGTACCACAACTGGGACTTAAAGCCAGAGATTCCTGGCTAGAGGGTCTTGCCCCTTCACTCAGGGTTAAACTAATCACCATACTTGGGGTAAGGAAGGAATTTTACCCCACATTCATATTGGTATGAACTGTTTTGTTTTGTTTTTTCTTTCCTCCATAACAGGGGGCATGGCCCTCTTCCTAGGATCCTTTGACCATATATTAGCAAACTTTGCAGCAGCAGAACATTGACTACCATGATCCCCCTGTGCTATGTGTTTGTATTGTGTCAGGACTGACTGTAGTTTTGCTAAGAAGTTACATAATTGATTTATATAGGAATGTTTGCATAGAGATGATCCTGCCTCAAGCAGGGGATTGGACTAGATGACCTACAGTGGTCCATTCCAGCCCTACTTCTGTATGATTTTATGTCAATGAAACCATTCACATAAAGAAGAAGAGGGCAATAAATCTGGCTCAAAGAGAAGTTATCAGAAGCAGCTGTAAATCAAGTAAAATGCAGTTGAGATGGACAAATCTAATTATGTAAAAGAATACATCTGTTCAAAAGTGAAGGACATTATTACTTCTTATATATCTAGAGTTGCTAATGTTCATACTTTTAAGTGCTTTCCCTAAATTCCAGCTCCTGGATCAAGTAATTCTAAAAGAATCAAAAGTATATTTCTAACTGTCAGGGGATCTAGGTTCAACCACTCCCCTCTCCAACTGCATTCATGTGCAGTGAGCTCAGTAATATCATTGGCTATTCAGCACAGGTCCTGTCAGAGCTCTGCATGCACAGTTAGCTGAGCTCACTAGTTTGTCAGTGCAGGTTCCTGCCAGAGCTATCACTTTCATACATCTCTGGAGCCTAAGGGTTGAATGCCACTGATGTTAGCAACCCCCACATCCCTCTGATAAATTCAGCATCAGGAGGGAAGAGAGGATGTGTGGTGGCAGCATTAACCCTCATGAAACCAGTAGTTCCAGCAGGAGCCTAAGCCAACACAGTGAATAAGCTAATTGAAAATGAGTTGCATAGCCAAAGGACAGTGTGAATACACCCCTTATGCCTCCCCTGGATTTGGCCCTGTTTCTAACCTTTATTCTTGAGATAAAAATTTCTAAAATGTAAAACACATGGACTCTTAAGGTTAAATAACTGAAAGGAAAATAAAAAGTGCACAAGTGTTGCTAATGTTGTTGTTGTTCATCTTCATTATCTCATGCTATTTAGACCAATCTCATGACTGTTTGGGGCATGAAACTTGAATTTTTTATACATAATAGCAGGTATTTAAATGTATTAATCTACTTGGATCTACTTTGTAGCTGTGTTTGTCTGGAAGATAAAAGGGAAACATAAAATTCTAAAACTCTTGGTTCAGGGGTAATACCTTTTTATTAGACCTACTATTTTTTTTCCATTTTTAGTTGGTCTAATAAAATATATCTCCTCTGAACCAAGAGTTTGAGTTCTGTGTTACTCTACTGGGAGTAGTTTGAAGATCATTAGACAACTAAGGGTCTAATCAGATGTATTACAAAACTCAACTAGGGTTTTATCAGAAGGAAATAATATGATGCATAGAGTAATAATTTAGTTGTTATAAATATTAGGCATTGACCTACCTGAGGGACTTCCATGCATCTTCAAAATAAAATCAAGTCAAGAGAATTTTTTTTAGGAAACTTATTTTTTTAAGCAGTAAAGTCTTCTTTCTCACTGAGTTAAGTTGATCAAACATTTTTGTATGAGGATATAACTTTATTTGAATTCCCCCAAGGCATCCACCAAGACACAAATCTAATCAAAGATGATGATTTTCAGACTGGAAAATTAGTCTAACATAAATGCTAGGGCAACAGGTATTTAACCACACTTAAAACCTGGTAATTATACCTCAGAATAAGTAGTATTGTTACCTCTGTACCTGCATTTTTGCCTTATACTACTCCTCCCAAGAGCTATGCAGATACTGCTGGGGAAAAAATAGTGGATATCTAAGATAGCAAATATTAGAAATGACTTTGTATATCAGTGTTGAAATTTATAGAGCCAGATAAAACAGCTAGAGAACAGAATATAACTCTAGCCCTCCTGCTGAGTACAGTGACAGTGTATTATAATTGGGGAAACATTCACCTTCACTAAGTAAAATTTGCACTTTCTCCTTTTACATGGATTCTTTCCTGAAACATGAAATTTCACCTTGTCCATGAGTACGGTAATCCAAGGACTCGTATGTTTTCACTGGGGCATACCAGAAGCTGAAGTGTTAGAAGCTTCCAAGTAGATGTTCTGAATCAGCGCACACTTTTGGCTGCCTGCCTTCGCAGGATTTTTGGTGAAACAAAATTTGCCAAAATTTTTGTATTACCAACTCTTCTTTAGTGACTTCTTGAAGAAATCCTGAATGACTTCAGAATTATTCTCTTTCAGAATCTTTAAACAGATGATATAAAACACTGAAAATGAAGAATTATACATGATAGCCTCTCCATCTGTATTATTTATGTTTTTGAGGAAGAAAAAAAATCTAATATGATAAGGGTTCAGAGGCAGGCAACAAAAATGATTAAGGATTTGGAAGGCAAATCATACAAGGAGAGGCAGAAGGAGCTAGGTATTAGGGCTGTGCAAAACAGCATCATTCCTTTTTGACTTGCATTTTGATGGAACAGCATTTCATTTCAAATGTCGTTTCATTTTGAAACTGCTGTTCTGTTTTGTTTGGTCAAAACAGTTCTGCTGTTTTGACGTTTCGCCCATAGGCTACAATGAGGAAGCTTGAAATGGCCTATAACTTTATCATTTCTGGCCTGCTTTGGATGAAACTTGCCTTCTGAGAGCATGAAGTCTGCCAAGTTTCAAGGAGATAGGTGCAAGGGTTTCAGGGAAACTGCACCTCAAATTTTTGGAAGCAAAAAAACTCATGTCACATGTATGTGTTAAGCCATAGCGGGGTCAGAACTGTAAGCATCCTAGCCCCTGGTGAGACCACAAAGTCTGCCAGCTTTCAAAGAGATAGGTGCAGGGGATTCTGGGTTCAGGGGCCCTGCATCTCTAGCTGCTGACAGGCAAAACTCATGACATGGGTGGGTGACACTGCGTGTTTAAGGTGTGCCCTCACTCAACTCAAGGATGACAGTTAATGGCCAGCTACACAGTCAATAGTGAGAGCACTCCTTCCACCCCCAGCCTTCCCCCTCTTCCCCCCTCCCTTTCCTCCTTTAGTTTCTGTTTCCCTGCAGGCAAGCCCAGCTTGAGCTTCAAAAATTGAAACGTTTCAACTTGCCTCATTTCAAAGCTCTCCGTTTCATTTCAATTTCACTGTTTCGAGCTGAAAACAAGTTGAAACAGTGTCAAAATGAAACTGCAGGCAAAATTTTGCACAGCCCTACTAGGCATGTTCAGCTTGTCGAAAAGATGCTTAAGTGGAGACATGATAGAATTCTTCAGATTGAAGGGCTGCTGTAAAGAAAAGGGAAAACACCTTTTCTCTCCCACTGCAGAGAGGAGGACATGGACAAATGGCTTGAAGTTGCAGCAAAGAAAATTTAGATTGGGTATCTGGAAAAGGTTCTTCACTGTGAGAATAGTGGGGAATAGAGTGCCTAAGGTAGTTGTGAATTCTCCATCACTGGAAAAGTTCAAAAACAGGTTGGACAGCCACTGGTCGGGGATGATCTAGGCATAGCTATGCCTGTTTTCTACCGTGGGTATTCTCCATGCTTCTGGGCTTCTTGATTGTGCTCTCCCTCCCACCTTTATTTTTCTGCTATATGTGTCAGAGTCTTTAAGCTTCTCCAGAGGCATTGTGTGTTGGCTATAGCTAAGGCTGGGGACTTCAACTCGGATGGGCCAATTCTCCTTCTAGGAACAAAGCCCTCTGAATCTTGCCCCTCTGCTCAGGGTCAGACTGATCACCATATTTGGGGTTAGGAAGGAATTTTACCCTATGGCCAGATTGCTATAGACTGTGGAGTTGTTGTCTTCCTCTATAGCAGGGGGGCTTGGCCCTTTACCCAGGATCTCTTGACGATATACTGACAACATCTTTTAGAAGTAGGACATTGGTTGCCATGTCCTGCTTTACCTGTGGCCAGGGGCAGTGCTGGGAGGGGTGGCTACAAGAGGGTTAAGGTGAATTTGGGGGTGGCTATAGCCCCCAGCTCTCCCTTAGTGCTGCTGCTGCCTGTAGCAAGTTAGGGTGTTAGGTCTATGTTGTGTCAGGATCGAGGGAAGTCTTATGTACAGTTTAGTTTATGCTTGTATGGGATGGCTTGGATAGGTTGACCCTGCCTTAGGCAGGGGGTTGGACTAGATGACCCCTGAAGGTCCCTTCCAGCTCTACTTCTCTTACTCCAAGTTACCGTGGGTTGTAAACCTGTAACAGGTTGGGCTATAAAGATGCTATAATACATATGTAAGCATTAACAATATTTGCTACCCAGTCAGTACTAGCTGATTGTTTATTCATTAGATCTTCAAAAAATCTACACTGCCTGAACATATAGAAGATGCATGAAACTAAAAATTGAAAGCAGTTTATACAATCAGCTCCACAGGATTCTACAGATAATATTTGGGTGTCACTAGCAAGTTTGAAAGACTGAAATATATACATAGAAAAGAAAAACAAACAAAACCCCCCAGAAATAGTTATAACCTAAGAATCAGCCATAATTGAAACAGACAATACTTGCTTAATTTTGTATGCAGCTTTGCTTGCCACCATTCTAGTGTAATCTACTCCTCATCAAAATGTGCTTCTCTGTAGTGATGTTCACCCTCTACCCCAGTGAATTGTTGTGACAGCAAGTTACCTAACTTCTCAAAAGGAGGCTACAGATTCAGACTAATGCTTTATTTTCCTTCCCTGCAGCAGGTAGATTGTCATGCACATGAAATGGAGTTCTGTGCTGGCTGGTTACACATTGTGGGTCAAATTTTGTTTGCTTGCTGTTTTGAGTGCTTGCCACCTACAGCTGAGACCAGATTTTTCTAAACAACTTTACCTCCAATTTAGCCTCTTAAATGAGGGCTAAATCTCAGTAAACAGCAGTCCCCATTGTGATACTTAGAGCAGATTTTTAAAGATCTCAAACTGTGTTTGCTCAGAAATCTAACTGCTTATGTCAGTGCCTAAAGGAGAACTAAGCTCTTTGGAAAATCTGATCTTAACTGTGGACGTTGAGATCTTATGAAATTCTGGCCTGTATGTGCATGCCCTTTGACAACCCAGATAATTTAGTACACACAATCCCACTTTCTAATTCATAGATCAAACAGACTCTGATATTTGTTGACACCTGGTTTTGACAACCATATTTTAACTGGAGACCATGCAGATTAAACTATTTCTCTTCAGGGAGGTGCTTTGTTCCTCTCTCCTTAGAGTGAAAAAATGTCTTGAGGGAACCTCTTGTCTCAGGTTTTCAAGTTTTACTTCTGAAAAATTTCTGACTTCTTTTTTGAGAGAGAGCTGCAGTCATATTTGCTCACTTTTCTGGAAATAATTTTGGAGTCTCTTTTACCTTCCATTTCCTTCTCCATAATACTTTTTCAATGTATGATCTTTTTTCAGTGCTAGTGTAATGGCCAAGTTACCATAGGGTACATACAGGCCTTACATTTAGATTGCCCTAACCAGGGTTAGAGTAATGTATATACCTAATCATGGAGACTGTTGGAGGACTTAAATCACCCTGACATGGCCTGCCTGATCTAATTTAGTCCACTAGAGGAGGTGTATTAATTTAGATTGGGGTAACTGAATCTCAATCTAAGAAAGGATTGTCTTGATTACACGAATGCCTGCAAGACCAGCTGCTGGCCCTAGCCCTCAGGATGCACTGTTTCCATTCTCTCCCCTACCAGACAACCCTCCACACCACACCTGCCCTTCCCCCCCCAAACCCAAATTACTTTCACTAATTTTCCTGAACAGCTCCTGGGAGCAGCAATGGGCTGCATGTGCTGCTCCTTGTCTGTTTATATGCTTTAAAGTAATCCACACGAATGTAGACCATGTGCAGCAAGTGACTGCGTGAATCCATACACAAGAGATCATGGAAGGACTATACTACTTTATTATGGATCCTTGATCTTTCTATAAAGGATGTTTTTTTCAATTAATTTGGATCCATTTTTTGGAGGAAAAAAACCCCATAAGTTGTTATAAAAATTACTTTAACCTGTTTTGCTTTGTAGCTCTGCTACTTTAAGCTAGGACCTACCGTGTTAGGACTAGATTTATTAAGTACCTGGATCCTAAGGGCCTTGTCTCTCAGTAATTTTCTGTGGCTCCTGGATCTCTTGATCTCTGGATTGCCCAAACATTAACACCTGAAACTGGTTTTAAGCACTTGTGCTCCTCAGAGTTACCCAGGGTTATTTCTGACCTGTGCTACCTAGCTCATGTTGCACTAAGGTGCAGCCACTCTAGGCTACACCTTGGTGTAAATATCCCCCCCACTCCACTCCCTTGCTTCCCTGGATCATGCCCACTGCCCTTCACCCTCAGCTTCTGTCCCAGGGAGCAGGCAGGGAAGGGTTAAATACTCTGCCTGGTCACAACTGCAACAGCAGCCCCTGCTCTGCAGGCCATTAGAGCAGCAGAGCTGAAGTAGCAATGGTTGGGAAGGCAAGTTAACTCTTTTCTGCCTGTTCCTCTAGGGTAGACAGCATAGGCAGCCACAAGTAACTAATGCTGCAAAGGGAGGGGTGATGGTGTGCAGGAGGCATTGAGAAACCTTGAGGGGCAGGGTGGGGGAACCTGGGAGAGCCCTGGGAGGGGGGTTGGATTCTTACCTTTCAGTTCTCTAGTTCCCTGCTGGCCTGAAGTGTCACTGCTCCAAACTCGAGCTAGCATTAACACTGATCAATATTTGTGCAGTTCACAGCATGAAGCGTAACAAGTCCCTAATACTGTAGCATCCTAATAGGTGCTAAAAAGTCTCAGGGAGTAGAGTTTCATGCTTCCCTTGTGGTTGAGAATAAATCAGTTGTCTAGAATGGTGCTAGCAGACTATTTTGATAGGAGGTGTCATATGTTGGCTGAAATGCCTTATGTTTTACCAGCCTGTGGTAATGGGATCCTGTAGCACATATATTAGCAGATCTATGAAATGCCACTTTTAATGTCCTGGTTAAAATCTTGTTGTAAAGAGATGTTTTCTTATTACAATACAGGGATGAGCACTGGGAAGATAAAGAGAAAAAGGACAGGGAGAGTTTCTGTTTCCATATCCACAGCTGCTGCTTAAAACTGCAATATTATCCTTGAACAGAGAAAATGGGAGAGTCCACCTAACAATTCCTCATCCTTGCCTAAGGCCATAGGAATCAGGCCTGCTATTTTGATGGCAAATAAGGATAAAAAAACCCTAAACAACTATTTCAAAATCACCTTCAAGTTAAAAGGATGCATTCAAAGGAAATAATACTTAATATTAAGTAAATTCTTTGAAAACTCTTCAAGAAAAACCTAAGTATGTAAGTTTATATCTAACTTCTCAAAACAAACATAGGGAGATGAGAAACAGCTCCTGTCTCTCCCCAGAGCTTTCAGCTTTGAAAGGTAAAGCTCTGTTTTCAGTGAGATGTGGAAATGAAGAGGCGTTATTCAATTCTTTTGAGTTACAAACTATAATGATACAATTTCACTCGTAATTGAGTTTTCCATCACACTAATTAAAAACTGAAATATAGATTAAATGAAAAGAATCAGATTCTTTAGGGACCTGTAAGTTTATTAAAAGTAACATTTATAATACAGTTCATGTAAGTAGAGTCAATTAAAGTTACTGAGCAACATGTTTTGGTTCTTATGCCTTCTCCATATGTGACTTTTTACAGCTCAGAAAAATGAAACTGGTTCTGATTAGGAACTGCTCACCTTTTGAGCTCTTGCATTTATTTAATCTTTAATGTTAACCTACTGTATTTTTATGTGGTATAGCAAATGTTCTTTTATAAAACACATGCAATGATATTTATGGTTTTTTTTTTAAATGACACAAAGGGAACTTACAATTATGAGAGAATTATAAACTAGAATTCAATCACTTATCATTCTTAATTGCTTCTTTAACATTAGAGCATAGGAAAGTTATTGCCAATCAACAATGTACATATTTAAAATGGACCATAATACTATATATTTGGGTGTGCATACTATATGCCGAAGTATCCACATGTTTTCATACTTAATATTAAGGTGATACATACATGCATATGTTCAAAAATGGCAATATTTATATTGCACATACGCTAGATACATGTGTGTATATTACTCTATAACATTTCCTAATATGTTTTCAAAAGCATAACATGTGAAGCCAAAATGATGGCACAACATCTTTTAAACTTATTTTTTTTACATATTTCTGTAGCCTTTCTGAAAAGGACTTTCTGAACTGTTTTGATTGTTATCCATGGATGCATTTTGCAGACAGCTGATAAGTGGCAAGAATGACCTAATAGCCTGGCTAATGAGCTCTTCCCCCAGTGGAACAAAGTCTAATTCAGGAGGGTCATTGCCAACCAAGTACTGAATTATTAAAACTAGTAATTAAGTCAACCAAAGGCACCTATTTGTAACAGTATGGAATTGGGAATCACCAGCCAGGTTTGCAGAGACTGTGTTTTAATTCATAGCTTCCACTGCAAGGTTAACTTTGGGGTAATGCAAAATTTCATTAAGGCCTTGGCATGTAGGTTGATATTTATGATACTTCTTGATGTTTTTGGTATATGGCTAATCATTTATTTCTTTATATTGATGGAGGGTAAGACTTTGGGCTTTACTATAAGGTTCTTTGGTATGCAGAAAAATACTGAGACTTGTGAAAGCATGAGAATAATAATTTTAAAAGTACATATTTAGAGCAACTTTCTACAAAACTTCCATCAGAAATTTTGTCAGAGAAGAATGACTAGGAGTACTATTCTGTTAGCAGTAACAGTTCTAGGATTCTTGGCCTTAGCAAAATGAAATATATCCCTCTCCTTGACCATAGTAGGCCAACACTAAATGTGGTCTTCTCTAAGCCACTTAAATAATTTGTGGTAAACAAATTCCCACGCAATTTTGTCAGAGAATATAAGGGCTAGAGATGAAAGAAATACATCCATCCTTCTTGTTTGGGGTGAATCTCAGAATATAACTATCATCCCATATTGGGTAGCCTGGTATGATCTAAGGAGTTTGATATATTGTACGTAAGGTTCCTTTTAGGAAGACTGACCACTTAAATGAAATGTAGCACATTTCTGGTCTTAGGGTACCTATACATATGCTCTGACATGTTCTAATTAGAATGAGTCAGAGCAGCCTCAATTAGTTGATTCTTCTGGAGTGTTGTAATTGGCATGTTCCAGTGTGCTACAGCATCACGCATATTCAGTATCCCTCATTTCAAAATGGTGGTGGGGGTGCTTTAACTAGAGCTTGTTCAATAAGTTTTAGCTAACATGCCCCTGTGGCCATTTCGAAACATAGGTTGCTGAATACATGTGACACTGCAGAGTTTTTAATTAGAACAGCTGTATGGGAGTCCTTCTAATTAATTAAAAGTCCCCCTTCTCACCCTGGAGTATGTGATTAGACACTCTCTTAGGTGACTAATTTTTGTTTTCAAGATTCTGTGCAATGAAATACATGGAAAAAACTTCTTAAAAGGAAGCTAAGTCTCTTTACATGACAAGTTCAAAGAAACTTAAAAAAATGCTGTAATTAAGAGGCATATAATAAATGTTGCTTTACTGTTAAGACTGGGTGGGAAACGCTTCCCACCCTGTCCTTTAGTTGTTTTCACAATTTTGAAAATGTTTGCCACCCCAAATCTGAAGAAACAATAAAAAAATATAGGAATTCTGTTATGCTCAAAAATCTGGAGAAACATCAGACTGGATTAATTAAAATTTCATTGTGATGTTTACCTCTTTTTTACTATTAATTAACTTAATTTTTTATGTAAAAAGATGTCTTTAAATAAAAACAATCTTTATATTCCAACCTGTGGAAACAGGCATTGTGATAATTTTTAAACTCCCCTTCCTCCCCTGTAAAAATCCAAAACAACGCAATTATTGAAATGGAACTTGTCATACAAAAAAAGTTTGGTTTTATCTCGTAGACTAATAAATAATGTTTTACCTAACTCCATAACTGCTCTAATTTATTTTCAACCTAAGTTTTGACATGAAGCTCCCCTTTCTGTTGATATTTATAGGGCTCATGTTGAATGCTCTCACTTGGAAAGTTTAGGATGATAAAAAGCTGTGTTTACTATATCTTCATAGACTAGTGATATGGCTGTGCCTTGGCATTACATTTCTGGATTGCTATTAGCTTTCCCCCCCCCCCCCCTTTTAGGTGAGCTCATTTCTAGTTACTTGTTACAAAATATAGGCACAAGCCTCATCTAATCCATCTTAACTTTTGAGTATTTGTGGGGAAAGGAAGGAGGGAGGACTGACACCCAGTCCTCCTCCCTCCTTCCTGTTGGTGTTGATTATCTTAGTTCATCCACTTCTTTTAGTTTTGTGCGGAACAGCTGTGTATTTACATGAAACGGTAGGTAAATGCCAACACACACACACACACACACACACACACACACACACACATCTGGAAAATGTTTTAGGGCCGCAACTCAAATTATATGATATAATCATATATGATATATAATTTGAGTTGAGGCCCTAACAATGTTTTCCAGCTTAAATATCTATGCTAATCTAAGTTTAGAAGTCAGCAAAGACTGGAAAGCAGGAGCAACATGACTTTGACTGGTGGGGCAGCTAGTACTCCCTCTGGTGTCAAAGAGAAGTGTTATTTCTTATCTTCCTCAGCTGTATATTTGTGCAGTGACTAAAAAGAACAGATATGTAGCTAAGGAAAATCATTGTGCCTAAAAGCTTAACCTAGTGCTGTCACAGAGCAGTTTTGCTATGCAAATACTGTTTGAACAGGTACATTCCCACTTTTGTACCTACCAGTCCTTCAGGGCCACAAGTAAGCATATGAAATAAGACTGCTAAAATAAACATGTACATTTTAGAAAATTTAGAAAACAAAAAAGTAACACTTTGTAATTTTCTAGTCTACTATTGGGCAAAAAACATCTGGAAAATTAAGTGAGGCAAGGGTCTAATGAGAGGGAAACCATTGAGCAATTAGTCTGTGGGTGCTTCTACATTACACGTTTACAACTAAGTAGCTGTGCAGTAAATGTCTTCGCATCTACATGTATTAGACTGGAGTAAACTAATTTACTTTGCAGCAGGATAGCACTTGTATTTATTTGAATATACATTTACAGAGTAAAAAACTGCATAGCAGTGCACGTGTAGATGCTACCTTGGCAGGCTGGGGTGCAAGGGTGCTTTACTATGGTGGCTGCCTGCTGGCTACCATGCAGTGTATCTCTCTTGTGCCCCAAACAACCCTTTTGCAGCACCTTGAGCCAAGGAAAGCAGCCCTGGGCTGGCAAGTTGATCTTCTGGGCTCCCTCCCAGCCACAACTACTCTTCCCTGGCTCAGTGCACTGCAATCCTGGGTGCATGTGCAGACATGCCCAGCAGCAATAAGCTTCACAGTAATACTGTGCATTAATATACACACGTAGATGTGTCTTGTGGGTCTGAATCTATGCTTGTTATATTAGTGCAGAGCCATCCCACTGATGGCCAGCAGGCTGTGGTGTTAATTTGCAGCTCTTGGGCTTCCAGCCAGCCACTGATCTTCCTATTACTCTGGCTGCAGCAGAGGCTGGGTCTCTGGGATCCCCCGTCCCTATTGTATCTTTTTCCTCCTGCCTCCTCCCCAAAGGCAAAGCAGAGTAGAGGCAGATAAATTTGCAGTGCCAGAGCACCCATGCAGTGTCTTGCAGGGAAGGAAGTCAAGGCCAGGGAGCTGAGGTTGTGGCCTGGGGCATCATTGCCTGTTCAATATTGTGCAGCAAGGGGGAGGTGAGTGCAGGACAAGTGGTCAAGGGAGCAGTGGCTCACTCTGCAGGTCCCCACTGGTATGGACTGTGCAGCATGTGGTCCTGTGGGAGTGAGAAGCCTCAGAGAGAGGTGACTCACAGAAGGAAGCTCCCTGAAAGGGCTCTGGGACAGCGAGGGAAGCTGGGGCCAGAGCTTCTCACTGGCTGAGAAGGCTCTTCACCTACCTCCAGCAGTGGTAATGATGGCAGGGACTGTGGGAAAGCAGCAGGAGCAGCAGCAACCCTGATATGTAAATTTCTGCTTGTTCCATAATGGCGGGCATGCAGGAGCCACTGGCATAACTGGAAGTCTGGTGCCAGCAGAGTAGGGATCAATGACCATGGCACAGAGCTGGGATTGGGAGCAGCACCATGCCAGAGGCATGACCTGTGGCTCCAATACAGAGGAGCCAAACAGAGTTCAGTGGAGCTGGGACCAGGAGCATCATGGTGCTGGAGATGGGACCTGTAGTTCAAGTGTAGAGGAGTCAAATGGAACCCAGCCCTGGGAACGGAGCCCAACCCAACAGGGCCTGGGATCCTGACAGCCCAGGTACAGGGAGAAGCTCCAGGAGCAGTGAGGATGGAGGAATGCCCCAGAAGGAGGGCCAGTGCAACAGCGCCATATCCTCTTCTTGCAGGGTTGATGGCACGTGGCTATGGCAGGATCTGACCATGCCAAGGGATCCATGAGTGGTGCCTATGGACTGTTTCCTTTTTTCATTCCTTTTTCATATATGTATTAATTCTAATTGCTATCCAGTACATTGCTGAAAGAGCACACTGGAGTGAGCAGTTGGGACCCAGGCTAGCACAAGAGAAATATTAAAGCACAACTTATTTAAAGGACCAGAAGGTCTAAATTGTTTATTATTTTTGGACATGCCAAGAGCTCAGGGTGTGATTTCATTGAAAGCCTTTATTTAACAGAAGGCTGACATCCGAGGTTGTAATGGGACCTGTTGGTACTGTAATTGTATGAATGCATTAAAAACGGTAAACTGTTTGGTGCATGGGGGGGATGTAAGGGGAGGTGAAGCCCCAAGCTTCACCCTCTTGCAGGGTATGCTACACCTAAAAGAAGAGGCTAGCTTCACCAAGAGCCAAGATTTCCAGACCAAAGGGCCAGCTTCCCCGGTGGGGAGGTGTGCATAGCATCTGGCACAGCCCCTACAGGTGGTACCACTTACAGGCCCCCATGTAGAAGTTAGATAGCCCTGTACTAGTGTAAAGCAGTGATTAATCAGGTCACTTGCTGAGAACTTTCAGCAGCATTTAAAAAAAAAAATAAAGCATAAAGAAACATGAAAAACATTTGTTTTAATTAACTCATTCTTTACCATTTGATGAGTCTTTAGAACTGTAAAACTTGCCTACTTTAAACAAATAGCACTAAACACTTGTAGCATTTATACACGTGCTCTAACAGGCAGGGTGCTTTAATTAGAGCAGTTCCAAGAACACTCTAATTAAAGCTCCTGGAGCATCACATGTATCAGCATCCCTGTGCTGAAAACTGGTGGTGGGGGAGAGTTGAACTAAAGCTCGTCAAAGCAGCTTTAGTTAAAGCACTCCCACAGCCATTTTTCAGTGCAGCAGCACTGATGCATGTGATGCTGAAGTCTGTTGGAGCTCAGTAATTATCCTGCTCCAGCAGCCTTGATTTAATCAAGTCTGACACCCTGTAATTACAACTCCTTGAAGCAGCTGTGTGCCATGCATGTGTATAGGCGCCCTTGGTACCTGAAACCCTGTTCAGCAGCTCTCTCAACTATCTAATAGGTTCAATAAGAGAGACCACAAAATATCTCTGCTTAAACAGAAAAGTAATACAAGTTTCAAGGGCGTGTCTGCATTCCAGACCTGTTACCACTGCTGCTGCCATACATATGTTGGTGTGGCTCTGTTTGCAGAGCCCCCTAGTGGAAACATAGCATGTGCCACCAGAACAGACCTTTTACACAGTAGTTATACCACCTCCCCAAAAGACGTTTAACTAAGCAAGCAAAAGCCTTCTTCTGTCACTAGCTGCATCTGTCAGGGATTTTGTGGACATAACTTGGTTGGTTAACATAGCTATAGCTAGTATCATTTAGCCAACCTACACCTGTTGGCTACAAGTTTTTCAATATAACCATAGCTATAGTAGCAAAACTAAAAGTGGACTGATGATAAGGCCAAACCTTAATAGCCCTGTTGAAATTAGTTTCAGATGGGCTATAAGGGAAGGAGAATTTGAATAACAACCTTGTAGTTTATCTATTTCAAGATGTGTTATTTTAACCCCAAATAAAAGTTGAAAACCTCTTCTTGGTGTAAAGTACAAGTATGATCTTGGCTTTGAACAAGCTTAGGGAAAGTCTTTGGAAAAGAAAAGAGACTAAGCTTTAGCCCAATATAAGCTTTTCTTTCTAGAGATGAGTAAAGTTTAGCAAATGCTTTGCTTTTTTTTTTTTTTTTATTTGGGATTTTTTTTCTAATTTACATCTTTACATCTTTTATTGACTATTGACTTTCTAGAGGAGTATTGCTCTTTTTAAATACTTGATCCAAATTTGTGCATCTGTGCAGATCTTACAAAGGAACTTTAATTGTACGAATGTTTACCAATTTACATCTCCAAAGAGGATACAAACATGGGGGGCATATTTTTAACCAGTGTAAATTGATTTAGGATTCAGTTGTGTGACTCAGTTTGCAATTGAATAAATTGTTGGAAACTATTTTTCCACTGTTCACCCATATCTAATTCCTTCTGCATTGAAACAACTACCGAGCAATTGGGTTGATAAAATTATAACATTAAGGGCATTTGGGCAACATTTTATTAATTTTAAGAATTGCTAGAGGAAGAGCATTGGGGATTAACAAGGAACATACTCCATTAACATTTGTATAGACCATTAATTTCCTCAAGGGTGTTGTGAAGATTAACTAATTAATGTTTCAACAGTGCTTTGAAGACCAAAAGTGCTATGTAAGTGCAAAGTCTCATTATAATTATTACTAATTTTAAAAAATTGCAGTTATTGAATATTTTTCATGTAAAAACATATCTGCAACTAAAATAAAGTAAAAGACAGAAAATACTCTTGAAAGATCGCAAATATAAAGTAGGACATGCATTTGAAATAATGTTTCATTTCTGTGGTAGGAAAGCTGAACTTACCTCAAAAATAAGGATGTATATAACATACAGTGCTCTATTATATAACTTCCAGAGATGTTCAGTGCACATAAACCAGTTTGAAAATGGCTGAAACCAGTTTGACATAAGCCTGGTTGAATGTAATATCAGACTTAACTGATTTGGCTCAAACTGGCTTTTGTGATCTGTCCCAGACCTCTTGCTGTTTAAGATAAATGTGAGTCCCCCAGCATCCCGACATGCTCTTTGGCTGGGCAGGGCTCTCTGCTCCACAGCAGGGCTGGCCCCTTCCCTGTGCTACCTCCCTGGAGCTCTGAAGTCTCTGCAGGCATTTGCCTAGCTTCTGCTCCCCCCACCCCCTCCGTGCTCAGCAGGCATTCTTCTATCCCTCACAAACACCTCAGCATAAGTTAGCAGATCACATGCTGTCTGCAATCTGTGCTGTGGGAGACCAGAGGCAGACAGGCTTTTTGGAGGTATTCTACAAGTAGCTTAATGTCTGTCCTTCCTTGGAAAAGCTGTTTAAGAGCTGTTTGCTCCCCCACTCCCCTCTGCTTTGCAGAGAAGGTATCCATGGTTTAGCTACCAGACCAAATGCTGGGACCCTGCTCCATCAACAGGTAGCTGGTAATGTCTCTGTTTTCTTAATGGGGCAATAAACACTGAGATAAGGGTGATAACAATTTTTTATCAGTCCCCCCCCCCCCCCGGCTTGCCTGTCAGTTTACCATAGACAGTATACAGAAGCAAGGAGGGAGAGTGAAAATCTCTGTATCATCAACAGATGCATGCTCTGCTTCCTTCTCCTCCCCGCCCCCCCCGGCTTGCCTCAGAGTGCCAGCCTGTGGCTGCAGGCTGGCAACATCCCTGCCCCTTGATCAGTGAGTGGGGGAAAAGTCTGGGACTGCAGGTTGGGGTTCACACCCTTCCCAAATCAGAGCCCTGCTGGGGCCTGGCCCCCCACCTCAGTTTAGCTCTGTGGAAGGTCAGGGAGGGCTGCTCTAGTGCCCCCCAGGGTCCAGCCTGAGCCACTGAAGGCATGTTCCCGAGTTTCCTCAGTCCAGATAGATTGTCTGTATGGTTGGAAACTGGTTCAGCCTAGCTAGGTTAGACTAACCTGCAAAGGTTGAATCAATTCAGGCTCAGGCTTTTTCAACGTCTGTCCCTAGCCCCTTAGACTACTGCATTATTTGATATTTAGAGATGAGGATCATATTTAGCAATGCACATACCAAAAGTGTATTGTGATGAGGAAGAAAAAAAAATCAAAATCTTAGAAAAACAATTTTTACCAAAAGTAAATATACAAGCAGAGTTGCCACCTGCCTGCCCTGACTATTGCTCTTAAAGTGGTAGTGGCATTGACAGCAGCAGTGGCAACTGGGGATTATTTTGGAGTTCCTAGTGTGAGTATATTGCTGGGGCACAGACTCTAGAAGGCTGGGAAGCAATTCCAGTGCCCTCCTAACTTAGCACCTGAAGCAGGTGCCCCTCCTGCCCACACTATTGCAATGTACTTCAACTGAGGTTTTTAGATCATGTTGAAAAGACACAAGGGGAAAAAAAAGTGTTTCTTTTAGAAGCACATTTTAAAAAAAGGATCTCTAGTTTGAATCAGTGTGTTCCACCAATTTGTTGATAACTGACACTAATAAATGTCATAGTTTTCTGATCCTGGTGGAGGGAAGGGGGGTTATTTTGTTTTGTGCTTGCTATACATTGCATTAAGCAGGATATTTTAGTCATTATTAAGAGCAACAAACCGCAAGCCATGGAGATCTACAAGACACTAGAATTGTTTTTCAGGTTTAATGTAGCAGCTCTAGGTTGAAACTTGAATAATCAAGCAACAGCAATAAAAACCTTTCATAAGTAGAGATCCTGATTTGTGCTCTGTTAAGGTCTAAAGTGTTAAAAATAAAAACTATGTTAAATGTATTCGAACTGTTAAATAATCTGGAGAATTAAGCAAAATCAAACAAAGTTTTTAGAACTTTAAGGGAAAAATACAATATATAAGTATTCTATATTTTTTAAATCTGTGCATAGGGGCAGAACAAAGTCTATTTACACCATTTAAGTCACATTTGACTGGTCCTTGATCCAGTAATGTTTCAATAATTGACCAACAAATAACTCTGCCAATATTATTACTTCTATATTGGTGACACTAAGCCCAGTATATGAAGGCACCACAAAGGATATGAACCACTCAAAAGTCTCATATAAAACCACAAGGAACTAAAGTTATAAAAAGATTTTGCTGTGGCAATAGCAACTACTTGATGTTTTGATCTTCCAGAAATGCACAGAAATTAATTTCATCCTGAATGAGGGAAACAGAAGTCTTGTTTATATAACTTTTCTATAAACCATAAGTTATGGCATATGGAGAATAAAATATCCTAAGTCTCAGTATATGCTAGAAGGGGCAAATCCAGTGGGGATGTGGCGGCATGGTTGCACACCCTTTTCTGAAACATATCTTGGCAACTCTGGCTTCCTGCAGCCATGGGCATTTGGGTCCTTTGCAGAGCTTGGATCATGCCACAGGAGCAGCAGCTAGGGGCTTTTTTGTAATTTTCCAAAGCACAGAAAAATCCACCCTCTTGGGACCCTCTCCCTTCCCCACTATGCTCAGTAGCACCTCCTTTTCCATTTCCACCCTTGCCTTCTCTACTTATATCTCTGAGTGCAGGAAAAGGAGACCCATCCACTGCTTCCCTGGCCAATTCTGTCCCACTCTAGCCATGCTTCAGGGAGTACATGGGGAGTTGGGTTTACCCAGGGGCAGTGGCAGCATGCAGACCTCTACTCCCCATCCAGTACCCTAGGTGTCCCCCGCCAGCCCTGGAGAAGGTGATGAGAGGGGGAACCCACCTACTGCTGCTGCTATCTCTGGCAGAACCTGGCAATGCTTCCCACAGCCCAACTGAAGTGGGGCAGGAGTGGCCAGGAGAGTGGCATTGATGGGTGTTGCCCTTCCCTGTACCCAGATGCATAAGTAGAAATGGCGAGAAGGGGAAGGGAGGGGAGGTGCTGCTGAGCATGGAGGGGTATAGAGCATGGAAGGGGTGCTGACCGTGAGGAGGGCAGGGGGAGTGGAGATGTTTATTTGATTCAGGGATTCTTTTTATGTCCCTAGCTGCTGCTCCCAAAGCATGGTCTGCCTACTCTGGTGTGGAGTGTGGGGAGAATCTAGGACTTGGGGGATGCAGCCACCCAAAAAAGCCTGATTACTGCCTCCTTTTCAAAATTCATGGACTGCCTACATATGCTAGAGACTTATATTTACATACTATCAGCATTAGTCATATTCTTCTACTCTTTTCATACCAACAATCTGGAGTAAATGCCCTTTTTCTGTTGGGTAGAATACAAGTTATCAGAATGGTGTAAAATACATCATTTGTTCACTAATTGCTGTTTCAAACTGTTTTAAACATACATTTCTCAAGTAGAAGTTATTTTATAGCATATAAAAAATAGTCATTTTTCCTGGCGGCATCATAAAAGGCTGGCATATCTTCTAAGCAAAGTTTTATTGAATGATTCCTAGTCTTGTGTCCAGGTTTGAGGATGTTCTTATAAAAACCGAAGATGTTTGAAACTGATGTGATTCATACATATTTGAGATTTAATGATCCATAACCAACAATATGACAATTATCCTTTTTCTGATACATAGTACAAGACATTTGGATAAGATGCTGCTCATATAAAAAAAACTCAATTAACTGTTGCAATCCAGGAATGGAAGAATCAAAAGTTTGCAAATAGATAATAGAACTGTCATCAGGTCAAACTGCCTGTTCAGATGGAGTGTGCTACCAGTATACATCAGTGTGATAGCTTAACAAATTCCTTGTATTTCCTCATTTCATATGGTTAAGTAACTCTTACAAATGTAAGATGAGATTACTTCTCTTGTAGTACTAGTAGAATTTGGTATTTTTTGCCATTCAATCACTATGATCAC
Source organism: Alligator mississippiensis (assembly GCF_030867095.1). Taxonomy (NCBI): domain Eukaryota; kingdom Metazoa; phylum Chordata; order Crocodylia; family Alligatoridae; genus Alligator; species Alligator mississippiensis. Next base: position 60,748,493 of record NC_081828.1, read on the forward strand.
ACATGTAATTCTTCTGACATATTGTTATATATTTGAAGATTCCAAAACTGATGTTAAATAATAACCTATTTATTAGTAGTTGATTATAAGGAAACCTAGACATCTGGGACACTGCCCAAGACCAGAAGTCAGCAGCACTGCTACAGACAGTAGCAGAGGCCAACAGGCAAGTGCGGTCCACCAGACAGGCAGAGCTGCTTGATGCACCATGCCACTCTGCTGGACTGTCCCCCTCACCCCTGTGATTCCAGAAAACTTGTTTTAATTTTCACCAACTGGCCTGGACCACCTGCTCTATTACAGGTTCAAACCAGTTTCTGATCACTTAAACTGGTTTATGTGTAATGTCTGTCCCTAGCCAGGAAGGTCTGTCTATGGTTGAAACCATAAAAACCTTTCAGAAAATGGAAATAAATAAAAGTTAACCACATAGATATTGGACGACAAGATAAAACCATATAGCTTAGAATACAGTTTGCTGTACAATGAAGGGAAATGACTGGGGTCCCACTACCCTCAATGTTATGACTTTGGCCAGATTTCACTGTCTGTGTTTTTTTTAAAGCATATGATTCACTGCTAAGATGTATACCCCCTCATCTATGAGTGTAGCCACTCTAAAATATAACATTAGGGAATATGATATACTTCAGATGTGCAAATGGAACTTTCGTAAAGTGAAACAAATGAAGAAGAGGGAAATCTTGTTGTTCGGTACTGATCTTTCTTCCTGAGTTGAGGCACTAGGACATCCTGGTGGATACTAACTGTGTCCTGCTTAACCAAAAACATTTTACCACATACCTTCTATTCTTTCCCCATATGAAATTATACTTACAGCAAACTAACAGAATAATGCTTAATGAGAAAGTTAAAGTATCAAGTATGCTTTCAGGTGAGTTCAGGGACCCTAAATATGAGGTCCAACATTATCTTGTACTAACAAATTGATTGCTAAATGAAATGCAGTAGCTAAGCTGGGAATGCTAATTGGAAAGACCAATAAAGAAGAAATAAAATCATGTTTGTTGGTCCTACAGTCTGTTGAAGAAGTTTATCTTAAAGATAAGTTTATCCCTGTATGAATTAGGTATTTGTCCTTCAATAATCTTAGGCTTAAGTAATTGGTTTTTCTCAAACAGGGATGAATCCAAACTCTAGAATGAAACACATAGTTTTCTCACCCAAGTGTGCTTCAGGGGAAGAAGGAGGATCGCCTTGAAATTGGAGTGCTTTTGTGTTTTGTTTTGTTTTGTTTTTATAAAAAAAACAGTAAATTGCCTCCAAGAATAAGATGGTTATAGAGCCCAAGGCAACCATGGAGTTTCTGCAGGATGACAGTTACAGAACCAGTTTGATATTGAGTTGAGCTCTGCTGTGAGTTATTAATTTGCTATATAATTACATTATAAAAGCAAATTACTATTTCATTACCATTACTGTTATTGTTTTATGAAATCATCATTTGCCTTTGCTATTGCTTTTAATTATGCAAATACAATTTGCTTACCAGCAAATATGCTTATATATCTTATTAACCCTTTCGCTAATTGCCTTTATTTCCAATTGTGTGTTTAGCATGTCTTATGTTCCTTTTAGAAAATATTTCAAAATGAAAAGATTTTGGGTGTGAGTTTTTGGGGTTTTGTTTCTTTTTCTGAGCCATTTTTTATAGAAAAAGTGACACGATTTTTTTATATTCTTTAATAAAAATTATAAAAATTCTTCCATGGAACCAAAACTGATTAAAGATTTTTGTCCTGAGGCCCCCAAAAAAGCAAGCAAGAAAAATAAAGATCAAAGAGTTTTACTTGCCATTTCAATTTAGCAAGGAAAATCTTTTTTGATCTAAAAGAAAATCGTATTGGACAGAAAACCATGTTTTACTTAGTTCCAGCTTCCCCCCACTATCCTCCACTAGATAACAAGTACTATACTTCTTTTCTTGAAAGCACAAATAAAAACAAAACGGAAAATACAATTTGCTGCTTATTTATAATTTTATGTTTTCAAACAACACTGAAAACCAGAGTCCACTATTTACTCAAATATAAATTGAGGGTTTTTCTCACAATCATTATAGGGAAAAAAATCCTCCTCTTACATTCACATAAAAGAAAACCTTATTAAATACACTGTCTTTCTTTAAACTGCTGCCAAACATAGCATGTGCTCAGCAATGGAAACCAACTATGAGGTTGATTAAATGCAGCCAACATTGAGCATGACTATAAAAAACATGACTCATACTGATGAGGACCTACCACAGGGCTATGTTAAAGCATTCCATCTGAATAAGACAAATGGTAATGCTCATTGTGCTAAATCCTCAATTCTGACACTTTTTCAAGTTGTGGTGAGCCACTACATTGAATACATTTCAATTTCCTCTTCACTCCCACCATTTCCCTTTCTCTCAGCCTGTCACATATGATTACTATGGCCCCAGCCTCCATGAGGTAGAGACAAAAAAGGTTCTCTGACACCTTATCTGCATATACATTTTTGGAGCATCCCAGGACTCATGACAAGAATACCTGGGTCCAGTCATGAGTGGGGAACAAATTAGCACGTAGATCTTTTGTAGGGGGGTATCTGGAGTATACACACATACTGAGCTATGAGGTCAACATAGCTTGAAATGTTGCTGACTGTATTTGGGACCAACCCAATGACCTGTATAATAAGTAAATTGTTAGAGCCCAATTCTATGCAGCACCCAATGACTAGGGAGATGACGATCCAATTGCTCATGATCCTGGTACTCATTAGCCAGAGCAAGCAGGGAGCAAACACCAGCATACCTTGCTCACAACAGCTTTATTCAGAATGGAGACAGCTTCAGACTAGCTTCCAAAAAAACAACAAACCAGGGAGCTGCCCCAAACAATAGTTTTTTCCACATTTATACACCTTGGTTCATGCTCATGAACACTCACTCTGCCCTCATCCCTCCTTCGGTTCCACCCATTTCTCCTCACATCTCAAACTCCACCTCTGTTTACTGTTTGCTTCCTTAGCATGTTATTGCCTATGTATTTCATTCACTTACATGCCTCTCTGCTAAGAGCGCATGTGTAAGACTTTGACCCCTGTCTTCTCCTGGTCAATTGTGGTTTCTTCCTGGTTCTTTCTGGTTTCTTGCTGACTTCAGCACCATCTCCAAGGCCGTACTTATGCTTTGTCCCCTAATGATAACCATTGATCTGTATCCTATTTTTACCTAACACATTGTGCACTTTGCACCCTATCCTTTTGTTAAGAATCCATAGTTTCATAGTAGCTAGGGTCAGGAGGGACCTTAACAGATCATCTAGCCTGACCCCCTGCCACAGGCAGGAATGAATGCTGGGTTCACAAGACCCCAGACAGGGGATCATCCAACCTCCTCTTGAATATGCCCAAGGTAGGGGCAAGGACCACCTTTCTGGGAAGTTGGTTCCAAATTTTGGCCACCCTAACTGTAAAATATTGCCTTCTGATCTCCAACTTAAACCTATTTTCCATCAGCTTATGACCATTGTTCCTTGTCACCCCAGGTGGTGCTGGGGAGAAAAGAGCTCTGCCTAGTTGCTGTTGATCCCCTTTGATGAGCTTGTAGGCAGCCACCAGGTCCCCCCTCAGCCTCCTCTTGCTGAGGCTGGACAGGTTCAGGTCCTTCAGTCTCTCCTCATAGGCCCTGTCCTGCTACCCTCTCACCAAGCGGGTGGCCCTCCTCTTCCAGGCTGGCCACATCCCTTTTGAAGTGTGGTGCCCAGTACTGGATGCAGTACTCCAACTGCGGCCTGACCAAAGTCGCATAAAGGGGGAGTATCACCTCTCTGGACCAGCTTGAGATGCACGTTTGGCTGCATGACAAGGTATGGCTGGCCTTGCTGGCTGCTGGCATTGGCGGCTCATGTTCATCTTGGAGTCAATAATGACTCCAAGTTCCCTTTCTGCCTCTGTGCTTTCAAGAAGGGAACTCCCCAGCCTGTATGTATGCTGTGGATTCCTTCTCCCAAGGTGCAGCACCCTGCATTTGTCTATGTTGAACCCCATCCTATTCTCATCTGCCCACTTCTGTAGTCTGTCTAAATCTAGTTGCAGCCTCTCTCTCCCTTCAAGTGTGTCCACCTCACCCCACATCTTAGTGTCATCAGCAAACTTGGACAGCGTGCTTTTCCCCCCCCTCGTCCAAGTCGCCGATGAAGATGTTAAACAGTGCAGGCCCAAGGACCGAGCCCTGGGGTACCCTGCTGCTCACATCTCACCAGGTTGAGTACAACCCGTCCACCACTACTCTCTGGGTGCGCCCCATCAGCCAATTTTTTATCCATCCAACTGTGCAGGCATCAATGCCACAGTCACTTAATTTATTGATGAGGATGGGGTGAGAGACAGTGGGGTAAGACGCTTACTTAAGCATTAGCAAAGTTAGTTGCTTTTAATGCATCATCCAGCCTTGTGACGAGCAGCTTTTGCTGAGACACAGTAAAAAACCTTCATTCAGCTGCACACCCAGTACTCCCCAAAATCCATAGCATTACCCTAACATAAAACATGACCCTTTTGTCTTTGGACTAATATCATGCATAATTTGTGCTATATTTAAGTAGGTAAAAAAGAGCTGCTTAAAAGTATGTTTAAGCAGTAAATAGTAAGGAAGAAGTTGGGGGAGGGGCAGGAGAGCTACTTGGCACCCCAGATTTATTTTCCTGAATATAGTAGTGGGAGGGCAACACCTTCAAGGCAAACCTCCAGTAATTAGACTCTATATCTGAAAAATTATAATACATTTAAAATGTTTCTACATATAGAATTGTATTATATGGAAGAGTAGTCTTATATTTAGGACTGTCTTGTATTTGAGTAAATAAAGCATTACATATTTCAAATAACACAAGTTTATTTAGGGTTATATCAAGTTATATTTTAATCCCCTGCATCCAAACATTCATAGATTTCTTAAACCATTTTTTTTAGGATTGGTGTCACATCACAGCTGAGTTTTTGTAAGTTTTAAGAACTGTCTTTCAAATCTCTAGTCAAGGATTAATAAAATTTGAAAATTATAAACATAACCATTCTTGCTCAAAATGTAAGGTTTTTTTATTATTTGTTTTGATGTATATTTGATGTATATTGACCAAATTGGAAGACTTAGTCTGATAAGTGAAGTAGCTTAAGTTATGGAGATAAAATAGTATAAAAAGGAGTTTTATTCTATGATCAGACTTTCTAGTTTGAGGTGTTTCTTGGCATTTTGTCATAGTTCATTTTTCTTTTTCTTTTCTTTACTTTACTTTTTTACAACCTAACTATATTTTCTTGCCTTAAAGTGTTCATTTTTGTCCTGCTATTTTCTCCTTTAAGGAGTTTCTCAGCTCTTCCCCTGCCCCTTCTCTCTCTCTCTTTTCTGTAACATTGATTATCTAAATAACAGAAAATGTATATTTAACAGGATTTTCCTCTCCGCCTTGGATGGAATTTCTAATAGTTTCATAATTATGATCTCTGTAGGCACAGTGATGTCAACCTATTAAGTAGCCCAAATTACTTTTGATACCTTAACATTCAGTGAATGGTGATATTTCAGGTGAAGTATCAAGTAATAGCTAGAGAACTCTAAACAAAAACTACAGAGCTTTTTTTATTTCCTGATTATACAGGCTACGTTTAAATTATATTGAGTTTTCACTTGTGTCCTTAGGAAAATGGGTTTATATGACTTGAAATTTTCTCATTTTTTATTCATCATTGTTCACACACAGTTTAGGTAGTGACAAGTATTGCTCTACAACCTCATTTTAATTAGATTTCTGAACTAGTTTAAACATAAAATATAACAATCAATTTAATAACATTTGTCATTAGTTTTTTTAGTAAGCTACTTTAAACATAACCAAAATTCTTGTGTTGAGATTTATTTTAAAAATGGAAAAGTATTCCTAAGTCCTTAAAATGTCTATTTTTAAAAGGGAAAATGTGTGTGAATGCACACACATATGCTCTGTTTTTAATGTACTTAACTGTCCTTAACATATTAGAAATACTTGTCATGGGTGACTGGTGCTGCCTTAGTCAGAGGGGCATGTATCCTGTCCCTGTGTCCAGTCCCACCCCCCACCCCATGGCCAATCTATAAACAAGCACTAAACGACTGCACAGTAAATCAAGGTACTGTGCAGTAGTGCCGATGAACCATTTTTTTGGGATGCTACTGTGCAATAGCCTAATGCTACTACGCAGTAGCATCATGGCTTCTGGCACACGATGCTACTGTGCAACAGTATCAGGCTACTGCACAGTCATCATCTCATGTAGATGTGACCACTAAGAATGAAAGGTTTTGGGAAATGCTCCCATCTCTCCTCTGAGATACTATGTGGAGTTACTATTGCCAGGAGGTATTGTCATGAAAACTCTACCACTAAGAATTATATCGTGGCACTGATTTAACAGAATTTCCCACCCCATCAAAATTTTGTTCTCTTCCCTTTAGAAGCCAGCACCTATAATGGGTAATGCTTAGGGAAAGGTCCCGAATTTACCCTCCAATATTCTCATCTACCTGCTGGTGGTCAGAATGAAAATCATAGCACAAGCTTCTGAGGACACCATTTAGCACACAGAAGTCAGTCATGGAAAATATCTTTTACTTTAGTGTATGTAATGCTTCTGAATACTGCTGTCCTAATAGCTTTGGAAATGTTTTTCCATTGCAAATGTTATAGCATGAACAGCAATATTCCATATTTTTCTGTGTGGCTTAATCAGCTTATCTCCATTCTGGCACATGGCAAGCTATTTCTAGAACTGATAATGTAACTTAGTGGTATCCTGCATGGCCATTCAATTATTGTCCTTACTGCTGAGATTTCTAGCCCTGAAGCTAATCAGTGACAATCTGATGGACTGGATTAAGACCAATAACCTACTTTCCAGTTGCAATGCTGCTTCATTGTTTTTGTAACAAACTTCTCAAAATGAAACCAAAACAAATTTATAGTAGACTTTAAACTGCATTACAACCCTCTTAAACAATGGAGAGCACCTTGCCATTTGTATCTCTTTGTAGACTCTAAGGTAGCCTTAATATGATTTTTACCCATGCAGATGAGTGACAACTCAAGATCCAAAAACCCTCCAGACTATGGATTCAAAATAAAGATCCAAAATAACACAGAACTATAAAATAATGTATGTGAGCAACCTCATTATAGAATTCTAGAACTAACTTCTCATGTTTCTGCTCCATTTTGGTGAGTAGCCCTATAAGCAAATTTTGGTGACACAGGTCAAAAGCTTTGTTAAGCAAAGATGTTTTAACTACTCTTTTTATATTGTCCTTATTGTTGATTTAGTTTTTAATAGTGAAATAACAAATGAGCTTTATTTACAAGCCTAATCTTTTATTGTAATATGTGCAAGTAAAACGATAAGAAAAAAATAATACCATAGATCCAAACTGCAGATAGATAAAACAGTTTATCTTTGCCATTTTGATGGGAAATTGAAAGGAAAAGTGCAAATTTCATGCAGATTGATTAGAGAAAACTTGAATGTCATGGGACCTTAAGCAATGATGAGATTTGACACATCCATGAAATTAGTTAGAACCATAACAAAGACACGGTCCCACTTATAATGAATCTTATTTAGAAAGAAAATAATGCACTTACTTATTTCTATACGGAATTTATATGGTGAGAGAATGAGCCACAGTAGCAATTATTTAGGCATTCTGGTACTTCATTGTGTAGCTTACCTACAAGAATAAATAGAAGGCAGGAGTTGAAAAAAGTTAAACCAATTTGCCCAGATTTTACTTAGCAGTATGGATATAATAGCAATAAAAAATATAATGGATTACACAGAGAGAAGATGATTTGCTGAGATATCATGCTAATGCTGATATAGTCAGGCTTTCAGCTATAAAATCCTCCTTTTTTTTCTTTTTCTTATGTGTTCAGTCAGAAATTTACTCTGGGCTGAAACTTGGCAGATAACACAGGGGCTGAGTTCAGATGAGTACAGCCATGCAGTATGTGGCATCTGTAGCACCACACACTGTACATTCAGTGTTTCCCATGCTGCTACCTTGCCATGCAGGGTTTTTGTTGGGTTTTTTACCTTGGGGAGATACCAGAGCCAAAAAACACTTACAGAAAAAAAATGGGGTGACACATGTGGAGGCAGCATTTACCGCCCAAAACTAAAACCCGCCGGAGCCACACTTTGGTTGCTGACCAGGCTTCCAACTGCAGGAACTCCATGGCTGCAGCTTCCCTGGCCCCCAGAACCCCAGGTAAGGCTGCTTGGGCCAGCACAGTTGCTGGCCCCAGCCTCCTATATCCCACCTCAGGCAACCTGCTGAGTGCCAGAGGGCATGTGGCGTGGGTGTTCCCTGGGAACAACTAGGAGGGGCATAAGGCATACTGCTGGTAGTTGTCCCTGGGGAACCAAACATCTGATCTTGTCTAGATGGAGCCTGAGAAGCATATTGTGCTACTTCTTTCACTCTTGGTAGCACCTCACACTGAAGTAAATATGACTGTTCTTGGAGCTTGGCTACTACAAATTTATGAGGGATAATTGTATCACTATCTCACCCTTAGGGAGTCAGATCAGAGGCAGGAGAAAAATTAAATAAAACATGAAAAAAAATCTCTTGTTAGTACCTATCTAGGATTTCAAAGAACCAAAAGGAGCTATGTAGGAAAACACCTGGGATGTGAATGTCTATTTCTCATACACTCTTTTGAAAATGTCATTCTTTCTTTGCTTATGTCTTTTGCCAATGTAAGTGCCACGATCTTGCAAGTATGTGGACAAGTATCAGTGTTTCATGCTGTGAATGTTTTCAAGTTAAGTCGGTTAGATGATATGCAAAAGATATGAGGAAAAGGAATTGGTTTTATTTATGGATAAGTATTTTAGGGTGTTCTTAGCCTTTATGCACTTCTATATGCTGATAATTTAATTAAATAATATTTTTTCATACACAAAAAATCCCTGGCATAACAAGGCTTCATAATAAAACACATAATATAACAAACAGGAGCCACATAAATTATGTTACCCCATAGGTAAAAAAAAGCAAATAAACAAAAAAAAACAACTAATCCAAATATTATAATCCAACCCTTTAAGAAACCATGAAAAACAGATTGGCCGAAAGATAAGTTATCTTGACTCTTTTGAGGGAAGTAATTCTCATGTGTTTGGTGTTCCATTATTTCCTTTAGTTTCACATATTTGAACAGAAAATCTAGCTTGCTTCCAAGTAGAATACAGAAATTGTAGCATATTTGTAGTACCTGTTACACCAGGGGTGGGCAATTATTTTGCTCACTGTGGTCCCTACAACTCCCTGCTGCTGCAGCCATGGCACCCACCACTCCCCGCTGTTCTCTGCTGCCATGGCCACTCACTGGGGCCCCCACTACTCCTTGTGCCACTCCCCACAGCCCCCCACTGCTACTGCTTCCCTCCACCCCCCTGCCCACTGCTTTTCCCTGGCTCCAGCCCAGCCTGGCAGGCACCATGGAGCTCTTGGCTGTTGGGTGGTTTGCAGCAGCTCCCCCCCCCCCCTTCATCTGTTCTTATCTTACTTTCCACTTGGATAGAGGAAGGCAGGGAAGAGTTCCAGGGTCATATGGTTAGAAGCTGCAGAGACTTCTGGTTAGGGGATGGGGGTAGGAGAGGGATGGGGGCTGAGGGTAAGGTGGAGCCAGGCCAGACTTGCTGCTCAGCCGCTGGGTCTTGGCACATCGCTGGCTTCCTATTATACCCTGGGATGCTGGGTCCTATTGCCGCTGTCTGCATGTCATCTACGATAAAAACTAATTTTCAAAAAAATTTAGGGGCCCTGTGATCTGGATTAAATGACTTCATGGACCGAATACACTGCAGTAAATTTCTCTGAAGAAGATGTCTTGTTCTGTGCAGTCAATTAATTACCTAAATATATATGAATTTCACAGCTTTTCAGTCCTTCCTGTCATGCTCAGTGAATGAAATTAGTTTGCCTCCACTTTGCACAGCACTTGCTTTGCTGTTCAATGGATACTTTTATGGATTAAAATGTATTAAGCATTAGACAGGGGTGTTTGACCATTAGATAAGAGTACAGGGGATATGAGGCCAATGTATCTCAGGAAGCCATTGTCTGTGCTGCTTCTTCATTATGATTGGGAAGTGGTGGGTTATGCAGATAGGATGTTAAATATTATTTATTTTGTGTTCCAGAAATGCTCTGCAGTTAGTAACGATGATAGATGAGGCTATAGCTTCATTGCTTCTGAAGTGTGGAGCAGGAACAAACAATGCCAGTTGTCAGTGTCAGGACATGGACATCCAGACCTAGGGACCAACCATAGATCAAAGTTACAGGATTAAGGTAAAAGCCAGGGTCAGAAAAGGCCTGCAGAGTCCAGGGATGTAAGAAATCAGGAAACCAGCAGGTTAAGAGAAAAGCAAGTTATCAGAGTACAATCTAGGATCAGTAAAAACCCTGTTTCCCTCTCCTACCCCCATCCCCTAACCAGACGTCTCTGCAGCTTCTAACCATATGACCCTGGAACTCTTCCCTGCCTTCCTCTATCCAAGTGGAAAGTAAGATAAGAACAGATGAAGGGGGGGGGGGGGAGGACTGCTGCTTCTCTGACACCAGCGAATGGACACATTATTCTACTGCTTACCAGAAAGCCTAGGGCCTCCATTGGCAAGCTTAGTTGCCTGTATACTAATGCCAGAAGCATGGGAAACAAGCACAATGAACTGGCCCTCATGCTAACTAACAATCAATACAATCTTATAAAGATCAGAGACCTGGCGGGACTCCATCTATGACTGGACCACAGGCATAAGAGAATACACGCTGTATAGGAGGGATTGTATTGGGATGAGGGACAGAGGAGTTGCTCTCTATGTAAAGGAACATTACACCTTCCTTAAGGCAAATATTGGATGCAAAGAAGGGTGACTTGAGATCCTCTAGGTCAAGATAATGGGGAGCGTGGGGAAGGGGACTTGACTGTAGGAGTTTATTGCAGACCTCTGAACCAAGAGGAACAACTTGCCCAAGAATTCTCCAGAGAACTGGAAGGGTCTGCATGCTCGTGGAGCATGGTCGTCATGGGCAACTTCAACTACCCAGACATCTCATGGGATGAGCACTCAGCTAGATCCAATCTCTCACAAAGCTTGCTCACTTGTGTCAAGGAGGTCTATCTAACTCAGGAAGTCTATGAACCGACCAGGGACAAGGCTCTCCTAGACTTGGTTCTGGCCACAGGGCAAGATCTAGTAAGCAACCTGTAGAATGAAGAGAAACTGGGTGACAGTGATCATGATATAATCACTTTCTCCGTCTACTGCAAACCAGGAAAATTAGCCAGTAGAGTAAAAATCCCTGATTACAGGAAAGCTGATTTCCACAAACTCAGGTGATTGGTTGGCAAGGCCTTGCAGGACCATGGTCTAATAAGGAAGGGAGTACAAGAACAGTGGTTGTTTCTCAAGGAAGAAATCCTAAAATCTCAACAAAAAGTCTATTCCCTCTCACAAGAAAAGGAGCAGAAGACCTGGGAGACCCCCTTGGATCAACAGGGAAGCCATGGACCTTCTGAAATTAAAATGAGAAGCCTACAAGGGATGGAAGTCAGGAACAACTACCAAACAGGAGTATTCAGCAGCAGCTTGCACCTGTAGGGAGCAGATCAGGACAGCAAAAGCACTAACCGATCATAAATTGGCAACCAGAATCAAGGACAACAAAAAGTCCTTCTTTAGATGTGTAGGAAGTCACAAAAGCAACAAGGGAATCATAGGGCCCCTGATGAATGAAATGGGATGGCTGTTAACTGACACTGGGGACAAAACCGAACTCCTGAATGCATACTCCATGTCAGTATTCCACCAGTCCAAGGGTATTAGCCTGTTTGACCGGATACAGGATGACTATGGTGGGGATGTCTACCCTCCCATAGTTGGCATAGATCTTGTGGGGGAGCACCTACAAGGGCTAAATATCTACAAGTCATCAGGCCCAGACAAACTACACTCAAGATGCTAAAAGAACTGGCTGACATCATCATGCGACTGATGGCTAAGTTATTTGTAGACTTGTGGCACGCAGAAGAGATTCCAGAAGACTGGAGAAAAGATGCCATTTGGCATCTTTAAGAAATGGAGAAGGGAAGACCCTGGAAACTACAGGGCAACCAGTTTGACCTTAATGCCAGCTAAAATCCTGGAGAAAATCATAAAAGAATCCATCATGCACAGGTTAACTGAAGACAGTATTCTGAAGGATAGCAAATGTGGCTTTGTTATGGACAAGTCATGCCAGACCAACCTCATTTCCTTCTATGATCAGGTTATTTGCCACCTGGATAGGGGACAGTTGGTTGATATCATATACTTGGACTTCAAAAAGGTCTTTGACCTAGTCTCTCATGATGTCATAGATTCATATTCATAGATTCATAGATGCTAGGGTCAGAAGGGACCTCAATAGATCATCGAGTCCGAACCCCTGCATAGGCAGGAAAGAGTGCTGGGTTCAGATGACCCCAGCTAGATGCTTATCGAACCTCCTCTTGAAGACCCCCAGGGTAGGGGAGACCACCACCTCCCTTGGAAGCCCATTCTAGACCTTGGCCACTCTAACTGTGAAGAAGTTCTTCCTAATGTCCAATCTAAATCTGCTCTCTGCTAGCTTGTGGCCATTGTTTCTTGTAACCCCTGGGGGCGCCTTGGCAAATAAAACCTCACCAATTCCCTCTTGGTCAAACTGGGAAAATGCAGCCTTGACTATTTCATGATCCGGTGGCTAGGTAAATGGCTCCTTGGTGAGTCATTCCTTTGACTTAAGTAATAGTTAAAGAGAGGAAGCTACATGCAATGAGGCTAGTCCGTCTTAGTAATAGACTAGTATATACAAATTAAAGAGAGAGATTTAATGAAAGCTACTGTCCACTTAGTGGAAGCTCAGGCTTTTGTACAATCTAGGAGTGTATCAAGGGCATCCATTGATTGAGACCAGGAGGAGTTAATAGTCTCTAGAACAATAATGTTCTCTGAGGTGCCCAGATATCATTTGGCATCTGATTCATGATAGAGCAAATTAAGCCTATATTTATTTTCTTCACCTTAGTCATCAGGGACAGAAACATAGTTCTTTATTGTACAATGTTTGGACTAATTTTTCAGATGAAACTGTCTTTTTCCACTGATTTAAATAGTAAAGCCATACCAATGGCCCAAAACTCAAGCTTAAAGTTCATCATATGCCAAAGCTCTTATCTCTCTTGCTCTCTCTCTCTCTCTCTCTCTCTCCCTCTTTCTTTGAATAGGGGTCTGTCACAAACCTGGCCAAACTTCTCTAAATGACTCTCACTATGCTGCTTTTAGGATCTCAAGCTCTTGGTCCTTTCTGCCATTATATTTTCTGAGACTTGCTCTCTTCTTGTTCCTGGGCCCCTAGGCACACAGTAAGGGTATAGATGCCCTATGTAGGATTCTTTCCAGAGACAAATTACTTTTGTCCAACTGCCTGAGATTTAAAATGGCTTTAAAATATTCCAATAGCTGTTGCACACTTCCCTATCATTCCATCAAAGCTGTGGAAACCACCTGGGTTTTATCCTTCATGTACTTTGCATATCTTTGTGTTATTGGCTTTACAGGTCACAAAGGCATTTTAACACAAATTGCACTAATTTATTCTCATCCTGCTGTGATTTTTAGTCTCCTCCCTTCTCTATTCCTTGACTGATAGTATATATCAGCCCACTTTGACATAGTAACTTTCCTGAGGGGCTTCAGGTCTCTTATCAGGTGATTCATTGTTTGTTTATAGCCACCTTGAGGATTGATTCTTCTAGGCTGCATTCAGCTCAATGTTCCAAAACATTTTCATTTGAATAGAAGAATAAGAAGTCATTGATTCTCCATGGCAATTGATTGCTGGCACAATTAACACATCTAGGAATCTCAGTTAAAAGGCTAATGAAAGACAGTGACATATATAATCAAAATAGTTTTCACAAAACTAAAAGGGGATTATAGTTCGACATAGACATACCCTAAATTGCCATAGGTCCTGAGTTCTCAGTCAGATTCAAGCAACATGTAAACCCTATGAGCAGAAGATCCAGAAAGGAAACAGTTTTCTATTCCCTTTTTTGGGTACATGGTTTAATTTGCATAGTCTTCCTACCTATTATTCCTCTAAAGACAATTGAGAGGTTTCTGTTCAAGAAATCCCTAAAGATTCTTGGTTCTCTTCCCATGGATATTTAGTTCCAAAAGGTGACTAAAAGGATAGCAGCAAGGTTGAATCCACTCTTGTAAGCCTATCCTTCAGGTCCACCATCATCAGCACCTGCAAAGAGACCCTTGGATTTTTTTGACCAGGAAACATCAAGACTGGTTTGATAAGAATGACTGGGAGATCCAAGAGTTGATCAACTACAAGCACAAAGCCTTTTGTGTTTGGTAGAATGACAACTCTAATCAAAAGAAATTGAATCGCCAACAAGCCAAGGCAGAAGTCCAAAGGAAGTCCCATGATATGAAAACCAGATGGTGGCAAAGCAAGGCTAGGCATAGGATATTCAACATCTCACTGACATTCATGATATATGCATTTTTTTTTCAGTGACATTAAAGTCATCTGTGGTCTGAACATTCAGGGACCAACCCCCTTGAGACCTAAGGATACAGGAGACTGTGCGGGCTGGGCCCCAATCCCACCCTCGTCGCCATGTGCGGCGGTGATTCCGATCCCATTCTGGCCACCATGGGTGAGCCAGGAGCGAACCAGGGTCGTACCGGACCCGTCTTTGGTGCACACGGGCTGTGGCCAGCAGCCCGGGCACACAGGGCTGGAGAGAACCACGGGCCAGTTTAGCGCACGCGAGTTAGAATTAGTTACAGAGGAGTAATGGTTGATTGAAAAGATTATTTACTTACACCCAAACATGGTATTGGTGTAGGCTGGACAGGTTTCCAGGCACAGCTCCCGCTTGAACCCTCGTTGGAGGACTCTGACAAATCGATTGCTCCCACAGAGTTTGCTAGGCTCCACAGGTCCGGTTAAGTTGGGTTCAAAAAGTTTCCCCGGAGTTACTTAGGCTCCGTGGGTCCGAAGTTACAGGAAAGGGATACGTCTAGGATTGCGCTCGGCGACGGGGAGAGGCGAGAAGCGAAAAGCTCCGTAGGCTCGGTTCCATTGCCTCTCTTGCCTGCTTAGGGGAGGCGCGTCGGGTTCGCGAGGGTCCGCAGTGCTTGGAGATCTTCACACATAATCTCTCTCGTCCTCCCTCCTCCGGCTTGGGCGGAAACTACCCAAGCCTTTTGTATGGCTAGCAAGCCAATCGCTAGCCGCCACGTGTGCCTAAATTAGGAATCTGCCAATAATGTGGCGCGAATCCTAATACAAATGGCGGGAACTTCTTTACAACGTGTATCACTATGGTGCAAGAAAGAGATGCACACTGCAAAGAAGCTGCAATCCAGCGGGAAATCCCCTGCTGCACCAGAGTTCTCTCTCTAGCAGCAGAGAACTCTACCATGCAAAGAAAGCAACAAATTGGCGGGAAATAATTTAGCGGTGCCGAAGCGCACACACAAACAAAAATTCACAACTTTGAGTTGTGACAGAGACATGATCAAGGAAAGGAAAGCCATCAGTGGAAGAAGCATTTTGAAGACCTTTTCAGTCAAAACTCTGTTGTTGATGAGACTGTTCTCAACTCCGTCCCACAACACTCAGTCAGAGACAATTTCAGAATCCCTTCAACCCTTGATGAGGTAAAGAAAGCATCAAGCAGATGAAGAATGACAAAGCATCTAGAGATGATGGAATCCCTGCAAAAATCTTCAAGCAAGGAGAAGAGGACCTCACATCACAGCTCCATGCCCTCATCTTAAGGATATGAAACAATGAAGGATTCCCAGATGGCCTCAGAGATGTCATGACAATCTTCAAGAAAGAAAACAAATCCAACTGTGGAAATTACAGAGACTGCCTTGCTGTCCACGACAGTCAAGATCATCATGAAAATTGCCCTGCACTAGCTCTTTCCACAGAATCTCAGTGTGGATTTAGGGCATCAAGAGGCATAACAGTCATATGACCTTCACTGCTCACCAGCTGCAGGAAAAATGCCAGAAACAACATAAGCCTCTGTACCTGGCCTACTTTAACCTCACGAAAGCCTTCAACTCTGTCAACGAAGAAACACTATGACGTAAAAGGAAGGCCCAGGGAGGAATAGGACCCCTGCTAAATGGGCAGAAGCAATTGGTGACAGATAGAGGGGACAAGGCTGAACTCCTCAACGAGTTCTTTGCCTCAGTGTTCCTAAGCGAGGGGCACGACAAGTCTCTCACTGGGGTTGTAGAGAGGCAGCAGCAAGGCGCCAGACTTCCATGCGTAGATCCTGAGGTGGTGCAGAGTCACTTGGAAGAACTGGATGCCTTTAAGTCGGCAGGCCTGGATGGGCTCCATCCGAGGGTGCTGAAGGCACTGGCCGACGTCATTGCAGAGCCACTGGCGGGAATATTCGAATGCTCGTGGCGCACAGGCCAAGTCCCGGAGGACTGGAAAAGGGCTAACGTGGTCCCCATTTTCAAAAAGGGGAGGAAGGAGGACCCGGGCAACTATAGGCCGGTCAGTCTCACCTCCATCCTTGGTAAAGTATTTGAAAAAATTATCAAGGCTCACATTTGTGAGAGCCCGGCAGGACAAATTATGCTGAGGGGAAACCAGCATGCGTTTGTGGCGGGCAGATCGTGCCTGACCAACCTAGTCTCTTTCTATGACCAGGTTATGAAATGCCTGGACACAGGAGGAGGGGTGGATGTCGTATACCTGGACTTCAGGAAGGCCTTCGATACGGTATCCCACCCCATACTGGTGAACAAATTAAGAGGCTGTGATGTGGATGACTGCACAGTCCGGTGGGTGGCGAATTGGCTAGAGGGTCGCACCCAAAGAGTCATGGTAGATGGGTCGGTCTCGACCTGGAAGGGTGTGGGCAGTGGGGTCCCGCAGGGTTCGGTCCTTGGACCGATACTCTTTAATGTCTTCATCAGCGACTTGGATGTGGGAGTGAAATGTACTCTGTCCAAGTTTGCAGATGACACAAAGCTATGGGGAGAAGTGGACACACCGGAGGGCAGGGAACAGCTGCAGGCAGACCTGGATAGGCTGGACAAGTGGGCAGAAAACAACAGGATGCAGTTCAACAAGGAGAAATGCAAAGTGCTGCACCTAGGGAGGAAAAATGTCCAGCACACCTACAGCCTAGGGAATGACCTGCTGGGTGGCACGGAGGTGGAAAGGGATCTTGGAGTCCTAGTGGACTCCAAGTTGAACATGAGCCGGCAGTGTGACGAAGCCATCAGAAAAGCCAATGGCACTTTATCGTGCATCAGCAGATGCATGACAAATAGGTCCAGGGAGGTGGTACTTCCCCTCTATAGGGCGTTGGTCAGACCGCAGTTGGAGTACTGCGTGCAATTCTGGGCGCCACACTTCAAGAAGGATGCGGATAACCTGGAGAGGGTACAGCGAAGGGCAACTCGTATGGTCAAGGGCCTGCAGACCAAGCCCTACGAGGAGAGACTAGAGAAACTGGACCTTTTCAGCCTCCGCAAGAGAAGGTTGAGAGGCGACCTTGTGGCTGCCTATAAGTTCATCACGGGGGCACAGAAGGGAATTGGTGAGGATTTATTCACCAAGGCGCCCCCGGGGGTTACAAGAAACAATGGCCACAAGCTAGCAGAGAGCAGATTTAGACTGGACATTAGGAAGAACTTCTTCACAGTTCGAGTGGCCAAGGTCTGGAACGGGCTCCCAAGGGAGGTGGTGCTCTCCCCTACCCTGGGGGTCTTCAAGAGGAGGTTAGACGAGTATCTAGCTGGGGTCATTTAGACCCAGCACTCTTTCCTGCTTATGCAGGGGGTCGGACTTGATGATCTATTGAGGTCCCTTCCGACCCTAACATCTATGAATCTATGAATCTATGTATCCTTCTGAATTGTGGATGCCCTCTGAAATTTGTCACTATTCTTTACCTGCTTCATCACCATATCTGAGTGGTGGTTCTCAATAATGGATCTACAACAGATCCCTTTGATGTTCAAATAGGAGTTAAGCAAGGCTGTGTCACTGCTCCTACATTCTTCTCAATAGTCCTTACCATGATACTACATCTGACCACCAATAAGCTTCCAGTCAGAGTGGACCTAAACTACCAAATGGATAGTAACCTGTTTAATCTCAGCCAGCTCCTTGCCAAAACCAACACCACCACAACTTCAATCATTGAGATCCCACTACATTAATGATGCTGTAGTGTGTGATCACTCAGAAGCAGACCTTCAGTCAATTGTTAACATCTTTACCAAGGCACAAGAGAATATAGGACTGATGCTTAACACTCAGAAGACTAAGATCCTCCATCAACAAGCTCTTAATGGTCAGTCCCCAGATCTGGTAATGCAGATTCACAGTGATATTGAAGAACATTGAGTATTTCCCATTCCAAGACTGACAGTGATGAAGAAATACAACATTGCTTCAAATGTGCAAGTGCAGCCTTCCGACACCTGAGAAAATGGGTGTTTAAAGATCACAACATCAAATCCAAAACCAAGCTCATGGCTTATCAAGCTGCTATGATCCCTAGCTTACAGTATGGAGCTAAAATGTGGCCACATCTCCTGTACCTGTACAATATCAGGTTGCTGGAGGAGTACCATCAACATTGCCTGCAGAAGATTCTTTGAATCCAGTGGGTAGACAGATGCACCAACATTAGTGTCCTCTCACAAACAAATACCTCACGGATCGAGGTGATGATCATCCAACATCAGTTTTCCTGGGCTGGCCACATCATCTGGATGTCTGACTCAAGACTCCTGAAGCAAGTTTTATTCTTCCAGCTCACTCCAGCCATAAGCTGAAAAGTAGGCCAGAGAAAGTGTTTCAAGGATGTACTCAAGGTCATCCTGAAAAAAATGCAACCTCAATTTCAACACATGGGAAACTATCACTCAGGGCTTCCCCAAATGAAGTAAGAGTCTGCTGCAAGGATTTCAGTACTTTGAAACTTTATGAAGACAACAGGAGATGGAAAGGTGGCAGAAACAGCATGATGTAGATCAAACCAAGAACCCAGAGTCACCCACTGCGCACAACATGTATCTAAGCAGTAACAGTCTGTTGATCCTAGATAAGCCTCATCAGCTCTCTTCAAACCAACAGATAAGACAATCATGGGCAAGAATCATCTTTGACTGCAAGAGATTGCTGATGATGACCTAAAAACTTAATTATTAATTAGCTTAGGTGTTGGTGAGATGCCTGAATTATTAGTACTTGTTGATCTACCTGCTGTGAAATAATATAATGGATGGATGAGGGAATTCCATAAAAAAAAGTGATGTGGTTTGAAATTCTTTTAAGAAGGTGGTAAGATTAAGGTAGGTTTCTGCCAAAGTTATTTGAAAAAGGGTATTTATATTTTAGTTGTTACTGAATTGTCCCAAGTTAATGACTGTGTTTCTTTTTCCCTAACAAGGTTTCTTTTGTTTGTACACAGTATCAGAGTGGTTGTGAATCAGCCTCCCAAAGTCACCTAGAGGGGCTTATTTAATTTTCCCACTTCATTGGATGAGGACTCAAGCTTCTTAGTTAAATTTTAACAGGTATTCTAGATATATTTAACCTACCACTCTTTTGCTGGTTGTACCCACATAGGGGAAACATTTTAAACATAAAACTCAAACCTAGAGAATGCAAGCATAGATAAACTTTGTATTTGCCTTCTATCCAATAAAGAACAAACCAGATTGATGTTAAAGAATATTTGAAACTATATGGAATGCTATACTACTTTAATTTAAGACATTATGTTTACTACTAAATGTACTAGTCATATAATTTGCTTTCTACCTTATTAGTAACTGTTGTTTACAAGAACTAAATTGCATGAAGTATAATTTATGTTGAAAGAAAGTTATCAATGACAGACATATATGAGTTGTATCTTCTCAGAACCTGTACTATTATTTCATGTTTTTCATAAGCCAAATAGGATGGTTCTACTATCTATGCAGCATATATTTTGATTTGATAAAGTTCATGGTTTCTAACAACAATAATAGAATATTCCATCTGAGTTAAGCTACTCTTAAATAATAATCAGCAATGAAATGATTCCCCCCCCCCATACATGACGTAAATACTGGCAATTTGCTTGCTACTATTATATTTTTGTGGCAAGTAGATCAAATTTTCAAGAGAACTGTAAACAAGTGAACTGTGGCTTGACTGACCTTGGTAGCAGTAGGCAACGTACCAATGATAAATTATTGTCAGTGGCAATAAAAAATGAGGTTTATGATTTTGTGCGGTCTTCTGTACAAATGCAAGTGAT